>NC_064861.1:1100479-1704229 GCF_024139225.1 Suncus etruscus | reverse complement strand
TGTGGAGGAACCCGCTCAGCCAATCCCTGATATTTCCTCTTCTTTCCTCTCATAGTGTATGTTTCTCCGTAACTGTGTGTTGGCATCTTGAGTACCCAGAATTCCAAACATTGGCTTACACTTTATTTTTGCAGACCCAAAATACATATGTGTATGAGACTCAAAATAGCAAGAGTTGCTTTTGTCTTTGTTTTGAAAGGGCTCTCACTGAAATTTCCAAGGTAAGATATTGTTGGCAAACATTTTTTATGTATAGATAGATAGATAGATAGATAGATAGATAGATAGATATGATGATGATCAACATGTATATTGAGCTCTCCCCCATTTGGTCCCAGGATCCAACCTTGGGTCTCACACATGCCAACCTCTGACACTGAGTCACATCCTTGGTCCTTTGAACCCGGATTTTAGGGTAGTTCCATGCCACTCTTTCTCATGCGTGTTGTTATTGGCTTTCTGGTGCTGACTTAACAAGACATTGGGGGAAGTTGAGTTTGCTGTCTTGCTATTCATGTGATTTTTTACGGTTATTTGAGAAGCTCATATGTCTTAGTTATCAGCCTTCCTTGAAATAACCTTTCCCCGTGCACTTACATGCTTAGTGAGAAGAAAGGTTGTATGGTGCATTGGGAAAGAGATTACTAAATGAGTTTTCTTTTTTTTTGTTTTTTGGGTCACACCCGGCAGTGCTCACGGGTTACTCCTGGCTCTATGCTCAGAAATCACTCCTGGCAGGCACAGGGGACCATATGGGACGCTGGGATTCGAACCGCTGACCTTCGGCATGCATGGCAAATGACTTACCTTCATGCTGTCTCTCCGGCCCCTCCAAATGAGTTTTCATGTTTACAAAAATTTGGTAAGACAGTTCACAAAGCCATACATACCTTAGACGCGTGAGTCCACGACTTGACCTGACCTGGACTCATTCTCCAGTGTAGAAGGGAATCCTAGAGGGAACCTGCCAGTTCCTTAACCCTTCAGACCCAGTGCTGTTTGTTGGCACACAGGGGCAAGAAACCCTGGATCTCCACTACATGTCATCTTCCTCCAGTCATCTGGCTCTTATGTAAGAAACTGCTATTTAAAAACTGAGCTGTGCTGGAGATTCGTTTGTAGTATTACAACCGTGGGACCATTCTATTCATGGGTCCTTCAAAGGCAACTTTAGGAAGGCAGGTGGTGCTTGAGTCTCAGTCAGCTCTGGGGGCTGTAGCTTTGCAGCCCATTCTTTAGGGTTGGCTGACCCTGGTCCACTCTCCAGATGTGAGAGGTGAGCGCGAGATGATCAGCTTGGGAGGAGAAAAGCAATCCCTTAGATTGCTTTGGAGAAAAAGCTTCCTCATGTAGCAGAACTGGTGTGATCTTATGAAGTCTGTGCTTGAGTACATCGGTGGAGGGGGAGAGAAATTGGAGGAAATACCTTAGTAATGCCAGTTGTTGGAAACCAGAGGAATTGATCTATAGACTTGCACAAACATTGCATAACTACGTGGCAAATAACTGAAGCATTTGAGGAGAGGAATAACTTTAGCGCCCTGCTGTGCCCTCCACAGCAGCGCTTGGTTAGCCAAAGCAGTGGTGTCCTGCACCTTGCTTGAACCTTCTCTCTTACTTTTTCCCACCGGATCTGCCTTTAACTCGCTGCCTGGGGGCTGACAGCGGATGCCAGGAGACAGCAGGCTGTGCGAAGCACACAAGCACTCTCTACCATCTATCACTCCTCCTTCCTCCACTCCCAGCTCTGAGGATTTTGTATTGGGACTTGCACCTCAGCCCAAACTGGTTGGAATTCCAGGGCCCCTGGCAGACTGCCCAGGGGCACCTTTGCAGGGAGAGTTCGGAGGCCTTTCTCAGAAGCCACAGGGAGGGGTCCTTGCTCTCCGTGGCTGTCCGGTCGGAAAGAGCAGCTGTCCTTCTTGGTGGGCCCTGTGTGTGGCAGGCAGGGTCTGAGAGTGATTCTACCCATGAGTGGGCTGTTGCCTGGGGTCCGGGGATGGGTCACCCCCTTGAGTTACTGCTGAGACCCTTGAGTCTGTGTCTTCATTGAGATCTTGGGCAGATGCCATGTGCTTTGTCAGGAAGAGTTCCTTGTGGATCTATTTTACTGGCATTTTGTTGCCACCCGTTCATTCCACTCATCTGGTTTTCCATTCTGGCACAGTAAAAGCTCATTAATGCAGCACCATTCGTTGAAACTTACTGTGATGAAACATGTCTGGTGGCTCAAGTATTTACAGCAACTCCAGGTGTAAAGAAAGGGTCTGCTCATGTTGTTAGTTCTATAAACAACACAACTTGGCCATGGTTAATACACATAAAGACAAATAATTGGGGGAATTGGTGAGTATCATGCGAGTTCATTAGGGGGCTAATTGCAAAAGAAAAACAATTGCTAGCTAATTGCATGGAGCTAGGTTGTTCTGGCAACATGAAAATGGATCCACAGCTGAGGTTGAGCCCTCCTAGCCTACGGGGACGGAGGTGGGGTTACACTAGAACGGGCTGGGGATTATGCACACAGAAAAACCAGCATGAGCAGTTTTGTCAGTCATAACCTCAATAAATAAAAATGTCATATTTTTGTTGAATTAGGTTGTTTTGTCTTTCAGGATTTCTGCTGTAAATGTAGCACAAGTACACAGTTTTAAAAACATTTTGTAAACTTTTAAGTTGATACAGATTCTGGGAATTTCTTGTGATTCTAAAAAATCAGTTAAAACATTAGATATTATTTTTAAAGATAAGGGTTTTTTTTCAATATGTTGAGAAGAAAGTCTTTTTCTTCATTCTCTTCGCCTCTTGTTTTCTTCCCTCCTTTCTTCGCTACCTTCCTCCCTTATCTCCTCCTCCCTCCTCCCTTCTTCATCCTTTTTCTTCCTCCTCCTTCCTCCATCTGTGCCTCTATTTCTCTCCTCTTCCTCCTCCTCTCTCCTCCTCCTTCTCTCTTCTCATCTTCCATTTTTGTAGAACCTTACTTAGATGTGAGAGACAGTGAGGAAGTATGCTTGAGGAACAATCCAGAACCTCTTATTGTTATCATTATTGCCACTTTGGTTTTGGGCTCCACACACCTGGAGGTGTTTAGTGGCTGCTCCTAGCAGCACCCAGACCTCCAGCACACAAAGCCTATGTCCAGCCCCTTGGTTCTCTGGTTCTTTTTTTTTTTTTCTCCATTTTCTTCACCCATGCAGGGAATTGAACTCAAGGCCTCACACCTGCGAGGCCTGTGCCCTGCCAAGGAGTCCTAAGACAAGCCCAGAGTCTTTCAGATGAGCCATTTCATTTTATCACATCCAGTTAAAATGTGTGCTTATGTTTTAGAATCTGATTAGAAAGTGTACAGTCTAATGTTTGTTTTGTTAAGAATATTCCTTTTAAGGTCTCTCCTCTTTAATCAGTTTGTATTTGCAATTTTAGAAACAAATCTGGTTTGGATATATGGTGGATTTATGACTCTAATAATTGGCCTCATGATTTTTCTTATCTTTTTTTGTGTCAGCCATGTGTATAATCGAAATTAATTTTGAACCAGATAAAGAAACCATTTAGAGTGACCTCAATGGGTAAAAAGCATTTTTCTTAGACGATCTCTTTTCTTTTAGCAGCTCTAATTAAAGTGCTGTTTTGAAAGTTTTGTGAAGCAATCAAACACTTGCCAAACTAAACAATTAAGACAATTCTTTTTTGTATTTGCTTTTGGGCTACACCCGGCAGTACTCAGGGGTTCCTCCTGGCTCTGTGCTCAGAAATCACTCCTGGCAGTGCTCCTGGGACCATATGGGTTTCTGGGGATTGAACCCAGGTTGGCCTTGGGCAAGGCTAGCAGAGCACCCACTGCCCTGTTTCTCTAGCCCAACAATTCTTGATAGGGAACTTTGGTCAACACTAAAGAGTCTCTTGGTGCAAAAATTCAGTACCTTTGTGGCCTGGGACGGTTCTCTGTCTAGGCAGGAGCAGTGCTGAAAATGGCAGTTACTGTGCCTCCTTGTGAAGAGAGAAGGCTAGTGGCTGGCCGCTGGGAGCCGATCGTCATCTCCACCCAGGGTTACAGCATCTGTGAGGATGTTTTCTGGGTGTCTTGGGAGCAGTCATAACTATTCCTGTGGAAATCCCCGAGTGACTGAGGTGAAGGCCCCTATTTCATGGAGAGAAATGGAGACAGTAGTGAGTGAGGCAGGCTGATCACAGGCATGACTAGGAGTTAAGTCAAGTATCAGAATTTTCTTCTCTAAAATGACTTCTTGAAAATCCACTTGGATCTTCTGCCTCTTAGGGCATAGTTAAGATCCCATCAAAACTGGCTTTGAAGTTTTTTATTATCACTGAATTTCTAGTTATATGCAATAGTTTGATTTGGAAACACTTCCTTGTTTTTGTATGTAGCAGAAGTATAGTCAGCCAATCAACATTAAAATCTAGTTTGATTCTCTTCTACGTTTTGTTAGAGAAACTCTGTCAAAGGATTGTTTGTACCACAGTAAATGAGTATATTCCGGTTATTAATTTGCCTGAAGCTTCAGATACTAGTCCATTGCTACTGCTTCGGTTTGGATTTTGTTCATTTCTAGAGAAAGATCCAGCAGGACTCTTTGAGAGGCTCCAGACCCTAGTTTAAATGCAGTCTTCCCCAAAAGGGTTCGTGTTTGTTACTAAGTTTTAAGTGATCTTTTAGCAATGATTCCCAGCATTTAAAAACCCGTTTTACTTTATAGCACTCAAATGCTTGCAGCAATCAATGTTCATGTAAGAAGCCAAATGAAAAGTTGAGGTCAGTGTTACGTATGAACTAATCAGCCTAGTTCAGATGCTCTCAGACCTAGATCTCAAACACATACTGCCGGTGTACACTGAGGTAGCTGAAGCCATAGCTATTTAAAATAGACAAGGAGGAACGGAGCAATACCGTAGCAGCTGGGGCATTTGCCTTGCATGCACTGACCTGGCTTTGATCGTGGCATCCATATGGTCCCCTGGGCATAGAGCCAGGAGTAAGCCCTGAGCATCTCTTGGTGTGGCCCCCAAACTAAGGGAAAACAGCAGCAACAACAACATCAAAACAACCCAAAAGGAAGCCATAACCAGCTCTCCAAGCTTTTGGAAATAAGATGGGTCCCTGGTTTTGGAGCTTGTCCTGGAGAAGAATGGAATTTAAGAGCTTTTCTTTTCTTTATTTCCGTAATCCACAACAAACTCTGATTAAGGACTCTGTTCTTAGAAGATTGTGTAACTCACTTTGTGGAAGTCTTGCTTGTCTTTGCCACTGGAAATTCTGCAGGTGTTTGCAAAAGAGAGGAAAGAAGGCTAACCAAACAAGTAGATATTGGGGATTTATGTGAACAGCTGCTGCCAGCTCTGACATGCCATTTCGTATTTCTGCACTCCACGCTGTGTAGACTGACCTGCCCTTGTGTGGTCGGTGTTGCTACGTGGACTACCCAGCTGTGCTGTCGGCCTACGCACATGGCTCACTGTGGCCCAAGGATTCTTGTTTTATTTGGCTACATCCGGTGCTACTCAGGGATTACTCTTGACTCTGCACTTGGGATTACTCCTGGTGTTGCTCAGGGGGTCCTATGGGACACTGGGGATCGAACCCGGGTTGACCATGCAAAGCAATTGCCTTATTTTGGGAGGGGGGCACACCTGGTGGGCTCAGGGTTTACTCTTGGCTCTGCGCTCAGTCAGAATCGCTTCTGGCAGGCTTGGGGGACCATATGGGATGCCTGGAATCAAACCTGGTCCGTCCTGGGTCAGCCACAAGCAAGGCAAACCCCTACCACAGTGCTATCTGTCCAGCCCCTGCCTGAGGATTCTTGGGAAGTTACTTATTTTTTAATTTTGTTTGTTTTGGGGCCATACCTAGTGACACTCAGGGGTCACTCCTGGCTATGTGCTCAGAAATTGATTCCTGTCTTGGGGGACATACGGGATACCAGGGGATTGATTGAACTGCGGTCTGTCCTGGGTCAGCAGCGTGCAAGGCAAACACCCTACTGCTGCACCATCGCTCTGGCCCCATATGCGGCCATGTTCTATGGCCAGAGAGTCTCTTCTTGTCTGCTGCTTGCACGTGCTCCTGTGCAGTGGCCAGTTGGTGGGGGTCATTTCTGCAGCCACTTCAAGGAGTGAAGGGGTGGAAGGAGGTAGAGTTCAGCGGAAATGGCCTTAAAAGAGCACAGTTTTACTCCGCACTTTGCGTGGCTCTCAAATAAATGCCAGCTCCTCCTTAATTTGGGCAGTGACTTGAACTAGGAATCTTTAAGTCCTAGTGCTATTTGATCATGTGCCGATCACTTTCTGACCAAGTGAGTAAAAGTGTATTAGTTTCTCAGTATTTGATTATCAGGAGACTTTGTGTTTTCGATAACTGTCCAAATATATAGAGAAAATGGCCTGGTAAACCTCATGGAAAAGTACCAAACCAGATATGAAGAACCTCCTGATGCTTTGCATCTCTGAGCTGGTCGTGACCCAGCATGGCAACCATGGCTCTGGCCTTGTGGCCCCCGTGGGAGGATTCCCCGCTCTGCCCAAGCCCCCCCAAACTCTCCTGTGTTGTCCCATGCTGTACACTGGCCTGGCCAGCAAGGTGGCTTTGTCAGTTACAGTGAAAGCATGTGTGGCTCTCAGGGCCAGGGACTTAGCCTAGGACTTGAAGCTGCCTTTGCATAGAGTTTGCTGTTTGTAGAGGGATTTTCAGTGTGAAATCCTGGACCATGGCTTTGTGGGTGTGTTGTGTGTGCGCAATGCTAATATGTTTCCTGTAAATTTCTTCTGTGCATCTGCTGTGGGCAAGGGTTTTGCTATGGCTTAGCCCTGACTCTCCTTTAGGCTTCCCAGGATGGCTGCTCCATCCTCATCGATCTTCCTTGTCCTCCACCTCCACCTTCCTTTCCTGGCACTCTGTTGCCTCCACCTTCAGCTCTCAGCCACCACTGTCTCCTCCCTCCTTATCTCCTGACCCACTGTCATGGCCACCTGCATTTTCTGGCAGCTTTTCTCCACCTTGACCTCCACTCCCTCTTCCCCATTTGAATCTAGAATCACAGAAGTGCCAGGCCAGGAGTACAGCTTCCTGGGCTCTGCCCCTGAAGAGCGTCAGGGTCTGCTTGGCAGAGGGATGGGTGCATGGGAGCACCTTCAGCGGAGTCCAGAACTGAGCTGAACTCCATTCTCTCTGCCCTGTGTGGGATTGCTAGAGGTCTGTCTGTGTCTGATCTGTGTCTTAGCTATGTCTGTGTCTTTCCATGTCAGGCTGATTCATGTTTGTTCGTGTCTGTCTGTGTCTAGTCCGTATTAGTCTGTGTCTGTCATGTCTATTTCTGTCTCTCTGTGTCTGCCCATGTATGTCTTATGTCTGGTCCATGTCTGCCCATGTTTACCCATGTCTGATCTGTGTGTCTTTCTGTGCATGCCGTGTCTGTGTGTATGGCCCGTGTGTATCTGTGTCAGTCCATATCTGTCCATGTCTGTCTATGCCTGTGTCAGCCCATGTCAGTCCGTGTCTGGTTCATGCCATTCTATGTCTGGTCCTTGTCTGCCCATATCAGTCCATGTCTGTGTGTTGCCCTGCCTTCTCTTTCTTCCGATTGTAGTCCTTTTGTGTGTCCCTCCCATAGCTCCACAGCTGAGGTGTCAGATACCTGATCTGCCGGAGAACTGCTTTCCAGAAACCCTGGCTGGCAGGGCGTCGCCCAGCCACTCTGAGGCATCATGCTGCTCTGCTGGCTTTGGGCATGGCACAGGCGAGTGGTAGAGGTGGAGCACCAGCACCGCTGGCCTTGGAGATCTGCTGCAGGGCTAGGCAGAATAGGAGATGATAAGGCAGGGCAGGGCAGGGCAAGGCAGGCAGGGTTGAGCGAGCTGCCCACCCTTCCTTGTAGGGGGGAGGTGTTCACAGTTACCCTTGCAGTAAGTAGTCCTGAGTATGCTGAAGGCCAGTTTTAGAAGTAGACCCTTGGCTCCTGACGGGAACCAAGTATGGACTGCTGCAGGTGGCTCTGTTGCTGGCCTGGGCCCTTTGCCCAGTGTCCACTTCACCCCTAGAATATCATCTGAATCCATCCTGTCATTGTGCATGAATGTTTGTGTGTTTCATGCATGTGACGATTCTGCAGCACCCCTAACCCATTATTCAGATGGTCAGTTTAGGTCTACTCCCTCTCTTAGGTCTACACACACCCACTCGCCTTAGGTCTACACCCATTCTCAGGTTTACACACGTCCACTCCTCAGGTCTACCCCCACGCTCACGTTTACTCCTGCTCTCAGGTCTACACTTACCTCTACACCTGCATTGTCCTTTTGTCTACCCCACTCAAGTTCCATTCCCGCCCCCTCCCCCACGCAGGTATCTGGACGGAGCCTAGTGCACACACATGTCACCTTGGACTCATCTTGGGTGGCTGCTGTCCTGGGGTTTGCCTGCCAGCCGCTGGGTTGGACCTTCTCTGCTTTGTAGTTAAGTGTGCAATGGGTCCAGAGCCAGAACTCACACTGAGACTGCAGTGAAATGTGTCCTGGGTTTGCTCCCAGCAGAATACTCCCCAGAACACACTCCCAAAGGAAGTGTCTGAGTACCTGCCCAAGCTGGTGAGAGCTTTTTGCCCCCGCAGTGCTTGGAGCTGGTGTGTGTTGGCTTAGGTTCAATTCTCACCCCTACCCTTCTCCTGGTGACCTGTGGCTGCGGGTCCTCGGTGATCCGCTGCTCCATGTGGGATGGTCACGGAAAAATCTCTCCTTCTTTCCCCAGACCTGCTCACGCGGTTGGTTCCTTTTCACTGCCCTGCCTGTCCTGTGGTGACAACTCAGCCATCTCCCTGGGCAGTCTCTGGGCTGAGTGCCCAACGCAGAGTGAGTTGGGATTGCGGCAAGGGCAGAGATGGAGTGGCAGAGTAACAACAAGTGGTAGAATGACGGTGGTGGAGTATAGAGTGATGGGGTGACAGTGATGAGTGGCAAGGTGACAGTGACGAAGTGAGAATGATGAATGACTGATAGTGATGGAGTTACTGAGTGACAGAGTGACAGTGATGGAGTGACAGAATGATAGATGGAATGATCGAGTTACTGACTGTCTTCACAGGTTGACTGTCTTTTAGTTTCTAAAGATGTGTCAGACCTTCATTTTTGCCCTGCCCTGTGTCTTGGTTCCTTGTTGGATGGGGGCTGCCTTAATTAATCTCTTTGCTACTCCTGGCAGTGCTCAGCACTTCCCTCTGACTCTGTGCACGGGGTTACTTCTGGCAGTGCTCCGTGGTGCTGGGTTTGACTCTGGGTCAGCCCTCTGCCCACCAGACTGTGACAGATCCCGGGACAGCTTTGTTAGTGAAGAAGGTGGTGGGACCCTGGCTGTGTGGTGGGACTGAGCTGACTTGAGGTCCCTATACAGGGAATTGGGGAGCTGGACTGTAGAGCAGGTGGGGCCCAAGGGATTGTCAAGACAGCCTCTGGCTCTGGGGCCCTCTGAGAGCTCTGACTTCAAGCCTGACAGCCCCTGTACTGGAGGTTTAGGTGACCCCTCCTTGAGAATCTTTTTTGTTTGTTTGTTTGTTTTGTTTTTGTTTTTGGGTCACACCCAGCAGCGCTCAGCGGTTACTTCTGGCTCTATGCTCAGAAACCGCTCCTGGCAGGCTCTGGAGACCATATGGGATGCCGGGATTCGAACCACCATCCTTTTGCATGCAAGGCAAACGCCTTAACTCCATGCTATCTCTCCAGCCTCCTCCTTGAGAATCTGACTGCCTTGTGTTCGACCAATCTTTTGACCCTTCCAGCATCAGAGGGTGGCGAGAGCTCATTCTTCGTCTGACAAAATGGGTTCTGGCATCTCATTCTGTATGAGCTCCTGTGTGCCTGCTTGAATACAGATTTTGCATGTGTTCATTCATGTATGTGCATACATGTGTTTATGTAGAAGAGCTCTGAGTCTGCAGTCAGCCAGTTTTTCATCTGAAAGTGGCCTGGAGTGATCCAGAGACGAGATGTCTAGGGCAGACCTGGCTCCCATAGGTCCGGCACCTTTCTTGGAATGCAGACTTGTTTGCTGTTGGACAGCACCCCTGGAAACTGACCTCCTGCTCCCACCCGTCTCCACTCACCTGACTCCTGTCACCCCACTGTACTTGGGGCGCTGCGCTCAGGGACTGTGCTCTCACTCCCAGGATGGCCCCTGATTCTGTGTTGTCCCTGCTGTCCTGCGTCGTCTTCCCCTGCCCCGAGTGCCCCTTGTCCTTGGTTCTCACAAGTCATGTTTGTTAGATATTGTGGCCATAACGTTGGATACACTCGGCTTCCCTCGGAGACTGTGCACTAGAATCCACTCCTGGATTCCAGTCCTTGGGCCCTTCACTTTGTGTCCCAGCCTACATCTGGGCAGCTCCTCTTTCTTCTTCCCTGGCCATAGCTCAGAGCCCCGAGATCTGCTCAGCCATATCTGCAGACCCCACAGTACTTCCTTCAGAACCAGCTTTGTACAGATGGCTTTGGATTGGGGAGGCAGGGAAGGGAGCAAGGAAGGAAACAGAGGTGATTCTGGATGGGGTGGAGGGTCTGGGGCACTGGGGACAAGGGGTAGTGATGGATTGTCCCTTAGGAACCCTAAATATTGACACTATTGTGACTGTGTGCCTGAACAGAAAAGAACAGCATCACACAAAGCATATGGGTGAATGCATGACTGAAATGATGCGTAAGGACAAATAAAATGCAGCAGCCTAGTCTGCTTTGGCTCTGGACCTTTTCCTCCCTGAAAAAAAAGCCCTGAGCTTTTTGTTTTTTACAAAGCTGTAAACAGAACTCAGTTTTGTTTTAAAAGTTCCAAGGAATACACCTTGGTCAGACTGGACTTGCAAATCTGCGTAATCAGACATCCTCCACATCCAGTGGAGTCTCCTGAGGGCTGAAGGCAGAAAGAGGAGCTTGCCCTGTGCCTTCTAGGTGCCCCTCTGGGCATGTACCTGATTGAGTGAAACCCCAAGGACTTAGGACTTGTGAGTTTTCATTTGCTCCCTCCTGCCTGTGGCTCTCCAGCTGTCTCCACTGAAAGCTCTTGTTTCCCTGAGGGGCCAGTGTGGGTGCCTTGGATGGTCCTGCACACAGTAGGTCGCACCCATTGTACATGTCACCCGCTGCAGTGGTGGCCCATGCTGGGCTCTAGGTGCTGAGCAGGACAATTGACACAGAACGAGTCTTGCTGGTTTGTTTTCTCTCCAGTGAGCACCATGAATGGACATGATGTTCCACCACAGGGAAGAAAAACATGTATACCCAGGTCCTGTATGTTCCTCCATCCCAACCTACAAGGACCCCGGCCCTCCCTCCCCTCCCATGGCCTGAACCCTTCCCACAGTCCTTCCTGCAGTCCTTCACTCACTCTGGGTTTTGTCATCTTTACAATTCCAAGTATAAACTTGAACCTAACATTTGGATTGACTTGGAATGATTTATTTTCCAATCATGTCCTCTGGTTCGTGCCTTAAATGAGTTGTTCTTTTTAAAGTTGGTTTGTTTTGGGCCACATCTTGCGGTGCTCAGGGGTTGCTCCTAGTTCTGCACTCAGGAATCACTCCTGGCAGGTCCAGTGACCATATGGGATGCAGGAATGAACCGGGTCTGCCACATGCAAGGAAAATGCCCTCTCCCGCATTTTTTTTTTCTTCAAACTCACATTTCCTTTTCTCTTCTTTGCTGCTACTGTTTCAGTTTATATCTGTGGTGCTTGTACGCAGGTCTTGATGCCTGATAGCAAAACCAATGAAGACAGTGAGTTTGCACGAGTGAGTTGGTTGGTTTTTGATTTTGGGTTCTGCCTACAGTCAGTGGGAAAAAAGCCCGAGCAATGAGTAGACTATGCTTGTGGCATCTGTGGGGGAAAATACTTGATCATTTGTCATTTTCTTTCTGGATGACCCTTCACTTCTGCACTGCACCAGGGAGAACTTCAACCAAGTGGAATGTCTTTTTTTGCCTGCTGGGAGGGTCATTCTAATCTCTGTCAAATCTGCATGTCGGAGACAGCTGGAAACATTGGTCTTGTCAGTGTGAGTCTCACTGTCCTGGGACCTCCTCATTGTCCCCTTGCTAAGGGTCTTGCTCAGCAGGAGTTGGGAAGTGTCTCTGAAGAGACATTTTGGTGAGTCATGTCACATACTCAAGCATCTGACCCACACTGGTGACACTTGCTTTCCCTCCCTGAGCAAGACCTTCTGCCATCCCTATGGCTGCCGTCACCTCCCTGGGTCTTGCCTAGTGTTGGGGATGGATTCTTCTTTCCGGTCTGCACAGCTTGTGCCTGATGGAGCCAGATAGGGACATAGCAGTTTGGACCTTAGTTCCTGCCAACACAGTGTACGAAAGGCCAAACCCACGAAGCAGTAGCCATGAATTAATAGAAAATAGACTTGTCAGAACTGGAACTATAAGACAGTGGAGAGGACACTGATTTTGCCTGTGGCAGACCCAGGTTTAATCCCAGGCCTCCCATATGATCCCCGGTGTACTGCCCGGAGTGATTCCTGAGTGCTGAGCCAGGAGTAACCCCTGGCCGTGTCCCTCCTCCACCAAATAGACTTTTTAAAGAATTTTTGGTGACTTTGACACTCTTAATACTGATAGAAGCTTGGAGGGACTGTGTGATGCCCATTGTGGAAGCTGGGTAAGCCAGAACCCTGGTTCCTAGCTCGGGCTGTGGCCCAAGAGCATTTTTAATATGTGAGACATTCTGCCCATTGGCGATCATTTCAGTGGGACGTTATTCTGAGGGAGAAATTTCTCAGACTTATGTGGGCCAGGAATTTCTGCTTTGAAGAAACGTGTCTGAGTCGGCTTACAGTTGCAGATGGCAAATGAGCCCTGACTGGGCAGTCCTGACTGGGGAGCTCTGAAGAGCACTGGGAAGAGGTGCTCTCTCTCTCTCTCTCTCTCTCTCTCTCTCTCTCTCTCTCTCTCTCTCTCTCTCTCTCTCTCTCTCTCTTTCTCTCTCTCTCTCTCTCTCTCTTTCTCTCTCTCTCTCTTTCTCTCTCTCTCTCTTTCTTTTTCTCTCTCTCTCTTTCTCTCTCTCTAAAATAAAAAATATTTGTAATTACTTAATTTAAACAATGTGGTTACAGGTTGGTTTTTTTTATTAGTTTTATTTTGAGGTGTCTTGAGTCATATCCAGCATTGCTCAGGGGTCACTTCTGACTCTGCATTAAGGAGTCACTCTTTTTTTTTGGTTTTTCAGGCCACACCCGTTTGATGCTCAGGGGTTGCTCCTGGCTACACGTTCAGAAATTGCCCCTGGCTTGGGGAGACCCTATGAGATGCCGGGGGATCGAACCGTGGTCCTTTCCTTGGCTAGCGCTTGCAAGGCAGACACCTTACCTCTAGCGTCACCTCGCCGGCCCCAGGAATCACTCTTGGTAGTGCACCAGGAGCAATATGAAATGCCTGGGATCAAACCCGGGTCAGCCTGATGCAAAGCAAGCGCCTAAATCTCTGTACTACTGCTCTGGCCCCCAGTTTTTTGTTTTTTTTTATTCACAGTTACAAAGTTTTTTAGGTTTAGGATTGAGTATCAGTCATACAATGTTCAACACCTGTAGTTATTAGCCCAAGACAAATTCCCCAACTTCCTCCTTCCGTAAACCTCCTTTGATATGAAAACGCCCACTGAACAGGTACCTTTGTCTCACTCTACCTTCCCCCTCCTGGTGGATGGGCATTGGCATAATAAAGAGAAGACAGTTTTGGCTTGGCACTCAGATACCATCAGGCAGACTGGCTCCACTGCTCTCTCCTGACTGGCTTGGCTTGTTATTCTCTTCTACCCTACTTCTTCAGACGCGGCTGTGTGGGGTTTAGAAATATGCTGCCTAGACTGATCTCACAACTTGTGGATTTTTATTTTACAACACCTTCACCAGTGTACATTTTCTGTGACCTGTATCCCCTGTTGCCCTTTCCCCTACTTGCGTCTGGGCAGATAATTTTCCATCTCCCTCCCTCCCTCCCTCCCTCCCTCCCTCCCTCCCTCCCTCCCTCCCTCTTTTCTTTTTTAGACAGTGGTTTGCATTATTGTCACTGAAGGGGTATCATGCCTATCACTTCTCCTCTCCCTCCTTTGAGCACCTAGTCCTTGTCTAGAGTGACCATTCCCAGCTCTCATTGTCATAATGGTCCCTTCTCTGTCCTAACTGCGCTCCCCCACTGTGACAAGCTTTTTAGCATGGACTGGCCCTCCTGCTCTGATCTCTGTTGTCTCTGGATAGTTTTACCATATTAGTTTGGAGTACTCTTAACAGGTGGCACTTTGGGAATTCTTTTGGGCTGAAAGTATAGGAACATGCCCAAGGCACACAGGTGGGTGCGCACATTCGCATGGACATGCATGGTCACGCACACATACACACAGTTGGCTTTAGTGTCACAGCTCTGCTTCTTGGTACTCGAAGAGCTGTGTTCTGTACATTTTTCACTGAGGTGAAGGCACAGGAAGCCACACAGCCCAAACCAAAGCCACTTCAAGAAGTCACAGGCATGTCGGGAGGAGAGGCTCTGCGGTGTAGGGCCCCAGTGTGAGGATATGCTGGCTCAGCATCTCTGTCTGCTACTTTGGTGCCTCTTCTGTCCCTGCCTATGTGATAGCTTCACCTCTGGCCTGTATAAGTTCCAAATCTGATCACTTTTCCAGCAGGGGGGCCACTGGGACCTCAATCACTTTTTGCCCACATGCCAAGCAAGACTCTTCCCTCAGTGTCCATTGTGTTGTTGACTCTTACTCAGCTAAGGCTGTGGCTGCGTTTTGCTGTGTTACATCTGTGGCCACTTTCCCGCTGTGTGTGTTTACTGTGATCCCATGTCAGAACATCCCTGAGGTGAGCTTTTCCTTTGAAAAAACTTGACACCCACCTAGAGTTATGCCTGAGTTTTATTATTGGACATGCATGACATTTGAATGTTACTGGCACAGGAGAAACGATTTCATAGTGTGTGCAAATAGGAGCTGCGAAGTTGAGTCACGGGTGACTCAGAGCCGCATGAATGGAACCCGCAGCAAGGATGGAGGCTTCGTGGTGCTGGGAGCAAGTGTGGTTATCTTTCTTTTCCTGACATTCCTGTAACTTGCATCCTGAGAAATTCAGGGTCAAGTGCCGGCTGAGTGGAGAGCCCATAGCTGAGTATCCGGATGCCCCCTCCAAACTTGCTCTTTCTCCATCACACAGCCATCCCGAGGCCTGTGGACTTGCAGCTGGTATCTGGTGTGTGGATGTTTCTCTCTGAAAAGTTGAAGCATGCAGACTGGGGCCCTTCATTCACCTTCAGCTGGAGCTGATATATATACCCCTTGACATATCTCTGCTTCTTTCCCATGTTCTCAGAGCCAGTGAAACTTGCCTGCCCATGGGCTCTTTGTGCCCATCCAGGGCATACATACATGCCTCCCCGTCACTCGAATCCTAAACCATGTGCTGAAACCAGTAGAATTTTCCAGTTCTGAGGCCTGGGAATGATGTCATTCATTTCTGTGTGATGAAATTGTCTCCCAACAACAGATCTTTTAAGATAACTGTACATTTATGGCCGTTATATCACAGATCATAATGCACCGTTCATTCTTAGTTGAGCCACTTCCCTAGAAAGAGGAAGCACCAGAGGTATTACTACCTTGGCTTTTGATTACTTGGTTCTGGTTCTGACCAGCACTTTTCTCTAAGACTTCTTTAGCTGGCTCCAGTTCCAATCCACAGTGGGTGCAGGGAGTGATGGGGAGATGGCGGGATGAAGTGGGGACCAGAAGTTGGAAGCTATGGATCAGCACCCAGCTGGGACTACCAAGCAAGACAGGGCTCATCCCAGGACATGGCCTTTGGGGAATTTGCTACTTGCTGCCATTTCTGATGGGGTCTGATCTAGCAGTGAGGGCCTGAGTGGGAATTGGGTGCAAAGCTGCAACGCTGGTTGTCTCAATTGCTCTTCTCTCCAGTGCTGCGCATGTCTGTGAAATCTCTCTTCCTTTACAGCAGGACTTGTTTGGCATCTTCTCTGCTACTTTCCACGGAAGTGTGGTTGGTCTCGAGAGTGCGCCCTGGGAGGCGAGTGACATGGAACTGTGTCCTAGGTCAGGGTGGTGAGGTCCTGAGAGAGATGGGAGTTTACTCATGGTCACAGAGCTCAAAGCTGAGACTCAGCATGGAATCACACATGTGATTTTGAAGGTTTCTAAGTATGCCCAGAGGCTGAGGGGAGAGACGGTTAGGTACTCCCTTGACCAGGCCTCTTCTTTGTTAGAAGTAAGTACTGGGGGCCCCCAGACCAACTTTCTTTTTGCCTCTTGAGGGCTACGGCGGGGCCCAGGCCTTGGGGCCAGGCTTGGGCTGGCCTCCTGGGCATGTGTGGGTGGAGCTCTGCCTGGGACAGCTGTTCTGGTCTGGTCTGCCTGTCATTGGTTGTTCATCCCTTTTGGATACTACAATCCATTCTGGATACTAGACATTTGGATAGTAAATATTTGGATACCATTGCTCAGGGGTGATTACTGCCTCTGCACTCAGGCACTGCTCTGGGGACCATATTGGATGCTGGGGATCACACCAAGTCTGCCATGTGCAAGGCAAAAAGCCCTCCTATTGCTCTGGCCCCTCAAAGGGGAATTTTTGCTTTCTTTATCATGGGTAGAATGAGCAGAGATCAGGTGACCTTGGGGGGTCTGTGTGGATGCCTGTTCAGGTCCAGGTTCCACAGTACTGCTTGGAAGCTTAGCTTAGTCCAAGGTAGCCAGTGGTGAGGTTCTGTTCTGGGCGGTATCTCCCCTTGCCCTGATTGCTTGAATATAAAATTAAGAAGCGGGTTTGAGGCTGGGCATCAATAAATAGATAACTCCAATAGATAAATTCCAGGACTTGGGCCGTTTACCTTAGACCTTTCTCAGAGACTTGCTCTGCATCCTGGTCTTGTGTGGCTTCAAATGCCTATTTCTGTGCCTATTTCTCTTTGCATCCTCCACCTCTGGGCATCTTAGAAGAGCCATGATAAACAGCCTCAGTGGACCCCGAGTTGTTTGCTTCTGTCACCAAACCCAGTACCTTGCAGTCTAACCCGAATAACCAGCTGCCACTGGACTTGGCTCAGTGAGTGGTCCCTGGGGAGTCCTTATAGGGTGTGGGTGTTGGCAGAACTTCCAAGCTTAGGAAGGAATAAATTTAGGCTTATTCCCTGATGCATTGGGTGAGATGGACCCTTGGGCTAGGACAGTCCATCAGGGTTCCCAGGATGTCTCTCCATCCTGTTCATCTCTGATGTGCTGGAGAAGTAGATAATTGGAAATAAATCAGAACCTAGATGCAGATTTTTGTGCAGATTTAGGCTTTTCTAGTTTCCCCACTGATCAATTCTTCCTTCGTTTTCCATTGGGGCAGTAACTAAATGCATTTTTTTTTTTTCAGCTTAGTACTTTGCTATCTAACTCCCCAGACCTCCAGCCCTCATCCTCCTTTGTAGTCAGGTAGGTGTATGAACAGCTCCTCTTTATGAAAGAAGTTGAGGCATGGAGTCTTACTGTTGAGACATGTTCTGTAAAAGGAAGTATAAGCCTCTTTTGCTGATTTTTTTTGGTTTTTGGGCCACACCCAGTGTCACTCAGGTTACTTCTGGCTATGCACTCAGAAATCACTCCTGGCTTGGGGGGACCATAAGTGACGCCAGGGGATCGAACCGAGGTCCATCCTAGGCTAGCGCACGCAAGGCAGACGCCTTATGGCTTACGCCACTGCTCTGGCCCCATTTCGTTGATTTCTTTGTCCTGATTCTGGAACACTGATGTGAGATTGGAGCTCTGAGAGGCACTTTGACACAAGAGGAAAAACTTCACAGTGTAGAAAATATGGGGGGGGGGGGGCGCGGTACTATGGAACTGTCAAAGTCTGGATTATTTTTCATGTGAGAGAATTACACTCATTTAAGGCAGTTTGGGGCTTTGTCACATACAACTGATTCTGATTCTGGAAAGTGGAAAGGTATAATGTCTGGGATATCTTTTGAATACTGTATTTATTTGTTTACTTCTTGTTTGTTTATTTTTGCTCAGCGGTCACTCTGACTGTGCTTGGAGGACCCTGTGGAGTGCTGGGGATCAAAACTGGATTAGCCATGAGCAAGGCAAGTGCGCCTCCCTGCTGTACTATCATTTCCTGCCCCTTGACTTTATTTTTATGGCCATCTTCCTGCTTACAGAATGAGAGATTTTAATGTCCACTTACTGTCCATAAGGAATCACAAGGGAGGGGCTGAACTTTATAGGCCATAGGCACTGAATTCTTTCCGGACCCCTTTTTGGCCAAGAACTGTGTAAGTGACTGGGTGGTTGTAAAATAGATAAATTGAACCTTTACTAGTGACAGGTCTCATATACCCTGCGACACATTTCCTGGAACCTTCACACGATCATCCCTGGGTGGGCCGCAGCTCAGACTGGGATCCAGGAGCCCAGAGCAGTTTTACTTGTGGCCTCAAGGGTCTTAGATTTGTTTGAGCCACATTGAGTCTCAGTTTCTTCTTCTGAAAAATAAGGCTCAGGCTGCTTTCCACAGGCCCTTCTTGAAAAATACACATATGCATGCGCGCGCGCGCGCGCACACACACACACACACACACACACACACACACACACACACACAGTCTCCAAGTGTAATGCATCATGGCTCAGCACACACATCTGTTTACTTCTTGTTTTCTTCCCATTGGCAGAGGGAAGGAGGGGGTTTGCACCAGAGAAGACTTTCACCCAAAGGCAGTTGGGGAAGGCTGCAGACAGAAACCAGTGAAAAGGATTTAAGGCAGTGTGCAGTGGGAATAAAATTTGAGGACCCTCAGGATATAGGTCTCATGCTCCTGGGCGGCTCCAGGGTAGCGTGCAGAGACAACTCAGATGAATATGGAGAGTGGAGATTGCACTCACTAAATCAGAGCTGCTGCTTCCTAGTGAGTTTTGCAGATTCCCCAGAGGCCCCTTTACACCTGAGGACCCTGAACCGTGGCTTAAGGTGCCTTTTGTGTAACCCAGAGGAGTAGATTCTGCTTGTGACCTCCTATTGGTGCTCAGTGGCAAATTTCTGAAGCAGCCCCTGGGGATACTGAGGACTGAGGAGCAGGGAGATAGTGTAAGGCTTAGACTCGGGCCCTGCACCCACATGATTGGTGTGTTTCCTTTCCCGGCTCTGTGGTCACCCGAGCCTCATCTGGGGTGATTCCTCAGCTTAGAGCTTGGTGGAAGCTCTGAGTAATGCAGGGTATGATTCCTCCCCTAAAAAAAAAAAAACAACAACCAAGAAAACCCCTCAAAATTCAAGAATCCAAGTGCGAATTTTTATTGGGTTTATGGAGAACTAAAGTAACTCCATATTCTATACTATTTGAGTGGAGGTATTTACATTTTGTAATTATTGCTGTTTTTGGTCTGCCACAATGGGAGTCACTCTCATAGTTGCTCCCAGGCCAGGTGGGGCTGGGGCTGGACGGAAGCAAAGCCTGGGAGCATCTCCTGTGTATTGGCTCGTTTTAGGAATAAATTGATGCTCTAACGTAAACTTGTAGATGTACTGTTTAATCTCAAACTGAGTCTTGAAGACTGTCTACCTTCTGTCTACCTTATTATGTCTTGAAATAGAATTCATTCTCAACACCCATTTTGTAAGATTTGTATCTTAGAATTCTTGTATCTGGTGTTGATCCACAGAATTAAATTGAAATCAAAGTGGTCTATCTGCCATCATTGTTTTATGCTTTTTCCATTCACTCCTGAATGTCTTTCATAGCTGCTGATAGCCATTGAGGCACCTTTGTAAAGACCCAGAACAGTGCCTGGCAGAGCATCTGCATTCACTGAGAATCAGCGAATATTTTGACTTGAAGTCTCTTTGGTTTCGAGGCTAACCTTGAACAAGAGTGGATTGGGAATTCCGTTCTCCCCACCTGTGTCTGAGTCACACACGTGTTCATACTCACATTTCACATGCACACACACATTTTCAGAGGCACAAAGGCAAACACTCACATACATCTTCATGCACTTGCGTGTACTCTCACACATACACCTCCATTATACACTCTAACATAAACATCACATACATTCATATATTCATATACTCTCGCAGTATATACTTTCACACATTCATACATAGACATGTAGTCTCATTTACTCTCACACATCCATACTCTTCTTACCTATTCACATATACACTCTTGTACACCCCCACAAACATGGTCTTGTACACACACCCTCACATTTACAATACATTCATACACACAGCCTCATAATCCCTCACACTCTCATACTAGACGGGTTTCCTCATATCCACTCACACATATGCACACCCTTCCACATTGCACACATGTAAAGCCACACACTTTCCCTTTTGGGTTTTCTGTGCACCTGGCTTAGAGCTCAGCACAGCTACCTCAGAGGATGGCTCCTCACCTGGAGAGGGAAAGTTCCTGTTCTCCAGCACTCAGGGACTCAACCAAAGCTGTCTCTGTGTAACAGCGCCAGGAATAAGGCTCTGTGGCAAGGGGAACCGCGGAACTGCTGGGTCGACACCCATAGGTGAGCTCTTAGCTTTTGGGAATCATGGGTGTTGGCAGGAGAAGTGATAAACACAACCTGGGGGAAACGCGGGGTGGAGCCTGGATTTCAGGCCCCTGAGAACATTTGCATGACCTGAGGGGTACGGGCAGTGAATGGCCCAGTCTTAATTCGTGCTACTCTCCTGTCAGTGTTCCAGGCCTGGACCCACCTGCTGTGTGATGTGAGTCATTGCATGGTGCATTGTTCTCTGGTGTGGGGCACACCCAGGGGATGAAAATCGTGTAATGTGCCAGAGGAAATTCTCCCGTCATTGCTCAGGGCACCTGTGTCCTGTGAGCGTTGGTTATTTTTGGAGCAGTAATCCCGTGATGCAGAGTCAGCATTCCCAAGCAAGTGGGGGTCTGTGTCCTGTAAGGAGAACAACTTGCCATCCATGGGGTGCTAGAGAGGGTGCACAGGGACTGCATCTGTCTAGGGCAGCGTGTTGGTGGTTTTGGATTCTGAGAAAACTCTGAGCATGTTGGTTCGGCAGCAAAGGCCGCATACAGGTCCTACGTTGGCTTCGTCACACTCCTGTACCCGGGTCCTTCCTTGGCTTCGTCACACCCCTGAACCCAGGTCCCTTGTTGCAGGTGCAGCAGAGATCTCCCAGACTGCCCAGCGCTGCCACACCCTTCACCCTGATTCTGTGTCCTCACAGAGTGGTGGTGCCTCACGGAGCCAAGAGGCATCGGGCTGGGTGTCTCTGGCTCCGTGACCTACTTCCTTTCTTGGGGACCATAAAGACCTTGGGCATAAAGACCTTCCTGGGCTCCTGGTGCTGCTGTTAGCTCCAATCTGAGACCCCACAGCAGGTTAGGCCTGGAGTCTCTGTTCAGCTTGTGGTCCCAGAGTTCCATTGGGGGTGGAATAGACATCACCTGCAGCACAACCCGACACTCCACAGGAAGGGCAGCTGGCAGGAGTTTGCTTGTCCCAGAAGGCACTGGAGTAGCCACCGCTGATCAAGTGTGCCCGGCTGTGAAGATGACTGAATGGCCTTGGTTCTGCATCTGTTCCAAGTGTCCTCCTGGACAGCTGGGACAGGTGGGCATCAGCACAAGGAGGAGATGGAGAATCCTCTCGGATGGGACTGTATCCCACCTTTGGCTCAGCTCTTTCTCTCCGCAGCTGCCATGAGGCTGCCTTGAGCCGTGAGGACAGTGGTAGGTAAATAGTCCAACACTGCGGTTTTTTTGGTCCTCTCCTCAGCTATTCTTACTCCCGGCTGCTCAGTGGAAATTTTTCTTCCCTGCTTATGGTGGCTCTCCCTCCAAAAGCCCAAATGGTCATTTGCAGCTTTACTCGAAGGGAGCATCTCGTCCAGGTGGGAGCAGCCGCAGGGGTCTGGGCCACAGGGGTTTGCCGGATCAAGCTGCACTTGAGGCTGCCTGTCCAAAAGGTAAAAAAGCACCTTCTAAGGAGCTGTGCCAGTTTGCAGTTAGATCACCAGCAGCACACTGAGGAACCTTCCAGAATTAGCTCCACAAACAATAGAGAGGGACAAAAAAGCTCATTTTCCTGCATGAAGGCATCTGCTGTGTTCTGGCTGGTGTGTTTGAGGCTGCCTTCCACTTCCAGCTTTGGAGAGAGCGCATTTCTTTTCTTTTTTAGGAGCCCAAGGGGGCAGAGGTGGCCAGGACAGGCCCCTCATCTTCTCTCCCAATGTGTGACTTTGTGGGCCATGTCAGAGGTGGGGCTCAGTGCTTGTGGGCCTGACAGCCACTGCAGAGACACAGTGTTGAGGTGGTTCTTTGGCCATGTGTGCTCCCCCCGTGGACCACGTTGGTGCTCACCTGTTTGTGCTGCTGGTCTGATGCAAAAGGATCGTTCCAATGTTAAAAATGTCTTCTCTGATAAAAGGATTTTATTCTGAAGGAGCATTTGAATATCAAGTTTTGCTGATACTCATTTCCCCCTCCCGTTGCTACCTCATTTGGTCCTGTTCAGAGTTCTCTGGTCCCACTCACCTTTGATGTGAGGAAAGGGGTTATCCTAAACTGGAGATATGCCACTTGTGTGGGAATTCCCATTTCCCTGCCTTAGATTCCTGTGGGGCTCCAGTGGCGGTGCTCACCCTTGCCCTGTGCCCGGTGCAGGCACTGCACAGTAAGACACACCCACGGTTCCTCATGCCCACATGGGCTGTACTGTGTCCACGCTTGCTAGGACTTTTTCTAGTGGGGCAGGAAGAAATCCTTACATAGATGACCTTGAAAACGGAATACTGGTGCTGGGGGGTGCCCTTGTGTTCTCGCACTCTCGGGGTCTTGCACACACAACCCATGCCCATGGGCCCATCAGCACCTTGAGGGAGAAGAGGCTTCTGCTTCCACACTTCTTTGTTCTGATTTCAGATAAGCAGAGCCCAGCCTCTTCCTGCCTGCAGCCTGCAGAGCCGTGGGGCGCCCTCTGAATGGGATGCTTTGTTGGTGACTGTGCCTGTAACCCCAACCTGGTCTGACTAATAGCTTTTTTCTAAGGCCGCCTGACACTTGAGTGCCTTCTCAAAGCTCCTTCAGATCGAGACAGGCTGCCAGCCCTGTGTAAAACGAGACTGTTTGACACTGACTGGGCCGTAGAAAAACAAGGAATGTTTAAGAGTTTTTCTCAGTTTGTTTTCCTGTTGGTAAGCCTAGGATCAAAGGATTTCCCCCCCCCCCCATTCTTGGGTTACCAGTTTGATGAAAGGGTATAGTTTGGAACCACACACACACTCTCTCACATTCTCTCTCTCTCTTCCCCCCCCTCTCGAGTACACATACATTCTCATATATACTCTTGAGTATACACGCACATTTTTATGCACCTGCACACTTGATTTCTCATCAGCAGCAAGGGCAGTCTGTCTCTGACCACTTTAGCCCTTTTGTCCTTGCTGTCGCCTAGAGCTGGAAAGGGTTTTTACTCGACACTGGTAGGATTCAGCGGTGATTGACATGCCTGTATTCTGTTGGTGAGAATTTGCTTGGCAGGGGCCGGGGGTGTGTGGCTGATGCATCCTGAAGTGCTGTGCTTGGTCAGTCACTGTGCTGCAGGGGACAGACTGTAGGGAGATATGGCGCCTGCTTTGGTCCTGTTTCTGGGACCCAGTCCAGCACTTAGCACTGTTAGATTGCATCCTGCTTTTACCCAGCTTCCTCCTTCCTTTCCACTTAAACCTTTGACATACAAAAGTTCACCTAGACTAGAATAATTTTTGTCTCTCACTCGAATCTTCCCGCCTGGTTGGCAATTGTGCTGGTCAAGAAAGAGTTTTGGGTTTTCAGGCCCCAGAGACCATAAAATGAGAAGTCACCCATCTTCATTATTCTCTCCCTCATGACTGTTTTGGTTTATTAATTCTTCGCAGCTACCTTGCCTCAGACCTGTTCGCTGGGGCTGGAAGTAAACTTGTGGATTTTATTTACAAAGCATAGCCGCCGCGGGTTACTTGTTTAAAGCGCTTGTTTACCTTATTGCCTGCTTACTTCTTTGTTTCCTCTGGAAGTATCATTGTTGCTAGCTATCTCTAAGTTGTTTCTGTGGAAGTAACCTTGTTGCTAGCAGTGTCTACTGTTGGGCTGCGTAAGTCTGTCTGTGTAGACGCTACACTTTATACAACTGTGCATGAAAGATAGAAAGGAGTATTGTCAGCAATAAAATCAGTGAAGACTTTTCACCCATGATCTCCTGGCTCTGTGCTCAGGGGTCATTCATTCCCTGTGGTGCTTAGGGGACCACGTGATCAGGGATTGTCCCCCCCCATGTAATAAAACATGTCCTCAGCTTGTGGGCTCTTCCATAGCTTGGCTCAGATTTTTCGAATTTGACACAGCACTATTAACTGTTAACTAAAATATTAACTATTTTCTCACGTAGCTATAGTTAAGCTCATTGGGACAGTAGACCCGTTATTTTTAAGTGAACAACATTATAGTTATTCCTCTGCAGGCTAGTAAACGATCCTGCCTTTCCTCCCAACTTCGTTAACTAGTGTGGATACTTTTGCATGTACCCAAATGTGAATGCTCGCCTGGAGGTAGAAATAACTGACATTGGAAATTAATGGTGAAAGTGCCAGTGTATTTTTCTGAACAGAATCCAGGCCTTTGTTGTGTGAGGGAGCAAGTCGTCTGGAGCATGTCCTTCTGAGCAGAATGTCTTGGGCATGAGAACATTTACATGCAGCCGGGCTCAGCGACCCTTCTCTTGCCCATGAAACCATCTCTCTGGCATTGTAGGCCATGGGAGGAAGTCGATGTTGGAGGAGGTGCATTGCCTGGATAGATGCCAGCTCATTTTCTTCGCTCTGGAAGGGTGGAGGTTTGGGTTAGTGCTGCTCTGCTCTGCCCTTGCTCTGGGTTCTAATCTCTCTGGCCCCGGTGACTCAGGTTCCGTGTGCAGGCCGTGGCCAAGGGTCAGGAATGTTCTGGTGCCCGCTGGTCTGTGGCCCCTACAAGCCCCCTCTTCTTGTGTCTGAGGGAAGAGCTGGGTTGCCAGTGGAGGAGCAAATGCTACAGCCTGCCTGGAGCCCTGTGGAGAGAGGTGCTGACCACTTGGAAGGGCGGTTCTCTTAATTACAGTACCCTCTTACTAACTTTCTCACACTGAGCTCTCTTTATGGCTAAGCACTGTCATCAGCCGTGCAAGGTGCAGCCTTACTTCTGGGCCTTCTCCTTGCTGCTGCGTCTGCTGTTGCTTGAGCCTGGGGAGCCCCAGGCAAGCCCCCTTATTTTCAATTGCCTCCCTCCCCTCCCCCTCCCCCAGGACTCTTTATCCTGGTTCTGTTCTGCCACAGCTGGTAAAGGGCTGCAGCACAGAGTGTCTCATTGACCAAAGGGAACTTCAGGTTCAACTCCTTGATCACTGCAGTGCTCTCTGGGCTCTCTGCTCTTTCTCATCACTACCAGCGTTTTCATTTCCCTTTGCTGAGTAGAAAGGGCCCAGAATTCAAGGTGAAGCCCTCTGCGCATCTGGGCGGGTCTGCAAATCTCATTTTCTCACCTGCTTTCAAAAGACACTCCGTAGCTTCTCCGGCCCATTTGCTTACTTGCTCTAGACACTGCAGGAAGATCTCCTAGTGTGGTTCATTTCGGTGTTTCTTCTTGACGTTACTTAAATAGTTGCTCATTGGAAAGTGTTATTTTGGGTCTGTCTCCCAGGGTCAGATGCAGAAGACAGGGCAGGATCTGGATGGGAGAGAGCCCCTTTGCAGACCGGGTGAGCGAGCAGGGGCGCTCCTCTGGGTGAAGAATACCCAGGAGTGGGTGGCCTCCGTGTTCTCAGAGCAGGTGGATGATCTGAATGTATCCTGGTTTCCCCTGTGTTGTGTGTGGTGCCCAGCAGTGCTGTTGGTTGCAGAGTGGCTGTGTCCCTGTTTCTTCAGTGAACAAACTCGTGCTGATGCTTGAGATGCTAGTGTGTACCCAGTTTTCTCTACACAGACATGCTGGGTTTGCCTAGGACTCCTGTGAGTCCTAGTTCTGATTCAGGCTGCAGAAGGGACTTCAGGAAAGTCTTTTTTAATCTCTTCCATAGTCTTCCACGCGTGTAGACCAGCCTACCAACCTCATTGCTTTTGTTGTTGTTGTTGTTGTTAATTTTTGTTTTGTTTTGTATTTGTTTGTTTTTGCTCTTTGGGCCACACCAGGGGCTACTCCTGGCTCTGCATTCAGGAGCTACTCTCTCCACACGATTGATGGATGATTCCTAACTGTGTTTGGGTACTGCCTCCAGGACTCCATGGAAATTCACCCTTAAAGTGCTCACCTTTCTCCTTTAAGGCCAAGAAATCACCTTGCTTGCCTCTTGACGCTTCTTACTGGAAAGACATTACTGGGGAATTTTCTTACATGCCTATTTAGGGTCTGTTGCAAAGGGCATCTCAGCGAGAAGGCACTACCCTTCTTGAAATTCCATAATCACAATTAACATTCACGAGGAAACAGAAGATGAGACTGGCAGATTTTGAGTGATGGTCCTTTGAGTGATGGCTCTAGGATGCAGAGCCATTTAAGAGGACACAAGGAAGGAGATTTCAAAATCTTTCAGTCATTCAGCAGTAGAGTATATGAAATCAGATTTACTTAGAATTTTGCTTGTTTTCTAGGTAAACTTATTAGTTTTAACAGCAAAGGCTATGCTTCCACTCTGAGAGGAAAAAAAGTGATGCAGTTGCCCCTTCGGTGAACTTCCTGGTCCTGTTGACCCCATCTTTACACTTCTCCACCCCTCCCCCCCAGCTATACACACAAGCTTCACCAGCTTCAAAAATTGGGAACCAGTTTCCAGAAAGGCAAGTCCTGGAAATGACCAGGAAACTTGGAGTCTCCTGATGGTCTTAGAAGGTGCCCAAGTCAGGCTTCTGTGTCTTCATGTATAAACCAGATCACTCGATCATGTAGTGAATTGGGGTGGGTTTTGACTGTTTGTGGGCTGGTGCTGGTGTACAAAGGCTGAGGAACATAGTCCTGGCCTGAGCTTCATCAGGCCCTGCCCATGGCACCAGGCACTGACTTCCCCACCCCATCTGATGGGACCGTGGGGAACAGGGCTGAGGCTGACCCATTGGCTCCTTCCAACTGTCACAAGATTGCCTGGACATGACATGCTTTCGTTTTGAAAGTCTCGAGTTCTGTGATGAGACGTTCCAGGAAAGACTGTCATGAGAGGAAGCACTTTGAATGAGAGTCCCCCTTTCCTGAGAAAAAATCTTCCTCTCTATCTCTGCTTATTGTCATGGAAGCTCTTGAGAAGTCTTAACTCTCGAGAATTGCCTGCTGGAGTCTGCTCTTTCATGGCTGCTAAAGGTAGACTTAGAGCCATGCAGTCATCTACTTGCCCAGTGGTTCCCTACCTTACTGAATGCTCTATTGCTGTTGAAGCCCACTCGTGCTTGGCCCAACACCATGGCTCTGCCTGGGAGCACTGTCCACTTACCATGGCTCCTAAGAGGGCACCTGAGGAGGTGATGTGATCCCATCAGGAGGCCAAGGGTGTAGGCATCCAAACACTGGTACTCATGTCATGAAGTTTTGAGGACTGCCTAAAAGAGAGGCAGAAGGAAGGACAAGGTGTTGGCCACAGAGCACAGAAGTGGAGCTGGACATGGCATGTGACGTTCCTTGCATTGGGATGAGTGTTGCGGAGGAGCTCATTGCTAAGTTTCTCACTGTGTGAGGTTTATAGAGAAGTGGGGCCTTGCCCATAGACAGGCTGTCTTCAAGCAGTGCCCTCCTGTATTGCTCCTATAGGCCATCTCTTCTTTTCCCAGCCAGTACTCACTCGCCCAAGCCCAGCCTGTGAGCCCCATGGTCTGGAATAGGATGTCTGGTCTTGAGAAAATGTGGGCTCCTAGCCGTAAGGATGCTCCAAGACATCACAGGAATGTTTCACTCTCAGTAGCCAGCCAGGGGAAACTGAGGCTTCTCTTTCAGAAGTGGATGGTACTGGCGTGAAATTCAGCACTTCCAAGAGTTTCAGCTCTGCAAAACCAAAGTGAGTCAGCATTTCTGCCATTGTCATTTCCACCCTCCCTGTGGTCACTGGTCTGAGAAGGGAAATGCAGATTGAGAGCAACCTGTTTACTTCCCCTGTGAATGTGAAATGCCTCATCTCTGAGGCCCACCCTGAAGCAGTTCCCCTCCTTTGAAGAGGAGAATTGGTTCAATTAATCTCACATGCTGTCATGCAGCCTAAAACCTGAGAGGAAAGTTAGGGTTCCCACTAGGAGATTGGTAATGGCTCCCACAGCTCAAGGCCCAGCCTGGATGCTGCCCATGGGTGAGGATGCTCAGCCCTGTGGGGAAGTGTCCATGCACAGTGGCAGCCCCTGAGTTCAGAGCACCCCAGGACTTTCGGATGTGCTAGCTGACTTGGGAGGAGGAAGTGGCCCTGCTGACCGGATTCCCTTCACCAGGTCTGGGCTGCTCTGGGATCCTGCAGTGTGATGGGATTTTCCTCTCATGTGTCCACGTGTAATCCGACATGAGTAATAGCACATGAGTTCGTGGGTTTGAGCCTGGGCACTGCAAGCCCCGTCCCACTGGTGTGACCCCTCAGCTAATGGCAAAGTCAGGAAGCTGGAGAAGCCTCCCTCCTACTCCCCATGTGCAGGAAGAGGAGGCAGCAGTTCCTCTACCTTGAGACCGGAATCCCTGGAATCCAACCCCATCTGCACAGGGCAAAGCCCTGGCTGTGTTTCCCAAGGAGAGGCTGGAAGACTCAGGAAGGCCTGTTGGTTCCTGAGGAACTGTGTGGCTTCCCTACTCCCTGCAGCTGCTGTGGATGGTGGGCATTGAGTTGCCTTTCGGTACAACTTTGCGTCTCCACAGTTTCTGTTGCTTTTGGTTCGGGTCGACTTGATTTCCAGAAGAGGCCAGAGACCTTGCTACAGCAAGTTCTGATCTGTCAACACACGGGCTCTGGTATTCAGGGGCTCAGTTCTTTAGAGCAGGTGAGTGAAAGGACCTACCCCAATGTCAATCTGCCTGGGTGACTAATCGGTTGGCAGAACTGAACGTCAAGGTTCTGTTGCAAATAAAAAAATGACAGTGAAAAAATTTGATCTGTTTGTCACTGACTGTCAAAGCACAGACTGTTTCTGCACCTGTAGATACAGGAACTCTGACAGTCAAGCACAATGGTAACCATGGGGAATCTACTCCCTGGAGTCGGTGACAAAAGGGTTGAGGTGCAGCAGGCAGGATGTGGTGGTGGAAAGGAGCAAGGAAACATTGACATGGTCTTTGATTAAACCGTGGTGATGAGAAACGCAAAGTCTGTCCCATTCAGAATCCCAAATGAGGTGAGGCCTTGGCTCTCGGGTCTGAATTTGTTTGCATGGAAGAGCCAGGACCTGGGATTGCCCGTGCTGGAGGTTCCCACGTTCTCCGGTATCACAGGGCACCCAGGAGGTGGTGAGCATCTTTTGGGATGCAGGAAGTGGCCTAGCATCGCCCCAGACTGTCACTGTGACACCACTTGAGGGGCTCTCACGGTGAGGGTGGGGGGAAGAGGCTGCAGCTGCTGGTCTGGGGAGGGGCTTGCTGGGCTCAGGGCCTGTGTCCTTGAGCCTGTGGATATGCCCCAAAGTCCTTCCAACCACCACCCACTTGCATATTTGTGAAGAAAGAGTTATTAGGAAGTCTAGGGGCATTTAGGTCCCTGGAGGTATTCAGGGACTGTTTACATCTGGTATTTGAGAGGGTCACTCTCTGCATGCAGTTCTCCAGGGGATTTGTGCTCAGCCCACTGGGTCTCCCTCCCATGCTAATGTAAGAAGTTTGAGCATGGACTGGTTGTGGGCTGGGTGTGCTGTGCTCTTGCTTTGTTCACTTTGTCATTGGAGTCTGGGGCACCTCCTCTTGAATGTCCACGGCGGCCCAATTTCAGCCTCATGGGGAAGATAGGAGGAGCTTTCTCTCTCTCTCTCTCTCTCTCTCTCTCTCTCTCTCTCTCTCTCTCTCTCTCTCCCCCCCCTCTCTCTCTCACACACACACACACACACACACACACACACACACACACACACACACCACACACCAGGGAAGATAGGAGGAGTTTTCACACACACACACACACACACACATACACACACACACACACACACACACACACACACACAACATGGCTTTGCTGCCATAGTGTAGGCCAGGGGTCTCAAACTCAATTGACCTGGGAGCCGCAGGAGGCAAAGTCGGGGTGATCCTTGAGTGCAAAGTCAGTAGTAAGCCTTGAACATTGGGGGGTGTGACCCAAACAAGTAAAACAAAACAAAACAAGATTCCTCTAGGGCAGGGCCACAAAATGTTGTACGGAGGGCTGCAAACGGCCCGCCGGCCACGGGTTTGAGACCCCTGGTGTAGGCCGTGAACTGTCTTCCCCATAGGACCCAGCTGGGCAGATGTGCAGCATCCTGAGCTCCACCGGGTAGGCACTAGGTCAGGAGCAGCGCCAGCTCGTGGCCATGAGGCTATCCCATGTAACTGCATGTTCCGTAGGTTCCCGCAAGGCTTCTTTGTAACAGGTGTGCCTCTGGCAAAGCCTCCATGATCCTGAAAGCCGGATCCTAGGAGAAACCTTGAGGCCCAGAAATGTGTCTGTCACACACAGGCACAAACCTGGGAGTGGGGCTTATGTTCAAGTGTGGTGTGGCTGGGACTCTAGTTTGCACGGTGCCTGCCTGCAGGTCTAGGGCTGCTTGGACACAGTGCAACATCTTGCTCAGTTCTGCTGCTCCAGCGACTTCGGGCCTTCTCCCTAGAGTCTTGGCTGCTCACCACCTGCCTGAGTCTACCTGCTAATCCCAGGCACCACCTCTGTGCCCTTCGCTCTTCCCAGGCACAGCTGCTGAAGAGATCTGTCCCAGTCAGGCAAAGGTGCCCCGCCACCCTCCGGGTGAGCCCGTCCCTCCTTGGTAGGTCTTCAGGTGCCCCGAGCCACTTGCTCTTGCTCCACTCGAGCTCTGTGCGGTTCTTCTCAGCTCATGAGCTGAGTGCGCAGCCCACTTGTGTTTTGCCTTCCCATGTGGCAGGTCAGGCAGCTGCAGCTTCTTACTGCCCAGTATTCCAACTCACGGAGCTTATCTCTGGGGACTTGTCCTCTTGCTCAGAAGCACTTGGGCTCTGGGATATCCAGCTGGAATATGCAGACGGGAGCTGCATGACTGCTCAGTCAGACTGTTGTTGCATCGGATGAACATTGAGCAACGCTGGCGGGAAGGGAAGAAACTCCCAAGAGGATTGGCCACTGGAAAATGCACCCTGCCTCACTTGATGCTGGAGAGAGGGGCTAGAGCACAGATAAGGGAGGACAGGCAGATATGAGATGCACACAGAACGCTGGGTGGGCCCCAAGTAGATGGGCTCTCTGTCTGTCCATTAGCCAGATGGACTGAACCCAGAGTGCACAAGGTCAGTGGTCAGATGTGCTTGACCTGACAGGGGCTCCTGTAGGGGCTCCTGCGTCTGCTGTGACCTCAGATGCAGACACTGCCATCTTCCCCTTGCTGCCCTGCTATGACTCTTATTGCACCTTCCGGACCACTCCCTTTTGAGTGTCCTGTTTCTGAAGATGGCCTTGAGAAAAGTGGCCATAAAGCACCCAGCTTCCAGCTTGGGACTCTGCTCACAGACGTCCACTAACTTGAAAAAACTCTGTTATTATTTGGTTTGATCTTTGGGCCACACCTAGCAGTCCTCAGGGATTACTCTTGGCTCCCTGCTCAGGAATCACTTCTGGCTGACTCAGGGGACCATATGGAATGCCGGCGATCACACTCGGGTCAGCCACATGCAAGACAAACTTCCTCCCCACTGTGCTATTGCTTCAGCCCCTAAAACAGTCATTTTATTATTGTTTTCCCCAGAAGATAGAATCTTTGGGTGGAAAATTCGTTCATTAATCCTCAAAGCATGTCATGATCATGTTGGTGTGGAAAAGGTCGGAAATAATTGGGAATGGGAAAGTGACACATGTCCAACACAGCCCAGCCCTAGTCCTCCTTGTGTGTGTGCTCAGTGGGGAGAACCGCCCAGCCTTGATGCTCTTGGACCATCCCTGGGGAAGGCTGTCATTGTAGATCTTGAGGTGCTGGGGCTGGCTGTTCTGGGTGTGGTCCTGCAGGATCTGTGTCCTGTGAGGCAGCATCTCTGTCCCTACATGTTTCCTCGGTCTTAAATGGACAAGTAGAGCCTCATGTCAGAGGGTGTGTGGCTGTCCTGGGTGTGGTCTGTCCTGCGGGGCCATGGCCACTGGTCAGCATCATGGGTTCTCAGTCTCAGATAGACATGTAAGATCTTGTGAGATATGAGAGAGGGATTGAGGCTCTGTAGCTGCAACTGGATGAGCAGAAGCTGAGTTCGTCAGCTGAGTCCATCCAGCAGATCCTGGGTTGGTTGGTACTGTATGGGGAGGTGCCCGAGTATAAGGCGCTGACAGCTGGTAGGCGTCAGGGACCCATTGTCAGGGAGATGAGGCCTGGCAGGGATGCTGAGGGTGGCCCTGCTCTCATAACACCATGGACACATGGTCTTTCCTTCCTGCAATGCTTCTGGAGGGCTGACCATGTTTAGGGTATGTGGACACAGGTTGCTTGCAGGGCTTGGGCCCTCCTGCCATGTTTCGGGGGTCATCTCTGGCCTTGTTTGTGCTACAGCCTTGCTGTGCATCCCCTGGGGTAAGATCTTCCTCTTAATCAACAGCAGGAAGAGGCCAGTTTCCGGCTGTGCTGACTCACACTGCAACAGGAAGGTGGACGCTGCCCTGATCCCCGGCCCCCAGGGGACTTACCGAGGGGCCAGGACAGAGCTGGACACACATTTGAGGGAAACCCATGATGCGGTTGCTGCTGCGTCATCTTTCCCTCCAGGACAGCTTCACCCACTGAGAAGGGGCAAGACCCACAAGTGTTGGTTCTGAAAGAACAGTTTTCGCTCTGAATTGTGTGTGTGGCAGGGAAGGAAAGCTGGTAACAAGCATTCACATCCTTTCAGACTGAGCAGAGAGAATTACCCAGTGGATTGAAATGAGCCCTATGCAGCTATTTAGCTTTTCTGCTCGTTCATTGGCCTCCCTTCTCCTTTATTCTTTAACAGGAACTGACAGAGAAAGTTCTGGAATCTGGGCTGTACTAAAAGCCTTGTGCATCCTGATGTTACCACCCAGTTCTAGTTTGTTTTGGGGCCACACTTGGTGGTGCTCAGGAGTTACTCCTGGCTCTGTGCTCAGAAATGAATCCTGACGGGTTCTGGAGAACACATGAGATGCCGAGGATTGAATCCTGGTTAGCAGAGTGCAAGGCTAACACCCTTCCTGCTATGATGTCTCTCTGGCCTCATAGTGCTTAGTTTGTAGTTGATTAAATGCTGCTGCATTGTGATGATTGAGTTTTGGGGTATGTGTAGAATCCTGAAAAGAGATACGAGGAACCCTGATATTCCCAAGCTATATTTTAGGGGTCCTGGGGAGATCATAGGGCAGGATTCACACTAGCTGCTACATGTACCCTTACAACCCCTTCTGCTTTTTGGGTTTAGAAAGACTATGGGGGGCTTAAGAGCAGAGGTTCTGGTTTTCTAATATAATGCATGTTACATGTCACAGGTATGACAGAGGGTGTGGTTTGATCACAGGTAGAACTAGTCGAGTTTTGCTAAGAGTTTGTTGGGAGTACACGCCTTTTGGCTTTCAGAAGCCTAGACTGATATGTACAGGTTGCTTATGGGGTTGGGATACCTGAGTTCATAAAACACACATTTTTGTTCCTTTGGTTGGCTTTTGGACCATACCCAGCAGTGCTAGGTGTGGTTGGATGTGGTTTTCTTGGTTCTGTGCTCAGAAGTCATTCCTTTCAGTGCTCAGGGAACCATATGGAATGCCAGGTATCAAACCTGGGTTGGCTGCGTGCAAGGCAAATGCCCTGTACTGCCACTTGGGCTCGAAGCACATGCTTAATCTGCTCAGGAGTCACAGATGTCTCAGGAAGACTTTGCAGATGTTTCTAGTCACAGATACCCCTAAATGTGGTAATGGTGATGTTGGTGCATCTAGTGACAGACAACCCCAGCCACAAGAGCTGTGTCTGGTTGCAAACACCCCACATGTAGAGATGGTGTGTCTGGTCACAAACCCTCAGACGTGAGCGTTGCTGTAGGGACTGGCCCCGTACCTGTGTGCTGAGAAATGGAGTAGGACCAGCTTGTGTGTAGTAGTGACTGAGGTCAAGTACAGGGGCCTTGAGAAACAAGAAGCCCTGCTTCGAACAGTGCTCAGTCCCTATTTCTGGAGCCTTGGCACGTCTCAGTGACTATGGCTCTGGGGTCCCAGTGAGATGTGAATTTTGTAGCAGAAACTTTCACCAAAAGGAACTACAGAAACCATAAGCTAACCTACAGCAGCACCACTTCCCACGAGGCTCCCTCCGGTCTCCAGTCCTACCTCCACGTGCACACTGGCAGTGAAGGACTTAGCAGATGCCTTGACTTGGAACACTCATATATCGGGCCATGCTCGATAGCACAGAGGGTAGGGCGTATTCCTTGCATGCAGCTGATGATCCCCGGCATCCCATATTGTACCCTGAGCCCGCCGGGGTGACTTCTGAGTGCAGAGTGAGGAGTAACCCCTGAGTGCTTGCTGAGTGTGGCTTAAAAAGGGGGGGGGGGCAGGAAGATAGCATGGAGGTAAGGCATTAATTTGCCTTGTATGTAGAAAGTCGGTGGTTCTAATCCCGGCATCCCATAGGGTCCCCCGAGCCTGCCAGGAGCCATTTCTGAGCATAGAGCCAGGGGTGACCCCTGAGCGCTGCCGGGGGTGACCCAAAAAAGAAGAGGAAAAGAAAACACAGGTACCCAAAGGCATGGTAAGCCCTGATGCCCCTCTACGAAGGGCTGGGCTCAGACCCTGCAGAGCTGAGAGCTGCTGCCTCCCCTCTCCTTCTCTTCCTTCCTCTGGCAGAGCACACATGTGCTTATTGCTAAAACCAAAGGAAAGGAAAAAATTACTAAAAAAACAAAATCCCCCCCCCCCCCCCAAACGTGGCTTTCTGTGCCTAGGCCTAGAGGGAGCAGAGATGCCTGAGGTTGGCCCTGTCTCTGGTGTCACAGCCCAGAAGCAGCAGCAGCAGCAGAGACTTGTGTCTGTGAGTGCCACTGCAGTGTGGGGATCACAGTGGACCTGCATCAGAGGGGTTGTGGCGGGGCCATTGCCCCTCCCTTTTGTCTCATAGAGACTCTGGGAGCACTAGGTCTCCCTTTTCCCAGGTGCCCCACACGCAGACCCATGCCACTGAGTATTACTGATCTGTCACTTCCTTTTTTCCACCATGTCCCATAAGGTTTTGATTTTCTTGAACAAATGACCAATGAAGTTGAGCTGGTTCAGTCTTGCTTTTAGGGATCATGTCAGGTGTGTGTGTGTGTGTGTGTGTGTGTGTGTGTGTGTGTGTGTGTGTGGTGTGTGTGTGTGCGTGTGTGTGTGTGTGTGTGTTGGTCCTGTCATTTGGAATTAGTTCCCCCACCCAAAGCTCACTGTTTATTTGTGTTTTTTGTGCTTTTCACGTTCAGTTATCCTCCCCTTGAATTCATCACCCTTCCAGAAACAAATGTCTGCCTCTGCTCTGTGTACTTTGGGGCATTCATTCCCAAGTTGTCATGCTGGAGTTGACAGACCTGGTGTCTGTCCTGCTGTGACATCCCATGGACGGAGAGACAAGAAGCCTGGGGCTTTACCTGGCTTTGTGGAGATCTGGGAAGCGTCCTTGTGGGCTTGGGCATCTTCCAGGCCCCTCCAGGCACTTCTTGCTGAAGGGGCCAGGCTGCTGCTCCTCCTCCTTACACCCTTACTGGACTGAGGTACAGGGGTGTGATTGTGGGGTACATACCATGGATTCTCCCACTTGGGTCAGTCTGGGGAGCCATTTCAGCGGAGAGCTTTGCCCCAAGTCCTGTGGGGCTTATGAGTGGCAAAACCCAGCAAGGGCTGGAGTATGGAGAAAGGAACCATGGAGGATGGGAAGCCAGATTGGGGCTTGGGGGGACCCTGTCCTGTGTTCAGAAGCCCTTCTTCACTTTCCAGTGTTGATCCTCCTGGTGCCTTGCCCTGCCCTGCCCTGCCCTGCTGTGCAGAACAAACATACTGGCAGAATGAGTCACTGTGGACAGTAACCAGGCATTGTATGGTCGCTCCACCCCCCAAATTCCTCACCTAGTCTTAGGTTCAAGCCTTGGCCAAGTGCTGACTGGGGGAGTTCAGGAGCTCATGATCCGGAATGCCTTGGCGTTCTGCTTCCTGTAAATGGGGCAGCCCCAGTCAGGCAGTGGTGTGCCTGCCAGGGGTAATGGTGGTGCCAGCTCCTGCCAAGAAGGACTGGGAGGGAACCGGGGCTCTGCAGCCATCTTCTCTCAGTTTGGGTGTGAGCCTGAAAATCACCCCCCTTCCCACAAATCTTTGCCCAAAAGCAAACACTAGGTTCAGGGCTGGGGGCTTGGCAACACATGGCCTTCCTCTCCTGCCTTCTTTCAGGGCTTCCCTGATCTCTCTGTTGTGTGTGTGAAGTGTGAGAGTGAGGGGCCTGAGCCTGTCAGTTTTGGTCCCTGACTGGCCTTTGCTGGCCCAATTGTGATGATAGCTGTGGTGGAAGATGGTTAAACCCTTCCTGCTGCTGGAGAAGAAACTCATGTGCTGTAGAAACTGTCATAGTAAGACAGACTGTGTGCTTAGCCCGAAACTCAGCCACTTGGACTCCCTGAATCCCTGAATTGTTTTTGTTTTCGCTGCTTCTGTTGTGTTTATGCAGGGCAGTTCAGGGATTGGACCCAGGCTCTCCCACATGTTAGCATATGCCCGACCACTGAGCCACATCACCAGTTCTCATGGACAAAAGTCTAGGAGTAACTTTTCTTATAATGTAGCAATTATATTAGCATTATATATAATTATATAATTATATATAAATTATATATATTATATATAAATTATATGATTATATAATTATATATAAAACTTATATACATAACTTATATATAAATTATATCAAACTAATATAATTAGCAATATAGCATTAGTTTGATTTAATTAGTTATTTTCTTGGGGGGGTCACACGTGGCAGCGATCAAAGGTTAAAGCTGCTGGGTCAAGCACTCAGAAATCATTTCTGGCAGACTTAGAGGACCATATGGGAAGTCAGGGATCAAACCCGGGTTAGCCACGTGCAAGGCAAATGCCTTCCTTGCTGGCCCCAAATTGATTCTTGAGAATAAACATCAACATTTGGTTCTTTTAGTAGCTTCTCTTTTGAAGAGGTTAGTACACCCGTACTTTAAATATTTAAGAAATGAAATCCCTGGAAGATGCTGTGAAAAACTCATGATGCTGCAGTCAGTTTGAGAATTGACAGTTTGTGGAACTCACAGTCCCAGAGTATGTTACTCATTTCTAAACATATCTGGAAATCTCAGGCCCGTGCTATGCAATGGAGTCACTCACCCTTCCTCAGAAAGCACAATTCTCATTTTGTAAAGTGAAACGGATTATAGTCCGACAGTAACTTAGAAAGAATGGCTATTGCTTTTTCCCAGGCATAGGTCCTGAATAAAGTTGAAGCATCAACTGCTTTTAAAGAAGCGCCTTTGTTTGAGGGATCCCTTTGGATGGGGGAACAGTGGCAGGGGCTGCCAGAATACTAAGGCATTTGCCCTGCACAGACAGGACCAGTTTGAGATACATCCTGGTGTGGCCTGGCCTCTGAGCACCTCTGGTGTGTACCTGTGAGCCCCCACAAGTCAGTGCCAGCAGCAACAGGCGGACAGCAGATGCCTTGAGAAAGGGTCAACAAGGCGGAATCCCTCTCCAGGTATTTTGGATAGGGCCAGTCAGAAAGCAGGTAACAGCATTAGAAACCATCTGAGCTCAGATGAAAATTTTGTTCACTGGTGGCTGTGGGGATAACGGTGTAGTCGGTGACCTGGAGGAACCCCTGGCTCTCTGTGCAGTGACCACTGCCTGGCTTTGGGCAGTAAGAAGGACCTGCAGATCCTGAGGGGTGTCTCAGGATTCGGAGGGGCGGGGGTTCTGTCCATTCCTGTAGACTCTGCGTATGAGTGTAAGAGACACAGACAGTAGTGGTAGTGCAGGTGGAAACTCGCCCTCCTGGGTTGAACACTTCCGCCACTTGTGAGGCGTAGGTGGCCTCACAAGGGGTAGAACCAACCTTGATTCTTGAGTATGGCCCACAGGACCCAGGAAGAAGGCCCTGGGTCTCCTCTTCAGCAGAGTCAAGCAGAACAGAGAATTGTGTAGTGCTGACAAAGAAACAAGTAAAAATCTTAATGTGTCAGGGAATGAAAGGAGAAATGCCACAAGAGTGAATTGGGTATGGAGCAGGACACAGTTGACCATCCACCCACCTGAGGGCCAGCAGCAGGGCCCAGAGAAGTCACAGTTCTTGCCTACATGGGCACTGCTGTGTGTATTCTCTGAGCCATTCTGCAGGAACCTAGAACCTTCTAGTGCTTCCATTCCATGTAACCAAGGCTGAGAATGTTGGTGTGAGGATGTTGATTTTTCCCTTCTAGCTACAAATTAGAATTTTTAATCCTAGCAACGCTGCTACAGCATTGCCCATTCTGCCAATGAAAATTTGGGGCTGTGGGAGAAAGTTGGGGAGCAGGGTCAAAACTTTCCGGTGCAAAAAAGCCCCATGCCCCCCTGCCCCACCTCCCAGCAGGAGAGAAACATTTCCCAGAGTAATGTTTCTGGATTCATGGCTGATCTCTGGGTGGAACAGGCCATATCTGAAGGAAGGGATAAGATTCTGGACTTAGCAGATGGCTCCTCCTTCCCGTGGTCGCTGTGCCCCATCTGTGGCTCTCCAGGTCAAGCAGATCTTCAGACAAGCCCCCGAGACCTGCCTGTTGGCGTATTGGGCAGGGGGAAACCTGGGCATGCAACTGGCAGAACCAGCTCTGCTGGGAGTTGGAAGGGGTTGAGTCATCTTCAGCAGGCCGGGTTAGCGCTGCTCAGACGACCCAGAGAGGCTCTTGGAAAATCTTCCCCAGAACAGGCGGCTCCCACCCGAGCCCTTCATTCTGGTGGGAATGGAGTGGAGAGATCAAACCCAGTGACTCCAGAGGGGAGTGAAGGCCTTGTCAACCTTGCCAGCTTCATTTTGTCCTCTGCCAGCAGGACTGGATCTGGTTGCCCCCCGAGGGGCAAACCAGTGCCTTCCCCTTGGAGCTGCATTTCAGACCCCCGTCCTAGTGGGGCTAGGCTGGACTGGGGGACTGAGTGAGTGTCCTGGATCCATCTCACACGCCTGGCGATGGCCACTTTCCCAGAGCATCCCCGCTGTCTTCCGCCAAGTTTAATAGGAGCAACTAGGACTTGATATGTGAATATTGATTGAACAGATGAAGGAACAGCTTGGGACATTGTGATGCTTTACTGGCTTCAGGGATGGGGGAAATTGGCGAGAGTAGAGGGAATTGAGGCCAGGGTTCCAAAAGGGAATTCACAGAAAGGCCTTTCATCTCCAACAGTCCATCTCTCCCTAAACCATGCTTCTCACCTGCTGCGAGGGCTCCCTTGGTGCTGCTGAGATCACTGGTTGTTGGTTTGGGGGTCCGTGCACAATAGAACAGCAGGAAGGAACACATTGGCCATGTGAGTGGTACCCGTATTCTGCTGTTTGCCGCCTTCGCAATAACCTGTGCTCTGGCGACTTGGGGACTGCCTGTGAGCCAAGAGGCTGAAGACCCTCGGGCCCAGGAATCAGGTGTAGCATGTTAGTGTGGATGGTTCTGAGCAGCTGTGCATACAGTGCCCTGGACGACCTCCTGTATCACTGTCTTAGAGCCCTTTGCCTCCCTCCCTGACCCCGCCATGCTGAGCCACATGCCAGCCCAGGGTATGTTCTTTGCTTCAGTAACTGCTTCTGCTGCCCCTTCAGCCTTGGGGCTGATCTCCCTGTGGACACAGTTCTGTGGTACCGTGAGAGCACAGAAAGCGTTGCCCAGTTATTAGTCATATACGGCCACAAATAAGATAATAATTTACCATGGGGTTTTCTTCAGGTGGAAGTGCAGTTTTTGGAATCCGTTCTTCCTTTTTATTTATTTTTATTTCTATTTATTTATTTTTTGGTTTTTGGGTCACACCCAGCAGCGCTCAGGTGCTACTCCTGGCTCCTTGCTCAGAAATAGCCCCGGCAGGCTCAGGGGCCGACCATATGGGATGCCAGGATTCGAATCACCATCCTTCTGCATGCAAGGCAAACACTCTACCTCCATGCTGTCTCTCAAGCCCTCGTTCTTCCTTTTTAAAAATTTCATCTTAGTAACTTGAAGTATCTAGTCCCGCCTCCCAGTTAGAGAGGGAAATAAGGGAGGTACCAAGACCAAACAGGTGTAAGACCACTAAGTAGTAAGCTAGGCATGGAGGGGACCACTTATTCTAGCAGCCCCGGGGGTGAGGGAGGAGGATATGGGAGGTAGGACAGGAACGGAGGTGGAGGGAGGACAATTCGGTGATGGGAATTCCCCTGATCTTATGTTAATATGTACGTAAAATATTATCGTCAACAATATGTAAGCCACTATGATCAAAATAAAAATTGTATTAAAAATAAAATAATTTTAAAATATAAATATGCAAACAAACGCTTTAATTTTACAATTGATCAAAATTACTTAATAGCATGAATAATTTTAAGTAGCATTTTAAAATAAAGTTTATAAAATAATTGTTCAGTGAAGACCTTGAAGTTATATAAATGATAAGAAACTTGTTCAAATTTCTATTTCCAATAGAAATATAAATACTGATTACTAATATTCAAGGCTCAATAGGAAATATATTTTCTTTAAAATAAATAATGCTAATATTTTGCTGAATACTTGCTAAATAGACATACACTTTGAGAACCGCAGTATTTCTATTTGCCTAGAAAGTAAAATGCTGGGGCTGGAGAGATAGCATGGAGGCAGGGAGTTTGCCTTGCATGCAGAAGAATGGTGGTTTGAATCCTGGTATCCCATATGGTACCCCGAGCCTGCCAGGAGTTATTATTCCTGAGTGTAGAGCCAGGAGTAATCCCTGAGTGCTGCCGGGTTTGACCCCAAAAACAAAACAAAACAAAACAAAAAAACAAAAAAAAAGTAAAATGCTCTGGTAATGTTTATATATTGTTGCAGGTACATAATCATGAGTCCGTGTAAGTTTTATATAATGTAATATTCTGTCATCTGTGTAGCATTGCATGAATCAGAATCTGTGAGTATTAATTTGTTATAAAGTGTTAAATCATAAAAATAAAATAAAATAAAAAAATGCATCTAAGAACAGGTTGTGCAACATTAAGTTCAGATGTTTTTCTGAATATTTTTGATTTAAACTTGTTTGTTCTTGGGCCACATCCATCGTCCTCAGGACTTGACTCCTGGCTTTGTGCTCAGGATGACTCCCGGAGGGGATCTGGGGCTGGCCATATGGGGTGCCCAGAACTGAACCTGGGTTGGCCTAGTGCCAGGCCAGGGCCCTACCTGCTGAACTTTCTCTGACCCCTTTGGTTAATGACTTATTCCCCTTTAGGTTAACAGCCTAAGGCACTCATCAAGAGAACTACACTCTCCCTCAGTAATCCCATCATACCTTTTTGTAATTTGGGGAGGGGTATTTAACCTATCCCTCCCTGGGAAGGAAGGCTACAGACAGAAAATTCCGAAGGCCAGTTGCTGTGCATGAACTGACTTGCTGATTTAATTTGTGGTGGCCAGAGGTCCTTTAGGAAGGAGGAAATAGAAGCTCTGAGACCACAGCTACAAGCTCTTGGTGACAGCACCTAGATTTTTTTCAGAGGCTCTGACACCCCCTCCCCCAGGTATAATGAATCGTTTTTTCATTTTAGTATTACTTAATAAAATTGGAACATCTCTTCCCTACAGGGCTTTTAATTTTATTTTGAATGACAAAGTATCTGCTAAGAAGGACAGGAAGTGGTTAGCCTCAGAGATGGCAGCAGGTTCCTTACTTTGTACCTGTTGGGTATCTAGGTCTCTGGAGAAGTACCAATGCTGCTTTGCAATGCAAAAAAGGCGTGTGGGGCTAATGGGAGCCTCCTTGTTACAAACAGTGCTTGTTTTCCCATAAAAGGCACAGGTCTCCAAGGAGCACAGCTCCCAGCTCCCACCGGCTCGGAAAGCCAAATCTGCTGGGCACCTGCCATCTCTTGGGAAGCTGGTCTCAGCTCTGTTGAGTGGGTGAAGGCCTTGGTGAGGGTCTGGAATTGCCCATGGCTGGGTGGTAGAGGGAGGACTCGTCCGGTATGCCTGCGCCCCTGTGCTGGACCAGTGGTCTCCTTCTTAGGGCAGGCTCCCTTCCTACCTCATCCATCCCGCTGTGCAGCCTGTTGACATGCTGTGGCGATGCCGGTCAGCCCTCCTGGGCTCGTGGGCAGTGTGGTGGTGCACACCTGTGCATGCTGTGAATGCCCGCTCCTCACACTCCTTTCGCATAAACTGGAGGCTTTTTGCCCTTCTGTGGGCAGCTCTCGCCCGCCATCACATGCTGGAGCGGGCTCGGGTGAGTGCTGGTGTTTTCTTTCCGTTTCCCCCACCAAACACAGTTGCTATTTTGCTCCTGGAGTCCTGCGCAACTGGAACCAATTCCGCATGTTTTGTTGCTTCGCTGAAACACTTGGTGCGGTTTCCAGCTTCCTGGCGTTTATCTTGACATCAGAGGCCGTTTCTGATGTGGCTGTGCCCACGCAGGGGCAGGCGGGCGAGTGCTGCCCGAGCACCAGTCTCTGAGCTGCTGGGCTTCTCTGCAGGGTGCTACGTGGTCCACCACTGCCATCAGCCTTGGTGGAAGGGGGCTGGCATCTCGCTTTTGGGCGCTCCATGGGCTAGAGCAAGGGGACAGGGGCTCTGTGTCGTTTGGACTCACTTTTCTCCGGCCAGTGAATAGTTTTCAGTGGCAGGTGGGGCTACTGTGTAGCATGGCACCATCTCCAGTTCCGTCCCCAGTATGGGGACCCTGTATGGTCCCCTGGGCCCTGTCAGGAAAGATCCCTGAGCAGTGCTGTGGGGTGGCCCATCCTCCCCACCAAAGTCAATTTAGTGTTGACTGCAACCTGCTGAGCACTTTCCTTCTCCGGCCCCTCGGTGCTGAAAACGGTGCTCAAGTGTCCAGCAAGGTCCCAGGGAGACTGTGGGCTCTGGATCTCTGTGGGGACAAGAAGCTGGGCACATTCTCAGCCTGTGGCACAGCCAGGTGGAGCACATTGGTGTCGTGTCGTGTCCCCCCCCCCGCCCCCCCGCCAGTTCACAAGATTTCTACAAGCTCTAGCCCCCGCACCCCCCTTTACTCTACATGGATTTCTTCTGTTTGGCAAAAGTTTAAAAATAGCCATGTGTATGTGTATTTGTTTCCTCTTTTGCTTGGTCCATTGCTGGTTTTCAACTACTAGACTGTAGAGATGTGGACATGTCTGTGCCAAGAAAGGCAAAGGGAATCATGCACCACATCACCGGAGTGCCTCTTAGAACTTGTCTGAACAAAGTCCTGCGGTGGCTTTCCTGGGAAGTAGGATCTCAGTGGAAGTGAGAAAGGGAGGCTTCTCCTGGCCAGAAATCTGGGGCTTGCCAGGCGGGCATCCCTGACATACACAGCCTGAGCCCTGACTGCGGAGAAGCTGAGAGGGATCAGTCCTAGCTCTGCTGACAGGACCCACCCCTTCCTCATGCCTGTTTCCTGACCTTAGTCTTTTTTGTTTGCAGGACAGTGATTATAGATGATGGAAGCTGGTCTAATTGCCAGTGATAGATGTTCCTGGGCCTGGGAGGACATTTTTTTTGGACTCAAAATAATTAGGATTCTCCAAATGATAATTGATAAACATCAAGGAATTTAAAGTACTAATGTCGAGGAGCTTGCTGAATTCTAGCTCAGAGGGAGAGCCAAGTCTTCCTGGAGGGTAGTGGAGGGGTGAGTATGAATGGGTTGTTCAGGGAAGAATTCAGCCGTGGGGGACTCAGGCCTCACTCTTTTCAGCCCAAAAGCTGAAGGGCAGCTGCGGCAGAACAGGCCAGTGAGGCTCAAGAGGCAGTGAGCTGGAGCCTGTCCGTAATAGAGCAGCTTTGGTCAGAATCCAACACTTTCCTTTGGGAAATAGACTCCATGGAGCTTCGTGTGGGAGGCCAATAGCTCTCTTCATCTTGCTTTCCCCCTCTGTTGTTCTTGGTCAGGCAAGAACTTTTGCACTTAGCATTTTCTTCCACGTTATTTGGTAGCATCATACCAAAATGAAAAATAATGAGCTCAGGTTTCTTTGTTCTGGAATTATCTTTGCCTATAAGTAAAAGGTCTGTTTTTAACACACAAAAAGTAGTGTTAGTGTTAACACACAAAAAGTAGTGTTCTGAAGCCAAGATCAGTTGATCAGAGACACACAGGGAAGCAAAAGCACGGAGTCTTTATTTAAGCCCAGATTCCAGCATGCTGGAATTCTTGCAGTGAGGTGGCAACTTCTGGCTCGACTTAGATTCTTACTTTTAAGAGAATTTTCAAATGGACTAGGTGACTTGTGGGGATTGGCTCCACTGCCTAATAGTGGGGTCTCACTTTTACCCCCACCTTTGGCCCCTGTGCCTGTTGACTTCTGAGAAGGTGACATACCCCTGTGCTGCACGGTCTTACCACGGGTAGAGCGGAGCCGTTTGAATCCAGTTTTCTGTGGGTGAAGGTTTCTGGGAGAAACTGTGTTTTTGCTGTGATTGGAAAGTCAAAGGCCCTATTACAGATGGACTTCTGGGACTGCTTTAAAACATCATGAAGGGTCATGATGAAGAGCAAATCACTGAGCACGGTGTCTGGCTCCATACAGACTAATGAATTGAGTGACTCAGCCCCAGTATTTTGAGTACTAACCTCCTTCTGCTGTCAGGTGCCTTGCGTGGATTCTGTTGTGGTTCCTATCCTCCTTGCGTTCACCTCACATTTCACTCTTTTCACAGCCTCCCCAGGAACCCCCTTCGTGCTTTTCCCATGTGGCAGCTGTGGGGATGCTGCCAGTGCCCAGAGCTGACCTCAGGGTCATATTCCTGTTTCTAGTACCTCAGCACTGAGGAGGGATTTGGGTCTTGGCTCATGGGAGCTCAGCCCACCACTGTGAAAGCATGTATGTGAACCCTTCTTGGCGTGTCTGTCCTCTCTCTGTCTTAATAAGGTACAGTGGACCAAGTTCTTTGCTTTGTTTTGGTTTGGTTTGGTTTTTGGTTTTTGGGCCACACCTGGCGGTGCTCAGGGGTTACTCCTGGCTGTCTGCTCAGAAATAGCTCCTGGCAGGCACGGGGGACCATGTGGGACACCGGGATTTGAACCAATCACCTTAGGTCCTGGATCGGCTGCTTGCAAGGCAAACGCCGCTGTGCTATCTCTCCGGACCCGTGGACCAACTTCTGATTTCAGTACTTTGCCAAGCAATTTAGTGCCACATGGTAGCACCTCCCCCCAAAAGTGTTTGGTCAGTGGACTCAGACAGACATTCCGACTCGTGTGGGCGGTTTCGCACCGTTAGCTCTGGGCTGTGACTGTGACTCTTGCTGTGACTCTGCAGGCACTGACTCTGTGTTTGCAGTTCGTTCAGAGGAAGTGAAATGCAAAGACAACAGAGCCAAAAGGTTCATCTTTACTTATAGTGGGTTTTAGAGCAAGTGGGGCTGGTGGTCTTACGAGGACCAAAGGTTCAGCCTGCACAGCCCAACACCTGTGCTGGAAAAAGCCGACTCAGTGCTTTCATCCTTTTGGGGTGAGTGTGGGGCACCAGCTTTTATCCCTGTGGTACCACAGCACCATGACAAGGTACCACGGCACACACACACTTCTTCCTAGCAGTTTTCCTGAGCCAGAGTGCTCGGCAGTAAGCCCATGCCTGTGTCCCAAGGAGTCACGACTGGATACTCTGCCAAGAACAGTGGCTTGGGTGGGGAGACTCAGCTGTCCTGGGGGGCTTCGGGTGTTGGCTGATGCCCTTCCATGGGGGATTGGACCCTGGGAGAGCTTTTAGGATCAGGGAGGCGTCCTCTTGGGCACCCATAGAGGCCCTGGGAGCGTGGTGGTGAGGAGCACATCTTCAAGGGGTTCCACAACAGTTTACCTCTGCTGCCGCTGTGGTATGGGGGAGTTAAGGGGGTTTCTAGACTGCTGGTAGGGTGACAAGGATGGGAGGCATCAGAGATGGAAGTCAGGGCCTTGTGCGGGAGGGTCAGCATGCACTGATGTTTGCGCTGTCTTCCTGCTACACGTTATTTTCAGGTAACATAAGCATACGTACATGCGCCCTTACGTACTTACGCATGCAGACTCAGTCACATTCACATTCATGTGCACAGATTCACACACAGGTTACTCTTACGCAGACGACTCACAGTCTCACTTACGCATACTTAAACACTCAGACACATTCAGACACAGATTCACTCGGTTAGACTCATGCTTAATCACAGTCAGCAATGTCTCACACTCACACTCAGACATGTAGTTATATCACTCACACACATACTTAAATATATGTAGGCACACTTCACGCACATTCATTTACAGATTCACTCTGTCTCACTCATGCACACGCTTGAACACTCAAACACTCTCAACCTCACACTCACATGTATATACATTCACTTAACTCCATTCATACAGACACTCAGTTCCACTTAAGATTCACACATCCTGGGGGCCTGAGAGATAGCATGGAGATAAGGCGTTTGCCTTGCATGCAGAAGAATCCCGGCATCCCATGTGGTCCCCTGTGCCTGCCAGGAGCGGTTTCTGAGCAGAGAGCCAGGAGGAACCCCTGAGCGCTGCCGGATGTTACCCACCTCCCCCCAAAAAAGATTCACAGTCACTCGGTTTCACACACTTGCCGTGCACATCCAGTACACATGCATACATGCTCTGCTCAGTCTCAAGACCAGCTCTGTTTATACATGTTTTCAATGTTGGCTTTTGAGCATCTGGTTGATTCTGCCTCTCCTGAACTTCCCAGCCCATCCTTTCCCAGCTCATTTGTCTCCTGACTTCCCCTCCGTTTCCTCTTCGCCTGGAAAAGACGAGCTCACTCAGCAGATGGCATCTCCTGCCCTTCAGTTCTCCCTGGCAGGCCTCTTCCCCCTTGCACCAGGAACTCCACAACAGCGTGCCTCGGGGAGCAGTTGCATCAACATCAGCCCAGGGACACCCAGTCTGGGACCAACTCCTCAGGGCTCAATTTAAATGAACACCACCGTCACGTCAAACTCACACTCTGGTCCTGCCTGGCCTCTTGTTTATGCAAGTCAAGGTTCACTTGTGCAGAAATGTGCCATCCAACACAACATACTGTGTTCTTGATTGTGAGCTAGGTTGGCTGAGGCACTCACCAGATCCCGTGTTGTCTGGGACAAGTCAGTGGAACCCAGAAGGGCACACAGTTGGCAGGCACTCGCACATCCCCTTCAGATCTGGTTCCCAGATGTGTTTGTTGGTTTTGTGGAATGAGAGTGCACAAATGAGGGAGCATCGTAGCTCGGAAAATTCTGTTGGCGCATCTTCCTTCTCTGCTCTTCATTTTTGTTATTTTTATTTTATTTTTGGGGGTCACACCTTGGGGTACTCCTGTTTTGCGTCCAGAAGTCGCTCCTGGCAGCCTCAGGGGACCTTATGGGATGCCATTCAGGGTGCTGTGTTATTGCTCCGGCCCTTCTGCTCTTTCTTTCTTTTTTTTTTTTTTTTTTTTTTGGTTTTTTGGGTCACACCCGTTTGATGCTCAGGGGTTACTCCTGGCTAAGCACTCAGAAATTGCCCCTGGCTTGGGGGGACCATAGGGGACGCTGGGGGATCGAACTACGGTTGCGATTTTTCCTTGGCTAGCGCTTGCAAGGCAGACACCTTACCTCTAGTGCCACCTCGCCGGCCCCCCTTCTGCTCTTTCTTAAAGTTATGTCTACTTTCTTCCTTTGCCATCTGCCCTCCATGGCACACATATTTGAAACAATCTTCAATCTTTGAGACTTTTACCATGGACACAGTCTGGGTTTCGAGGTCCTAGGCTATTAAATTCAGGTGCAAATGAGTTCACATGGTGGCTAATAGATCAACAGGTAAAAATTAATGTTCCTAAGTCCCTTTGGCTTTGTTGACTAGAAAATCAAAGCCAGTAGACTGAGCCTGCTGGGGACTCCAGGCCTGAGCTCTGGACCTGGGTGGGTAAGGTGGATGGAGCATCAGCATCTGTCTCAAGGCCCTTCTGGGGGGTGCTGGCTGCCCCTAACAGTTAGTGACCGAGGAGATCAGACATGGGTCAGATCTCCTCTCTTCTGTTTGTTTTTCATGCCTCTGTCCAACTCCATAGTTGAGAGTTGGATTGTGGTAAATTTTAGATTTTGGCAAATTTTGGCAAATGCTTTTACATTTATAAAACCATCTTTTGAGAAATAGCCCCTTGGCATTATAGGCTTTTTTTTTTCTTTTTGGTTTGTTTTTCCTCTCCAGATATTGCAGCTAAAGAATTTGTTTTCCTTTCTCATGAAACAAACTCAAGCATTCTAAATGAAAACAATTTGTAAAGATAAAATAGGAAACACATTTCATGGTGTCTTTAATCAAAGCTTTTTAATGCTAATTGTTTGGTTTTCCATTTCCACATCTGATTGAAATGGTTTTTATTTTAATTTAAATTAAATTTTATTACTTTGTAAAGATTCCTGCAGACATTCAACTCATGTTGAATGGTGAGTTAATTCTCACAAGATTTCCCTCATACTAATATTTAACAGTTTTCATTCAGGAATGAAAACTCATGTAGTTCTGAGCACAGCCTTAGGGGTATCTGCTTGGAAAGAGGCGGGCTCATGGCTTCAGAGATTTTCTACGATGTCACTCGCTTGGTGGCATCCAACCCTTGGACAGCAGCAAATGGGCATGGTTCATGCATAAGTGTAATGCACATAGATGGGTGTGGCCATCTAGTTGGTGAGTGTGATCAGCATAGGGTGGGTGTGGCCAGGCCATGCATGGATGGATGGCATGTAAACTTATGGCAAACTAACTTACTGATGGGTGTAGCCAACTAGCGGATGGGCATGGTCAACTCAAATAACCAACTCGTGGATGGATGCAGTCAACATGTGGGTGGGCATGGTAAATCTGTGGGTGGGTGTGGCCAACTCACGGACAGGGATCAGCAAGGAGCAGAGGATTCCAAATCTAACCCATTTTGGTTATTCATTCTAGAACCCAGAGAAGGGGCTGTGTTCATTCTTAAACAAATTAGTTATGTACAAAGGAATGGAGTGCAGTGTCTGCTTGTTTCCCCAGGAGCACCTGTGCACAGAACAGTGTCGCTCTGGAATAGGGCATGCTTTTGGCCATGAGAAAATCTCTGTTCTCTCCACCTGCCCCAGCGGGGCTGATTTCTGGAGCCCGGGAAAGCCGTGTCCTCTTGCTTTGTTCTTTGTTCAGTTTGCCCATCAAGTGCGGTGTGTCCTCCGTGCTGGACATGAGGCTTTGTTTCCAGTGATACAGAAAGGATTTCCTGACTCTTGCTCAGAGATATGGGAGAGACTGTGGGTGGAGAATTATGTCATTACTAACAGGCAGCTGCACCAGAGCACCACCCCCAGGGCAGGGCAGGAGGAGATGGCACATTTGTGCAGTAGCCCAATTCTACTTGAGGAGAAGGCAGGGGTTGGGTATAAGGGAAATACTTGGTTGGAATCTTTTTTTTTTTTGGGGGGGGGGCATGCCTGGCATTACTCAGGAGTTATTCCTATCTCTGTACTCAGGAATCGGTCACTTCTCACAGTGCATATTGAACCTAGGTCTGCTGTATACAAGGCAAGCTTCCTACCTACTATACTGTAGCTCTGCCCCCTGGATTTGGTTTAATTTTACGTTTCTATAACATGGTTAATCTCTGAAAACCTGCCGAATATTTGTTTATTAAAGAGAAAACTAAGAATGAGGAGGTAACTTGTCATCCTCCACAGGTAGATTGTCTTCAAAAATGGAATAAATTATGTGTTAAAAGCATATGGTGGGTGCATATGCGTGCTACTTAACTTGCATGAAGTTGACCTGGGTTCTATACAAGCATGACATGTGGTCTCCTGAGCCCCACCTGAGTGATCCTTGAGTATAACCCTGAGCACTGCAGAGCTGTGGCCCAAAGCAAAGCAAAAACCATACGAATCAGATATATATGATTGTCAGTGCTTTTCTAAGAAATTCATCCTGTAGTAATTTGTGTTTTCAATGGGTATGTATGTACAGTGGTGCATTTGTTTGATTTGGGAGGTGCCTTTTCCAGAACACTGATTGCTTACATCGCAAAATTTCCTATCTCAGTACCGTGCATATTATTTCCATGAAGAAATAATCCCCTAATCCACACAGCAGCCACATGTCTGTTTTCTGTGCTCTGCTCAAAACCATTGTATTTCTTAAACATTTACAAGATGAGAGGTGAGGCCAAGGTTTGGGGGGGGGGGGTATCTCTGTGGGGACAGAGTGAGCAGGAGCAGATTTTGAATCTTTGGATGACATTTAACAAAAAGTCATATATTGCTTTCCATTTTACCCTCTTCTAGGTCATAGAGTTTGTCTTGATGTACAAAGATTTTCATATAAAATATTTATGTGAAACAGACAAGAAAGGTCGTTCAATACAAAAATGTTCACCCTAACTTTTCTACAGTAAATGGATGAGCCTTCCTGAATTGCTAGAAAGTTCACAACAGCCAGCCTCCTTAATTATATGTCTATGAACCTGTTCTTACATGGAGTACCTTAAATGGAGTTTTTGTGTGTGGGGGTGGGGGACACACTCAGCTATGCTCAGGGCTTACTCCTGATAGAAATGCTCAGGGATCTTTTCGGTGATGTGTTGGGGCAATGGGAGGTGCTAGTGATCAAACTTAGATTGATTGGGATGATGCCACAAACAGCAGAAATGTGCCAGGTGTCCAAAAAGACATTTCCCCTTGGCTGCCCTTGCAATAAAACACTCATGGTCCCAGAATCTTTTTCACAGCAAATTCAAGTTTTATGATATGCTTAAGCATACTTCTACAAGCAATATTCAACATAAATTTTGCATTCCAGTTCAGAGGAAGTCCAGACAGAAACACACACGGATCCTCTGAAGATCTGGATGTAAAGTACAGGCAGTTAGTCTCTGCACGCCCCAGGGACAGCTCAGGCTGACACTGATTCTGTCCACCTATACCAGCAGTGCTGCTTCCCATCAGAGCACAGGAAAGAGCGATGAGTACCAGGAACGTGCCCCACTTAGAGCAAGCCATATCCAGCCTGAACAGCGACAGGCAGGGTGTGCAAGGGCCGGGTGCTCAGGTGCCAAAGGCTCCTGCTGAGGTCTGCCAACCATTACAGCCAGTGAGGCAGGTTGGATTCACAGCCAGCCGGCACGTCTCGGAACTCCTGGGTGCGTGTGTGCTTAGACACACATGCAGACACACACAACCTCATACTCTCACATGCACATTCACAACCCACACACACTCACAAGCAATAGAGACCAGTCATATGTAGACGTTCATTCTCACTCCCTGCCCACACACATGCATTTAGATTTCACACGTACCACTCACAACCGCCCACTCACATACAGTCACACTCATGCGTATTCGTGTACACTCCCATATATAAACCACACTTAAACGCAATACTGGATGCCCACACACACACACGCAGTCCCATATTCACACACTTAGACATTCCTAAACGACCCACACGTATTGTCACACTCATTCTCACCCCTGCCAACGCGCATTTTTACACACACTCACAGACACTCTAGCCTCTTAGTCACCCTTGCTCCTGAGGGTACCCACTGTGTCCAGCATGTTGCCTCCCGCAGGTTCCACAACCCGCCTCTCTCTATAGCCCTTTACTGCCCAGTCCCTACAGCTCTCATGCGTCCTCTGGCCTGGCACTTGCCTGTTTTTGTGCCTGAAAGGGGCAAGGTCTCATCAGTGATGTGGCTGTTGGAAAGTGTCACACACATGTGTTCTTTGGAAAGGGACTTTGGAATCCTCGGACTGCTGTGGTGCATCTGTGAAGAGTAATCCCTTTGGATACATGAGACCCTCAGCCCTGCCCGCAGGTCCTGGCAGCCCCGCTCAGGTCTCTGTATGGGATCAAACTTGGCTGCCTGGTATGCAGCCTGCCCCTATTCCAGCCCTCTGGGCTTCTTTTTGCCTGTCAGCTCTCAACACCTTTGTGAATTTCCTTAGAAAAGAACTGAAGTGTCTGATCTAGCAAAATCAGGAATTTTGAAATGGGGACAATAAAGTCGGGAATGCTCCTATAAAGCACCATTTTACTAACCAGTCAACTTATTTCCCCCCTTTTTTCACTTTTCTACATTTTTTTTTTTTTTTTTTTTTTGGTTTTTGGGCCACACCCGGTAACGCTCAGGGGTTACTCCTGGCTATGTGCTCAGAAGTTGCTCCTGGCTTGGGGGACCATATGGGACACCGGGGATCGAACCGCGGTCCGTCCAAGGCTAGCGCAGGCAAGGCAGGCACCTTACCTTTAGCGCCACCGCCCGGCCCCTCTTTTCTACATTTTAACCTTCCTTCCTTCTTTCCTTCATTCCTTCCTTCCCTCCCTCCCTCCCCCTCCCTTCCACCCTCCTTTTCTCTCTCCCTCCCTCCCTCCTTCCCTCCCTCCCTCCCTCCCTCCCTCCCTCCCTCCCTCCCTCCCTCCCTCCTTTCCTCCATCCATTTTGTTTACAAGAATATAAGACAGTCCCCAGACATACAATCACCTAATTTTTGACAAGGGAGCAAGAAATCCTAAGTGGAGCAGGGAAAACCTCTTCAACAAGTGGTGCTGGCAGAACTGCTTAGCCACTTGCAAAAAAGCGAACATAGACCCCCAGTTAACATCATGTACGAAGGTAAAATCCAAATAATCCAAATGGATTAAAGACCTTGATATCAGACTCTATACCATAAGGTATATAGAACAACACATAGGTATATAGAAAACACTCCATGACATTGAGACTAAAGGCATCTTCAAGGAGGAAACTGCACTTTCCAAACAAGTGGAAGCAGAGATCAACAGATGGGAATACATTAAGCTGAGAAGCTTCTGCACCTCAAAAGGAATAGTGCCCAGGATACAAGAGCCACCCACCGTGTGGGAGAAACTATTCACCTAACACCCATCAGATAAAGGACTAATATCCAAAATATACAGGGCACTGACAGAACTTTACAAGAAAAAAAACATCTAATCCCATCAAAAAATGGGGAGACGAAATGAACATTTTGATAAAAAAGAAATACCAATGGCCAAAAGGCACATGAAAAAATGCTCCTCATCACTGATCATCAGGGAGATGCAAATCAAAACAACGATGAGATACCATCTCACACCACAGAGATTGGCACACATCACAAAGAATGAGAACAATCGGTGCTGGCGGGGATGTGGAGAGAAAGGAACTCTTACCCACTGCTGGTGGGAATGCTGTCTATTCCAGCCTCTATGGAAAGCAATATGGAGATTCCTCCAAAAAGTAGAAATTGAGCTCCCATACGATCCAGCTATTCCACTCCTAGGGTTATACCCTAGGAACACAAGAATACAATACAAAAACCCCTTCCTCACACCTATGTTTATTGCAGCACTATTCACAATAGCCAGACTCTGGAAACAACCAAGATGCCCTTCAACAGAGGAATGGCTAAAGAAACTATGGTACATATACACAATGAAATATTATGCAGCCGTCAGGAGAGATGAAGTCATGAAATTTTCCTATACATGGATGTACATGGAGTTTATTATGCTGAGTGAAATAAGTCAGAGGGAGAGAGAGAGAGACGCAGAATAGTCTCACTCATCTATGGGTTTTAAGAAAAATAAAAGTCATCTTTGCAACAATCCTGAGACAATGAGAGGAGGGCTGGAACTCCCAGCTCACTTCATGAAGCTCACCACAATAAGTGGTGAGTGCAGTTAGAGACATAACTACACTGAGAACTACCATAATCATGTGAATAAATGAGGGAACTGGAAAGCCTGTCTGGAGTACGGGGGTGGGGTGGGGGGTGGGGGGGATGGAGGGAGATTTGGGACATTGGTGGTGGGAATGTTGCACTGGTGAAAGGGGTGTTCTTTACATGACTGAAACCTAATCACAATCATATTTGTAATCAAGATGTTTAAATAAATTAAAAAATACTAAAAAAAAGAATATAAGACAGTGAGTTTTTTTTGATTTTTCAAAGGCCACTTATTTTGCCCCAATTGAATGACAAGAGACATAAGTTCAAGTGGCAAATCAACCAGGGGCAGGATTAGTCTTGTAACACCAAGTAACCACACAGTAGCTCTGTGTTTCAGGAGCCCCCTCTAATAGACACTGATATGACTTCCTTTCTGTCCCATCACTTTACTTTGGTTTTGTGCACAGTTGGAATTTGTGCCAATGATCAACCATAAAGATGTGTGTAAATGTATGTATATATATGTGTTTATATGTACTTATTTCTGTATATATTCCATATATATCAGCTATAAATTTCACATATGCATATGTATGAAGATGCATCTGAATTTCTATATGTAGGGAATATATATATATATATCTGAATCTCAGTCTACACAAACTAAAAGTTTATATAGATTTTTATATCTTTTTATTATAATAATAATTTTTATAGATTTTATATCTTTTATATAAATAAATTGTGTATGCATCTTTTATATATATTTAAAAAGATGTGCTCAGAGGAGGCACCTTTGAAGCCTTTTTCCAATCAAACTATAATGTTTTTAGTTTAAGATTACCATCTGGGTTTTTCGGGTTTTTGTTTGTTTTGCTTTTTATTCAGTGATACTCAGGTTACTCCTGGCTCAGCTCTCAAGGATCACTCACTCCTGGTGATAAGAGGGGGAGGGGATATGGGGGGAAGGGGAAGGGGAGAGGAGAGAAAGGAGAGGGAGAATAGTAGGCACCTTGTATGGACTGGAGAGTTGGGAAGAGGGAACCAACAGGTTTTCTTTGCTGGTGGTAGGTGATAAGAATGATGGAACTGGAAAGAAGCTGTTTCCATGTGCAGTTTCACCCTGCTGAGTGTATTTTCTTTTAATGTAATGAAAACTAGAGCTTCCTTATTAGAAGTCATTAATCTCCTGTTGAGAAACATCCGGGATTCTCTTAGATAAAATGAACTGTCACTGCTACCTATTTACATAGTCTGTTTTAGCTAGATCATGAAAGATGAATTAAAAAAACAATTCCAAAATTTGTGATGAAAAAGGAATAGTTAAATTTTCCTTTAGTTGGACTTTCATTTTAGCAAAAGCAAACACAAGGGAAAATTTTTTGCCTGATTGTGGAAAATAAAGCACATGTATGTGCTATCTACACAAGTGTATAAACCAGGCATGTCTGACATTATTTGGAAGTAGCCTTAAACTTTTGAGGCTGGACAGCTTTCTTTAAGATTTTATGCTTGTTTTTAAAAAGTCTTGTAAGAGGTATAATATGTAGTAATTTTACTTTGTACAGTTTTGTAATCTAGACCATGCTAGTGGGGGGTGAGATATGTTTTTCCCCCCTGGCATGATAACCTATCTGTGCTTGGTCAGACTCGATTTTCCTCTTGTCCAGAAAGGAGATGCTCTGATTCATGGATTTGAATTCTTGTGTCCTGCGTTGCACTGGGAATGCCCATCTTTATTGTTCTGCTGACTGACTCTGGGGGGGGGGGGCACTCTGTGATGTGGCATCATCTTCCCGAGATTCCTTTTATTTCAAGTAGCTAGAACTCTAGGAATGAAAGTTTCATCGCTTGCCATGAGCAGATCCTGATAGTGTGATGTCATTTTTCCAAGCTTGCACGTGACCTTAGAAGAGTGTGCTGACTTCATGATGAGATCTTAATAAGACAATCTAATTACTTTTTAAGAGGAGACTGGCTTTTTTTTTTTTTTTGGCCTGTGCCTGTCTCCTTGTTAGTTTTTAATATTCTGAAGATTTGATTCAGAAGCTCTCTTGAAAATAATATGCCTGAGCTTTACCTCAAACTGTATTTTCCATGTATAGCTGCTGCTCATGATAATGTAATTTGCAAGAAGAGGAAAGATTTTCTTAAAATTTCATTCTTATATTATTCATCATTAAGTCTCTTCTATAATGTGGGGGAACCCTTAATATAAAATATTAGCATAATCAAAGAAATATGAGTGGGAAATACCATGAGTATATTGGCCTTCATGGGGGTGGTAATGTTTTTGTGCATTTGAAGGAAATATTGGGCATGATAATCCGTATGCATTTGAGTCACTTAGATTTGATCTTCAGACCTTAGAATACTGTGTTCAGGCATTTCTGTGGCACTCCAGAGGTGCTGGTGCAGGACTTTGAAATCTGGCAGTGCTGGGTTTGGGCTCCTGAATGGGCTCCTTCAGTTACTCTTTGGGGGCCATACTTTGCTATGCTCAGGGGCTTATTTCTAACTTCATTGTGCTTAGGAGACCATAGGTGCTACTGGGCATCAAACTTGGACAGGCAAGAAAAGACTTGCTTTGTTTTGGGGCCACACGTGGCAGTTCTCCTGCTCTGCATTCAAGCATTATTCCTGGTGGGGCTCAGAGGACCATATTGAATGCCAGGATTGAACCGGGGTCAGCCACATAAGAGACAAGTACCCTACCCACTGTACTATATTGCTCTGGCCATCACTCATCTCTTCTTTTTGTTCTTGATTTTTTGGGGCCACACTGAGTGATGCTCAGGGGTTACTCCTGACTGCTCAGAAATTGTTCCTGGCTCGGGGGACCATGTGGGATGCCAGGGATCGAACCCGTGCCCGTCCTGGGTCAGCCGCAAGAAAGGCAAATGCCTTTTGCTGTACTACCACGCTGCCCCTCACTCATCTTTTTGATCTCACTGACGGCAGAGGTGCACAGTGATTTTCTTTGAGTCCAAGAAGTGACTGACCCAGCAGGCACAGCTTTTTGGTCACGGCCAATTCTAGAGCCCTGGAGCTTTGCCTGTGCCTATGGGTTCATTTGACAAGCCCGTTCCTGTGTAGTGTTGGAACCACTGTTGAATAACTCGGGGTTAGCTGTGATGACTGGAAAGTTCTTCATTTCCACAAAAGTGAGAAGACAACAATCAAAGTTCACTTTAGGATCATTTCATTCCTCCATCAGGATTCATTTGAGGATCATGTTTCTGTCTCCATCCCATCAAAGTTCAGTTCAGAACTGTTTCCTTTCCTCTATCTAGTCAGAGTTTACTGGAGGACCATGTTCCTGTCTTCCTTGCATGGCCCAAAGCAGAATGATGAGGATTCTAAATGAAGCCCAGTAGTTCTACAGATTGTGTGATTTCTCTCCTTTGCATTTGTATGTAGGTCATGAGATGCATTATTCCCACAAAGCTGCCATAGAAAGCACCTTCAGTCTTTGTAAACATAAATCCACATGCCGTATTTCTAACCCTGGTGTGCAGACCGAGAACTCTCTCTTTATTTACCTGTTCAAATTCAACCGAGTGGGGGAGAGTCACATGAGAGACAAAACCACCAATATCACACTAATATAATCTACGTGGATTTTTATATGTCAAAGATATAGGTAAAAAGGAAGGAGGAAGCTGGAGAATTCTACCTTTGTTTTCGGGTAAAAGCACGTTGTAAAAGATACAAAGAAATTAGGGTTTGTATGTTTTTCGTAAAACAAGGTGTAATCTAACAATTCTTAGATACTTCCCTGAGATATTTTGCTGGCACAAAAGTACAAGGCACAGGGATGGTTTCCCTTCACTTCCACCAGGTCTGGTTGAATGTAATTCTCTGTGCCGCTGTGCTATGAGCAGCCCCACATCACTTTTATCTCCTGCCACAAAGTGCTGCTTTCCTGGAGTTTGTTCACATGGCCTGGAAGGCAAGCAGGCCAGGTGCCATGTCTGTAAGTCTTGGCCAGATGACCTGCATTTTCTACTGTGTAGCAAAATCTCTCGCACATTTTACAGTATCGGTGTTGTGGAGCCAGCTCATATATCAGTAACATGAGGGTGTCCCCGGAGATGAGGAGATAGTCTTACAGAGCAACAACACTGTCTCCTTCCTAGATGAAATAAATGTTTCAAAGCTCCGAGGGTCTAAGAAGCCGCGTCAGCATTCTCGGAACTCTGAGTCCTCAGCCCTAGTGTCTCCCACCCCTAGGCTCTGCCCGGGTGATGCTCTGACCCTTCTGCTCCTCCCTGGAAAATGCCTCTGTGAACAGTGTCTGTCCTGGCGGTTCCCTGGAAATTGCTGCTCTCTGGGCTTCTGAGCTTCCCAGCCCAATGGAAGGAGTCCTGGCTCCCTCGTTCAGGAGTCCAGTTTCTCTGCTGCAGGCTAGAGGGTCAGGTCCTTAGTGTCATCACCTGTGTGGCGCATTTGCCTGGCTCCAGTGTCTGTCCAGGCAGAAGTACTCGAATGTAAACAGAGCACTGGCAAGGGGTGCAGGAAAAGTCCTGTGGAGACTGCTTCAATAGGGAAGGAACACCAAGAAATGCATAAAGAAACATGAGCCTAGGGCGCCTGCCCTTCCTTCCAAGGACCTCAAACTTTCATCTCCTTCACTCTCATTCTCCTGAGGTAAACATCTCCCTCTGCTGCTGGATCCCACTCAAGAGGCCTCTCAGGATAGGGGGATGGAGGAAGTTTCAGAGACCTCCAGTTACTCTGAATCTTCCCACTGGTTTTGGAAGCATCTCTCACATCCAGAAGCAGACCCAGTGGGAGACTCTGTAGCTTTTCACACGCCAAACACTGCAGCAGCTTTTTCTGCAGCATGGTCCCTCTTAGAGATTGGGAGCAATGGAGTCATGCCGGGGGACGGAGGGATGACCCGTGTATGCAGAGAAACATCTTTGTGTGACAAGGTGCATCTGCACTGGTCTGCCCTGAGCTTAGAGCCTCCAATCCTGAGCCTTGTATCCCCACTGGCTCTGCGGTAATCGTAGAGATGCCTGTGACTTGGCCCCAGCGGGGAGGTGTCCTCCCATACCCCAAGACCCTCAAGGGTCTGGGCCCCGCCTTTCCTCTGGTCCTTGATGTCACGCTGGGGAGGGGACAAGATGAGGGGAGGAAATAGTGTTGCTGAGAAGTAATTCCGCATTCTGTGTTCCTGTAGCTGATGGAGTCAATGAGCTAGGGCCGTCACCATGGCAGCAGGGATGGAGAAACTTGGTCCAGTAAAGCAATACCTCTGCAATTATGTCACAAGCCCAAATCAAGCATTTCCTCCCTGGAATTTCTCTCCTAGTGTATCTTTTCTTGCAGCTGCAAGGGAAGAAGTCTATACTGTTTCATTGTTTACTTTTGTGGCCTCTTTAAAATATCTCTCACTCTGTTCTTTAGAGATTTCATCTGCAGTCCCAAAGTTGAGCAAAATATGACCATGCATTTTCAGTGACTCAGTCGGTTTTGTATCTCTGCACTCTCCCTTCCTGATCACTTGAGCGCTGAAGTCATAGCTATACCCAGAGTCCCAAAGTCCAGACCTTGGTCACAGGCTACCTGTTCGCAGAGCTGATGCTGGAGGAGGGGAAAGTCCTGTGCATTAAAAAGAAAGTTAAAGAATAGTACATCTCCTATTTCCAAAACAGAGTTGAAATGGCTCCTGGCCTACAAGTCTGGTTTTGTTTCGAGGACACACTGTTTGTCTCTTGGGCACAGAAACCTCCAGGGTAATTAGGGCTGAGAGCCAGAAAGTTCATGGCTGACCTCCCTCCCTTTGTTTTGTTTATCATTTGGTGGAGAGTAATAATTGGGTCCCTCTTGATTTTGAGAGATCAAGCCAGAGCCACAGTGCCTTTTGGGAAATGGTTCTAGTAAAATTCACATGCTGTTTAGGATTTTGTTTTAAAAAGAAAAAGACAAGATCTAAGCCCAAATATTTTTCCATTTTTCCTACTTTTTTTCCTTCAATTTTCCCTGAATTTGCACTGCATGTTAGTTAGCCTGGCCTCTTACAAAAGTGAAAACTTTCTTTTTTTTTTTTTTTTTTTTTTGGTTTTTTTTGGGCCACACCCGTGCTCAGGGGTTACTCCTGGCTATGTGCTCAGAAATCGCCCCTGGCTTGGGGGGACCATATGGGACGCCGGGGGATCGAACCGCGGTCCGTTCCTTGGCTAGCGCTTGTAAGGCAGACACCTTACCTCTAGCGCCACCTACCCGGCCCCAAAAGTGAAAACTTTCTGCGTGTAAATCCACTTATTCTTTTTGGGGTCACACCCGTTGGCGCTCAGAGGTTACCCCTGGCTCTGTGCTCAGAAATCGCTCCTAGCGGCGTGGTGGGCCATATGGGGTGCCCAGAATCTAACTGGAGTCCGTCCGAGGTTGGCTGCATGCAAGGCAAATGTCCTACCGCTGTGCTATCGCTCTGGCCCCCCACATATGTTTTTAAAAGTCATGATATGTTACCTAGTTTTGAAGAAGATAATCAAAATAAATGTTTAGGAGTTTCTACCTTTTCACAGATTTTAGTTTGAAACATGCTGCTGTGTGGATATATATACATGAATGCACCTGATACACGACACCTGCAGACACGAATCACACAACCATCCACTAGGACAAACATGCACACACTGTAGCAAGACTATACACTGCAATAGCACACACATGTACACTCACACACTTGCATGCATTCTCAGTAGTGCATATGTTAGTAGGAAATGTGTGTGTCCACCATCTCTTTTCACCGCCCCGATCCTGTCCCTCACACTGTACCGATCTGTTACTTTTCTACATGTGATCATAACTGTTTCTAAAGAGGGAGTTGAAGATGAGGAGTGAGTCTTGATGATGCGGTACCATCCAGCCTGTGTTCATTGCGTTGAATGCAGAGCGAGGCTGACTGGCATGGGTCCACCTCATGAGTGTCTTGCGTTGAAGGGAAGCTTTGAGGAAGCGACGTTTTGGGTGGTTTTGGGAGAGCTCAAAACCAGGTTGTCTCATCCCCCTCTCTGTGTTCTAGTTCCTCTGGGTGAATGCCTACATTTCTGCTTTGTCCAAGGGAGATGGAAAAGACTCCTGCTTTGCATCTGCATCCCAGGCTCTCTTGCCTCCATCTTATTTTTACTTTTCAGCCCGGGAATCAGTTACTGCAGCTTTCTTAGGAAATTTGGTTTGCCTTGGAGCTCAGTTTAGAAGTTTACATTTGGGGGGGCCGGGCGGTGGCGCTGGAGGTAAGGTGCCTGCCTTACCTGCGCTAGCATAGGGCGGACCGCGGTTCGATCCCCCGGCATCCCATATGGTCCCCCCAAGCCAGGGGCGATTTCTGAGCGCATAGCCAGGAGTAACCCCTGAGCGTCACAGGGTGTGGCCCAAAAAACCAAAAAAAAAAAAAAAAAAAAAAAAGAAGTTTACATTTGATTTTCAGTGAGAGCTGTCAGGTCTGTCCTGCATATACGATGAGAAGGGACTATAGAGGAGATGCAGGGAAGCACACACCCTATTTATCTGCAGGTGTGCGGGAACAATGGTGTGGAGCCACCTGTAAGTGATGAGGACCAGGCTATGGGGTGCAGTGTATGTTGGAGGGAGGGGGAGAGAGAGAGAGAGACAGACAGAGAGACAGAGAAAAACAGAGATACCGACTTACAAGAGAAGTCATCTGTGACCCACCACTCAGGGAAGATCACGGGGACTGCTTCATTTTATTTATTTTATTTTTTTCTTAATCAATTTTTAATTGAAAATTGAATCACCACTAGATACACAGTTCCAGAGTTGTTCCTGATTTTACAGAATTGTTCCTGATTGAGTTTCAGTTATACAATGTGTGCTACCCTTCATCAGGGCACATTTCTCACCACCAGTTTCCCTCCTGTCCTTCCCCTCAGCCAGTCTCTGTGGCAGGCACTTTGCTTTTCCTCTCTCCTCTTTCTTCTCTCTTTCCCTCTCTCTCCCTTTCTCTTTCTCTCCTCCTTTCTCACTCTCCTCTCTCTTTTAGACACTGGTTTACAATATGAGTGCTGAAGGGGGTTGCTGCAGTTTCTCAAGCTTTGCCATCTGAGGCTTAACACAGTGTTTTTCAGGTTTGTTTCTTTTTTTATTTGCTTTTGGTTAACAACAGTTTCTCTTCATGGTCACCTCCTTCGTTCCCTACTTAGTGTTGTTTAGATGATGGGTTGTTGTTTGGGACCTGTACCAACCATTCAGAAGAAGGGAAATGGCCACATTCCCAAACTGGGGAGCTGGTCGTGCTGGGCTTAAGGCATCTGCATTATACCTGCCTGATCCCATTCCCCACCACACTATTGGGGGTGTTGGGGGGTCCCAGCACATAGCCTCAGGTCCTTCCTCCACACTGACGGTACCTCCGAGCTGAGAACACACCCCTTCTCCACGTTCCACCTACATTGTGGCTTCTGGGGGTTTTCTTTTTTATTTTATTTTATTTTATTTTATTTTTTTGGTTTTTGGGTCACACCCGGCAGTACTCAGGAGTTCTTCCTGGCTCTACACTCACAAATCGCTCCTGGCAAGCTCAGGGGACCATATGGGATGCCGGGATTCAAACTACCATTCTTCTGCATGCAAGGCAAACGCATTACCTCCATGCTATCGCTCTGCCCACCCCTAATAATATCTTTAAGTACCGTGATTACAGTACAGATATGATTGTAGTTGGGTTTCAGTCATATAAAGAACAATCCACTTCCCCAGTGCAACATGACCATCACCAATGCTGCCAATCACACTGCTCATCCCCTCCTGTATTTGAGAAAGACATTCTACTTCTCTGATTCATTGACATTGTCACCATAGTTGTCAGTGTAGTTATTTCTCTAAGTGTACTCACCACTCTTTATGACCAGCTTCATATCATGAACCAGTCCTTCCAGCCTTCATTTCTATTGCCTCTGGGCATTATTACAATAATAACTTGTATTTTTCTTAAAACCCATAGATGAGTGAGACAATTCTGTGACTATCTCTCTCTCTGACTTATTTTACTCAGCATGATAGTTTTCATGTCCATCCATGTAAAGGAAAATTTCATGACTTCATCTCCTGATGGCTGTGTAGTATTCTACTGTGTGTATGTATCAGAGTTTCTTTTTTTTTTTGTTTTGTTTTTGTTTTTGGGCCACACCCAGCGATGCTCAGGGGTTACTCCTGGCTGTCTGCTCAGAAATAGCTCCTGGAAGGCATGGGGGACCATATGGGACACCGGGATTCGAACCAACCACCTTTGGTCCTGGATTGGCTGCCGGCAAGGCAAACGCCGCTGTGCTATCTCTCTGGGCCGTATCACAGTTTCTTTAGCCATTCATCTATTGAAGGGCCTCTTGATTATTTCCAGAGTCTGGCTGTTGTTAAATAGCACTGCAATATCAGTGTGAGGAAGGGATTTTTGTATTGTGTTTTTGTGTTCTGAGGGTATATACCTAGAAGTGGTATAGCTGGCTGAGTGGTATAGTGGCATATACCTAGAAGTGGTAGAGCTGTATGGGAGTACAATTTCCAGTTTTTTGAGGAATCTCCATATTGTTTTCCATAAAGGCTGGACTAGACAGCATTCCCACCAGCAGTGAATACGACTTTCTCTTCAGATCCCCACCAGCACTGATTGTTCTTCTTCTTTGTGATGTGCTCCAGTCTCTGTGGTGTGAAATGGTACCTCATTGTTGTTTTGATTTGCATCTCCCTGATGATTAGTGATGTGGAACATTTTTTTCATGTGCCTTTTGGCCATTTATATTTCTTCTTTGAGGAATTGTTTGTTTATTTCTTCTCCCCATTTTTTGATGGGGTTAGATGTTTATTTCTTGTTAAGTTCTGTCAGTACCTTGTATATTTTCTATATTAGTCCCTTATCTGATGGTTATTGGGTGAATAGTTTCTCCCATTCTGTATGTGGCTTTTATATCCTAGGCACTATTTCCTTTGAGGTGCAGAAGCTTCTCAGCTTAATGTATTCCCATCTGTTTATCAGTGCTTTCACCTGTTTGGAGAGTGCTGTTTCATCCTTGAAGATGCCTGTATAATATCAGTGTCATGGAGTGTTTTACCTAGGTGGTGTTCTATATACATTACGGTTTTGGATCTGATATCAATGTCTTTAATCCAGTTGAATTGACCTTTGTGCATGGTGTTATCTGAGGGTCTAAGCTCGCTTTTTTGCAAGTCGTTGGCCAATTGTGTCAACACCACTTATTGAAGAGGCTTTCCTTACTCCATTTTGCATTTCTTGCCCCTTTATCAAAAATTAATCAATTATAGATTTCGGGCACATTCTCTGAATACTCAAGTCTATTCCATTGATCTGCGGGTCTGTCTTTAATCCAGTACAATGCTGTTTTAATGACTATAGTTTTGTAATACAATTTAAGGTTGGGGAAAGTGATGCCTCCCATCTTCATTTTCCCAAGGGTCACTCTAGCTATTCGCAGGTGTTTATTGCTCCAAATGAATTTCAGGAGTGTTTGATCCACTTCTTTGAAGAATGTTATGGGTATCTTTAGAGGGATTGCATTAAGTCTAAATATAGTATCATGTCATCTGCAAACAGTGAGAGCTGGATCTCTTCCTTTCCTATCTGGATGCCCTTAATATCTTTTTCTTGCCTAATCACTATGGCAATCATTTCCAGCATTATGTTGAATAGGAGTGGTGAGAGAGTGCAGCCTTCTCGTACCAGATACCAGAAGAATTTATCTCCATTGAAAATAATATTTGCATTGGCTTGTAGTAGATATATTGAGAAAAGTATATTTATATAGTATATTATATTGAGAAAAGTTCCTTCTTTTCCCATCTTGATGAGAGTTTTTAATCAAGAATGAGTATTGGACCTTATTAAATCCTTTATCTGCATCTATTGTTATGATCAGGTGGTTTTTATTTTTCTTTTTGTTGATATCGTGTATTATATTGTTTGATTTTGTATATTAAATTGTCCTTGCGTTCCTGGACTGAAACCTACTTGGTGGTGGTGTATGGCCTTCTTGATAAGGCGTTAGATCCTATTTGCTAGAATTTTGTTGAGGATCTTTGCATCTATGCTCATAAGGGCTATTGGTCTGTAGTTTGCTTTTTTTGGGGGGCACACCCAGCAGCACTCTGGGGTTACTCCTGGCTCTACACTCAGAAATTGCTCCTGGCAGTCTTGGGGGACCATATGGGATGCCAGGATTCGAACCACTATATTTCTGCATGCAAGGCAAACACCCTTCCTCCAAGCTATCTCTCCGGCCCCAGTAGTAGTTTGCTTTTTTTTGCAGCATCTCTCTTTGGTTTTGGTATCAAAGTGATTTTAGCTTCATAAAAACTATTTGGGATTGTTCGGATTTTTCAGTTTTATGAAAGAGCCTGAAAAGGATTGGATCTTGAAAGGTTTGAAAGAATTCGTTAGTGAATCCATCTGGCCCTGGGCTTTTGTTTTTGGGAAGACTGTTGATTATTACATTTTAATTTCCTTCATAGGATGAGTCTGTTTGGATATGCTAGATCATCCTTGGAAGATTATAAGAATCCAAGAATTTATCCATTTTTTTTTCAGGTTCTCATGTTTATGGCGTACAGTTACTCAAAGTAGTCCCTGATTACTCTTTTCATTATTTATTTATTTATTTATTTGTTTATTTATTTATTTATTTATTTTTTCGGCTACACCTGGTGGCGCTCAGGGGTAACCCTGGCTATTTGCTCAGAAATCGCTCCTGGCTTGGGGGACAATATGGGACACGGGGATAGAACCACAGTCCATCCTAGGCTAGTGCACACAAGGCAGATGCCTTACCCCTTGTGCCATTGCTCTGCCCATGGCCCCCCACCCCATTACTCTTTGAATCTTTGCAGTATCTGTAGTGATCTCCCTTTTTTATTTCTAATCTGGTTTAAGTTTCTCTCTGTTTCTTTCTGAGTTTTGCTAGTGGTTCATCAATCTTGTTTATTTTTTCCAAGAACCAACTTTTGCTTTTGTTGGTCTTTCAGATTGTTTTCTTGATTTCCACTTTATTGATTTCTTCTCTAAGCTGTATTATTTTCTTCTGCCCACTTATTTTTGTTTCTTCTTGATGATCATTTCTAATTTTAAAAGCTGTGTCATTAAGCTTTTTCTTCCTTTCTGATGTGTGCTAGCAATGCTATAAATTTTCCTCTTAGCACCGCTTTTGCTGTGTCACATAAATCTGATAATTTGTTCTTCATTGTCATTTTTTTCCCAGGAATGCTTTGATTTTCTCTGTTTAATTTCCAGGTGTTAAAGTTTTTCTTCTTTGTCCCTTTGAGTTCACTTCTAATTTTTATGCCTTGTGATCTGAGAAGGTAGACTGTACAATTTCTATCTTCTTGACTTTATAGAGATAAGTTTTATGGGTCAGCATGTGGTATATCCTGGATAATAATGTGTATCCAGTTTTCTGGGGATGGAGTGTCCTGTATATATGTGTGTATATTATATATATTAGTATGTATATAATATATATATTAATTCTCTTCTATTTCTCTTTTCAGAGCTAGTATATTTTTGTTGGGTTTCAGTCTGGTTGACCTATCAAGGGGTGACAGGGCAGTGTTGAGGTCTAATATTATTGTGTTGTTATTGATATCTTCTTTCAGATTTGTCAACAATTATATTAAATATTGTGCTAGTCCCTCGTTGGTTGCATATATTTTGGGAATGTGATTTCTTTCTGTTTTACATATCCATCTTTGTCCCTGATAATTTTTCTGAGTCTAAATTTTGTCTCATCTGCTATTAATATGGCCACTCCAGCCTTTTTGTTTGTTTTTGTGTTTTGGGGGTGTTTTTTTTGCTTGTTTGTTTGTTTTTTGGGTTACACCTACTGGTGCTCAGGAGTTACTCCTGGCTCTGTGCTCAGAAATCACTCCTGGCAGGCATTGATGATCATATGGGATGCTGGGATACAAACCACCATCATCTTGGATAGGCTGTGTGCAAGGCAAACACCTTATCACTGTGCTATCTTATTGGCCCCCACTCCAGCTTTTTTTAAGGGAATTGTTTGCTTGGATGATTTTCCTTCAGCCTTTGACTTTGAGTTTATGTTTGTTCTCATTATTCAGATATGTTTCTTGTAGGCACCAGAATGTTAGATTCTGCTTTTTGATTCATATTGCCACTCTGTGTCTCTTAACAGGTGCATTTCATCCATTGATGTTGAGAGAGATAATTGTCATGTCATTTAATGTCTTCTTTGTATAGATGTTTAGTGTGTCTGTTAGTCTGTCTTGTCTTAAAGTAGGCCTTTCAGTTTTTCTTATAAGGCTGTATTTGAGTCCGTAAAGTCTGAGCTGTTGTTTATGCATGAAGCTATGTATACTTCCTTCAAACCTGAATGTGAGTCTGGCTGAGTGCACTATTCTAGATGAAGCATTCATCTGGTTGAGTTTTGTTCACTACATCCCTCCACTGCCTTCTTGCCTGGAGGGTTTCTTGTGACAGGTCTGCTGTATATCTTAAGCATTATCCTTTGGATTTCCCTTTTTGTTCTTGCTGCTGTCAGTATTCTATTCTTGTCTGTGGGATTTGTCATTGTGTCTAGGATGTGTCTTTGGGGTGCTTTTCTTCGGGTCTCTTCTTGCTGGTACTCTTCAGGCATGTAGGATTTGGTTGCATGCAGTCTTTAACTCTGGGAGTTTCTGTTTAGTTTATCAAAGACTTTTATTTTCATCTGCTCACATTTGTTTGAGTAATTTTTCCATTCACTGATCATTTGCTTGAAGTGTCTTTTCCAATCTCTTCTGCTGTGTGGAGTTGTTGTGCATCTCATCTTCCAGTTCACTGTTTCTTTCCTCAGCTGCTGTTACCCTGTTGGAGAGGTTTTCCATTGAGTTTTCCATTTCATTTCATCTACTGAGTTTTTCAGACCTGTTACTTTAGTTTGGATTTTTCTGATTTCTATCTCTATATTCTCTTGATTCTTATTTGTGTTCCGTTGAACTTGATTTATGCGTCTTTGAGTTCTATGAACATCCTTCATATTTCTTCTCTAAACTCCTTATCTGAGAGACTAACTAGATGGTTGGCACTTTCGGGTCATCGGAGCTGCCATCTTCATTCTCTATGCCTTGTGTTGGCCTGGATTGTTTACCCATTGTTCTACTTGTAGTGTGTTTTTTTTCCTGCATGTTATGGTGGGGCTCCTAGAAGATGCCTGTGGCTGTGAAGCAGAGCATCCATGCTCCTCTGGCTTCACCCACGTGGACTGCGCAGCTCACCTCAAGAAGCACCCCCAGGGAACAGTGGATGGGTGGGCGCACCAAGGAGCAGGCCACAGGAGACTTGAGAAGGTAGTCCAGAATGGCTGCCTGCTGCTCTTCAGGGGCCTCTGCAGCAACCAGTTCCACCCTTTGTGGGCAACACAGCTCACCTCTTAAGAAGGGCCCTCAGGGAGCGGTGGGTAGCAAGGACAAGTAGCAGGCCACAGGAGAGTTGAGAAGGTAGTCCAGAATCTTCTGGGTGTTTTCACCTAGGGCTGGGGCACTGTGTGGGTTGGGCCTGAGGGACCAACTTTAAATCAAGTGCACTGGGGAGATCATCTCATTGCCTCAGTGTGGGAAACACGTGCTCTGTTGTGCTACGGTGCTATATCATGTAAAGTTATGTTTTTTGGCCAAATTTCTCACCACAGTATAGTTCCCCATTCCACAAAATTTTGTCTGTCTTTTACATTTTAGGATGTTAAGTTGGAGACAGTTGAAGTGTGTGTTGGGTGAAGTACAGGTTGAGCCTCCCCAGAGCATTTATTTCCAAGGGATAATTAGTCTAGCCTAAGGAATCAACTCCCTCAGGAAATAAATCTAACTTGTCTTGAAGGATCTTGTTTGTTTCTTGATTTTAATCTCCTTTTGTGACATGTTTCTCCAGAGGGAAAAATATGTTTGAGATAATAAATAAATAATAAGTCATCTGACTAAAGCCACCAGAGTTGAATCAGTGCTGGGAATTAGCCATTGTAAAATTAGTATAGACGCTACTTGCTCAAAGTTTAAAACATGGATAGGAAGACTAGAAAATACTTTTACAGAGCAGCACACTTTAATTATATGTCCTTTAGATATTTAAACATTTACTATTAAACTTAGTCTGAACACTTGTTCTCCCTCCCTCCCCTCAATCACACCCAGTGACACTCAGGGGTTACTTCTGTCTATGCGCTCAAAATCACTCCTGGTTTGGGGGATCGAACCATGGTTCATCCTAGGCTAGCGTGCACAAGGCCTTACTGCTTGCGCCACTGCTCTGGCCCCCTGAATACATCTTTTTTTTTTTTTTATAAATTGAAGAATATTTATTTATTGTTGAATCAAAGAAACATAGGAATAAATTGGATGAAGGAGGTGAAAGATTACCATCATAAAAATGTAATAATGAAAGAAAAGAGAAAAGTAAAATGAAACTCAGGGAAATAACTTGTGTTAGGTGACATATTTTTTCACAGGTGATCTCTGGGAGCCCTGGCATTCAACTATCTGTTTTGCTAGTCCTTTTTTTAAAATTAATATCTTTATTTAAACACCTTGATTACAATTATGATTGTAGTTAGGTTTCAGTCATGTAAAGAACACCCCCCTTCACCTGTGCAACATTCCTACCACCAATGTCCCAAATCTCCCTCCTCCCCACCTCACCCCTACCTGTACTCTAGACAGGCTTTTCACTTCCCTCATTCATTCACATTGTTATGATAGTTCTCAGTGTAATTGTTTTCTCTAACTGCACTCACCACTCTTTGTGGTGAGCTTCATGTCGAAGCTGGACATTCCAGCCCTCCTCTCTTTGTCTCTGGAGATTATTGCAAAAATGTCTTTTATTTTTCTTAAAACCCATAGATGAGTGAGACTATTCTGCGTCTCTCTCTCTCTCCCTCTGTCTTATTTCACTCAGCATAATAGATTCCATGAACATCCATGTATAGGAAAATGTCATGACTTCATCTCTCCTGACAGCTGCATAATATTCCATTGTGTATATGTACCACCGTTTCTTTAGCCATTCATCTGTTGAAGGGAATCTTGATCGTTTCCAGGTCTGGCTTTTGTAAATAACGCGGCAATGAATATAGGTGTGAGGAAGGGACTTTTGTATTGTATTTTTGTGTTCCTAGGGTATATCCCTAGGAGCTGGGTCGTATGGGAGCTCAATTTCTAGGTTTTGGAGGAATCTCCAAATTGCTTTCCATAAAGGTTGGACTAGATGGCATTCCCACCAGCAGTGAATAAGAGTTCCTTTCTCTCCACATCCCTGCCAGCACTGCTTGTTCTCATTCTTTGTGATGTGCGCTAATCTCTGTGGTGTGAGATGGTTCCTAGTAGTTGTTTTGATTTGCATCTCCCTGATGATTAGTGATGAGGAGCATTTTTTCATGTGCCTTTTGGCCATTTGTTGAATACTTGTTCCTTTTTTTTTTTTTTTTTTTTTTGGTTTATCGGGCCGCACCCATTTGATGCTCAGGGGTTACTCCTGGCTAAGCACTCAGAAATTGCCCCTGGCTTTGCGGGGACCAAATGGGACGCCAGTGGATGGAACCGTGGTCCTTCCTTGGCTAGCGCTTGCAAGGCAGACACCTTACCTCTAGCGCCACCTTGCCGGCCCCTGAATAATTGTTCTTAATCTTGTATGGATAAGGTAATTTGCACTTGGGTAGAACATCTTGTGCAGATAACTCGTTTTGCACAATAAATCAGATTTCCACTAGTACTGAAAATCTGAAAGTCTTCAAGCTTCAGTCAAATAAAGTTTTACATTAAGTGTTTGCTATGTAATTATGTAAGCCATTTGTAATAGTCCTATTAATTAGATAGATAGATAGACCAAAAGAACTCTCCTAGTCTCTGGGGCCTTTTAGAGGGCTCCCCCAGACCTTGTATGGCATTTGACTGAGTGCAGAGCAGTCAAGCCATATCTGCTCTGATGGGAAGGAGGAGGTGCTGAAGGGCAGCAGTCTGGAGAGTCTGTAAAGAGGATTCTGAGGGCCCTGGGTGTGGCACGTGTTTGAGCACTGGCCTTGCTGGCTGGAAATGGCTGGTGGGAGTTTTGCTTTTATCCCTTAGCAGCCTTTGCCCCTCCCTCAAGGGGATTGGCAACCTCTGTTTACAGACACTCTGTTCCAGCCACCTTGGAGCTGGCTCCAGCTTGCGAGTGGGCAGGAGGCAGGGGAGCTTTATTTCAGCCCTTTGTAGCCATTAAAAACAACACCAGGGCTGGACATGTGCCTGGAAGGAGAGGGCCTGCCCAGGCCTCACATTCTGTGAGAGGACAGGAGCAGTGTCCCCAGACAGAGCCAGAGATGGCTCAGGGACAAGTATCCCTGGACAGAGCCCAGGACGGGTCAGGAAAAAGTGTTGCTCCTCACTGGTGTCTTCACCCAGGAAGGATGGGGTCATGGGTCCCGGGAGGCATGTGGAGCTTACTGGGGTACTTGGTTGCATTTCTTGATGACTGGGGTCTTTTTGGTGGCCACATTACTGGTGTCAGTCCCTTTGGTGGTCGCATTTGGCTGACGTCCCTTTGGTGGCATGTTTGACCTGGTCCCTCCGTGGCCCTATGTGGTTGATTTGGTCTTTTGGTGACATGTGTGACTGACTGTCCCTTTGGCTCTTGTCTTGCAGCTGTCCCATTCCCTCCGAGCCACCGGCTCACGGCCAAGGAAGTATTTGACAGCGATGGGAGGCCACGTGTCGACGTGCTGAAGGCACACCTTATGAAGGAAGGCCGACTGGAAGAGAGTGTGGCCTTGCGCGTCATCACTGAGGGTGCATCTATCCTGCGGCAGGAGAAGAACCTGCTGGACATCGATGCTCCGGTCACAGGTGCGTCCTGGGAGGGTCCTCCACACCCACCTCCCCTGCCACCATGGTGGCCACGACTGCAGTGGCACTGGAATCAGACTGACCCATCTAGAAAGTACTGACTTGCCTCTTGCAAAAACCTGTGCTTTGACTTTTTGAGGCTTGTTTGTTTGTTTGTTTGTTTTGGGCCACATTTGATGGCATTCAGGGCTCACTCCTGGCTCTCTGCTCAGGAATCCTGGCAGGCTCGGGCAACCCTGTGGGATGTTGGGAATCGAACCTGGGTCAGCCACATGCAATGCTAATGCCCTCCCTACTCTGCTATTGTTCTGGCACCTTTAAATCTTGTTTCTCTTACATCATAAAATATGAATCTTATGGGGCTGTGGAGGTGGCTAAAGGCAGAGCACTTGGTTCTAAGTGTGAGATCTGGGCCGGCAAGGCTGATCCAACTCACAGTCCCTGGTTGCTTCTCTCTTGCACAGCTCACGATTGTGCTCTTGGCTTCCAAGTGTTTATTGTAGGGACTTTCAGGAGAAAGATGCTCCCACATTCACCAGACTGTCCCTAAGGATTTGTGGTCAGAGGAAATGACCATTTATTTGTGTCCTGGTTGGGGCAGATATTTGTTTGCAGATCGAGCCATCGTGTGTTTTGTATGGAAGAAAGACAGAGGGTTCAACCCGGTGGTGCGGGCATGGGGTCGAACAGCAGGAGTCAACCGATTCAAGACATGACCTGTGTGTTGCTCACAGTCCTGCGTCCCCCTCTCTAGGTATATACACTGGACATTGCTAGGTGGAAACCGTGTTGTGATGTCACACACTAATGCATCGTCACTGTCTCAGACCTTAGTCCCAGTCAGCTATGAAAGTGCTTCAGAAATGCCCCTGAGGTCCTCTCATTTAGTGAAGTCTTGTCACCAAGGTTGGCTGCTGTGAGTCCCAAGGAGGACTCACACTGACCAGTAGGCTCTGCCAGCATTTGGGGTGACCAGGACAGGCTGGAGGAAGGGAGACTGTCACCTTGGTGGCAGTCTTGGTGGTGTTCTAGCCTGCTCAGGGAAGAGCAGGATCCATGATATTCTGACCTAGAACCTTCCAGAACCATGATGGAATTTTCTGGAATCATGACCAATGGCCTCATCTGTAGTGGGCAGCTCATCCTCTGTCACTGGCCAGGAGAGATGGGCAGTTGGACGTAATGTAGGGGCCAGAAGCAGCCCTGTGGGTATCTGAAATGGCCGGTTGCTGCTTCACACGTTAGGCTCACTGTGGCCTGATCAGTGAGATGGTTCTTGGGGAACTGCTGAGTCTGAGTCCCCTGAGATTGGGGGGGGGGGGGCTGCAGAACAGACGGCCAGGAAGCTGATGTCTTTGTTACTGATCATGACAAGCATCTGGGATTGGGCAAGGAATGAGTTTAACAAGAATCCGCACCCCCATGCCCTGGTGCATGGTGACAAGTCAGTGAGAACCTGGTCTCCTGTGGAGAGTCCTGGATAAGTACAATGAAGGCTGGGCATGACCCACTGGTGGTCAGAAGAGAGACTTGGGACATCATGTCCAGTGGGTGTGGCTGTGTGGGGGCCAGGGGTGGCTTGGGGTCACTCTGAGGGAGGGAGTCCGTGGTTGCTGTTGGCACAGTGACCGGATAAAGACAGTAGCTTGGCCTTCTGCTCCTTTTACACAGGAGCCCCAGGCCCTCCGCCACAAGACTCAGCTCTGCTAGTTATGGGCCAAGGATTCAGTCAGAACTGGGGATAGCCCTGCAGCTGGACTGCTGGGTCTGGCCTGTTGGGAATCCTGCAGGTCAGGTCACCTGGCCGCATCCTGGGCTGGCTCTCCACATTGTACCTGGAGAGGCGAGGAAGCATGGGCCCGACCAGGCTAGTCTAGAGACAGTGGCCAATGCTGGCATTTGGGCCTTGGCTAGCCCCATGGGCACCTTGGCCTGGCTGCAGGGCTGCTGCCGAGTCTGGCATCTCTAGACCAGCCCTGCATTTTATGGCTGCTGAGCCAATTCGTGCAGCGCTAGGGCCTGTCCATGGGTGGAGCTCAGGGACATTCCTGCACTTCGGACCCCTGCTGGGGTGAGGGCACCTCAGGAAGCTCCCAGCCCGGTTGCCCCTTTGGCTGTTTCCCACCCACACCCAAACCCAGAACAGCAGTAGCAGTTTAGCGAGAATCCAAGGGGTGTGGGATAGGGAGAGCCTGGCCCCAGCCGGATGCCTGTTAATCTGCTGCCAGCAGTGGCCATGGTTGCTTCCTGCACTGGAACTGGCCTGGCGGCTGAGTATTCCCCGCAGCCACGCTGGCTGCCAGGAGCACCACTGGCTCTGTGCCCAGCTGTCTGGGGCCCCAGGCCTCAAGGTCATGGAGGCTGCTCAGCCTTGACGTCACTGGGGAGGGTTCCCAGGGCAAGCCCGGGAGTACAGAAGATGAGAGGGTGGGATAGCCCATCTTGGAGCCCCACAGTGCCCCTGCTCCTGCTTTTCCGAACAAGATACGGTGACCTTCACTTGCATGGGGGCTCAGCCATTCCCCAGGGTGTCCCACTAGGGTCCTCCAGGGCCACATTCAGGGCTGGCCCTGCTGCCCGAAACCTTGGTGCCCACCTTGGTCCAGCTCTGGTGAGCCTGCCTGTGTGTGAGGAAGGTCACTGGTGGGGCCTGACCTTGGCTTGCACAGGCCTTAGGATGTCCAGAGCTGGGCTGAGACCAGACCTCCTGCCTGTGGTTGCTGTTGTCCCCCATGGAGCCTGACTGGGAGGGCATTGGGTCATTAGGGGGGAACCAGGAGGTCAAACCCTATCACGGGCCCTACCAGGGTTCTTTGCAAGACTGGAGTCATTTCTGGCAGTGACAGGTTGTTTGGCATGTCTCTTCTCAGCTGAGGGTGGACACAGAGCCCAAGCTACTTTCATTTAAGGAAAACATTGGTGGAATCAGTTTGCTCTTCTGTCACCATAGCAAAGTTGATTTTCAGCTCTGGCTCACATGGCTGGAATCTGGGTTTCAGGTACCTGCTCATCTGTAATGGGGCTGTCTCTCTGGCTTCGACCCCATCAGTGACCTCAATAAGCTGCTGTAGATTGGTGGGCCAAAAAGTGCCTCTGGTAGAAGAAAGGTGGTGTGTGTTGGCATCTGGGATGCTGCCCAGAGACTTCAGCTCTCTCCCCTTCACTGCCTGCTTCTGTCCTGCCTGAGGGGCCTCTCCCACATAGGTGGGATGGAGGAAGTGAGGCAAGGGGATGAATCAGTAGAACCTTTGTTGATTGGGAGTATATCAGCTACTTGGCACTCCTCAAGGTCAAGATACATTAGTAGCTTTTGGTCTTCTCTCTCCTTTCATGACATCAAATTTCATAGGCTCCCCATCTCCAATGCTATACAGAAACTTCCTGGGATTGTTTCTCTTAATAACTGTCCAGTGAACAAAAACCTCTTTTGTGTCATTTCTCTTGATAAATTCATAATCACTCTGGACATTGAATCATTTCATAGTGTCCAGGACTTGGATTGCCAGCACAGGCTTGTCCACCTGACAGGCTTGAGTGTAGGGGTATTTCTGGTTGAGCTGTTTTCAGACTGAGTCTGCCAGCTCATCATCCTTGGGGTCTCTGTGGTTTAGTGCCAGTAGTAAAGGATAAATTAGCAGCCTTGGGGGGGCGGAGCGGTGATGCAGCAGTAGGCCCTTGCACTGACCTAGGATGGGCCACGGTTCCATCTCCTGGCGTCCCATATGGTGCCCTGAGCCTGGAGCGATTTCTGAATGCATAGTCAGGAGTAACCCCTGAGCGTGACTGGATGTGGCCAGAAAACAAACAAAACAAAAACAAACAAAACTTATCAGCCTTGGGAAGGTCTTAAGATCGAGAACTCATCACCACTAGGAAGGCATCCTTCCCCTCTTGTGGCATGTGGGCAGGAAAATTTCTAGGGAGCCTGGCATGTGTAGTCTAGAGTGAGAAATGCAGGTAGATGGACCAGAGCAACATGAATCATTCAGAACAAGCGCCATGTGTACTAACGTTCCAGTGAAAGGCATGTACATTCGGTCCAGCTTGAGGGGCTGTCATGGTTGATAATCACCAGAGGGTCAAGTCACTTACCGTTGTTGGGGTCTTTCTCGGGTCCTCGGTCACTGTTCAAGTGCCAGTTGTGAAATTACCCCATGTGCCATATTTCCAGTCCCGGGTGAATGAGTCTGAACAGGGTCTCATATGAAATAATCCAAACCAGGCTGAGGGTGAAACACTTGTAGTCTGGCAGTCTTCTACCTTGTATGGAGAGCGAGCTGCCTGCCAGAACTGTCATTTTTGAATAGAGACCACCCTGGATGGGGGAGTAAGGAGATAGTTAAATGTAAGATAATCTCTGTTTTGGGGTAAAACAAACGAGGGATTATCTATGTTTTGGGTAAAACAAGGTGTAATCCAGTGCTTCTCAATTATTTTCTGTCATGCCCCCCCAGGAAGAAGAAAACATTATTCACACCCCCCATGTGACTGTAAATAGTATCTTTATTAAAAAAAAAAAACTTTAACCTGCAAAAAAAATATATATAAAACAATTTAAGATGATTTTTTAATCAGAGGTGATGTCTGGATTAATGGCTACAATGAGCACGTTTTGCAATGCATCGCTTTTCGAAGCGGGGTTTGAAGCAGGACACAGCAACTCTCAACTCCAGAGACATAGAGACATAGCACGGGGCTTAGCTTGTTAAGACAGTGTTTGCTGAGGTCAAACGTGCCCCCCCTTTCTGGAGCCTCGAGACCCCCCTGGGGGCCGTGCCCCACTATTTGAGAACCACTGGTGTAATCTAACAAGTTGGTTCTTTGGGTTTTCTGATGGGTGTGTGACATTGTGGTGTGACATAATCTGTTTTGAAGGGCTGGATAGATCGTACAGAGAGAAGGTACTTGCCTTGCATATGACCAAATGGCATTAATCTCTAGTATCTCCTCATGGTCCTCCAAGCACCATGCCAGTGACCCCCAAGTGCAGAGCCAGGTGTAAGCCCTGGACACAGCCAGTGAGGCCTCCTACCCCCGGAAATGAAATCTGTCTGGAGTCATGAGCTTGCCGGTGAGGCCCCCTGTGTGCTCTCTGGCAGGATATGTTTGTGCTTCCTGCACCTCTGTCCATCCAGCCCCCACTTGTCACTGCTCACAAGGAGAAGGGTTTGCAGTGACTTGTCAAGATGTTTGTTTCCATGTCAAAGCATCCTCTGTACCTTTTACTTTCTGTTTCCTCAGACAAATAATCATGTTTGCTTTGGTCTTTATTAGCATAATCCAGTCTGTTTTCTTAAAGAAAAAAAATGGCTCTGAAAACCAGACTCCATTTTCCAGAGTGCTCTATGGTGCTCCCACATTTGAAGCTATTGTGCCTTAGCTGGGAGCTGGGAGACCCTTATTACGTGCTTTTCTGCTTCCTGTGTAGCAGGTGAGATGGGGCTGGCGTTTGGCTGCCTTAGGAATGATCTGATTTCAGCTTGAGACAGAAATTCTCGATTTGCAAGTCTCTTTCTTACGTTTCGGATCTTAAGGACCTACTCCTCCTTCAGAGGTGGACCTTTGCTTAATCTGAACCATGCCATGGCCACTGTCTTCTTCCGAAGTATGCTGCTAGTACTGATTAAATAGATATCGAAGTGTGAGATAGAAAATGCCTCCCTTCATTCCCCCTGTACTGAGCGTCCATGCCACTCAGAAACCTGAGTCCAGCTCCTCCTCCCCTCCTCCATGTCTCTGGGGCTGCTTGGTAGGACACCCCCCACTTGTCTGAGCTCCCAAACTACACTCAGGTCTTCTGTTCTAGCCAGTCTTTCTGGACTGGGGCTGAGTAGGGCGAGAAGAGGTGGGAGGGAGGGATGTGAGGGACCCTGAGGTAGAAGGGACCCTGGATAGGAGGGAATGGAACCCAAGTAGAAAGGTCCTGGGCTGAACCACACACAAGGCCCTATGGCACAGTGAGATTTCCAGTGGTGCCTCTGGTGGTCCTGTGTAGGAAGAGGAGGAGGCATCCAGCCTCTGCCTCCTGCGCTGCTCCCTGTGCCGCTCCTGAGCTCCCTGACAGATGGGCACAGTGCCCTCGGCATGAAAACACGACCCTTCTGTGGCCACAGGAGGATTGATGCGTCTCTGAGGTTGGGCTTTGTTGACATATCACATGCAGACACGTGCGTCTACAATGTGCACAGGACACATACATGAAAGACACATATGCATATAGACACATGCACACAGCCACACACAGAGACAAAGACGTACTCAGGTGCCCTTGCAGACAGACATGTGCATGCACACAGAAGCACAAGACTCAAATGGGCACACAAGTACACACACACACACACACACACACACACACACACACACACACACACACACACACACACACACACACACACACACACACTTGCACACACTCTGCTGCCCAGTAGAGGGCAGGCAGATGTCGTAAGCGCCGGTCCAGGTGAGGGGTGGGGTGGGGGTAGTGGTGTTGTGCACCGGAGCACAGGGAGAGCATCACTGACTTGCTGCCCTTGCCCCGCTATGTGCTGGGAATATGGATTCAGACCTTGAGGCTATTGTGCTGGGCCCACAGAGTCTTGACTCCTCAGAACGAAGCCTTGGGCCTGGCAGGGAGGAGAGGGAAATGGGGGAGAGTGCATAGGAGCTTCCCCCAAACTGTCCTGACTGCCCCCTAGGACCCAGGTTCCATTCTTGGCCCCTAAGTCCCTCAAGCACTGCCAGGTGTGATACCTAAAAACCAAGGGAAAAAAATGCCAGGGAAGAGATGGCCAGAGAGATCAGCAGTAGCCTCTGGGGGCGCTTGAGGCAGATACCTGGGCCTAGGAAACAGTCCCCTGCATGTTGCTCACAAGCTCTGTGTCCTCTTTCTCTAACTTGGGGCCCTAGTTCAGCTTGACAGGAGCCCACAGACGCTCGCTCCATGCACAGACCTCGCTGCCGGGCCCTGCCATTGTGTCTGGACTTGTGTTTGCACCGAGTGCATGAGAAAGGCTCAGGCTTGGCCATGCATGGCAGCATCTCAGATACTGCAGCCACAGTGAGGGTAAAGGAAGATGAAAAAAGCCGTTTCTTCTCCACCAGTGATGGAGCTGCGTGGGGCTTCCTCTGTAAGCCAAAGCTCCGCCCTTCCCTCCCCTCTGTTCTGTCCAGCCTGGCAGTCCCGGGCACCCTCAGGTCCTGTCCTGGACTAGAGCCCAGCTCTCAGAGCCCTGAGCTGGGGACACTGGCAGCATCAAGCCCCCACCCTCTCCCCTGCCCTCCACCATTGCCAGCCATATTAGTGCCCTCAGTTCACATTTCGCATGAGAAACCTCATATACATGTGGGTCTTAAGTTAAACATCTCTCACACACTCTGGTCTGGGCACACCAGGACCTACCTGACTCACTGTGGGCGCAAGGATAGTTTAGTGATGAAAGGCTATGATGTCTCACCAACAGTACTTGAGAGAAAAGGCTGCACAGGCTGATTACCTGGTGACATTTTGGGGGAAGAAAATCATAAGGATTGTGATTTTTGTGGTGAAATAACAGTTATATAAGAACAGCCTAAGAAGACAACGAAGTCACATGTCTGGAAATTTCATTATGGGGGAATCTGCGAAGCTCGGCTTTCTAGCAGGACAAGATTAAATCAGTGTGTTTTGGTAATGATGTGCCTTTCTCTGGTTTGTCTGTCATTTGCTTTTGGTGCTGCTGCAAGGGCATTTGTATGTATTGTTAAAAGAGAAGTGGAGGAAACGCTATGAGGAGAAGCTGTGCTGCCTGAGGTGTGCTCTGCAGGGCTTTACCTGCTATCCCGGTAGGAACGTGGACCTGTAGAACATTCCTGACCACTGTCATTGGGACAGTGTAGAAAGAAAATCCAGTTCATTTTAGTCTTGTAGTTCTAAGAATGATAAATACAAAATTTTCTATTACACAAGCTGCACCAGCCAGAGGAGAGATGGTAAGATGCAGTGGTTGAATGTTGAATGTGAAGCTCCTCAGGTGGAGGGAGAAGGAGGGAGGGAGGGAGGGAGGGAGGGAGGGAGGGAGGGAGGGAGAGAGGGAGAGAGAGAGAGAGAGAGAGAGAGAGAGAGAGAGAGAGAGAGAGAGAGAGAGAGAAGGAGGGGGAGAGAGAGAGTGAGAGAGATGAGCCTTGTGTGTGCATTTAAGTGTGACTGAGTGTATGAGAGTATGTACTCTTGAGTGCATGTGAAACTATTTGTACATGTGAGTATGAGAGAGTATGAATGTGGGTATGAACATGTATGAGTGTGTGATTGTGTGTGTGTGTGTGTGTGTGTGTTTATCAGGGTGCAAGTGGTCTATAGAATAAGGCCATGGGGGAAGTGAGCCTTGTAGTGAGTGAATTGAACAAAGTGCACTTTAAAATTCAATTTTTGGGCTGAATCCAGATTGGTCCAGTTCCAAGTCGCATAGTATCTGAATTACCTGTATGCCAACACTCTCCTATTCCATTTCTGTGGACTCAGCTTCTCGGTGTAATACGAACTGTGTCTTTTTTTAGTCAGTGGCCTTTGATTCTCAGATAAAAGCCTCCTTCAGGATTCTTTGATCAGACATTCCAACAAGCTGGCAAACTCACGCTCATGGCATCTATAAAATATGCTCGCTTCCTTTCCATTTCTTTTAAATTATTGAATAATCCAGTGATTTTTTTTTTCCTTTTACAAAGTATCAAGAAAATTAAACCAGAATTTAATTCTAAAGAGTTAGGAAACTGGAAGTGATTGGCCAGAAAAGTAAAACCCTCAACTCTCAATGTGCCCAAATTACAAGCAAGGCCTCCAGGCCCTCCAAGTGCCCTTTGGGAGTCCTCCCTTCTCCCTCAGTAAAGGAAAAGGCAAATTGGACTCTTGGCTTTCCTCATGAAAGACCATGCAGAGCACATTTCCCCACAGTATTGTGTGTTATGAGGCACCAAGTGGAATGGTTCGGAGTGGGGACACTGAGGGGATACTACTCGGACCATGCAGGCACACCCTTCCACAGAGGCCCCCACAGAGCCTCTCTGTTGTTGCCGAAACTTAGAAGGAGCTGGGATTGTGGGGGCCTTGAGCTTCTCCTTAGAGCACAGACCTATCCTCGTGTCTTTAGTGATGCTCTAGTGCTAGGCTGGGCCTTTCCACTCTCTTGCCAGTGGCTGGTGCCTTACCTGGAACTGGGTGCTGGGGACCCCAGAGCCTGAGCACAAAACTGGATGCCCAAATGCCCAAGGGAGCTGGCATTTCCCATGAGCCACCATTCCTTTCTGTCTTCTGCCCTCCATCCTAGAGGCCAGCAAGCATTTCTGATCTCTGGTTGGCATCCATTTTCTGTGTGTGGAGACACATTGGGCACTTGCCTTCATTTGAAATGCATCATTTTGGCCAACCGTAATTGCACCTCACATAATAATTCAGAAACCTGGGGCCGGAGAGATAGCATGGAGGTAAGGCGTTTGCCTTTCATGCAGAAGGACGGTGGTTCAAATTCCAGCATCCCATGGTCCCTGTCTCCTGGATTCCTCAGTACTTCCCGCCCAGAGCTGGGCTGCGTGCAAGTGTTCCTGACCAGTGTGACATGAAACAGTGCTCATGGCTGGCTGTGTTCTGTTCCCCGAGAGCAGAGTTAGGGAGTCCCATTCACCCCACATCTCAGTCCAAGGCGCTGTGTGCAAGGAACTTGGGATAATTACTTTTCTTTGTCCCTGGCTGTGTCCAGGCACTGGAACTTGGAAGTGTTGATGTTTTCATTTAGTCACAGGGTCACTACATCCTGAGAGAGCTGCAGTGACTGTGCCAACAGCATCGGAAAGGGACCATGTCCTAGGATCTTGCTCACCTGGTGCCCACTTTTCAGCATGGGAAGCTTCTTTAGTGGTTCTTGGGCACATGCTTCATCTCTGAAGAGCTGCGGACTGATACTAGAGGACTCAAGATGATCTCAGCAGGCCAAAACCTTGCGTCTGCCCTCAGCACCAGATGGTCCCCAAGTACTGCTTGGTGTGGCAAACAGGAGTCTGCTCTGACCCCTTGTCCCTCACCTACCCTTGGTCAGTCTAGTCTCTCTTCCTCTCACTGTGGCTAATTCTGCCTCTGCTTATGGGGGGCAGCAGCTTCTCTCATCTGAGGTCTCTGACAGATCTGAACCATATTGACTGTCACGGTCCCTTGTCACCTCTCTGGGGGTGTCAGCCCGACCTTTTTCCTACTTTCTCTAAGGGTTTGCCTTTGCTGGCGGCATTCAGAGTCACCCCCCCCCCCCACCCACACACACACATACACATGTACACCCTTATGTGGACTCCATGGAGGGGAGGACCCTTGTCTCAAGGACCCACATTCTCGGGCTGTGGCTGTGTCACTCAAACTAGTCCACACCTGTAGTTTCTGTCTCCAGAGATGTGTTGCCACAAGCTGCCTCTTCCTTAGTTCCCCATGACACTTAGTAGGTGGGACATAGTACTGCTGCATAAAACACACTGTTTTATGACATTAGCTATTGTCTTGGGCTCCAGCCAAGTATGTGTGGAACTTACATTGAAAAGCATTACCTATTGAAAGCATCACAGGAGAAACCAAATCTTCTTTTATGAAATGTATGTTCATGGTAGCAAGACCAGGAATAGTAAATACTTGAAAAGACTGCCTTATATGTATCAAAAATCTCTGTATTATGACAATTTAATGTGGGTCAATAAGGAAATGTGATTCAAAATGATGTGGTTTTTAATACCAAGTGTTCCTTAGTGAAAACCAGCTTAGTAACTTACCCAACAGGTTAGGAGCCATTTTTTATGTTTTAAATGGACACATATGTGTGTGTGTATATATATGTATATATATTAAGAGAAAGGAAAATAATTGATTGGCTATCCTCAATGGTCTTCTTTGCCATCCAAATGTATAAAAAGCTTTCCCGAATAAAATAAATGATGAAAATGCAAGTAAATTGGAAATTATGCTCATCCATGAATCAGTATTGGAGGAATTGGCAGCCTCATCTGCTTCCTAACCTGTCCTCACCCATTCTCCTGGCCACCTGTCCCAGTCCCTCAGCTCACAGGCCATATGGGATTTTTTAGGCAAATGTGAGTTTTGCATAATATAATTATGAGATTTAGCTCTTATTTCAGATTTTGGGCCGTACCTGATGATGTCAGGAATCACTCCTGGTGTTGCTAGTGAACCGTGGGATGCTGAGGATGGAACCAAGGTTGACCGCATGCAAGACCAGCGCCCTACCCACTGTGCTATCTCTCTGGCCTCAGAGATTTGTCAAATGCTGAAAAAGCAAGAGTCAGGGGCCATGCCTCATGCTCAGTCAGTAGTACGCATGGAATATGGAGTGGCATAGCACAGGCAGTGGATGCATGACCCATCTGTGTTCATGGATACAGTGCTCATGCTGTGTTCTGTGTGGGAGTCAGGGCTGGGACAAGACCTTCAAGTTCTGATGTGGAATGAGATGACCCAATCAGGAGTGTCGGATTTTCTCTCCTTCCATCTTGTCTGTATTATTTAGGGGCCTGAGGTGTGCTCAGGGCTGACTCCCAGCTTTGCGCTTGGGACCTGAGCCCCTAGTATGTGTACTAGGGATGGAATCGGGGTCAGCTGCATACTAGGCAAACGCTTTCCTGCTCTACCACTCTCCAGGCCTCCCACTTCCTCTTTATAACTGAGTCTTCTAGGGACACCCAAGTCCTCGAGGTCCATCCAGATCTTACACAGGTGTGCAGAATCTGGCTCTGGTTACTGATCCTCACCTGCTATTAAGCATTTTTTGGCAATTGTGTCACCTGTCAGAGTCTCATTCTCCTCCCTGGCTCCTTAACACGTAAGTGGAGTAACAGGTGAAAGACAAACAAGGACATGGTGGTGGGAGGGAGAGGGATGGGCAGAATTTAGAGCCACTGTCACTGCCCTTGAGAGATGATTTTCCAGAAAATACTTTTCTGAACTTACTCTTGGATGCTTTGTTCTAATATATCCCAAGTCACTTGTGTGTTTGTAGGGGTGAAGAACTAAACACTCCATTTCTAAAACTGTCCACATGCCTGTTCTCAGCCGTGGCCTGTGGTGAGTCTATGTTCCCTGTGGCGACAGGATGGACTTCAGTGTGCCTCTTATTTGATGCCAGCTCCCACAGACTGAAGTTCGCTGGTCAGTGATAGGGCTGTGGCTGTCAGTGGACAGATAGCAACTGCTCCCATGTTCTCCCCAAGGGTTGTGTGGAGACAGGACCTGCACCATCCATCTGAACTCCATGTGCTCTGGACCACATTCTAGATTAAATCCAAGTTTGCTTTCTTTGAGGTTTTAAACTATGAAAACAACACAATAGTTCTAGTTTTTATCAGACCTGAGGATGGTAACAAGCCTTGTAGACGGCTCAAGTTTTCCCCCACTGTCAAGATGTTCCACGAAGGGACTTTCCAGAAATCTGAGTTTATTGCTCTCTGGAAACTCTGGGTTTCATTTCCCAGAGCACCTTCAGCTGCCCTAACCTGACTGAACTGCTGTAGCCACGAATGGCCTGTTCGAGGCCAACTGGAGCCCCAGCCTATTGGTCTGGCGGAACTACCACCCCAGGAGCGTCTGCCTGCCCCTGAGAACCCTCACGTGTGGGTGAATGTCCAACAATGGGAAGGAGAGCGAAAGCTCACCTGTGCCCCAAGTCCAGAGCCTTGTCCTTGTTTCCTTCTGACCCGACAGCCTTGGTGACTGCCACATCTCTTTTCCACTTGTGGGTCTCTCCAGCAGGGATAGGGGACTCCAGAGTGCTTGAGGAGAGCCAGGGCACCATGGCTGAGTCATACATATCCTGGCCTCAGCATAGCCCCTGTGCACAGCGGGTCAGTCGTTCTTCTTTCTCTCATTCACATTTCCCCCAGGAGGAAAGAAAGGCCCGTGAGGAAGCGCCTGGTGGCCCAAGTGCCCTGGGTGTCCTGCAGCGATGAGCTGTGCAGTTCTGGCTGCACAGAGGTGATTCACAGCCGATGATCGGGAGCTCCTGAAGTGTTGAAGGGGCTGCGGATGGAGGGAGACAGGAGAGAGGAGAGAGGGAGGGATGGTGGGAGGGAAGAGAGAGTAAGGAGGGAGAAAAGAAAGGATGGAGAGAGAAACAGGATGGAGAGATCGAGAGAGGGAAGGAGACTTCTTGGTGTGTGTGTGTGTGTGTGTGTGTGTGTGTGTGTGTGTGTGTGTGTGTGTGTGTGTGTGTGTGTGTGTGTGTGTGTGTGATCACTGCCAGTTGTGCCCAGGTTTTGACACCAGCTCAGGGTTTGGGGCGAAGTGGTACTCAGTGGAACTGAGTCTCCCACATGACCTGGGCCTTGTGTGCCCCTCTGATAAGCCATGTCATATGCTGTCCCCCCAAGGAGGAATCTAGCATGTCCAGGACCAAAGCAAAACAGATGGTACGGAGACCAGAGAGCCAGAGATTTGGAATGAGCCAAGATAGGGCCTGTGCCCTGGGTCTGTTTCTGATTCAAGTATCGAATCTTCTTAGTCAGTAGTTTTGAAAAGGGGAAAAGGCTTTACCCTAGACGCAGGGGTCCTCAAACTTTTTAAACAGGGGGCCAGTTCACTGTCCCTCAGACCACTGGAGGATCTGACTCTAGTAAAAACAAAACCTATGAACGAATTCTTACGCACATTGCATAGATCTTATTTTGCAATGAAGAAACAAAACAGATACAAATACAATATGTGGCCCGTGGGCCATAGGGAGCTCCGAAGTCACCTGGTCTCCAGGGCTCCTTTTCTGTTGACTGCTCAACACATGCCCTCATCCTTCCTCAGGAGTGTGGAACATGCACTCTCCTTCCTTTCTACCTTTATCTGCTCAAAAATAATTCTGAGCTTTCTGAGGGACTTGGTACAACTAAGTTGAGATTGACATTTATCTGTCATCCATAGATCATGGATTCACTATACCTCCAAGCTTATCCATCATAATTTACTGTATATTCACCCCAGTCTCATCCTTGCAACAGTCTGTTTCTCAGGACACAGGCTAATTAATTTATTTACCATCATCTAACAGCACTCCACCTTCTGTAAATCAAGTGTTTGAAATGATTTCTACTCATTGGCCTTTATTGCTCACTTCGTAGCTTTATGTCTTTTAAATTTTTATAAAATATCTTCCGTACATTTTATTTGATTTTATTATTGTCTAAAATGCTCAAATCTGTTTGTTATTTTTTGTTGTTATTGTATGACATACCTAGTACATATTTAACATTTTAAAAATGACATATATTCTATGGGAGAAATACTAATTTTTGACTCCCTTTCTGTTAACTGAGCCTCCATTCTTTTATCCTGGTTAGTTTAATTTATGAAGATTTTGGATGTTGAGGGGTGCTGCTGCATGACTTGCTATTTTTTATCTCAGTAATTACTTGATTTCATAACTTTCCTGCTAATAAACTGCACATGTTAGGGTTGGCGGGTTTGTACTTGAATTTATTCTCTAGGAAAGATTGGATTATAAATGGAGCAGATCTTCAGCCAATGACAGCACCCATTACATCCAGTAGATTCTAGACGCAAAGAGACCACATGCTTCTTTGTCGCATTCCGGATCACGCTGTCCTGGGAAATGTAGCCAGGATAGAAGAAATCATGGCTGAAAATAATGATGTGAGAAGTGGGAGGAAAGTAATTGCTGGTACATTAAATTCCTTTAAATTCTTATTTTTCAAAATTATTTCAAATTATTTCAAAATTATTTTTCAAAATGTGAACTAGCAAGCCACAGTGTTACTCATGATGGGCTTTCGAGGAGCAGGATCCAGCACCCTTTCCTTCGCCAGTATCCTCACATTCATGGGGGTCAGGGGCATATATTACAGCTTCTTGCATGAGGGGCAATCTGTGAGATGCCACCGGCTTCCAGCACATCCTCCAGGAGGTCCAAAGGGAGTCTTGGAAGAAAGAAAACCAAACAGCACAAGGAGACCAGAAGCACTCGCATTGGTCAGTCACTCATGGTGCTGACAGGACTTTTGGGCTATGCCGGGGACATGTTCCAGCTGGGCATTCTGGAACACCTGGGCCCTGCTTCATCCTCTGTGCTGTCACCTGGGAGGCTTGTCAGGGGGTCAGAAAAGGTCTGGGTGATCTGGGCACATCTTTCTGTATAAGCAGCTTAGGAAATTGTGGTCACATTCAGCTGTGCTGAGGCCACTTGCTTGGGTGGTACTTTCCGCCATCCCTTGCTCACACCACATGTGGAAGGAACCAGTGGGAGTGACAGCATTGCCCCATTCTCCTCGCATCCTCCTCTGATCTTACGTGGACTCCACAGTGCTCACGTTTGTTTCTTGTCAGAGAAATGTCACCATGGTGAATCAGGACAGTGGACATTTGCTCTGCTTTGTGAGTGAAGTAAGGAGTGAAGGTGGGTTTGGCCAGAGCAGGCCACTCTTCTCAAGAATTAGCAGGACTGGGTGATTTGCGTGTGTCCAGACTTTTGTTTAGGGAAGTGATGGCTCACCTTTCTGAGCCTGAGTGCCCAAACGGCCACACACATCAATTAAACCTTAATAACAAGATTTTAGTATCTAATAACTATGTGGTACGTACCGCATATCTTAGTTGCGGACCTTCCCGCATGCCAGCTGCAAGGCCTTGGCGTGCCACCGCTGGCACGTGTGCCATAGGTTCACCATCACGGGTTTAGGGGATCTATGGTTTAGTGTGTGTAGTAAGCTATACATACTGTGGTTTATTTCACTCTTTAGTTTTGCATCTTAAAAATATGCTTTCTTAATTTAAATTGAAGTGGAGGGGTTTTTTGTTTGTTTATTTTTTTTTATTTGGGGGGGGTCACACCTGGCGGCATCGCTCGGGTTACTCCTGTCTCTGTGCTTAGAAATTGCTCCTGGCTGGCTCGGGAGACCATATGGGATGCTGGGATTCAAACCACCATCAGTCCTGGGTTCTCTGCGTGCAAGACAATTGCCCTACAGCTATACTATCTCCAGCCCCTGAGGGTTGTTTTTCTTGGTATGTAAAGTCACAATGTATTTTATTTTCAATGATGTATTAAATTCAGTGCGATTCAGTATTCATGACATCAGCGCATTTTTCCCTCAGCAAGCACCTGTGTTCAGATCATACCCCATTTCTCAGCCTCGTGATACCTCTTTTCTTAACGGCACAAAGCCAGCCTTCCCAGTAGGAGACATGAGCCCATGCATCTCGTCTGTTATTCAGTCATGCTGATACAAGTAGTAGCTGTTTATGTTCTTGTCGTTGCTGAATTCTAGTTACTCTTTGCCTAATGTCTAAGCCAAGCCCACTACTCACCAATACTGGAATGTGTCACACTTTTCTCTCTTGCACAAAGAATGTTTTGACGGAGGACCGCTATGTCCTCTTTGCTTCCATGATACGAATCAAATCCCTAACATAACTGTATCACGAATTTTCCCCTTTCGTTTCTTGCAGTGTGCGGGGACATCCATGGACAATTCTTTGACTTGATGAAGCTCTTTGAAGTGGGCGGCTCACCTGCCAACACCCGCTACCTCTTCCTCGGGGACTACGTGGACAGGGGCTACTTCAGCATTGAAGTAAGTGCTGAAGTGCTGGTCCCTGTCATGTTCCCTGTTACAGTGGGATGTTCTGCCCTGCCCGGGCCTGTCCAGCGCCCACAGCCTTTGTGCACAGCCCTGTCCTCTTGCTGAGCCACTGCCTGTGGAGCAACTAATCTTGTTGGCGCTCACCAAGATGCCCAGCAGGGCCTGAACCAGGCTCCACCTTGTGCGCATTTACTATGCCAGCCACCTTGAGAGAATCACATCTTGACCAGCTGTGGGATGAGTTCATTGCCTGTGGAAAAATGGATTCAGAGTCAGTGCAAGAGTGAGGCGTGTGTGCAAGAGTCAGGTTGTGTTTGTGCGTGGGGTGGTAGTTTGTTGCTGTCAAGTGGTGTATCAAGTGTGTATGTCTTCATATGTGTGTGTGCACGCGTGCACGCTTACCCCAATGGCTTCTGTGGCTTTTGGGACACCTGTCACCCAACACCCATGATGTGTCAGTCCCATTAATTAGACCTCAGCACAGAACTTTGGACAATTGTTTCACCCTGACCCCCCATCACTCTGCTTCAGGCAAGTGGAAACAGGTCCACAGCGAAGGCATAGGGCCATGTCTCATTCACACGTGTTCCCCTGATGTCTGGCGTGATGCCTTATGCGTCCTACAGCTCAGGAAATATTAGGAAGGAGATTTGCTCAGAGTCAGAATTCATTGCAGTGCGGCCTTTTTGTGCTCTGGGCCCAGGAAACAAAAAGGCTCAAAGCTGGAAACAGTTTCTCATCAAGAGAGACAGTTAGTTCCTCTGTGCCAGGGGTTGGCCTGACATCATGTGTTCATAGTGCTCTTGTGAGAAAGCTACACTAGCAAAATAACGAACGTACTCCCAGAAAATGACATACAACTCTGATTAAAACAGTCTGTTTCTAGAATTATCTGACAAACTTTGCCTATTCACCTTCAGTCATAGAAAAATACCTTTTTTCCCCTGCATTTAGGCATCAGCTGTTGCCCAATTTTCCATGGTAAGGAAGATACGGAGGGAAGAGCTAGTATATTAGCTCCGAAGGAGAAACCTCCTTTTGGTTATTTCTTCCCTTTGGTAGACAAGAATCTCAAACACATAAAGTCCTGTCCGCGTGACATGGCGTACAGTCGTGTTAGTGTTTGCTTCTAGGCGGACAACTTGACACGCATGGCCTGTCAGCAGAGGACGAGAAACGCTACAACATAGTGCTGAGACCTTTCTTTATGGCTCTTCTCTCCCACCCCACTCGGTGACGTTTTCTATTATCAGAGAACCCGCCGAGGTCCCTTCACTCCTGGTGAATTTTCGTTCTCCTTTGAAGTGCCCTTTTGGAATCCACTCAGGCAAGCTCTGGATGTGCAGTTGGTAGCAGCTGTGGCTCTGTTGGGTGCTAGTGTTGAAGACTGCCCTGGGCCACTTCTGGAGATACTTGGCTCTGCTAGCACCTGGCAGTGTTGGGTCTGAGCATGCAGAGCTGCACCAGAATCAACAGCCATGCACTGCGTGGCCCAGGCTGCCAGGTCTGCACCCCCGAGCTCTCATCCTCCCTCCCAGAACCCACTGTATGGAGATGCCTTGGGCACGCCATCTGGAAAGGCAGGAACTTTGCCGTGAGTGGACTTGGCTCGGAGAAAGTGACACCTAGAGAGGTCTTCCCCCGGGAAAGAGTGGCCAGTTCTTAAGAGATAAACTCCAAAGCTGACGAATGTTCTTGCATTACACCCCCATCTCAGGGCACCACAGGCTGGTCCCCAGCACCACCCTCAGCTCAGAAAGCGGGCCCCGTGGCAGGAACAAGCCAGTTTCAGCACAGATGAACCTCACGATTATGTTTCTAGAAGAGGGTTGGGACACAGGGGCCATCTGGGGTTCTGATTTTTGGGGAGTGGGGAGTTGGGCCACACCCAGCGGCGCTCGGGTACTCCTGGCTCTGCGTTCAGAAATCACTGTTGGCAGGATCAGGGGACCATATAGGATGCCAGGAATTGAGCCGGGATCTGTCCCGGATCAGCCACTTGCAAGGCAAATACCCTACCGCTATTGCTCTGGACCTCCAAGATTCTGGATAGTCACTGGCTGTGGCAAACTCTTGGTGGGATGTTGCTGCTGTAGATACTGTTATTGTTATTTTATGTCTTGCATGTAAAACTTGTACCAGTTTCTTCCAAGCCCTCTTCATCTGGAGAAGTATTTTTTCCCTTTCTGTAGAGCTGGTTGCCCATCACGTTGCTCCTCATACACATACAGTGGCATATTTTCACTTTCAATTAGTTCCCGTTTACTTTCTTTCAGGGGACACTGTGTGGCCAGAGGATCCTCATGGATTATCCGCTGTACTTGGTTTGGTTTCCTGTTAGATCATTTCCTTCCCTGATGAGGCCAGGCATTGGGGCATTTGATTAGGTGAACCCGTTTGGTATGAACACATACTTACATGGAATGGGAAAAGAAGTGTTGATTTTGTTTCTGTGTTTTTTCTTTCCTAGTGTGTGCTATATCTGTGGGCCTTGAAAATTCTCTACCCCAAAACACTGTTTTTACTTCGTGGAAATCATGAATGTAGACATCTCACTGAGTACTTCACATTTAAACAAGAATGTAAGTACACTCCAACCTGACCCTCCTTGATACCATCTGTCTCGAGCAGCTCTGAAAAGGAATGTGGCCCAGCAGATTACAGGGTGATCCATGGGTTTGTGGGGACACCAGGTCCCATTTCTGTGTCACTCAAAGTTCTCTAAGTATGGAAGGTTCAAAGAACTCTAGAAGATCTATGGAGCTCAATTATGATTGGCTATCTTCACACACACACACACACACACACACACACACACACGTGAGAGGATCCACCCACTTTGACCAGAGGCACTGACAGTACTGGGTTCATTTTCCACATGGTCCATTGAAACTTATGGCTCCAAGTAGCAGCAACCCCGACACGCAGGAAACCTCTCTTTTGCTCCACACAACTTCACTGAAACTTTATCGAAAATCTGCAGCCTCTCATACTTAGCTCTAACGCCAAACCTTGCCCTGTTTGGAGTAGTTACATGCTAATGACCGGGCTCCGCTGAGGAAATATTTTGTGAGCATCCATGCCAGAGACACAGCTCAAGCCTGTGGCCGCTGTGTGTCCACAGGTAAGATCAAATACTCGGAGCGCGTGTACGACGCGTGCATGGACGCCTTTGACTGCCTGCCCCTGGCTGCCCTGATGAACCAGCAGTTCCTGTGCGTCCATGGGGGGCTGTCCCCTGAGATCAATACGCTGGATGACATCAGGAAGGTAAGTGCCTCTGTGTGTCCCTCGGACCCTCCTGGGAAGCATTTTGGGAAGCTGGCATCGCTAGCTCAGATTCAGTCTTTCTGGCTGCAAAGAAGACTTGAATTTTAAAGCATGTCCCAGGCCTCTCCTAAGAAAAAAAGGAGGATGGGTACCCAGAGCAGTGGGGTTCAGCTAGCCACTCTGCAATTACATCATCTATATGCTACATACGTCTGTATGTGTACGTACATACACTGGAGTTGCCATGCAGTTTCCTTTGCCTTAGTCGCTTGGGACAGCCTCACGGTAGCTTGCACTACCTTAGATCCAGGCATACATTTCAGTGCTTGGGAAAATGTAACAACTTAACCTTTAAAAGGTTTTACTTTCATGTTTTAAAAAAATCTACTTCTTACATATTACAACTTTACTGAAACAGTTTAACAAAGGCAGTGATGGGACCCTATAGAGTGAATTGAATGTGTAGGTAAAAAAAAACTGCTTTCCTAATGGCATTTTTCTGCTTCCTTTAACACTAAGCATTTACTGTTTAGACAAGGGAAAAATGTTAAGTTAGGTAGGATGTCTTTTTCATGAGTAAATGTCAAAGTATGGGATCATTTTATGCAGTGGAAGAGACAATTTGTTGGCGATGTTTATGCCTGATAAATGCAATAGTGTGAGAACAATGGGAGAAAAAGAAAAAGCGATTTTAAAAAGTATAGGGCTTCTTTTTTTCTTGCCATCCCCTTCCCCGCCACCAGAGAGGAAGCAATATAATTATTTTTCTGATGTTACTTTAAAAGTGATACATTAGTTGAAATTATTTTAAGGTCTGAGAATTGGCTAGCATTAATGTTTATCACACAATTAGAATATAGTGTATGCCCCCTAGCTTTCTATTTTAATGTCATTCTAGAAAATTCTCAGCTGTTGAGAACTATATTATGGACCCTTTTAGAAAACTAAGAAAACATGCTTGTACCTGTTCCAAAGAAAAAAGAGAAGTAGAGATCTGTAAATTTTATTATTGGTTGCTGATAACTTAGGAAGAAGAAATTGGTCACATTGCTCTAAGTATGCTTTGAACTGTAAAATCTGAATGTTGGGGTTTCTTCCTAAAGATTTGTAATATTAGATATGTCTGTTAGCCGGATTCATTGTAAGTAAAGCAGCTTCAGACAAACTGATTGCAATTGGTAAATGGCATGTAGAAATATGCAACTTAGACTCACTTAAAGTTAATCAGGGGTCGAGAGCAATAGGACAGCTAGTAAAACACTTGCCTTGCATGTGGCTGGTCTGAGTTCGATCCTGGCATCCTATATGGTCCCCTGAAATCACTGAGGAGTGATCCCTCAGTACAGAATGGGGAGTAAGCCCTGAGCACTGTTGGGTGTGGCCCTGAAACAAAAAAAGAAAAATGAGGAATAAACACAATTTAAATTCTAGTTGTTGCTTAAAAATCGGGGGTGGGGTATTGAACCAAGAATTCCTTGACATCACTTGGGAAAGTGGTGGCTGTTAATTATTTTCCCCATCTCCTCAGAGTTTGGGAAATTCATTTCAAAATCTTCAGAAATCTAGATAAGAGGCAAATATTACAAGTTCTTCTCTCTCCTGCCTTAATTCGTTAAATTAGAAAATAGTGGGGATTTGTTTTTCCCTGTGGTGTTTATCAGAGAACAAAATCAGGTGTTTTACCTCTTCATGTCTCCAGGTCTCATTTTAATCATTGGCTTGCGTGAGAGAGCTGTAAGTGCGGCTGTCTTGCTAGCAAATGTTGTGGAACTATAGACGTAAATTCCTGTTTTCTCCTATAGCTTGAACAAGAATGATAGAAGATGGGGACTGTAATGATTGTCCTCAAATTTCAGAATGCAAGATTCTTAAGTTCTTTACATGACTGAAACCCAAACACAATCATGTATGTAATCAAAGTGTTTAATTAAAAATAAAAAATAAATAAATAAATAAAGAGGAAAAAAATTCAGTCAAAATAGCATTTTTCATATAGGAAGAGAACTACAGTATAAAATACTGTACTACAGAAAATAAAGAGGAAGGCTGGAGCTATCAGGATATGTGTTGTATTGAAAATACAGTCACCACTAACAAAACACTAAACCTCCACCACAAAATGAGTAACTCTGTATGCAGTTGGGTTTTTAATCTGTTGTTGTTTAATCTTTTGTTGTAACATTTGCGTCTTTAATCCTTTTCTTCATGGAACTCACCATGTGAGGAAATAAGTCACAAATGCAAGCGGAATCTCTTCCACCATTAAATTGCTACTATTACAGAAGGAAAACTCCCTTTACCTGGTTTTTGTTTTTAGGCCACACCTGACAGTGTTCAGGGGTTACTCCTGGCTCTGTGCTGAGGAATTACTCCTGACTAGGGTTTGGGTGACCATATTGGGATGCCAGGTATCAAACCCAGGTTAGCATCCTATCCACTGTCCACTCCAACCCCCTCTACCCAAACGCCTATCCTCAATAGTATCATTACGATCTGTAAATAATAAATCCACAAGCTGTATTTCCAACCCCGGGTGAGTTGATTTGAAGCAGGGTAGCTGTGAAGAATAAACCAAGCCAGTGAAATGGGAGAGACCCATGGAATCAGGGGGCTTCTCAACTCATGGTCTCTCTTGGCCTGCCAAACAGAAACCTCTATTTACCAGGTCAAATCCCCACCAGACAGGGGAGGGTCCACTGAGAGATAAAAACTACTTATAAGCCAATCTTCTTTTACATGTCAATGGGATAGGTGAAAAGGAAAGAAGAAGCTGAGGAATGCCTTTGGCAGGGTGTTCCAACCACCTTAGCTTTGGGTAAAAGCAAGGTATTCCAACAGGTTTAAGTATGTAGGTATCTTGGGCCGGAGAGATATAACAACAATAGGGTGTTTGCCTTGCATTGGACCGAACCGGAACAGACCCAGGTTCAATTCGCGGCATCCCATATGGTCCCCTGAGCCTGCCATGAGCCATTTCTGAGCACAGAGCCAGGAGTAACCCCTGAACACTGCCAGGTGTGGCTCCAAAACCAAAATAAATAAATAAATGTTTTTTTTTTTAAAGTATGTAGGTATCAGATGATGCTGCCTGACTTTTCAATTTTGAAACCAAGCCATGTGCACTTTTAGACTTTTCCAGAAAAAAATCTAACATTCTTATTGCCTCTCAAAGCATTATAAATTGACTAGGGTCTGTGCAAAGCAGAGTCTCTCTCCTCTTTGTTGTTTTGGTTTTGGGGTTTTTTTTTTGGGGGGGGGGGTCACACCTGGTGACACTCAGGGTTTTCTCCTGGCTATTTGTTCAGAAATTGCTCCTGGCTTGGGGGACCATATGGGATGCCTGTCAGTCCAGGCTAGAGTGGGTAAGTGCCTTACCTCTTGTGCCACTGCTCCGGTCCCTCCTTTTGAGCTATTTCTCAGCAGGACCTTATGTATTTTCACAGGGCAACATTGTTTGCCTGGAGAACTCCTTTCCCAAGCTTACATATTTATAGGTCTTAAACAGGTCTGTTTGTAATGAATATTTTATGAATAACATACTGGCTGAATACAGAGGGTCTTATTGAAGTTTTTATTGGGTGTTGAAAAACATGAAATATTGCGTCCTTCTTTTCAGACATTAGTAAGGGATAGTGTAATAGCAGATTCATTATTTGCATCACATTTTGTGTCCCAAGAATATGGGGAATGTAATCTGTTGTCAAGCAGATATATACTTCTGAAGACATAGGAGAGATCTTTTCAGATTGTTAAAGAATCAAATATTAAGAAGATCAGTCCTTGGCAGATGGGTTTCCAGAACTGTTTCACACTCTTTCTCATAAGGTGGTAGAATAATGGCTGGACTTTACCAGGGATCATTTGACTGTTGGTCAAATCGTGATCAATGAAAACAGCAGTGTGATAAAATTGTCAGAGGTGTGTCATTTCCAGTTTTTGCTGTGCTCAAACCTAAATGCACCCCTTTTCTGCCAATTGTGCTATTTATAGCTGGAAAAATGAATTCCTGGCGAGGGCTACAGGTTCTGCCATGCCAGTGGCAACTGAGTTCAAATTTGTTTTTGTTTTGTTTTATTGTTTTTGTTTTGCTTTCGAACCATACCCAGCAGTGCTCATGGGTTTCTCCTGACTCTGCACTCAGAAATCACTCCTAATGGCTCAAGGGACCATTCGGGATGCCAGGGATAGAGCTAGGTTGGCCGCGTGTAAGGCAAATGCCCTCCCAGCTATGCTATGACTCCAGCCCCTCAGATTTGTTTTATGAATGATTCTGTTCCTCTCTGCCTAGTGAGACCAGGACGGGTGCCAGGGAGAGCGTATGGCCATCCCAGGTACCGTCCCTCTCCAACCCAACCCTTTCAGTGTTGTGCCTGACAGCCAAGCCTGAGCCACTCCTCTCTCAGGCCAAGTCTTGTCCCCACAGAGTAAGGAAAGTGTTTTCACCTACCTGGGAGCCAGCCAGTGATGGGTGCAGAGTGCCTCAGGTAAAGCAGGAGGCTAGACAGTGGTAGGGCAGTGTATGTAGGCTGAGCCACACTGCCTGCTCCAGTACTCTTCCCAGATGATGAAGATTGCGCTCTCTCCTGCCCCTACCAGTTAGACCGATTCAAGGAGCCCCCTGCCTACGGGCCTATGTGTGATATCCTCTGGTCAGACCCATTGGAGGACTTTGGAAATGAGAAGACACAGGAGCACTTCACTCACAACACTGTCCGGGGCTGCTCCTACTTCTACAGGTGAGTCTCTATGTTGCCTAGGCTGTGCACATGTGTGATGTGTGTCAGATGCTTGTGGTCTGTGTGGTGTGTGATGCCTGTATGTGTGTGGCATGTTGTGATGCATGTTGGATGCCCACAGTGTAGCATGTGTGCTGTGTGTGTAAGTGTAACTAAATGCCTTGCGCAAGCTAGACATGGTTTCCAACTGCAAAGGCAGCTCCCCCACCACCCACCTTTTCTCAAACTCACCAGCAGCCCCTCCCTTCAGCCATTATTCTACCACCATATGAGAAAGAGTGTGAAACGGTTCTGGAAACCCATCTGCCAAGGATTCAGTTCCTGAATCCCTAGGACCTCGAAGTCCCTACTTCCTCCTGCTGCTTCTCTCACTTCCCAGGCTGGCTCTGTTGTTTGCAGGAGCCTGATGCACTCTCAGCCCTGTCTCCTCCTGCTCCAGTTTTATCTGGTAAAGGTTCTTGTCTGATGTCTTACAGCCCATACCTGCCTCCCTTCCTGGATACCGCTGACTGTTGGCTACCTGGGTCCCCTACCCTGGGACCACTGTACCAGTTCATGCTGCCTCCTCTTGAGCCCCAGATGACCTTTAAGTCGCCCCTCTATCGATAGCGACACTCTCTTGGTGATGCCACCAGCATCAGTACCTTCCTGCCACCCCTAGCCCCACTCTGAGCCACTGCTGTCATGATCAGATGTGGATCCTTGACTCATTCCATCACTTAGTAAATATTAGTTGAGTGCCTACTGTACACATGGTCTCTGAGAGGTTTAATGGGTGCTCCTGCCTTTCAGGGGGTGCCAGTCTGGGACAGAGAACCCTCGGCAGGAAATGCTATCAAAACGCAGATGCCCGGTATACTGTAATTAGTGCTTAATGCACATATGCATTCTTCCTCTCTCCCCCTTTCTCTCAGACACACACCACACACACACACAGCCTAGCTCAAATGAATTAAGGTTCTTGTAGCAAATGAACCATACTAGAACAAATATACCATAAGTCATATCAGAATCCTCAGGGAAAATGCATAAAGCATAAGGGTTTTTATGAGAACAAGGGGACAGTAATGGCCTAAAAACTCCGTGTGCTCTCTAGGAGCTCTGGATGATAGAGACCAACAGTACTCTCAGATGATAGAGCCTATATGCTCCTGAGATGATAGAATCCATTTGCCCCCTAGGGTGATAGGGTCCTGTTCCCCCAGGGTGATAGAGCCCGTGTGCCCCCATGATGATAGAGCCATGCCCCTCCCTTGACAGCGGCTTAATGCATGCTTTTTCTCTCTCTGGCAGTTACCCAGCTGTATGTGAATTCCTACAACACAATAACTTATTGTCTATTCTTCGTGCCCATGAAGCCCAGGATGCAGGGTAAGTGTCTGGCTCCCCAACCCTACAGTGCTCTCTGATCCCCTCTCATGTGGGTCTGCATGAATGGCTGCACATGCTGTTATCCCCTGGGGAAAGAAGATGCAGATCTGGAGCAGGGCCGCAACAGGAAATAATCCAAACAGGCTGAAGAGAAATGAAACATGGGCCCAGGGACCTTTCCAGCATATTGAGCAAGAGGAAGAGGCCGACCAGAACTGCAGTATTTATTGGGAAGTTAGGACTTCCCCCATGGAGGGGTGGTGATGGTGGAGAGCTATGGTAGTGGACCTATCTAGAAGTTCTTCCTGCCTAGGTAGGTCTTTGACATGTTAAATAGGAAGCCATTATTTTGAAGAGTGAAGGCCTACATTGCCATCATGGTTTAGGATGAAAGCCAGTTAACCTTACATTTGCCCATTTGTGTCTACTAAAATGCAGAAATAAGAGATAGGAGCTAATAGGGTGGCTGGGTTTTGCATAGGCATAGTAAAAGCTGTGGAAATAAGGGAAAAATAACTTTTGGCCTAAGAGCCTTTCCTGGGAAGCATTTGATCATATTTCTAACCTCAGGCTTCAAACAGTTTGCCTCACCCCAGTCTTTGTTCTAGATCCCATAGTGATTCTTCTCTTAGTAGTTTTTGTAATTAGGCACAACATTAGAGTCTTTGGCTTGTCACAAGTCCTATATCATTGCCAGGGTTTCACAAAGCATGCCCTCGTGTGCCAGTCGTTGTCTGGGCATCAGGAAGCATGCCTTGGTTTGCCAGTTCTTGCCAGGGTGGCATGAAGTTTGCCCCTGGGTTCCTTGTTGCCAGCACGGCTCAAAACCATGTCCCTGGTCCAGTGAGGGAACCCAGAGTTTGGGGTTGTATGGCTGATCTAAGATCAACTGAAACTTAAGTCAGTAAGACAAATGTTGAGGATTAAAGGCCCTCCTGCATCATAGAAATTTTGGAGTTTCTATTACTAATAGATGGGAACTCCTCTCTTACATAAGACTGCCCCATTTTACTGGGTCTATGCAAAAAGGAAAAGAAAGGATATTGTTACAAGGTGATATTGGGCACCAGGATACTATCTTTTCCTCAGAAGATGTTATGCTCTATAATCCCTGATCATACATAGAGTAACACCACTGTTCCCCCAGGAAATACATCGAATACACATGTCCCCTGATTTTTTTCTACTAAACAAGTGCAACGGAGCGGTACTGTATCCCAATATAAAAATATCCATAAAGAAACACATATCTCTCCCTTTGTTGAATAAGTCCATAGTGGGTAGAATCTGGATTATTTTTTCAACTAACAAGGCCATCTATTGGTTAATGGTAGTCAGGGAGGTGGTGGAAATATCTTGCAACTGCTGGGTGTAGTCATGAGCAGAGATTAGTTCTTGAGCCAGAGCCCACTTGAATTGACAATTCTGGTCATGAGCAGCAGTCCTCAAGGGGTGATGTGAGGTAGAAAATGATGTGAGGGGGGTGCTCCAGGGGTAAAGGTGTTTTATAGGAAAAGCAACAAAACCAGATGTGAGCCTAGGAAAACAATAGAAAAGGTTTTGCTGAGTAGTAGGTGGGGAAGGGAGAAGGATTATGGTGTACAACACAGACATTACGTATGACACAGGCAGACATTAAACCAGCATAAAAGAGGCACCACACACACATGCAGACACTTAGTTGATTGATTGTAAAACTGACCTATCTAGGGTGGAAAACTAGGAAAGCGCTTTATAAATATAAAGCCAGAAAATAAGGTGGTGAGGAAATTTTAAGTTGCTGTAGTAGTTAATTTTTAGGAATCACTGCTAATGAGGGTAGACTTGGCTATAAAAGCTCATAGGTTAGATTATGTCTATATCATACTCAAACCAATCAGCTTATCTATGTCCTGTACTAAGCATATAACAAAAGCTTTTTTATAAGTTGCTAAACATCTTATAATGAGCACTCTAATAAGAGTTAAGAACACCGATGGGGCAAGGAGTCTATAGTTAATCCCATGACAGTACATTTCAGGGGGAGAGAAACCCTGTATCTCCTAGGCCAAGGGAATTCCCTATCCCCAATAGTTACTGTGCCTATGCAGGGGGAAAAGGAAGAAAAAAAAAAGGGGGGCACAAAACAATCATTTTTCCACATATTTATTTATTGATTGATCGATCTTTTGACGTCTTTATATTAGTGTAGAGATTGAAGTTGATGTCTCCAATATTATTTTATTTTATCTTATCTTTCTCTTTCTTTTTACACTCCGGCATGAGTTGATTTCAGAACCGAGACTGTTGTGTGGTGCTTGTCTTTATTGCTGTGGTGCTCACTGGATATTTAATTTGATATTTCTTTCTGTATTGTGGTGGTATTTCAATTGCCTTTTTTCACATCCTCTCTCAAACTGAGGTTGAAATCCTCTGGAAGGACTCCGCCTATTTTCAGCATATTTGACTTCCTTTTTTTTTTTTTTTTTTCTCTTATTTTGTACCCCAATCTATTGCTTTTCTTTCCTTCAAACAAAGCTACATAACTCGATTTATCTAGCTCCGCTTCTTAAATAGAGGGGGAGACAGGGGAGGGTACCAGAACCAAACAGATATAGGATCACTAATAGTGAACAGGACAAAGAGGGGTCTACCTACTCTAGCAGTCCGGGGGTGATGGTGGGGTATATGGGTTGCAGAAGGGGAACTGGGATGGGGGAGGACAAATGTGGTGATGGGTATTCCCCTGATTCAATGTTGATATATACCTAAAATACTACTGTGAAAGATATGTAAGCCATTATGATTAAAATAAAAATTAAAAAAAAGAAAATAAAAAAAAAACAGTCTTGTTATGCTGGCAGGTTGGGGCAGGGGGTCTTAGCATGGGATGAATTCTGGGAACATTGGTGAAGGGAGGTTGACACTGGTGGTCAGATTGGTGCTGAAACATTAACTGTGAATAACTTTGTAAATCATAATGCCTTGAAAATTCGTTAAAATGAGTTTTCAAGTGAAATACCTGAATTCATTTGAAATAAAACTATCATTTATCAGTTAAAAAATGTATCCCTACTGTACATACTCATGTAAACTAATGTAATAACACTAAAATGTAATAAAATAAAATAAAATAACTTTAACGTAAAAAAAAAAAAAGAACATCAATGGGGCTGGAGCTGTGGCACAAGCTGTAGGGCGTTTGCTTTGCACGCGCTGACCTAGAACAGACTGCGGTTTGATCCTCTGCTGTCCCATATGTCCCCCAAGCCAGGAGCAATTTCTTATTGCATAGCCAGGAGTTATCCCTGAGCTTGTGCAACTGGGTGTGGCCAAAAGCAAAACAAAACAAAAAAGAGTTAAGAGCACTGAGCACTGTAGCATAAACTCAGAGTATTCAGTTCCTTTCCCATAGACTTCCTTTTTATTTATGTATGTATGTATGTATGTATGTATGTATGTATGTATGTATGTATGCATGCATGTATGTATGTATGTATTGTTTTGGGTCACACCCGCTGGTGCTCAGGGGTTACTCCTGGCTCTGCACTCAGAAATTGCTCCTGGCAGGCACAGGGACCATATGGGATGCCGGGATTTGAACCACCATTCGTCTGCTTGCAAGGCAAATGCCCTACCACTGTGCTATCTCTCCAGCCCCTCCCATAGACTTCTTTAAGCAAAAATAACATTAGAACATTTTTGCAGGTTTTTCTTGCGGGGAGGGTTTAGGCCACATCCGGTGACGCTCAAGGGTTACTCCTGAATATGCGCTCAGAAATGGCTCCTGGCTTGGGGGGTTGGAACTGTGGTCCATCCTAGGCTAGCGCGGGCAAGGCAGATGCCTTACCGCTTGCACCACCGCACCGGCCCCACATTTTTACAGATTTATTTAAATTGAAAATAGATTGCTAAAACATTCTTAATAATCATCACTATGATAAGAGTTTTTTAGAGTGTTGAGCACTGAACAAGTCTGGGGCATCAAACTTCTTTCTCCATAGACCTCTGTGAACAAAAACATTAGAACATTGTTGCAGACATACTAAGTTTGAAAATAAGTTACTACAACATTCTTATAAGTACTGTAATGGGAGTCCATGGACTCCAAATTCCTTCTCCAGAGATTTCTATGGACAAAAACATTGAAACATTATTGCAGACATCTTCTAAAAACCAGTTAGCTGATTACCTTCTATAATTTATGCAGCTATATTCGTTGCTCTTGGTCCTATTGAAAAAGAGGATATAGGCTGCTGAAGATTTCATGAAGAGGTGGGAACACCAGGAACTTGGTGATCATTGAACTTAAACTAGCGTTCTCTTGCTGTATTTTTTACAGTAAGCAGTGTAACGACCTTTATTTCACCAGTGATTCCAAACAGAAAATTAAGTTACATTTTTCAAGTTCTTTGAATCAGTAACCTACTGTGACAAGTCAAGATTTTCTGAAGGGTCCCAAGCAATAGCACAGAGGTAGGACATTTGCCTTGCACTTGGCCAACTGAAGGCAGGCCCCGGTTTGATCCCTGTCATCCCATATGGTCCCCTGAGCCTGCCAGGAGTGATTTCTGAATGTAGAGCCAGGAGTAACTCCTGAGTGCTGCTGGGTATGACCCAAAAACCAGAAGAGGAAAAAAAAGCTTTTCTAAGGGAAAGTCCACATATGTCTGGGATTTTGGCTTCTTTATGCCCTCGTAGGAAAAATGATTCAAATATATTAAAAGCACAGGTGGTAATTTCCAAATCTCTATCTTTTTTAGAGAATCCCGCTGAGGTCTTCAGTGTCTGCAATAAAACCTGTTGTTGTCTGTCAGTTTTTCTTCTTTGGAAAATAACTTGAGGCAATCCTGTACTGTACATTTACTTGTGGAAGCTAATGGCAGAGATAGATGCATAAAAGTCTCAAATGTCTGAGACTTTGTGACAGGTGAGGCACTGGATTTGAACTGACCCTTAAAAAGTGTAACCATCGAGACTCGTGGAACTGCTTGTGTCTCTGCCAAGCAGATTTCAGTCATCAAGGTGATCATTATTTTCCTCTTTATGTCTTTTCTGCTGATAGGCCTTATTCAGGTCTTGAGACCAGCAGGAAGAGAGGTAGTTCATGAGAATCTTGTTGGTTGTATCTTGCAAATTGGTCTTTGATCTTTTAAAGTCTTTTGGCTGATAGACCTGTCCTGGCCTGCCCAAAGGGCTTTCATAATTAGGGCAAATTCTTCTGACACTTTACCTTTATGCCTCAACAGATTCGACCTGTTAATATCATCTTGGTAATAGTTTTGATGGAACTGTTTAGCCAGACAGGGAGCATTACACAAGCACTACAATACTGAGTTCATACAACAAGTGTTTCCTAAGTTAATAAGTCCATTGAGAGCTGGACCAGTTCACACAAAAACAGGACTGAAAATTTAAATTTGATTATGCCTAATCCTTGTAATCTGTGCTTTAGGGTGATATGTTGGCCTGTTATCCCAATTACCTGTTGGAGTTGGAGTTGATTTCCTTTTTCTTGAGGAGTCTGTTTTGTATCTAGGGAGGAGTAGGAAAGCTTCAGCTTAGAGAGTTCCTTATTCCATTCAGCAAGAATCTTCATCATTTTTAAGAATTCTGCTTCTGATGAGGCATAATAGGACCCAGAATTTTTTGGTTGGCTGCTATTTATAGAAATATAAGCATATTTTTCTCCCTTGGATGAGGAAATTACCAGCTCTTTATTATTTGCCAATTTTTTATCCAAGTAAGTGATTTAACTGGGTTTGATCCTGTACATTTTCTTGAAAGTGTCTTTTGGAACCTGTAGGGGCTTTCCCTTTGGTAAATTCAAGAAGTTTAGTGAAAATAGTGTTAAGAATAACAAGACAATCAGCATATATCCTTTTCAGTATTTTCATAATTGAGTTTTGAGGGTTCTGTGAGAACATTCAACAATGCCTTGGCTCTGAGGGTTGTAAGGGATGCTAGTGAGATGTTTGATTTGCCATTCTTTGCAGAATGATTGAATAGTTTTACTGGAGGCATGATCAGTTTTGGTGATAGGAGGAACGCCCATGAAAGAAACATTGTAGTGAAGAGGAACAAACAGCTTTAGCTTATTCAGAAGTCATAGAGACGGCCCATATAAAATGATAAGTATCAATTACTACATGAAGATAGACCTCATTGGAAAAAGGTTAACGTGCGTAACATCCATTTGCCATAATTCATTTGCTGCAGACCTCCAGGGCTAACTCTGACTACATGGGAAACATGTAGTAAATGTGCACAAACCTGACATGCCTTTCCTTGACTGTCTGTATGACTTGTCTCCATGCAATGCAATAATGCACATGAATGCGACTGGCATTTGTGTCTAGGGCTTGATGATCTACAGGTGATGTAAACACAGGCACCATCAGACAATCACCTGTTTCATTTCCTTGAGCCATAAGCCCTAGGAGGCCAGAATGAGATCAAATATGATTAATAAAAATCGGGTCAGCATTTTTGCAAAAAGCTTGTAATTGATGAAGCAAATCCTGAACCACATGATTATGGGCATTTAAGGAGGCAGTAACAATTTCAGCAAAGAGACCAACCAGGATGCTGAGTCACTTACCATTTTACATGGGCCTGACACATGAGATAGTAGTAAGTAAATCAATAGAGCAAGATCCACTTGTTTTGCAGACTTACAATTTGTAGGCACTGTATGGTCAACGAGGAGTCAGTGATACCACCAGTTTCTGATGATGAGCCATCTGTGTAAAACACCAGAGCATAGAGATGTGAAAAATAGATTATTGAAGAAATTATAAAAGATGTTCTTCTGAAAAAAAATCTCAGACTCTTTTAGCTGGAAATTTAGAAGGAAATTTCACCTGAGAAATCAACTAATGCTCTTTGAAAAGCCTTGCTGAGGAGCAGAATGGATTCAGTTTCCTTTTTATGAGCTAGGCAAGATAATATATAAAGGTTATAACCCAGTAAAGCATGTGCCTGAAGTCTTCCCTTAATTATCAGAGCATATTAATTCTAAGTATGGCACAAGGGTGTTTGTTGTATAAATGCAACCATTATAATGGGCCAGATAATACCTGCACTTGGCAATTGGGATGTAGCAAAGAGCAATAACCATACTTTTCTCTAGGTGTGAACCTGGAAAGATAGGACTTTTGAGGCCTGTCTGTGAAAAAGTCTTTTTGAGCTTCAAGGGTTAACGGCCTTGAGCTCTCCAGGATAGATTCCTCCTCCAGGGTGAGGATCCAATTAATGTCTCCCAGCAGTTTTTGAAAATCACTAAGAGTTCTGAGATATTTCTGATAGAGATTTTTCTGAGATACTCTGTAGTGTGTTCTAGAACATAGCTCGGTTCTGGAATGCACTGTCTGAATTTTCTCTGTGGTAATCTGTAAACCGCCCCAACAAGCATGTCTTCATATCCTCAAATAGCCACTGAAGTTTCCTATCATTAGAACATTCAAACAAGATATCATCCATATGAAATTAATATAAGCCTGGGGAAACTGCATGAGCAGGGCATAAAACCAGATCAACAAGATATTGACAAATGGTAGGTGAACTGGTCATTCGTTACCAATTAAAGGTAAAAACATTCTGCTGAAATTTGCTCATGGGGGCCCTGTTGTTAAGAGAGGAAATGGAAAATGAAAAGCATTTATGTATTGGTATGTTATAGAAACAGTCTTGTCGTTTAAGTCTATTACAACCAGCGGCCAGTCTTTAGGAATAGTCACTAAGGCAGGAGGCCGGGTTGCAAAGTGCCCATAGAAATCATGGAGGAATTAACATTCTTTAGGTCAGTCAACAACTGCCATTTGCCTGACTTCCTTTGTATAATAAAAACAGGAAAACTACATTCTGAAAATGAGGTTTCTGTATGTCCCAATTTGTTGCTTCTCTACCAGGTCTATCAGTGCCTTTAATTTTACATGATTTAGGGGCCGCTGTGGTTTCCACAGGATCATGAGATTTCCACTGAATGCAGAGAAGTGGCAAGCACAGAACTGCTGCAACCCAATTAAAAGGGTATGGTTCTGGATTGGGAACCAGAGTGGGAGCCAGGGACGGAATGTTGTACATAGTGCATATGGCTGGGAGCTGTCCTTATGGACCAATGCTTTTCAGCTATCTAGCACTCAGTTGGACAGAGGAAGAGGGCAATGAGCGCCTTCTCCTTGCAGGTCACAGGGTATTTCTTGCATGGCCCAGTTATGAGGCCAGTATTGTGAACAAATGTTGTCATCTGTGTCAAGTATGCCTTTTAAGTTAAAACATCTGCCCTGAACTTGTGAAGCTAGGGGCTGGCCTCTTCTCCAGTTTCTTGAGACTGGGTTACAAGACCAGTGACAGTTCCTAGCCCGGGGGTTTTCATTCCATGTCTTGGATAAGGTCTGGGTGGACATCTTAAAAGGTTGGTATTGGGGCATATTCTGTATTTTCTGGAGGGATAACCTGATCCATCCTGATTCTTCTCACTTGCCTTAGTACAGAATAGGCCTCTGTGGTATGGACAGGAAACCAACACTTGGACAAGCTCTTAGATACCCCATAACATCATCTTTTTCTCTAATAGGGCACAAGATCACCCGACAGCCTTCCTTGGCATTCTCAAAAGCTAATTGTCTTGTTATGTGCTTCAGTGTTTCCTTACCTCTAACTTGTCTCTGAATTGCATCCATCAGTTTTCCCATAAATTCACACGTGGCTCAGAAACTCCCTGAAAAATCTTTGTATAACTTCAGGATCGTCAGCATCAATCTTTTCCCAATCCCACAGCGCCACCTCCCATACCTGCTTTAAGGTATGCGCAAGGTAGGGCAGCTTGTTTTTTTTGTTTTTTTTTTTTTTATGTCCACAAAAGACCCTTCTCTTATTAATAATTAATAATTCAACTGAAGCCCTGAAATTCTTTTTCCAGAATGACCTAGGGCAGTGACGGCTTACTTTTTTGAGCTCGAGTTCTCAAACTACCGCACAGTGCCCAGTCCTCCCAATGGCCAGTCCGGCCCTGTTGCCAGGTGAGCTGCAAAGCAGACAACGGCACACTCGCCTCCTGCTGCGCCACATATCTTAATTGCAGACCTTTCCACATGCCAGCTAGCTGCAAGGCCTTCGCATGCTACTGCTGGCACGCATGCCATACCATAGGTTCGCCATCGAGGACCTAAGGTGTGGAGTTTAGTCTTAGCCTCATCACTAGGCCTCATTTTCCACTTTATATATTGTGATGGGTTCAAACAGGTCTTAGCAGTCAATCTTAGGAAAATTCTGAAGAGTTCAGAATCCCTCCTCACTCGTCAGGAAGGAAATCGATATGGCACAGCAGTGTTGGTCCATGTGAAGTGCAGCTGAGACCATAGATGGAGGTTGATTATCCTCCTGATGGGCAGGGGCAGAACTGTGACATTCATGTGAACTTCACCTAGAACTACACTCAGCTCTGCTGAGCTGCAATGGAGGAGGAGCGGGGAATGTCTTTACTGAGTTGCTTTTGGACTCTTGAGTTCATTTTCAGCATCCCCTTCATCTTATGTCCTAGCTCTGGCAGATGGTGATCTCTCTGGTTTAATGTCTGTGTTGAGTGGTGAATTATTGGCATTGGGATAACTTCTAGTTTGAGAATATATCTCAGCACCACTGAGAAGGTGCTTTTACTTTCCAATATGGAAGATATTTCAGAAAGTCTGGCCTGTACATTCTGTAATGCACAATTATATAAAAGCACTAGAGTAGCATAAAGCATTACTCTTATATACTTACATATCACCACTCTGTTAAAGGGTATGATAAAAAGCAGCCAGAACACTATTAGAGCCTTAATCCCCTGGGGAATTCTGACCTGAGCGCACGAAGTGAGGGATGATTATTCTAATTCACCAGGGAATCATCTCACTCACTATTGTTGAAGTCTTCTCCGTTCCCTGTTCTAGGCACCAAATGTTAGTGGCTTCACACTCCGTAATCCCACCAGGGAAGGGAGAAGTCATTCTGGAGCAGGGCCGTCATAGGAAACAATCCAAATCAGCCTAAAGAAAGCAGAAACACAGGTCCAGGGATCTTTCCAGCATGTGGAGCAAGAGAAAGAGGCTGACTGGGTCTGCAATATTTATTGGGAAGTTAGGGCCATGCTCATGGATGGGAAGAGCTAAGGTAAAAGTCCTACCTAGACATTCTTCCCTCCTAGATGGGTCTTTGATATGTAAAAGAGGAAGCCATCATTGTTAAGGGTTAATGCCGACCGACATCACCATCATGATTTCAGGTGAAAGCCTGTTCTCCTCCTTTCCCAAAGGTGTAATTTAGAAATTACCAAATAACACAGCCAGGAAGGTCCTAGCATGGGCCAGCCAGCCCAACCTTCTGTCCCTCTATTCTCCCGCCTTTGTTCAAACTCGTGGGGTTGCAGGGCCCTCCCATATCACCACCAAGTGTGTGGCCCCCAGCTACTTTCAGTCTTTATTGGCATCTTGAACAAGGATGATACATGAATAGAGATTGTCTGTTCTTTTCTTGTTTGAAGAATATTACTTTGGTTTCCTATAAAGTTTAAAGGACACACACAGATAAACATTTAAATCCTGTGCTTCAGCCTATAAATATGCTTAAGAGGATTTTTGTTATGTCCGAATAATGAGCGTGAGAGCTGAAACTGAGTAAGTCCCACCGGCCCTTTAGTGGTTCATTTCATTAGAGGGAGACAGACAGTTGCCCTGCTTTCATTCCAAATGGGCCCTGGAACCTCTGCCAGTCACTGGACCCTCTTTGACGATTGAGCAGAAGCCTCTGAGCCACCAAGGGACAGTGTTGCAGCCCCTTGATTGCTCTGTGTCTTTTCTTCTCCCAGGTATCGGATGTACAGGAAAAGCCAGACCACAGGCTTCCCATCTCTAATCACCATCTTCTCTGCTCCCAACTACTTAGATGTGTACAATAACAAAGGTAAGAGGTTCACTTCCTCATTGCAGGCAGGTGGGGACCATGCAGTATCTGTAGCCGTCTGTCATCCCCCAACTTCTCCCATCATATCTGGGGATCTTCGGATTACAGGTGAGGGTTGGGGGTGGCCAGGGGACTGCTACTCTTCTACCCACCCTGGGAAGTCAGAGTGGAGGGAGGGAGCGGGAGATGGGCAAGGATGGCTAGAGGTGCTCCAGAAAGGAAAGGACCCCCCCCCCCCAAGCAGTGTAATGTCAGTGATGTACTCAGAAACCTAGAAAAAGAAGCGAAGAGAAGGTTTCAGGGAACATGGGTAAAGTGAAACAATACTCTTCCTACACACATACACACATGTGTCACACACACACACACACACACACACACGATGACTCTGTAAAGCAACTCTGGACATTCGCTGCTTTGTGGGAACTGAAGCCTCTCATAGTCCTGTGACATTTTTTCTGAGCACAGACATAGGCACTGGGTGTGGCCCAAGACCAGCAGCAGCTTCTCAGGTCGGGGGAAGGGGACATCTCCTCCCATCCTCCATCACTGCTTCATCCCACCTTCCCGGAATAAAGGCGCCAGTGCTCCCTGGAAGGTGTTAGGGGCTCTGCATTTGGGGGTCCTTTGCATAGAAGAACAATTCTAGAGGAAAAGATAAAGACAGGACCAGAAGAAGGAAGAACAGTTCTTCATTGGTGCACCATCTTCTGGGCCTTTTCTATAGATGCTCGAGAGTACTTTAAAAGCTGTGATGCTGGCACTGACTGCCTGAGTGGGCACTGTGGGAATAATCCTGGGTGGAACTCGCAGGTGGTGCCACAAGCAGCCCGAGTTTAGATGGGGAAATGGCACCGTGAGACACCCGGGGACACTTCTGACTTTAGAAATGGGACCTCAGATGCCTCTGCCGTTAGAGCCTAATCTTTGGGTGCAACGCTCAGCAAATGAGGCATCTGTGATGAGAGGAGCTTTGTTCTGTTCCCTCGGCTTCCCTGGAAACTCAGGAACTTCCTGAAACTTCGTGAATATAAATACGTTATGAGTAACATACTGGCCGAATACAGAGGTTCTTATTGTACTCGTGGCTGGTCTTAGCCCCTCACGCCACTGCTTTCCCTCAGCAGCAGGAGCACCCAAGAAGGATGGAGGCAGGGCCCACCTCAGGGACCTGTGTCAGGGAGAAGGCTTGGGTGGCCTTTCTGAAAGGACATGCTGCAGTATCGGGTCTCACGAGGTGTTCTGCAGGGCTACCTTAGCACGCATACGTGTGGGTGCTGCAATGTGCTGGAGGGGCCTTCCCTCCGCTTCCCAGTTCGGCTGCCTTCCCATTCTCACCTGTGCCTCCCACCCTGGCCTGAGATGCAGGCTTCTATCTGTGTCCTATCTGCTGTGGTGCCTCATCTTTCCTGCATGTCTTGTTTCCAGGTAGCTTTTCCATGTCCTCTCAGCCCTGCCCAGACCCTGCCCAGACTAGTCCTGTCACCTCTGGGGTCTGAAAATGAGCTGCACTCTGGATTATTCATTCCCACAGAATCCACATGCCTGCAGTGTAGATCCAGGGCTTGAGCATTTCTGTGTTCACAGTGACCAGCTCAGCCTCTTCCCAGTGCAGCTAGTGGGGCCTCTAGACTGGGTTTCTCCCAGGAATCTGTTGCCCTGAGGTGAACTCTTTCATAATAGGCTCAGAAACTAAAGAAAAATGCAGTAACAGGGCATAGGAATTTCCCACCTGGTGCATGGCCTTCTCTCACCCACTCACCTAGTCCATGTGGTCACCTCACAATGTGTATGGGCGGGTGGTGGGGAGCCAGCAGGGGGTAAGGCACTTAGCCCCCACGGGGCCAAGCCCTAGAGGGCCCTGAGAGATTGCACCACATGCCATCACCCACTGTCCCTACTGGCTGAGCATCATGAACAGTCCCACAAAAGGGCCAGGAGGGATAGTAGCCTTGCAAGTGCTCTGCGAGGAGTTGGAAAATGTATGAAGAAACGCCATTGTGGGTTGGGCAAGGTTTGTCTCTGAGACCAGCAGGCCTAAGGAATAGTCTTGCCAGCATTGCCTCACTCATAGCCTCACTCATTTCTCTTAAAACATCACAGATCTCTGGGAAAACTCACCTGAGCCTCATTCAGACATTCCCCCACCCCGGGTCCTCCATCACACACAGGCAGAAGCTATTGCCAGTAGTTCCAGAAACTTCATACCCCCGGAACCCCAAGCACAGCTGCCAACTCCAGGCAGAAGGGAACCACTTCCCTCCTGAAAGAGGCGCCCTTCCACATCTAATCTGCTTTCATACCTCTAGTCCCAGAGCTTCCTTCCTGTGCTTCCAGTCCACCCGCCTTAACACTGTCCTTGTCCTTACTGAATGGCATGAGAGCTCAAGGAGATGCACTTTCTATGGGGTCTGTTGGGAGGAGCCCAGAGTCCACTTTAGCTGGCCATTCTGGTGACCAGTGGGGATCTGGCCCCAGGCTGATTTTCAGCTGGTGCCCATTCACCACAGGCTGCTGGCATTGGTGGGGCCCAAGGGTGCAGCTTTGGATCAAACCTGCTACTTATGACAGCCCCAGCTCCACCGAGCATGGTTAGGACTAAGCTCTTGTCTGTGATTTATAGGTAACCCACTCACAGAGCTGATTGTACTGCTCAGCCATTACCATTTCTCCCCCACTCTATTTTTCCTCTTTTCTTCCCTCCCTTCCCCCTCCCTCCCTCTCTTTCTCGCTTCCTTCCTCCAGCTGCAGTATTGAAGTACGAGAACAACGTCATGAACATCAGGCAGTTCAACTGTTCCCCTCATCCATACTGGCTTCCCAACTTTATGGACGTCTTCACTTGGTCACTGCCATTTGTGGGGGAAAAAGGTTTGTGGTGGGAATCCAGAGATTCTTTTGGGGGTTTCTTTGGGGAGGGGGAATCTCATTTGGCGATGCTCAGGGTTTACTTCTGTTAGACTTAGTGAACCCTATGGAGTGCTGGGGATCAAGCTGGGTTGGCTGCCTGCAAGGCTGCAACCACCAGATCTGTTCTTGATGGAAGGGTCTGAAAGCAGAAATAGAGCTCTGCTTTTGACCCCACACTGTGGGACTGTATAGGTAGCACCTGAAGGTCACAGGAGTGAAACCCACGAAACACCTAGATCCCATGAGGTTTGACCTCACCTCTGGGCACCTCTGGCTATTTAAATGTGCTCTTTTAATTTATAAACTACCTATCCAATGGAAAGGTTTCTTCCGTCACTAATGCGATTCATGGACACTTTCATAATTTAAAGAGCAACAGCATTTTTGCAAAATACAGGGACAGCAAAAATATAGATAACCATGCTGTGAGTATTTATATGTTTATATTTATATGTTACAGGGGGAACAAATTTGCATTTCAGATTAGTCTATTTATTAGCCTCATTTCTTTTTGCAAATTGACCTTTCCAGTTTTGCCCTCCTTTCTCCTTAAAAATAAAAACCACACACTTTTTAATGTATGTAATATCTGTTTTCCTGTGACAGTTTCCCCAATAATATTTTTACTTGTTATAAGGTGACAAAACCAGGCCATTATGTCTAATGGCCACCATACAGTCCTTTGATTCCTCTGAGGCCAGGTGGAAGCAAAATCTTTGAGAGTGTCTGTCTATATTGCAGCCCATTCTTCCTCACACCTGCACATTGTACATCTCTTAGGAAAGCATGGTGGTGCCGTTCACTCTGACATGAAATCGAAGCATGGGCTTGTGCTGCATTTTCACTCTTTGCTGAGATCTTCATTTCTAGAAAAACGTTGATTTTGCAAAGTAGAAAAGTAGAAAAGCATGGACTCGGGTTTTTTTTTTTTTTTTCACATTCATAATGGAACCCACTAAGTAATGTCCAATATTAAATATTAAATGTAACAAACTTGGCTCAGTATGTGAGTCCCTGGTGTCAGAGCCCCCAAGATTGCTTTAAATCATGGAGATAAAATATGTAACATGTATATACACATCACATATATAATATGTAACAGCCACATGAATTCAGACGTATATAAAATTCATAACACATACATGCATGTGGACCTTGGAAATGGCACCCGCTTTAGTGTCCAGGTGAAAAGGTATATCCTGGGCCAGAGTTCAGTGGGTTGGAGCATACACTTTGCATGCAGGACACCCAGATTTGACCCCTGACATCTCCCTACCTAAGCACTGTCAGGAGAAACCCCTGAGCTATTAGAAGGCATAGTGCCAAATCCCCACACACCCCCACAAAAAAAAGATGATACAGGTCTCATTTTCTGTGACATTATCTTTTTACTCAATTAAAGGTGTTTTTATGGTGGTGTTTTTTTTTTGTTTGTTTTTTTTTGGTTTTGGTTTTTTGTTTTTTTGGGTCACACCCGGCAATGCTCAGGGGTTACTCCTGGCTCTGTGCTCAGAAATCGCTCCTGGCAGGCTTGGGGGACCTTATGCGATGCCAGGATTCAAGCCACTGTCCTTCTGCATGCAAGGCAAACACCCTAGCTCCATTCTATCTCCCCAGCCCCTCATTTAAAGTTCTTATTCGCTTTCATTTTTAAAGCTTTCTGGAAAATAGAGACTAGTGTACTTTCATTAAACACTTCATTTTGGGTCTGGAGCAATTGCATAGTGAGAAGGGCATTTGCCTTGCATGTGACTGACTCAGATTCGAGCCCCAGCATCTTATGGTCCCCTGAGTCCTCCAGGAGTGACCTGTGAGTGCCTCTGGGTTCAACCCAAAAACCAAAATAAAACAAAACCACTCTTACACAATAGTTTCCAAGGAACTTCAACCTTGCCACCAGGCATGCAGGCACATGGCCCTGCTGGGCTCTCTGTGGGATGGATTCTGGCTTTCACACATCGCCTTAGGAATCTGGCCTGAAGAGCCTTATCAGTGAACACGGAGTGGAACTTCGGTTCCCACCATGTTATTTCTTAGGAGTTTCCTTGTTCTTCCCTCCACATCTCTGTAGCATATGTTCCTTGTGATAGATTCTGGAAGCATGAGCCAGTAACTTCATACCTACCCAGCTGACCTCTCAGTCCTCTTTCTACCTTTGCTTGCACGGACAAGTTCTACATAGGAAAGGTGAGAAGCGCTAGCATGTCCCTTAACAATGCCTGAGTAATTTTTCTCTTTTCTAGTGACTGAGATGCTGGTCAATGTCCTCAATATCTGCTCTGATGACGAGCTTGGGTCAGAGGAAGATGGATTTGATGGTAAGAGCCAAGAGCCTCTGTTCCTGGTCACCACACGGCATCCCCTCGACGCTCCTGAGAGTCCAACCCCAAGATATGGATTATGCCTAAATGATGACAATGTGGTAGTGAAAGATGTTTTAGGATGTTCATTTGTTTTCCTCCAGAGAAACAGAAGGGCGAAAAGGTGTGAAGAGAGCATCCTGCTCATTTCTAGGAAGCATTGTTTAACTCTCAGCTGTTCTAACAACTGTCTCACTTAGCCAGATGGCATTGTTTGGCCCCATGCTATAAACTGAACTGTGATTCTTGGTTTTCTAGCAGTTGCTCCAGGTTACTGGAAAGCCCTAAAAACTGCCCTTTAGTAAGGTAGGGAGGGCCAGCTTACTTGTTGTGACTGATAAAAGCCCTTCCATGAGGACATATCCCTGCACTGACATTTGTGAATGAGAAGTGCTGCTTTCCCTCTGGTGGGTGGTGTTGATGGGTTTGGGGGCCCTTGCCTGAAGTGAACAGGGAGCACCCATGAAGCCAGGCGCACACTCAGGACCCTTTCACCTGCAAGGCCTGTGCCACTTTTCTCTGCTAGAACTCATCACCATCCATCTAGGCATTTGTCCCTCTCTGTGTGGAGACTTTGGCCATGACATCTGTGCTGTTTGCAGGGGCGACTGCCGCGGCCCGGAAGGAGGTCATCAGGAACAAGATCCGGGCCATAGGCAAGATGGCGAGGGTGTTCTCAGTGCTCAGGTGAGCCTGCTGGTAAACTGGATTGGTACCTAAAATGTGCATCTCCTTCATGGGCATCTTTCCAGCATCCTGGTGGCTGTGGTTGTTAAGGCTTTGACTCACTTTGACTGAAAGACTCCCAAAGACAAGCTCTTGGAGCTTTTGTCCCTCTGTGGTATTGGAGTAACTTAAAAAAATGTGTTTCATGGTGTATGAGACATTAGTGCAGGAGGAAAGCAATTCTAGGCCTTTTAGTTTTTCATTCTGGCTTTGGGCAAAGTGTAACTATAACAGGTACCTTTCATTTCATTAGCTTTCTAGAAAATTGACCATAGAAAGTTTTCCCGCCTCTTATGAGCACCTATTGTTCTAACCATTGCAAACAAAAGTTTTAATTCCCATGTGATGTTATATTTTAATAATTTTAAAATGTAGACTCCTTTACAATTGCATCTGCACTAAATTTCCAGGCATGCAATATTCTAGCGCCAATCCCTCCACCAATATCTCTAGCTCACCTCTGCCCCCAGCCTGGCTCCTTGCCAGACACAATTTTAAGGTTAATTATTGTAGTTTGAGTTACCTGCTCTGGTAGTAGTGATTCTGACTTCGACATATGCTTGTACCACGTGTCTACACCACCCATGTGTCCTAGGCCACCCTCACCAACTTTGCCCTTGTTACATCCTATCTGCCTCTTACTACTTTCCTCCAGTAAGTCATTTTTTAAACTAGATTATGAGTCATGCTATTATTACTAAGCATGCATTTAGAAATCAGCTGTTTTCTGGAAGAGCATCAAATTCTCAAATTCGATTATTGATCCCTAGGCACTAAAAAATAATCCCATCCCTCTGCAGAACCTCTGCAGATACCTCTCTGAAATCGTATGTTGGTCTGCGGAGCATGGCATTACCAATCTCACTTAAGAGGGTTATGGTGACATGGTACATGATTCTGTAATGCCCTTTTTTAGCAGTAGAATCCCTGACCTTGCCCGGCTCCCTGCCACTCTCCACACTCTCATTGCAGAGCGGCGGGTAGATTTAGCGCTACTCCATCCTGATGTCCCCTTGCAGACTATCCCCTGAGTGCTGGGCGCTCCACACGCTCTTCCCTGCCTCTACTGGATTTACCCCACAGAGACCTACATGTCACTGAAAGAGTAGGAAAAGTGTCAGATGCTGGGAGTGTTTTTGTTTGTTCAGGGAGCCCTGAATGCATTGGCCGTCCTGGCAGCTCACCTCCCAGACCTGGTGGCTCCTCTTTGGCTGCCAGGAAGTGATACTCCTGGAGGTTAACCAGGCTGGGGATCCCTGGGCTGCCCCGGTAATGCTTGGGGCCTCTATGGCTGGCTCTGTTGAGCTTTGGGTAGCGACAGCATAAATGTTCCTGGGAATCCCGCAGAGCCAGTGCCTGCCAGGCGTGTGCCTCAGCCTTTGATCTCTCTCCCGACCCCAAATATAGGCAGTAGTTTGAAGTCAAGCCATCAACACTTACTAATTGGATGTGGAGCAAGAGAACAAAGGTTGAATTGTAGTGTATTTCATTTCAAGCCTGAGTAGACACAATCGTTGAGCGCCTTCTGAACCCCCCAACAATGAGTGTGGAAGGTGACGGGCATGGCAGGCAGCACAGAGCACTCGGAACCTACCGGAGCCACGTGATGCCCAGCACTGTTGTGGGACTCAGATATGGCTCAGCAGAGCATCGTCCTGCTCACAGGGCTTAGACTGTGTGCCTGACCCCGCTCTATGGGAAAGAAGGAAGCCTAGAGTGGTTGGCAATTGTACGTGTCACACCCGTTAGACCTGGCCCAGAACACGTCATTCTTGGGGGGCAGGAAGATGACTTCAGCACTGGGAGGCCTTGGTAAGACCCCATACTTCACCCCAGCAGTGCCAGGCATCGCATGCTGGGACCCAAAGGGGACCAGCAAACAATGTCTTGAGCGCTTGGTGCTGGTGTGGGGCTGCAGCCTGCTGCGTGGGAAATCAGCGGCTGTTCCTCCCGTTGTGTCATCATGAGGACTTACTAATTAGCTGCGCTGAGTCACAGCATTCCTATTTATCAGTAGAAGTGAAGGACCTTGCACAGAACACTGTGAAATCGCGGTCTTAAGTCAAGTGTCATGTCCCTGGGAGCAGACTGGAGAGGAGAAAATTTGGGTTTAAACATTCATGTCAACACCCTCTGCCAGCGTCTGCCCCCTCACCTAGAGAGCAGCACCCTCCTGCTCAGACTGGCTTCTACAAGTCAGACCAGGGCTGGTTTCTCCTGAGGAGCACTGGCCAGGACATACTTAATTCTCAACCTGTTTGCAGCATCCCACAATGACTTGCACCATTGTCTATGCCTTACATGTGGCTGCCCCCTTCTTAGATGTGTGACTTCGTGCCTCTCTCTGGCTGTGTGTCTGTCTGTCCTCTGGAAGAACCTACTGTAAGTCCTTGTTCCTTCTCCGTTCACACACACTGATCCACCCACCCTTCTTGCCTTGCAGAGAGGAGAGTGAGAGTGTGCTGACGCTGAAGGGCCTGACGCCCACCGGCATGCTCCCCAGTGGGGTCCTCTCTGGAGGGAAGCAAACTCTGCAGAGCGGTAAGAACTGGGGTGCTGTGGGACCCTCAGCTGAGCTCTTAGCACCCCCAGCTAGCCCCCATTCAGGTGGGGCCTTGGCTTTTAGTTTTTGGCAGTGGGAAGAAGGCTGGCATCCCCCTCAGCCTGAGCTATCTGTCACATGTAATAGCACAGAGGCTGACTCCACTTCCTCTCCACTTCCCCACCACTCACACGTTCAGGCTCAGTCAGGGCATGACATACACTCAGGTTTGTGCATGTGGAACTGGGGAATTCCTGAGAATGACTTTTGACAAACAGTGTGATTACTCGTTGGATTGGTCCAGGTGATGTACACCCAGATTCCTTCTCCGGAGGTCTAGGCATTAGGGAAGAAGAGGCGTTTTTACCAGCCACTTGAGAGCAACTGGGAAGCTCAGGTCCCCATCCATCCATTCAGAACATGAAAGCCTGAGCAGCACTGCATTCCACTTTTGGAAAGCAATTGAAAGCATTTCGTTCAAGAGAAAGCTCCGGTGTAAAAATGCTTCACATTTCAGGCCATGTTTTCCTTCACAAAGTTTAGTGTGATGACGGAAATGTCTGTTGGTCTGCAGAACCACTGAACTCGTGACTATTGAGCAGTTGAAACGGGGTTGGCCAATGTGACCAATAACATTTTTGGCTTTGTCCAAAATCTTTCACGTGATTTCAGTAGCTGGACGTGGCTAGTTGCAGCTGGAGCATGGAGCATAGAGCAAAGCGCTGCCCACTGTGACTTTCGCTCTTGTCGGCATCTTCACCATGAATGCTCGCACTAGTGTCCAGTTTTTCAGTAGTGCTTTAGAGATGCTCTGTTGTTAGATCAGCCCTGTGAAGGGTAGAAAACAAAAGTAGATGAAAATATTTTCTACAGACTCGCAGCCAGCTGCTTATTTTCCTATTTCTTCCCCCAGTTCTTTTGGGGTATTTTTTTTTCTGCTTGTTTCCTTTCTAGTCACTGTCACTCAGTCTGAACAATTCATAAAAAGGCTCTTTGTATCACTAAACATTCCTCTCCTGCAGAGTTCCACTCAGGAAATGAGGTGCAGTGTGGAGGACAGTCAGTACCCACCTCAGTGATAGTAAAATTCATTTTTTGGTGAATTTATCTCAAAGTCACTGCCTTTGGGTTTGCACAGAAAGGACAAATGCTTTTAAATAAAGTAAAGAAAAAGACATAGGAGCACACTGAACTTCCTCGAACGTATAGCTCCACTCACTTCTGGAATGGCATAAAGTGGATGACTCATATGCACAGAATGCACAGCTGCCCAGCAGCCCCTGATCACAGCTATTCAGGTCCCTCCTGAACCTTCCAGAGCTGAGGGCCACAGTACTGTAGACAAGCCCATCTCCTCTGGGCATGTCATCTGTCCTGGCTGGTGTGGTATCAGATTTTTCACTTTACTTTGGAACTTCAGTTATTTGAGTCCTTTAATTTCTTTACTTTTTAGATATTAGCCCACATTTTAACTTTGATTGTTCAGTTTTCTTTTTCCCTTTTAATTTAGGAATTTTTCTTTTTTTTTAAAATGCATTGGTTTGTGTTTACTTTTATTTTTGAATTCTCACATATATGACCCAGACACACATATTAGAAATAAAAAGGGAACCCTCAGTCGCCCTGAGAATTTGAAAACGCAGTATACATTTGAAAGTACATGCACTAATACTACAACATCAAGTATTAATGCCTGACCTCCTTCCATTCATCTGAAAGGTGAAAATGCTTAAAGCAGCCGTATGCAGGCCAAGGGCTAGACCTGCATCTCTCTCATGGTGGTTCTATCTGCGGCATCTGAAATCCCCCCCACCCCCATTAGATCATGGTGCATTTGGCAGTTTTCTTGTTCTGAAATATTAAATTATGAGGGAAAAATGCAACTGAAATTCAAAGGGTAGCATTTTAATATGAAACATTTCAGAGTGAACTGAACTGCATCTGATCAGTTCCTTAGGGAAAGACAGGCTGCCCCAGACACTGTATAGTGAAAGGAGTCAGGCCTGTCACAGATGCACTAGGGTTGCTGTGCCTCCTCTGACTCTGCTTCTAGAATATGCTGAGTTGCTCATGTTGAGCACTCTCTCCTGAAACATGCCCATAGAACGGCTGCTCTTCTGGGCACATCCCACCGAATGGTGACGTTTTGAGAACTCTTGTTTCCAAAGTCACCATTGTAATGAGCCAGACCACTCGCCCCTCTCCACCACACACAACCTGCTGGCCTCTGAAGAGTCCCCTGCTCTGCAAGTGGGGTTGCCCCAGAATGTTGTAACAATGTTCGGGATCCCTCTTCAAGGCCTTCACGATCCCCTGCTCCTTGTCCAGTCAGATGTGTGTTTCTGTCTGGCTCAGTCCTGCCCTCTGAGCCCAAGGGAAGGGGACTCTCCAGGGGGTCTGTTCATCTCCCCACTGGAAGGCCTACCCCATCAGTGCCCATGCTACCATGACAGGCCATAGCCCACTCACGATTTCTTTTGCACCTCTCCTTTATAGCATTTGGTTTGTTGTCTGTACCCCACCCAGCCCAGCCTGCCTGGAACATGGGCCTATATCTGCCCTGCTCGTCACTGATTTGTTCTTAGTGTTAAGAATCCTCTGCTCATTCTCTCATTCATTTTGCACCCCTTTTTCTCTTCAGCTACTGTTGAGGCTATTGAGGCTGATGAAGGTAATTGGCCAGTTCCCTTTCTGTTGTGTCCACAACAGATAAGGGCTCTGCCGGCTGTATTCTTTCTCTTCTCTTTCTTTCTCTCTCTCTTTCTTTAATTCTTTCTTTCTCTTATCTTTTTTCTTCTATTTTTTAATTTAATTTAATTTTTTTGCTGTAGCTTGTACAGAGTGTGTGGGTGTTGGGCTAACAGTTGTGGCTCAGTATTAACCAAATGTTCTTGCTTTAAAGGGGAAAATGTCTTTTTATGGTTGGTTGATTGGTCTGGCTTTTTTTTTCCCCCTTAAGGCTAAGTTTGACTTTGTCTATGATGAGCCCGGTATGATCACAGAAAACCAAGGATGACCAGTCTTTATCTGGAGCTGTGTGGGGTGGGGTTTATGGCAGCTGTTTTTACAGTCCGTGTATTCTTCGGGCCGAACCATGTCCCTCCCTTGTATCATTTGCAGTCAGCAGGAGAAAGAAGAATGTAGGATTGGCACTGGTAATTCTGGCTTTACCAGTTTCTAATCACCCCCCCCCCAGATCATTTGAATAGTGCCTTGATATAGTTCACATTACTTTTTTGTCTCTGAAATATATTCCAACATGATCCAGTGTTGGTAATTACCAGTGCTGCTAAGTCCAATCCATTTTTAAACCTCTTTGTTTGTAAACTAGTTATTACCCAGCAGAATATCAATGTTAAAGATGCCTAGTGTCTGTGGAAGAGACCAGCTGACCACCAGATTAGTGGCTCTTAAGTAATCTGGCCCTTGTTGAGTGTTTTCTGAGTGTCTGCCCAGCACCCGCAGGAGAAGAAGGAAGACAGCAGGCATGTGCTTGGGCTCTAGCTGGGACAGCGGTTCGCCCTCTTGCACCCCCTTTTGATGGAGTGTTTTTCACATGAGCAGTGATCAGAGAACTAGCTGCATAGCAAATACTTGACAGCATCATGCATGACCATTCCCTCTGGAAATTTGAAAGAGAATGATAACTTGAAGTTCCCCTTTAAAACAAAATTCTTCAGTTGTATTTTGTTCTTGCAAGGTAACATTTCATTTTTTTCCCTAAAATTGTTGTATCTGGTCCTTGGATACGCTGGGACAAAAGTGCCACTTTAGATGATTTGGTGATCTCGGGGAATAACAACGCTGTAAGAGAAAATACAACTGCTTCCTAAATAGCAGTGAACCGACTGCTATTTATGTGGGAATTCTCTATTCCTCTCGGCAAATTCTAATCTGCAGTGTGCATTCTTGTGGATAGTTTGGCTGTGTTGTGGTTTCTGTGACTGTCTTGTGTTGAATATCCCACCCACCCGTGTGAAGTGCTAACACCTTGTCTGACCAGCAGCCAGAGCTGAGTGCTTAATCTCAGAGCAGGGTGGTGAGACTCCCTGGGGCCTGCCCGGCGACCCTGTGCGACCTGGGTAGTTAATCCGAGGCTCCCGCCCTGTTTGGCTGCTGGAACTTAAAAGTGCCCCTTCTGCCAAGGAAATGCAGGAAACCCCCTTCAGACACAGTCCCGGTGACTGCGCCTTTGCTATTTGCTGACTGGGAGGAAGCGATCGTTCTTCCTGTGTTGAGGATTTCCCCCTCAGATAGTGGAGTCAGTGTTCTGGGCGGGCGCTCACGCCACAGCTCTTAGCATTTCACAGTATATCCATGACCTAGAGAAAGAGAAAGAGCCAGAAGCTTGGCTCCGGGCCTGGGTCTCATCCCACCTGCGTGCACACACCGGGACTGACTGCCGTGGCACTAGCCTGTGTGGGGCCGAAGCGGCCCAGACTAGCTCTCGTTTCAGGATTGTGAGGCCGCTGTGTGGATCTTCTGAGACTCGGGTCTGCCGGTGAGAGGCTCAGCAGAGTTTCCGCGGGAAGGTGCTTTCTCCCCTCCAGCGCCCCCAATAAGTTCACTTGAAGAGAAAGGCCCAAGAGATGGCCTAAACCGAGATTGGGGCCCTGTCTGGGTTGGGGATTGGCCCACTAGCGTGTGGGCATGAAGCCAAGGACCCAGCGACATGACGATTGGCCCACGAGTGTGTGGGCGCAAAACCAGCGGCCTTGCCTTGCATGGTGATTGGTCCACCTGAATGTGGGCGTGAAGCCACTGGGCCCACCGGTGTGTGGGCATGAAGCCAGAAAGCCCACCTCGCATGGCGATTAGTCAGTCCACCGTGGGTGTGAAGCCAGTGGCTGGCTCGAGAGGAATTTCTCTCTGGGATGCCATTGTGAGAGGGTCCCTTCTGTAGCAAACAGAGTAGAAAACTCAGCGCTCCCCCAGCCCCATAGGAGAACCCTAGGTTTTCCCTGACTAGACCCCCAGTCAGCCTGTTGGCTCTGAGACACATTGTGTCCACATGGCCCCTTGTTTCCTGAGCAGACCCCCATGTGACAGGGCCACAAGCAATTTTCCTTTTCCTGAGAGGAGGCGGCAGCCAGGCAGCGGATGTGTGTCTGAGGGACATCATGGGGAGTTCCTCCCGCTCCTCTCACTCCACAGTAGGCCCAGAGCAGAGCAGAGCTCCAAGCGGCTGCTGGGCCTGTGTGAGCTGTTGGCCGGGTTGGGTCCCTCGCTCCTGTGGAGCCCTCCAGCTTCTGCTCTGAGCTGTGCCCTGGTGTGCCAGGCGGCACATGGCCAGGTCCAGTTGGCAGAGATGAGACAAGCGTGTGGGGCCTCAGCAACCCACTGCCCACCTTCTGCTCGCCTGCTGCCCAGAGCTCCTCACACAGGCACTGTGCCCACCTCACCTCTGAGGAGGCCAGTGCGGCTGGCAGGAGGCGAGGGCCGGGCAGTCCTGGCGGTGCCCGAGGGAAGGCGTGCGGCTGTGCCCAAGGCCTGCCTGCCGACTCCAGGGCCACGCCTAACCCGCTGTCTCTTCTCTTCACGGTCCTGTCTAGCCATCAAAGGATTCTCACCCCAGCATAAAATCACTAGCTTCGAGGAGGCCAAGGGCCTCGACCGCATTAACGAGCGGATGCCGCCGCGCCGTGACGCTCTGCCCTCCGACGCCAACCTCAACTCCATCAACAAGGCACTGGCCTCAGAGACTAACGGCACCGACAGCAACGGCAGCAACATCCAGTGACCATCCCGGCACCTCCTGTCCTGGGCCACAGGGCTGCACGGCCTGTTCTGGTTGCGGGGAGTGGGGTGCACGGCGCCAGGACGAGGATCGATTCCGTTTACACTATCATAAAACCGAGGGAGAGAGTATAAAACTATATTTTGGTGGGGTGGTGATTCCACACCTCTTTTGGGGATGTCTTTTAAAAAACGCTTCTGGGGGGAATTAAAAATTAAAAAAAAAAATTTTTAAACCCAGCTGATGCTAATCTGTCCTGCAAAGTTAGGGGAATGAGCAGGTTTTCCTACTGCCTCGGGCACTTGTAGATAGGTTCGGGAAAGGCCTTTTATTATGTTTCTGGACACGAGAACTTTGTCTAATTTCTTACTCTATTGTCCGTTTACAGTTGCAGCACTAAAAATGGATGACATCAACATTTTTAACAAAATGATGTACAAACTAAATAACTATTTATTGATAATGTTTTGCTACTCTTGTCAGACAATGGCTATAAAATGAATTAGGCAGTCTAAAAAAATAAAAACACACAAAATAAAAAACCAGAAAAAAAGAATGTTGCAAATTTGTTAAAATGCCAAAAAAAAAAAAAAAGGATAGTTTGATTTTTGTACAGATGACGCTTACCTCAGGTTTCTTTAGTGTCCCTGAATGCCCTTCTTTTCACAGAACACTTGCTCATTTGGCAATGACTTTTTTTCTTTTAAGTTTAAAAACTGGAATAATTACATTTATCCTGTTTTTTCTTCTGTTTGTATTTAGGGATTTTGTTGATAAATCAAGTTTTGGTGTGGCTTGCTGAATTAAATATTTATGAGTGGTGCATTTTTAAGTATAGTGAACAAGACACCATATTAAGTACAGTGAAAAAGCATCTATATTCTGTAAAAAAAAATCTGCCTATGCATGTTTTTTAAGAAAAAATATGGCTGTATCGGCCTGTATGGGACTGTAATGCGCTTCCTGGTCTGACATGTACTGGAAATGTATGTATACTGGCGTACTTTATATTCTCTAAAATGCTTAATGCCTTTGAAATTTTGTAATCAAAAAAAGCTTTGAAAAAATCTAAAGAGGGAGAGTATTCTTAAAAGTTTTTAACATAAGCTTGTCAATGCACATATAGGTGGTTAGCATGTTTAGCGAACCTTGTGAAACTTAACTAAGTTTGTAGTTACATGTGAAACTCTAAATGCATGGTAACTGTTAATGCCACAACGGTTTAGCTGTTTCGTTCTGTTTTGTCACGTGCCACAAAATTTGTCCTTTTTTCCTTTTTTTCCCCCCTTTGTATAGCAGTTACGGGTTACACTGCTTCATTCTGAAAACAACAACAAAAGCCCATTCACATTTTCTAACAGTTGTATAAGTGCCCAAGTAATTCACTACAGCCTAAAGCCTTGCCTTTGTAATTTGACTTCTGAAATGTTGGCAATCAAAGCATGCACTTGTGACAATGACAAAGAAAAAGCATTTTATATTACTCCTCAATAAACATGCATGAACGAACAGAGCTCTGCCCCCTTTCGTGAGTCTGGGAAGGGATGTGCCCCACGCTTTCCAAAAGTGGAATGCAGTGCTGGCCCTGGCTTTTCTGCAGGCCCCTACCCTAGGCATGGTGCCTCCTTCCACCACAGAAATCAACCCCGGCTACTGGGCCTGTGTCTTGGTGAGATATGAGAGAAGTACACGCCATCCCCTGGTCCCAAGCTGGGACCCTATCCAGAAACTAGAACATTCCTGTTTCTTGAGAAACTACCTGCAAACTTGTTCTAAGCTTGTCTCAGTTGTTTGGTGCTTCGTCTACGTGAGTGGTAAGGTCTGATTTGTTCAGACTTTTCCTCACTGGACTGCAGTTGGTTGTCATTAAGGAGAATTCGCATATTCGTGTAGAAATTCAGCTCGAACCAAGTCCCTAAGAGTTCAGGCACCCCAGTTTCACTTGTCTCTAACCCTGTTCATTTTCAGTGCACTTCGCTTTATGTGATAAAATATGCCTGTTATATTAAATAATAAGAATCTGACTATTAATGATAAGGTCTACCAAAACAAAGGTGTTTTAAGTATATACTCTGACGAAAATGATTCTAAATTTAATGAATACAAACAGTGTTTTCCTGATGACATTTTTCATCCAAAAATTTTTTTTGACTTCCAAGGAAAATACTTTGATCCAGTTTAATAGACTGACTTCAAAATATGGTAAATCTGATACTGAAGTGTTTGTTTTCTTTCTTATAACAGCAAAGAAAATATGACAAAAAGAGATTTTTTTTTTGATTCCTTTCTTTTACAAATTGTGCTGAGGCAACTATGGCATAGAAATAAACATTTGACATTAAAATACGCAGTTGATGTGAGTATTGCTTGGTCTTTGGGGTCAGTAGTTAGTGATACTATTTTTGCATCATAATCCAATCTCCAAGAAATTCACGCAGACCCAATGTTCTATAAATGGAATCTTCTGGCCAGATCAACAGATGTTAGATCTGCTGCCTCCCTTTTAGAGAAACTGTTGAGTTGAAATTTTTGAGTACCTATGTGGCACGCGCGCGCACACACACACACACACACCCCTTATGTATACATGAATACACTCATGGTTACATGTATATGTACACAATCACATGGATGCAAGTGAAATCATGTGGCTGGACATGTGGACAACACAGCAAGCATCCTGCGCCCATTGCCAGGTCATTGACTGCTCCTGGGCTTAGACTCTGGGCTGACCTGTCACTGGTTTTTCAAAGGTTAAGAGCCTGGTGCAGCAGTTTTGCTCTTCAGAAATATTCTCTTCGATGTACTTCATGAAGAAAAAGACTCAACAGAGGAGTATGTGTCGGGGATGGCTCTGTGCATTGGTAGTAGCCTGTCCCAGACTGGGCCCTGGAGTGGGAGGGGCCCAACCAAGTGCCACACTGGCGCACCAGGGAAGCCTGTCCCTTGACCCCCACACATCACACCCTGAAATGCACTCTAATGTTCTGGTTGTGTGTGGTGATGGCTGAGCAGCTTCCTCTGTCCTGGAAAGCAGTTTTGCCCCCAGTTTAGGCCCAGGATCTGGAGCCTGACTCAGTGCCCTCGATCTTGTTCCTTCTGGCTCCAGCTCCCCTCAGCTCCTTGCCTTGCAATGCCTCTGGCCCTAGGGTTGGTTGGTGTGTTGAGCCCTCCAACAAGCCACCTTGCTCTGAGGCTGCCCTTTATTCCACACTGCAGGTTTCGCCAGCAGCTCATTATCCATGTCTTCAGGGGTGTTGGTCTGCCTCTCTGATCCACCACTTGGGTTCTGACATTTGGGGTGAGCTTAGGTGTGGCCAAGCCTTGGCCTGCTTACACTGTGTCTGCTCTGAGCAGTTGGACGTCCACTCATCTCTGAAAGAGGCAGGTGTGAAGCAAGAGGGGAAGCAGAGCAGAGATGCCTGTTTCCAGAGACCTTTCCCACCAGGCAAGGACAGAAGCAAATAGAGACAGCAGAGAAGGAAAGTTCATCCAAAGTGCAAGAGCACCCAGACCTTTTGCCCTTTCCCTGCACAGCTCAGGGTGCCTTAGAACCTGCCTCTGCTAAAACTCTTCCTCTCAGTTTTCCCTTTTTCTTTTTTGTTTGTTTGCTTGGGAGCCATACCTACCTACCTGACAGTACTCAGGGGCTACTCCTGGCTCTGTGCTTATGTGTCATTTCTGGCAGTTCTCGGGGAAACCAAATGGGATGTTGGGTATAGAACTTGGATTGGCTGTGTGCAAGGCAAATGCCCTACCCACTATGCTGTTGTTCTAGCCCCAGTTTTTGTTTCTTTTCCAAGATTACTTTTCACTCAAGGCGCATAGCACCTAAAGCCCCACCATTACCACAGCCATATCCCAGGCAAAGGCCACAGGCCAGGCAAAGAGCACATAGGCAAAAAACTGATTGCAAAGCAAATATCTAGGGGGAAGGGGGGGGGAGGGAGGGAGAGAGAAGAGAACAAATAGCTGATTGCAAAGCAAATATCTAGGAGTGTGGGGTGTGTGTGTGTGTGTGTGTGTGTGTGTGTGTGTGTGTGTGTGTGTGTGTGTGTGTGTGTGTGTGTGTGTGTGAAGTCTATGAGCAGTCGCGCCAGTCACTGGGCGAGAGATGAAAGGAAACACGATTTCACTGAAATGCTAAGTGGCCACAGTGCAGAAAGCAATTTTATCAAGTTTGTGGATTCACTATAAAGCAGAAAGATACTGTCCCACTGCTGCTGGGACCCCTAAAAGTGCCACCACAGGCGTCTGTTATCCCTGGGCCTGAGCTCTCCTGTCCTGGCACAGGGTAGCTGGCACCTGCTGGCTTAAGCCTGTCCCCTTCTCTGTGCCTCAGATCTGGGCTGCTCACAGGCCCCTGCTCGACTCTGTGGGTCCCATCTGCTGTCTATGTATATATTTGCTGGTGTAATCCACGGTTGTCACTCCATTCTATGTCCACATGCTCTGTTTCCATTTGTTACAAGCAGGGCACAGCCTATGTGACTCCAGCAGTCTCAAGCATGATGACAAAACAGCACTTAGAAGGCCCCTTTCTAACACTTCTCTAACTCTCCCCAGTGTAGAGACACTGCAGGTGGTCTTCAACATGAATTGGGGTTGTCCCAGACACCCCTTCTCTGCTCACTGCTCTGAGCAAGAGAGATGAGACAGGAGCAAATGCATCTTGGCCAGAACATGGATCCAGCCATGGAGACTGAATCTGGCCAAGGACTGAATTCCAGGTATGTCTAGCGAATATTGAAGGCTATTACAGTCTCAGAGAAACGCTTGCTCCTGCAAGAACCACTGAAAAATAGTCAACCCAGACATGCCCCTGTCCCCAGAGAAATAATGCTTTTTCATCTTGCCAATATGCATGGAAGAGTTTGCAAAAGCCTGGGCTTCCCAACTGGGTTTAACCAGCACTGGTCTAATGTCAAACTGTTTGGGCTGTGTAACAGGTATGGCAAGAGGGTTTATTCTGAACCACTTGAATGCTCTGGGTTGCTTCTGAGCTAAGTGTTCAACACACATTCGGGCCAGACTAGAGGAATGAATGAATGAATGAACCCCAGGTAATGTTCACCCTGTGGGCATTTCGAAGATGGCTTCAAGCAGCCTGGAGGGTCCCTAAAATCCATATATGGGCAGTGGAGGGCTTTCTAGAGGGGGGCCCTTTGGGGGAAGTGTAGCATGAGCAATTATCCTGTCTGCTGTCGGCCATAATGTGGACAGAGGAGTACAGGGCAGCAGTGGGGTCGAGGGAAAAGGGAAGCCTGTAAGGAACAGACACTCTCACCCTCAATGCAGAGATGATGGAGTTACAACCTGGGATCAAGAGACATTTCTACTGTGAGCTCAACATGCTGCCTGGATGACTGTTTCCCATACAGCACAGATGAAAGCCTGGTAAGGGGGCCTTGCTCTGAAAGGTGCCCTCCTGGGGACTTGAGTCTGCTCACCCCATAGCCCCTCCACCAAACACTCTCGGCTACAGGCCGCTCCCCACCCCCGCTAACCCCTCTTCTCATCCTTAGTCACAAGCAAAGCCGAAATTCTGTTAGTGCAGGAAAAGGTGTTTCCTGTTTACTTAAGAGGAAAACCATGAGGACCTGGCATCTTGTAGGTTTCCTCGGGGACAGAAAGATATAAAAATGTCTTTTGTGTCTTCTGGTGCTGGGAGCTGAGAGCCCTCAGAGGAGGCCTGGTTCAGGTACAGCACAGCTGAGAGGACCAGAGAGCATCCAGGACACCACAAACCATGGCCCCATCTGCACATTCAGCACTTGATCTCTGTGGTGGTCATGCAAAAGCTACTGGATTCCCAGGACTCTTGCTCTTGCTACTTGACAGACCTCTCAAGTTTTATTCAACATGAAGATGGTGCTTGTGAAATTGCCCCAATTCCCTCGGGGATGGTGGGGGGGGGTCACATTTGGGGAGAACACCCAGTGGTGCTGGGGGAGGGGGGGTTACTCCTGGTTCTGCACTCAGGAATTACTTCTGGTGATGCTCGGGATCATATGAGATGCCGAAGATCAAACCCAAGTTCAGCCACATGCAAGACTAGTGCCCTCCCTGCTGTGCTCCAGCCCAGGGATCACTTTAAGTTATGAGTAGAGGATGAATTATCTTGTGCCTTGTTTAGTGTTTAAGACAATGTTTAAGTCCTGGCCCGGACTGGGAACAGCGGAGGGTGATACAGGCTTCACTTCTTGCCCTTGTGGGCACTGGATTCAATCCAGGTGTTGTTTTCTTTTTATAATCAGGCCATTGTGACTGCTTTGTTTGTATTTCCCTAACATGAAGTGCAGATGAGCTGAGGATGTTGGGAGCATAGGCAGGAGAGAAGCAGGAGAGAGAGGACAGGAGGGAGAGGCCTTACATATATTTTTCCAGGGGAAGAACTGGATGAGGTTCATTGAAGTGGTTTGAGTTGAGTCAGACCACCTCCAATAATGCAAGATACAAAAGGGAATGTATTCAGCTAGCCCAGGTCCCACCTCATCCAACTAAGGGACTCTTGGCCAGGACTCGGAGTAAAATCTTCAAGCAGTTTATATAGAAATCACAAGCAGTAACAGTACAATCATTTCATTGTATAGTCTTAATCACTGATTTTTCTTCTGGCTCAACTTTGGTTGCCTAGGGATACTCTGATCCAAACCCTGGCTGTCACGGATACTCTGATTCGAACCTTGGTTATCAAGGGATATTCTGATTCAAAACCTGGCTGTCAAGAGATATTCTGATTCAAACTTTGGTTGTCAACGGAGCCTTTTCAGATATAACATTCCGAGCTCTCTTAACCCCGAATTCCTCATTTCTAGAGGGTACCAGTTGGTTGAGTTAACTCTCTCTGCCTTACCTAAACTTCGAACTTATCTCAAGAACTACTTCACTGGGGTAAGTGATTGAACCCAGGTGGCTTTGGTTCTTAAAATGCTCTCATCTGTGTTCTGACTTCCACCCACACATACCAATCCCCAATCAATATTGCTGAGCTCTTTTCAATCCAGCCTGTACCTGACTGTGAGGACTTCATGGCAAGCAGGAAATACCTGTCATTGAGGCAGAGCACTTGCCTAGGTTTTCGTTTCATGGACATTTGCTGTGTTATTCTCAAGAGGCAATACTCTATCTCACTGAAGTGTTGACAGATTGCTTTCTGTGCAGGAAACAACTGTTAGGAGTATGTAAATTCAAAACTAACTGTTAATATAAAATTAGCAAAATTGCATGCAATACATGTACAAAACAGCAGTTATGTTCTAAATAGTGCATGGCCAGCCTAGGACCCCTAACAAGGTACCACGTGGTCCTGGCTGGCTGCTTAGTCTGTGTCTTGTCACTGGAGGACAGAATGCAGAGGTGCCGATCTGTTCTCAAAGAATTTGGGGAGTTGGAACAAATACATTGAATCACATGACTGGCATATTTTATACCCCAAAACAATAGTAGTTCTATCACTTCTATTTAATTATAATGACTGGAAGCTACACAAAATGAAGCTCTTGAAAAGACAGGATAGAGCACAAAAATGTGAACTATGAGATAAGTCAAGAAACTCAGCTTTCAGGTCATTAAAAGTCCAAAAAGGAAATAGCATTTAGAAAATAATGGTTCCTTAAATTCCAAATTTGATTAAACATGCGCCTTTATAATAATAAATGCAATTCTAAGCATAAAAATAATAAATAAAATATCAAATTCATCATAAGAAATTTACTTATAACCAAAGATGAAATGCTCAAAGATGCCAGAGACACATTAGGTACAGAAAAGAATAATGAATATCTCCAATCCTCAGCACCAGCATCAGGAGGGGGAAAAAAGTCTCACAGGAAATAAGGCAGGCAGGAAGATGGAGGTGAAATGTTTTAGAGAACTGCAATAAAAATAAATGAAGAACTTCCTGGAATTCTGTACTCAGCAAATAGAGCTTTTAAAAATGGAGGCAGAATAAATACTTTTTCCAGACATAGAAAAACTGGAAGAATTTACAACTTGCAGTTCCACACTCCAAGAAATATTAGTGGAAACCTTTGGCAAAAGGAAAGTAATCCCTTCCAGATGGAGCCAGATCTCAGTCTCCATCTGTGAAGAGAGGAAAAAGAAGAGTTACCAGGAGCACTGACTCCTCTAGACATCGATGCTCTCTGCAAGACTTTCAACTGGTCCCATGGTTCTAGGGATACAGCAGGAGAGAGCAGGCTTCTGGGTCCAGATAGACTGTCAGGAGCACTAGACTGAATCACTGGCCAAAGTTTCCTTGTGTCATGGCTAAGAAATCTTGAATCCAGTAAAATACAATTTTCTCATAAAGGGCTGCATGCAAATCTGCCTCGACTCCTGGGGGAAATGGTACATAAGACTGACAAAGCACATGCCTGACCCAGAGGAAGACACTCCTCAGCAGGCAATGGCGGGTCACAGGGAAATGCCCCTGGACAGGTAGCCTGGAACAGGGGACAGGGACTTCGCTCGCAACTGCTCCAATGCAGGAAACCTATTTAAGATAACCTCATCATAGTCACTATGTGGACAGAACATATGTGGGGCCTTATGTACCAAAAAAAATATATAATGGTGTAGTGGCAGGATTAAACCCCATGTTGAACAGAAGACAAAGGAGCACCAAGTGTCTGGAGGGAGGTTGCTTGCCTGTGTGCAGTTGGCCCCGGGGTTCAATCCCTAGCACCCCATATGGTCTCCTGAACCCACCAGAAGTGAGTGCTGAGCACAGAGCCAGAAGGATGCCCTGAGCACAATAAATTGTGGTAAAGAAAAAAAATCAAGAAAAAGCACACCTGGAATCAGAAGCAAAATCAGCACAAAAATAACTCTTGCAGGCTGTGCAGTCCACCAGAATACCAACAGGGCCGGGAAAGATGCTGGTGAGCTAAAACCTTGGCATAGCCCTTACCATGACAAAACAGTCGGGACTACGGAGCTCGCCAAAGAGACAAAATACAGCCACAAAAATTAAATATGAAGGTAAAAGAAGAAGGAAAGGAGCAAATGACCCCTGGAAAGGAGAGTACCAGAGGAAGGAGGCAGGCTCAAATCTAACCATTAAATTGCAAAGGTTTTTTTTGTCTCTTTTCATCTGCAGATGTTCTTACTTCACTCCCTTTACTGTGTCTATTTCTTTGCCAAATGAGTTTCTTTTTTGTTTTTGTTCATTAAATACTTGTTCTGAGTTTATAACAATGTGGATTTTTCTGGTTGCATGGTTTCCATGAGCATGTTCCTTTGTTCCTTGTATATCCTGATAAATGATAGGTACCAAGGAAGGAGCTTAGTTTGATTGGGGAGACTACTTCACACTCAGTAGATTCTAAGTTACCAATATCTAACTACCTTTGCTCATGATAGCAACTATTGTTTATTGCTTAGATTTACCCATAAATTAAGCACAAAGTTTGTGCTGAAAACTCTGAGCTCGGCTTATACTCAGGTCATACGGGTTATTTGGTTAGGTGCGCACACCGAATCAAATGCACGTAGTCTCCAGTCATCTGTCGCCTGCTGGGGAGAGCAGTGGCTTCAGCTCAGTCCCCAAGTTGCAGCTGAGCTGAAGAGGTAGGCGGCTGAACTGAACTGGACGCCCCTGAACTATTTAACCCACAATAATCTGCGCTTTGGATGAGACCGACAGCAGTGATGATACCTGCGAACTCAGTGATGATGGCGATGTCTATGCCGAGACCCTCACATGAGAGACAGCTGAAGCTCTGTTTGGACATACAGATGAGGAGGAGGAGGAATCCAGTTTTGGAGGAGTTTAACCTTTGTGATTTAGCTTGATTACCTGTTAAGCTATGGTTTTCTGCACTTTATTTAAAGTTTTAAAGTGATTGTTGCTAGTTTACAGTTTTTCTTTAATAATAAATATTGAAAAACATTTAACCTACTGATTCCTCAATTATTAATTGTTTTGGGTATGTGTTTTTATTTTTGAAATTTACCAGTGTCTGCTGCATTTTCCACCTATACTCGAGTCACTCAGTTTTGCCAGTTTTTAGGGTAAAATTAGGGGGGTCGGCTTATACTCGAGTATAGAGGGTATTTTATATTTCTAAGAATCTCTCCTCACTGCTTATCTGGTATATCTTGTATAGAAAACAAAATCAGTTGTTGATCTTCACCCCTGTCTTATCAGTTTATAAGGTGACTTTCATCTTCTATGCTTTGAAAGTGACAAGAGCATGTGCTCTATGTGTGAGGAACATGAATACACTTCATTGTATTCAGCATGCGTTGTCCTGCTGCAGCTATTACTGTTCTTGTTCAATGTGCTTTGTCTAGATCAACATTCTCAGGCAAACTTCTATACATTGTAGTGCTGGAAAAGGCCTTCATTTGGTCAGAGTTGCCCATTTCTTTGGTGGAAATGTTCCCAACATGGCTAAAGGTTCTGTATATTTGGTGGCGAGGGTCCCCGGTCTTTGCTTCTGATGGGCTGGCATGATGCAGAAGACCCAAACCCACACTGATGCATCTTCAACTGGGCTTGGACCCAGTACATTCCATTTCAAGTTGGATTGAAAATAGATGTTGGGCCCGAAGAGATAGCACAGCGACGTTTGCCTTGTAAGCAGCCGATTCAGGACCAAAGGTGGTTGGTTCGAATCCCGGTGTCCCATATGGTCCCCCACGCGTGCCAGGAGCTATTTCTGAGCAGACAGCCAGGAGTGACCCCTGAGCACTGCCGGGTGTGACCCAAAAACCAAAAAAAAAAAAAAAAAAAAAAATAGATGTCATTGGTTCAGCTCCCATTTCCAGACCTGTGCAGCATATATACTTAAGGAATCTATTTCTTCCCATATTACTAGTTTATGAACTCCTTTGTAAATTTAGGATTGAGATGGTTTTGCTTAACTTTATTTTTTCACATTTTTCTTTTTCTCCCACATGGAAAATCCTGGGTTTCAATGAACCAACATAATTACTCATTTGATTTATCTCACACTTCATGGGCGACAATCTTAGAATAACAATAGCATCTCCGACAAAATGGTTACTGAAAATATTTTTCAAGATGTATTATTTTGTTTCCTGTAATTATGTTTGTCCTTGGGTACATACTGTTAGGAACGCACAATTTACACTGTCAGAACATTGATTAAAATAATTACTTCTAAGCACTGATGCTACCATATTGGTAAATACTCAGGTTGCTATGTTTCAATGCTACATTTGAAATATAGGCATTGCTTTAATATTATTATTTATATATTATACATAATATATATTTTATATATATTATAATATTATTATTTAATATAATTATTATGCAGAAGTCCAGCCAGATTTGCAATGTATATTCAAAAAAGATGCTTCCTCTGGGCTCTGCATTCAGGGATCAGTCCTGATGGGGCACGTGAAGTACTGGAAATCAAACGCAGGTTCGCTATGTGGAAGGAAATAGCATTACTCACTGTGCTGTTACTCCAGTCTCACCAATGCTATTTTGAGTAAAATGTTTTTTTGTTTCCTTGAAAAATTTCAGTGTGCTTGTTTTTATTTTTTACATGTAGACTATGCTCATTTCGACCCTCCATTAATCAGAGGGTGGTGTCTTGGTCAGTTGGTTGGTTGGTGCTGTCATCCTGAGACTCTGGGCTTCCTGTGAGCAGATATTTCTGTCCTTTGACCCACCTCCCAGCCCTCTCCATCCACGGTGCTTCATAGAGGTGCATGTTTCTCCATCTTTTCCCAACCCAACCTTGTCTCCTGTATGTGACTCCCTGTCTTCCGCTGGCCCCCCGCTTCCTTCCCATATTCCCCAAACACTGGCTACAGCTTCATGTACTTGTTCCATGAACACAGCCTAGTTGATTCAATGGGCGCTGTCCTTGTGAGATATTCTGGGTTCTTTCTAGCCCTTTTTAGAACACTCTGAGGCCAGTGTATACCCAGGTTGCTGTTAGCAATTCTTGGTCTCACACTGGGCACCAATACGCAACATTGAGCCTCCAGGTCTTCTCACACATGTGTTTGTGTGTGTCCATTTTCATCCATGTTATGCATGTGGACATGCCTTTGTATGTGTGCATGTATTGCATCATGTAAGCGTGCATGTGTACACTGTGTGTACATGCATGTATACTTGTGTGCACTGTCCTGTGACTGCATGTGTACTGCATGCATGTGAGTACCCATGTTGGTGCATACATATGTGAGGCATGTGTGAACAGGTGTTTGTGTATACTAGGTACATGTGTGGATGTGCGCATGCCTAGATGTTGTAAACATAAATATACAGCACACTCACTCATGTATGTGTACAATATGTGTACACATAGGGTGCCTGGGATGTATATGCTATGCAGAATGTTGAAGCTGATTGGCTTCCCCAGTACTGGCCGCTGCAGGCACCCTGGGTATCTCTCATGCTTTCTCAGCTTCCTCATAGAGCCGGCAGGATTCGCCCTTCTACACCATGACCCACGACTCATACTTTCATAACTCTTAAAGTTCGGGGTAACATTTCTGCATTCTACTTTGAAGTGGCAGTGTGACTCCTGACTCACCTCCTATGGTGGTGGAAAAGGAGTGTGGGTGGGTGTCGCCTCTGGAAATGGTTGGCCATGTGGGCTGCAGCTGGGATGACTACAGGATGTGCAGCCCCACTAGAGCAGCCCCAGTCAATTGGAACAGTCCTGGCCCAGCAGAATGTCCCGCGGCCACACCCATGCTCTCCTGTGGGTGATGAGCTTCTCCTCCCAGGCTGAGTGGTGCTCAGGGGTCAGATACAGCACAGTTGGCTGTACTTTCAACTTTTATGAGCATTGGGTTGTTTCCAATGTGTGGCTCTTAAAGATAATGAAGTTTCTATGAGCACGCTCATTGCATGTCTAAGCATGTGTGTGCGCGTGCATTCGAGTGTTCATGCGTAAGTGGCCATTTTCTTGCTTAGAGGACTTATTTGTCTTTCAAATTCAGTATGTCAGCATTGACTGTCAAGTTTCATATGTAGGTTTTATAGAAAGTTAAGTACAGACTAGTGATTACAAAGCTCATTGTGATGAGTGTTTCTTGTGTGTTGCATGACTCTAGGGATCAAATGGGATCTTGACATGGGCACACTCTGTCCAGCACATTGTGTTCATGAGTACAGTGCTAGTTTTCCCTCCAATAAAGCATTGGTGCATAGCATAGTATGATCCAAACTGTGGTCCAGGCAGGAAAGATACACCTGAGCCCACTAGGCTGAGCTACATTCCCAGTAAAGCCCTGGTTGTTTATTTTATTTAACTGAGATGAAGGATTTCGAGGATTGTCCATAATTGATGGTTTTGATTGCATCTTTTATTAATAGGATGGTTTCTGGGGCTTGGAGAAACAATGGAAGTTTCTGAAAAGTGGTCATTGAAAAGTTGCTCAAACCTCAGCCACTGAGCAGCAGAGCTAGCAGCCTGGAAGCAACAGAAAAATTAAACTGGCCCAGAAAGATGGAGATGTTTTTATGCTTTTTGGCTCTTCTATACAATATACTTCAGTCATCTGGTCACCACACTGTGCTGCGTCCCCTGAGCACTGCCAGGGTGACACTCACAACAGCCGCTGAGACTACGTAGTCACAGGGTATGGATTCTATTCTAATGCTTTTGGGGTGCTTATCTGTTTCTGTTGCTCTCTCAGAGCCAGGACCCCAAGAGAATGTACCTTTTTAAAAGGGCAGGTCTTGCCTTGCTGTTTGCTCCTCACAGGGTCCTATGAAACTCCTGCCTTCCAGATGTCTCACTTCACCGCTCAGATCAGGGTGGCCTGGAACTTGGGTTCTGTCAGCTTACTGCTTGTTTTGCAGAAGGTGAAGAGAGTGTGAAGATATGAAGATGCAGTCCAGCTTGCTGTCAGTATGGATCTGTCCTCATCCAGAGAAATTGTTAATATAATGGAAATGAAGCTGTTCCTTCCTAGAAGGATTTCCAACCAGTTACAGAAGAAAAGAAACAGAAACAGGGGAGTTGGATGTACAAATACCTTGGTGGTAATATCTAGTAGTAATAGTAATATCCCCTGATGGGATATCTGGGATGGTCACTCTAGAGGAAGGAGATAAATAGGAGTTGGATGAGGACATGCCTTGGTGGAATTAGAAAATCTAGGATGGTCACATCCTGCAAGAACAGCAGGAAAATTAAAGTCTGTGCAATGACTCTGACAGCCCAGAGAAGAACCAGTGGAGAGGATTAGCCCTGTTGTTGGAGCTGAGACTTCTGGGTTTCCATGATAGTGGGTATTAACAGCACACATTTTCCTTACACTCTCAGCAGTGAGTCTGAGTTCAAGAACCCTGGTGTGGCTGTGTTCTTAGGAGTGCCTCTTCTAGCTTGCACACAGGACTGCCTCATGACTCTGTCTTCTCCTGAAAGCCCCAAATATTGCTACTTTGTGGGTGAGGGTTTCCACATGGGACTAGGGGTGAGGGGACACCAACAGTCCATCACAGTGGCATCTCACTGTGGTTTTTTTTGCACTGATAAAACAGGCCATGTAGAATCTGCCCCTTTCTACATCACGGGAGGCCTGGATAACCCTGCATCATCTGGAGGCCTTCTCAGAATCATGGACCGTCTGAATCAAGCCCTGAGAGGCAACACACAGGGAAGCACTGTGCCCCAAATTCTCCTCCTTAAACATGGTCCCCTGCAAATCACAGGCTGGTCAGCACAGCTGGTGTAGTCAGTCGGTGTCTCCGGCGGGGAACTAGAGGAGAAAACTGTTGGGCATCTGCCTAAATGGGTGTTTTCTCTGGAAGGCAGTGCCCTGGTGAAAGCAGCTGAAACCCCACAGCTAAATAATTCATGTGCCCATTTGTGCTTTCTGGAAACCAATTATTTCATTACCCAAACTTTAATCCCCAACATGCCCCTCAAGAAGTAGATGGGAAATGTCTGAGGAGAGTCAGCTGGAGTGTCTGACCCATGCAGACACGAAGATGCTATGCTGAGCTTTTCTACAACATTTGCTTTGATCTGGCCAGAAAATCTGGTCGGTGATTGCTTGATGAATGACCACAAATCGAAGATCCCTGTGTACCAGTTGGCAAAAGTGGAACAATCCTAGAATTGGACCCTGAGTTAGAGGAGCCAAGCTCAAATAAAGGAAGGATGGGAAAGAAACCACTCAGGAAAAAAGGAAGTGATGATCAATTTTTATACTCCCTGAATTATTAACAAGTAAAGTTTTAAAATGAAGCAACTTCATCAAGTACAAAGTCAGTATGCACAAACCATTGTATTTCCATTTGTGAGAAGAAAGCTAGAAATTAAAATTTTATAAAAATACAATTTTCAATAGCATAAAGGAAGTACAGGATCTAAAGTTGTCATCCTAGATAAATCCTAGATAAATGAACCCCGGGATTGCCTAAATCCCTTTAAGATGTTACATTTTCACTTTCTTTTGGTAGGCACACCTGGCAGCGCTCAGGGGTTATTACTGGTTCTGCGCTCAGAAATTGCTCCTGGCAGGTTGGTGAACTGCTGCAGACATCTTGCGTCCCTAAGCAAAACCTAAGTGGGTTCAGAAAATCCTCATTGGAAGAAAGCGGCTACACGAGCAGACGAATATGAAATATGAAATAATGATACCACACGCAGTATGTGTGGAGTCAACACATTTCTGGCAGAAGTGCGACCTGCTTTATTTCAGTGAGGATTTTCTGACCCCACTAAGGTTTTGCGTAGGGACGCAAAACGTCTGCAGCAAAATGGCGCTCAACGTTTGGGGACCCTCGAAGACAGCAAGCTGTCTCTCCCCTTTCTCTCTCTCTTTTTTTTCTCTCTTTCATTCTTATTTTAGGTGCATGAAGCAGGAACCTTGTCAGAGTACCTAGGACTCCCTGGACAGCACTAGGTTTAAGACGAGAAGATAAACAGAATTTTCCTACTGTTTTAAGGAACAAGTTCATAACTACTTTAATTAAACAACAATTACAATGATTTATTTAGGTTGCTAGACATAAAGTTAGTCCCTGATTGTTTAAGTAACAGGATCGACCAGGACATTCTGGAGTCTCATGAACAAATGCGACACGGAAAACGCCCATCTGGAAATCTCTTCTTCTATATGGACACAAATTGGTAATCTTACAGGTGAAAGACCTGAATTAAAACCTATGGCTCAGAAGGCTAAATTAGAAAAGCAGGGGCCTTCTGAGATTATAAATTCTGTAAAAGGATCTAAAAGATTGGTTGAATTATGAATTAGACTTAGAACCGGAGAAAAAAAGCCTTTAAAAATAAATCTATTTTGGCTTTGGCTTCTGCTTCTCTTGTGCAAAGAATTAAAAATTTTATAGAACTAACCAGTCCATAAACTGCATCTACTGATGCTGCAGAGTCTTGTTCTCCTGTGATGTTTAAGGAATATGAGGACGCCTCAGGGCAACCTTTGCCTTACAAAAATAAAGAACTAGAAAGTAAAAAGCCTTTAATATCTAGAAAGATTCAGGGTAAAAATATACTAGGCCTCTTGGATACCTGTACGGACTTTTCCTATATTGCTGAAAAAGACTGGCCCTATTCATGGACCGTTGAACATGTTTCATCTCCTTTGATGGGCTGAGGATTGGCAAATAATGTTGCTAAAAGTGCAATTATTTTAACTTGGGATGATGGTGTAAGCAAAGGAGCTTTCCAGCCCTATATTCTACCTCACCATATACCTTATGGGGAAGAGATATACTAAAATGTGTCTAATTATCATGATTACTAACATCTAATACATCTAATAATGAGTAAAGTTTTACTAAACGTCTCTTCTCAATGTTATGTAAAAATAATAAAAATGTGTATCTATATACATGTCATATCTGATGCAACAAAAATAGAAATTTACCAACTAAGAATCTAAAGAAACAAACAAATGCACTTAATTGCTTCTATTCCTCTTCAAAAACTACCTTTTAACTAGAGCCGGTTCTTCTTACTCTTCTAAAAAGGCCTTCTTTTCCTAAAAAAAAAAAAAAAATTTCTGATAATAGCCAGCAAAAATCTGGCGGGAAAGTTTGGAGACATCCAAAAATTTCCCACAATTTTTCTCATCTCTCATATCTTTTACCTGTAACTCATCTATATACTGTTTGTCAATTTATGTTCTGTGTGAATCTGAAAGTTGTTTGAGTATGCATTGAGATTGTATGTTTGGAATCGTGTGTTGAAACAGTGAGTGCTTTTGACTATGACTAAGTATATCATAGATATGTAAACTTTAACCAGCAACTTTTCCTAGGTCAAAAACTGGCCTCAGAAAAAAGCAAAGAAAAACAATGTGTTTGCCCTTTGAATCCAAGCCGCTTCTAGGTTTTCAATCTTGCTCAATTCCCTGAGGGGGAAAGGATCTCCCCAGGGAGCCCATTGTTTAAGAAAATAAGGTCTGGGGCTTTTAAGGTTTCCAAATTTCTCTAACTTTTTATTAAAGTTTTTAAGAAATAAGAATTGTTTAGATAGGGGCCCGGAGGGATAGCACAGCTGCGTTTGCCTTGCAAGCAGCCGATCCAGGACCAAAGGTGGTTGGTTCGAATCCCAGTCTCCCATTTGGTCCCCTGTGCCTGCCTGGAGCTATTTCTGAGCAGACAGCCAGGAGTAACCCCTGAGCACCGCTGGGTGTGGCCCAAAAAACAAAACAAAAAACAAAAAACAAAAAAAAAGAATTGTTTAAATAATGTTGCAGTTAATTATGCTGAACCTTTTTTAGATAATATTGTTAATTTTGTAAGTGCATGATACTGTTAAGAACTTAATTTCATTAACAGTTTTAAATTTAATCTTGGTCATAAGATTGCGATCTACAGATGACTGGCTGATAGAACCATGACTGGACTGTATGTATCCTGGGACCAATAAAAAGCCCTAGTCTAGAGTTTGAGCTATGGCCTGCACAGCAACCATGATCTCCAGTTCCAAAGGTCTGTCTGAGACAATTGCAATGGAATGGGTCTTCTGGAAACATCCTAGGATCAACGCAAAGACCAAGACCACCAACCACAGAAGACAGATTAAAATGACACCGAGGGAGCAGAACTTCTAGAACCACAAAGAAAGACTTCATTATAAGTCCCACCCCTTGACTTGTGTAGATACCGAGATCTTTAGATACAGAGTCTGACTTTATCAACCAGGACGGAGCAGAAGTCTTCCAAATAGCACGAAAGCACCAAGGGGAGAACAAATGAACCTGTACGGAGTCTATAGTTAATCCCATGACAATATACTCCAAGGGTGGAGAAACCCTATAGCTCTTAGGCCAAGGGAATTTCTTTCCGAATGACCTCAATATTTACTGTGCCTGTGCAGGAGGGGAAAAAAAAAAAAGCACAAAACAATTTTTCTCCTTTTTTTATTTATCTATCTAGTTTTTGTCGATTTCATTGTTTCGATGTGGTTATTGAAGTTGTTGTCTTCATTTATATTTATATATTTATTTTCTTCCTTTCTTTCCTTTCTTTATGTGCTCTGCCATGTTTTTATCTCAAGATCATGGCTTTTATGTGGTGCTTACCTTTATTGTCGGAGGGCTCACTGGATATTTTATTTGACACTTCTTTTTGTACTGTGGGGTGATTCACCTTTTTCCCCTTCGTCTCTCAAGCCGATGATGAGAGCCTCTAAAAGGACTCCACCCATTTTTGGCGTATTTGATTTTTACCCCAGTTTATTACTTTTCTCTTCTTCAACAGAACCATGTAACTTGATCTATCTAGTCCCGCCTCCCAGTGACAGGAGGAAATAAGGGAGCTACCAAGACCAAACAGGTGTAAGACCACTAAGTAGCAAGTTAGGCACAGAGGGGGCCACGTTTTCTTGCAGCCTGGGGGGGGGGGGTGAGGGAGGAAGATATGGGAGGTAGGATGGGAACGGAGGTGTAGGGAGAACAATTCGGTGATGGGAATCCCCCTGATAGTGTTAACATGTACCTAAAATATTATTGTCAACAATATGTAAGCCACTATGATCAAAATAAAAATTATATTATTAAAAAAAATAACTGTAGTAGAATGCCTGTCTCGAATACAGGCAGGGGATTGGAAGGGGGAGGGGTAAATTTTACACTGGTGAAGGGGGGGGTGTTCTGTTTGTGACTGTAACCCAATTATGATCATGTTACTTAAATAAAAAATATATTAAAAAATAAAAAATAAAAATCTAATCTTGGTCATATAATAACTTTATTAAAGCGTGCTATTACCATTGTTCAAAATAATATTAGAAATACTATCTGCGTGCTCGCTTTGGCAGCACATATACTAAAATTGGAACGATACAGAGAAGATTAGCATGGTCCCTGCGCAAGGATGACACGCAAATTCGTGAAGCGTTCCATATTTAAAAAAAAAAAAGAAATGCTATCTGCTCATAATAATTCTTTATTGTTATCCTAAAAATGGGAGGTCTAGAAACTAAGTTTACATGTCTTTAATAAACATTTAGCAAATAAACATTTAGCATTTAATTATATTAATTTTATTTAAAAAGAGGTGGTTTTCATCATTTCCATCTTTGAGCATTAATATAAGTTTTAAATATTAATTTAATAAGCTGGCATACACGGCCTTTCAGCGCTGGTCTTAGTCTAGCTGCAAGCAATGTTGACTCCAACTTGTCAGTGATTACCTCAGAAAACTTTGAGGTGTAATTCACCTTCAAAGGATGCCCTCAAATTTTTACCAAATTTTAGTACTTTATTTGGTAAAAGGGGACTTGTCCCCAAAACTCTAAAAACTTTAATTCTTGTAGCAAATGTCATTAAAGCTAATTAATTAATCAGGCCATTGATTGTCAGTCATCAGTGCAAAATTATTTTTAGACATAACTACTACTTATTTTATAACCTACCTCCACTCCAACTGGTCGCATTTACAATGTAAAGCCAGTGAAGTAAATTTACATTCTTTACAAAAAATAAAATTGTTATATATAGTGACCTTTGGTTATCAACATCAAAATGATCATGAAAGGTTGGAAATAAAAGTGTAACTGTTTAAATAAAAAATAATGGATTTATGATATTGCATGATCAAACTGAATTATTTTTTCTAATTGGAAATAATCTAATGTTTTATATAGAAAAATTCTAGGAATGGGTATTAAGATGCTCTTAACCTCATGTTACAGTGCTCATAAAATCGAAGCTACAAAACTTATTATAACCTAAATTACTAAATTGCAATTTTTTAAATTTAATTGTTGCTCTGTGTTTTCAGTAAATTTGACAAAATTTTGCCTCTTGGCATCTCCAACGTTTTTTAGTATTGTGATACTTAATGGCTATGTTAATTTGCATATTTATAGACAGGAAGCCTTCTCTGCAGTCCAAATTAACCCTCTTGCAAATTTAAGTCAACTAAGGAACTCTACAGTCTTCAATGGCTGTCCCGCAAAAGGAAATTTCTCCAACCTTACTAAATTTATGCTAAAAAGCATAATGTAATATTCAGCTATCTGGAAATAAAATTTTAAGTTTACATGTAAAGAGCAACTAACTCTCTGTATTTTAGTAAATTATATGCATTTTTAAAGGACTTAAGTGAAAGTTATTTACTGATTATAACAAACCGATCATAAGTCACAAAGTTTTAATACAACTACTAAGCTAACTTTAGCCTTACCAGGGAAATCTTACCCTAAAAATTTAAGTGAGAAAATAACAGTAATGTAATTCAGCTGTGTTTTCTCCCAGCATAGCATTCAAGTTTTTCCTAAGACTGGCAGTGTGCCTTCACATGAATGCCAGTTAACAAGTAACTTACATTAATAATTTTCACATCTGACTTGCTACTTAACTTTTCATTTAAATAAGAAAAAAATTTCTCTCCCTTTTTTCTTTCTATGATTTTTTCTATAAATTTGCTCTCCTTTATTTAACTATATATATATATATACAATATGATCAGTTATGTCAATTATGTGATTTTCTTAACAAACATTTAAGTATAGCATATTTTTTATAAACTTCTGTACAACTAAATTCAATTTAACTTGCTATTATGGCAAAAATTTTGCTTCTTTTATTTCCCTTATATTTCTAGCCTCAAAAAATAGCTATACCTACCACCACTACTTTATTTTCTTGCATATAAAATGCATTTAAATATTATGACTATAGAAAATTTACCTTGCTTCTTAACCAGTGTGCAATAATTAATGCTGTGATGCTTTCACTTAATTTTTGTGTTATCATTTCAAGTACAATTCTGTCCTCCCAAAAGGAGAGGAGCACTTGCAGCAAAAGGGAGCCATCTAAGGTGCCAGGAATTGAACCTGGGCCCATCCCAGTTGGCTGCATGCAAAGCCAACACCCTATCGCTGTGCTGGCACTCCAGAATATTTCCCAGTGGTTCCTGCCATGTGATAGATAATACATCAAACAGAATACAGTGTATCTCAAACTCTTCTTTCTTGTTACATAAGCTTTAAAAACATTGAGGACTTGAAAGGGATTTGCAGGAATTGTGAAACAATGCCAGACTTGGCATGTGTGTTTGTGTGTACGGTGTATACGTCCACAGCCCTGTTCCATCTCCACTGTATATTAATAGATGCATGTTACACATTTCAATGGTGCTGTGAATTTGCATATTTTATATTTCATTTTAAATTTGAAAATATTTTCTTTTGTATGTTAATTTTGAATGACTATTTTGTGGTTGAAGTGGTGAGATGAATTTTCTATCATTCCTCAGTATCCCTATAATTGTTACTTTATCTGGAATTTGCACAGGTTTTTTTTTTTTTCAGTGTTTGCATCTTTTTCGGTTTTGGGTTACCTCACAGTACTGGGGTCTACTCAGTGCTTGTGGGCTGCCCTGATGGTTCTGGGGCACATGCCTGGGCCTCCATCATGGCCGGCCATGCCATAGTCCATTGAGCATCTCTCCAGATCTATCTGTTGAGGTGAAAGATCTCTTGAGAGGTGCTCAGAGGCCCGGGGATTAGTATTTGGTCAGCCAGGCAGCATTTTAGTGCTTGGGCTCACCTCACAGTTCTGCCTGATGCCGTGGGACAGGGAACCACCAGGGGTAGCTGAGCAGCAAGGTGCTGGGAATGGAACCTGGTCAGGCTCCTGTGTACCCTGGACTATCTCCCTGGCCCACTCTCTCTGTCCTTCCTTGCAGTGGGGAGTCAAGGGCAAACTGGGCTGTGGATGTTCAGTTTTGCCTGTCAGGTACTATACCACAAACAGTGGTCATATGCTACCCTGCCTCAGTACCGCACCTTCATTAGTGCCTTCCCTCCCTGGCAGAGATCTTCAGTGGGATGTTCAACTTTCTCAACTCTCTCGAGCTATGCATTTTATAACCTGGTGGAGAGTGTTTATAGGCTATCTTTGCAAAACCCATGGCCAACTTAAAAACTCAATGAATAGTAGCCACATGAATAAGGCTTTTAATATCACGAAGTGAGAGGACTCAGTGGCCAGCTAATGTATCTGGACAAAGTATCATGCAAAGAGTAAGTTGAATTAATTGGAACCCATCCTATTCAGGATGGAAGTACCTTTGCATTGAAGCACCTTTTGGACTAGGTGCCTTCTACCACTTGTTATCCTCCTCCCCAGGTTGTGGTTTTTTGGGTTCCAATTAAGTCCCTGGGGTCTCAGGGAGAAGCTACTTGAGGGTTTCGGTTTTCCACTACTAAACTTTCTTTCTGGTCTTGCTGGGCTAGTGAGCAGAAGGCTTGAATCTATTTTATCTCCATGAGTGTGTGTGGATTATTTCCTGTGTCAGCATTTGGTACCAGACTTGTGTCTGCCTAATCCTCTGGGACTGGACTATGAGGCTTTCACTTCAGAATAGAGAACCAGTATTTGTTCAGTTGGTGAAGTATATTAAACACAGGTGAAAACTGGCTTTACTTTAAAATAGTTCTTTTATTTGTAAACTGCACAAAAGAACTAACTGAAATTAACTGGGATTGTTAGAGGCTTATCATTGATAGAAATAAATTTGGAAATTAACCTCAAGTTCTTCATAAACAGTGTTTAAGATGAAATCACCAAGACATAGATAATTTAAAGAAAAAAATCTGTTAATTTGGGGACCATAAGAAACATGTCAAAGGTTTTTCATTAAATATATTACATATTCTCTACTTCTCTCACTCATTAACATTGTCATGATAGTTGTTAGTGTAGTTATTTCTCTAACTGCACTCACCACTATTTGTGGTGAGCTTCATAGTATCTCGAATACAAGTATGGGGGGTGGGAGAGAGGAGGGAGATGGGGGTCACTATGGCAGGAATGTTTTACTAGTGAAGGGGGGAAATGTTCTTTTTATGACTGAAACCCAACTACAAGCATGTTTATAATCATGGTGCTTACATAAATATATTAAACACTTTTTAAATTAAAAATAATAAAAAGTATTAAAAAAAGAAAAAATTGAAAGGTCTACTTTAATATAAAACAGAGCAACCAAAAAATTATATAATGTACCTGAGAGTCACGAACAGTTTTCTGCAAATGTTCAGAAAATGAAAAGTAGTGTTTGCCCTCTCGCTGGATCTTATCTCCTTCAGGCAGGGCTGTGGGGGCTGAGCCTGCCCTGAGATGGGTGTTGGTGGCATGGCCCTGGGAGGGCCGTAGGAAGTAGCTGGCAAGGTTTCTGGCAAGTACTTAACCCTCTAAAAATGCGTCTCAGAGATACAGAGGTGGGGTTGTTTCTTCTAGAGACTCTGGGACAGGCTGCCTCACTGGATGGTGAGCTGAGGAGGGTTGCATCCAAGGCTCAGACAGGCAGTATCTCTCCCCCAGAGGAGGCTTTTGAGTGCCTGATTCTGGGGCTGTGGCCACCAGAATCTCAGAGCCTCTGAGAGAACAGTGAAGGGACACTAGCATTCGCCTGGGTGCCTGGGTTGGGTCACTTTCATGGCTCACCCCAGCATTCTGCAGGACAGGGGTTGCGGAGCTCATGGCCACTTTTCATAATCACTCCTACACTGCAGCAATAATAAAAAGGGGACCTTACTAGTCTTTGATCTGGGTGGTAGATACTGATACTTATAGTCCCAGCATAGATTTATATACTGGTTTGATCACGACTTAGTTTTAAATGAACTGTATTTGAAAAGGATTTTTGCTATTATTTATAATGATTTTTAGATGGATAACAGCTTGGCCAGATGGTCACTTGAAAATCTACTTAACCATGTAAAATGCATCTATCCTAAAGGGAATACACAAAATATAATGGCCACCCTAGGAAATAGGCAACCTCAGGGTAATACTAAGATTGAATTTACATTTTTATTAAATATAATTACAAATACAGATTCTTGGGAAATATAAGCAGAAAGATAAAGTAAATGAAAATCTTTCTGGGGATTTATTAAGGAATACCTAGAACAGTTAAATGAGTTGTTTGATAGTGTCATTTCTTTCTTTCTTCTTTTTCTTTCTTTCTTTCTTTCTTTCTTTCTTTCTTTCTTTCTTTCTTTCTTTCTTTCTTTCTTTCTTTCTTTCTTTCTTTGTTTCTTCTTTTCTTTCTTTCTTTCTTTCTTTCTTTTCTTCTTTCTTTCTTTGTTCTTTCTTTCTTTCTTTCTTCTTTCTTTCTTTCTTTTCTTTCTTTCTTTCTTTTTCTTTCTTTCTTTCTTTTTCTTTCTTTCTTTTTCTTTCTTTCTTCTTTCTCTTCTTTCTTTCTTTCATTCTTTTTCTCTTTCTCTTTCTTTCTTTCTCTCTCCTCTCTTCTTTCTTTCATTCTTTCTTTCTTTTTCTTTCTTTCTTTCTTCTTTCTTTCTTTTCTTTTATCTTTCTTTCTTTCTTTCTTTCTTTCATTCTTTCTTTCTTTCTTTCTTTCTTTCTTTCTTTCTTTCTTTCTTTCTTTCTTTCTTTCTTTCTTCTTCTTTCTTTCTTTCTTTCTTTCTTCTTTCTTCCTTTCCTTTCTTCTTTCCTTCCTTCCTTCCTCCCTTCCTCCTTCTCCTCCTCCTTCTCCCCTTCCTTCCTTCCTTCCTCCCTTCCTCCCTCCCTCCCTCCCTCCCTCCCTCCCCTCCCTCCCTCCCTCCCTTCCATCCTCCCTCCCTCCCTCCCTCCTTCCCTCCCTCCCTTCCTTCCTTCCTTCCTTCCTTCCTTCCTTCCTTCCTTCCTTCCTTCCTTCCTTCCTTCCTTCCTTCCTTCCTTCCTTCCTTCCTTCCTTCCTTCCTTCCTTCCTTTTAGTTTTTGGGCCACACCCAGCGGTGCTCAGGGGTTACTCCTGGCTGTCTGCTCAGAAATAGTTCCTGGCAGGCACGGGGGACCATATGGGACACCGGGATTCGAACCAACCACCTTTGGTCCTGGATCGGCTGCTGCTATGCTATCTCTCCGAGCCCTATTTTTTATTTTAATTATTATTATCATTTATTCCAGTGTTATCAGGAAACAGTGATTGATTTTTTTTCCCCTTCACTAAAATCCACTGCTGTGTGGATCATGCAGAAGGAGTTGAAGAACAATGAATTTTTTATTGCATAGCATGTGGTTTCCAATGAGACTTGTGCCGGTCAATGAGGGGGACCCACTGATGCGCAGGACCCTGGGTGACCGAGTCTCGTGGGAGGAGGCCGGTGCTAGGTTGTCCCTGCACCATACAGACTCAGAGGCTGGAACATAGTTGCCCTGTGGCTTGGACCCCTGGTTCCTTCCCAGAGCACTCTCTGTGGACTCACAGAGGCCTATTTCTATGCCTGTTTCTAGCCCTTCATTGGCCTTTCTGGACTTTCTGATTTCCTGGTAGGTTGAGGCTATCTTTGAAGTGTCTTCCCTTCTTAGGGCTTTGCGTGACTGTTTGGGGCCCAAACTGGACCCTGCTGGGCTGAGCTATCCCCACCCTGCTCTACTCTCTCCTGCCCTGCATAGGCCTGTCCCAACGCATTACAAAGCCTCACAGTGCTAAGTACATGTATTATGGCCTGAGTTAGAGATAATTCAGGAGATAGAAGCTTCGCAGATGAATTCCGGGCTATTGGATCAAGAGATTCTGGGGCAGGAACTGGGAGAGTCCAGATAGGGAAGCAGAGTCTCAGTAAGAACATGCACTGACCTGGGGCTGGGAGCATTTCTCTGGGAGCACACACCTGGGGCTAGGAGCACTGACCTGAGACTGAGAGTACTGACTCAGGGCTGGAAGTACTTATCTGGGGCTGGGAGCACTGATCTGGGACTGAGAGCACTGGACTGGTGCTGGATCTTGGAGCACTGACCTGGGTCTGGGGGCATTGGCTTAGGGCTGGGTCTGAGAGCCTACTTGGCATCATGAATGTCAGTGGGGTAGTAGCTGGGTGTAGAGATTTCAGGGCTCTCTTGCCTGTCCATCAAGCACTTGTTCCTCCTGTCTAGAGTGACTCCTACTATGAACTCTGATGCCCACCCCCCATTTCTTGCCTGTCCTCGTCCTGAATCTGACTCTTGGTACTTTTTTTTGTGGGTTGGAGGGTTGAGAATGGGCCTATGAGCATGGGCAGCCCTAGATGCTGATCCTGTGGAGGTAAGGGGGGCACTGGGCCTGGAATCTTTATGCCATCTGATGTGACTGTCCCTTGGCCACGTTGTCTTTCTGAGGAAGCCTTCCTCTAGTACCTGTAAAGGTGAACAGAATGTCTCTGACATGGGGCCCCACTGGTACCTCTTGACTTCCTCATTTGCTTGGAATTGCGTGTATTAAACACACCCACATTCAGATCAGAATGTTTACACGGCACCTTTTAAGGACACAATAAAAAATTTTTAGTGGGCAAATCGTTTGGAACAATCTGTAGACTTATCCTCTTTCTGAGAATAAAAACACAGATATTTGAACATGTGTTATATACATGTGTCTATTTTTATGCGACTTTGTTTTCTCTAATACGGAAAGACTCAGAAACTGCTTTGGAGCTGTTCTGATTTCGTCCTCAGAGCATTGATCCAAGAGAATAAATTTGGTCATTTTCATGCTGTAAGAATATAGAATGCATACATTTTTCTGTTATGAAATGCTTTTTTGAGGGGGTATATTTATATAACTTCAAACAGATGCATCCACACAATTTACACATAGAAATGCAGATGCCTGAAGGGAAGGAGTTGGATCTGGCTCTGGGAACATTTGGTGTTTTTATATTGTAAATGTTTCCAGTGTCTAACGGTGTTCAGGATGTGTGGCCAACATCTAGGTTCTGGGAAATGCCTTTAAAGTGGCATGCAGCTAGAGAGCATCTTGCATACTGCTGCTTTTGGTACGGTCTTAGACTCATGTTTATTCACAAGTTTAACTGGAGAGAAGCAAAAGATCATTTCTGTAAGATTTAATGAAGAGTGTTCAAATGGTTTTGTCTGAAATTATTCCAAGCCTTCAGGTGAGTCTTCCTGTCAGTGGGTCAGAATAACAATCAGGTGGCCTTCACTGGCTGTGACAATGGAAATGGATTCTTCATGAAAGGATTCTTCTGAAATCCAGAGCCTCTGAGTCATTGCTATAGAAGGGGGCTCCTGTCTGGCCAGGGACTGAGAGGTCTAGGAGATGGTGTAGCTTTCTCGATGTGGGCATTTGGCTGACAGAACATTCCCATCTGGTTGCCTCTAGGTGAGAGCTTAGTGAACACACAGGAGGAAGAGGCAGTTGCTTTTATTCCAGCAGTTTGAAAAGTCATTGTCTCTATGGTCACATAGATCCTTGATATCCTCCAAAACTTGGTCCATGTTTCTTCTGAAGAAATGGTTAACTGTGTGCCTGGATCTGCAGTGTACCCCGCACTTAGGTGCTACCTGGTCTCCTGTGTTTAGTGGTCATTTTTGGTACAATTCATGGATATGGATCAAGGCTGCCATGTGGTTCTTCCATCCCCTTGGAAATTTGGAAGTGCCTCCTTTGAGGACCGGCTGTGTGGCTCAGCCATTGGGCCTGTGGGTTACATGCCAGCACTGGGGGGAGCACTAGCTCCCTTGCTTAAAATATCATTTTTGATTCAAAATCTGATCCACTTAAATAGTTTCTTTTAATGATTTTAACAGCATTAGTATGTTTAAAATATAGAATGAATTACCATTCTATTACTAATAGAAACATACAGCATGCTTCTGAAATTCTTCCTTAATGATTTAGACATGCCTTGTATCTGAGTATGTTATCAAATAGCTTTTAGCTTCCAATTTAAAATTTCAAGCACAAATGAAAGTATTAATATTCTGAATTCAATCGCCATTGTTTTTAACCTTAATTCCCAGTACTTCACATAAAGTTGTTTTTGTCTATTGAGTGCATGACCTTTTCTTCTCTGGGCCATTTATTATTCATCTCCAAACAAATTGGTGTTCTCTTTCCTAAGAACAGAGAATTTGGCTACGAAATGAGGGCTGCAGCAGGCAATTCTCAAGGTGGGTGTCTTCCCGATCACATAAGACCAGCCCAGGTCAGGACAAGAGGTAGCTGGAGTTTGTGTGAGCAACAGAGATGGATGAAAGTGAGTCAGAGACAACCCATACCGCAGTTCCCACTTTCTAGGCTTGAGTGCGGTGAACAGTGCCAGGGCATATTAGAGACTGGGCCGAAATCTCGGGGAAGGAGCAGGTTGGGCTGAGAATTTAGGTTTGAAAATCATTGACTGATGCTCTTTCTTTTCTTCTTTAAAACTGAAGTCAGTGGGGCCTGAGAGATAGAACAGAGAGCAGGGCTCTTGTTTTACACACAACTGACCAGGATTAAATCCTCGGCATCCCATATGGTCTCCCAGGAGCAATTCTTGAATGTGGAGTCAGGAGTTAGCTCTGAGCATAGTGAAGTGTGAGCCCCAAACCTCAAAATATCAAATAAAGTTGAGGTCAGTAGTAAGACAAACTGCCTGTTTTAGGAGTATCCTTTTGACACTCTCCTCCTACTACTATGTCCACCCACCATCTAGTGTCTGCCCTCTCGGAAGGCCCTTCTCTCCTCCCCACTTTGGGCACCTCAATTCTGAGGTCAAGCTCATAGTTCTGTGGTCCCTTTGCCTTTCTGTGTCCCACCCATGAGTGAATCTATGAGTGAAAAAGATGTCCTCCTCCTAGTTTCCCTGAAGAGTCACTGCTGCTCTCTCCCTCATTCTTGCCCAGTCTCATCCCTTCAGCCCTGATGTGCCTGATGTACACGCACTCTGTGCTCTGTCCTTCCTCTCACCCTCTACTCCACATGCCCCTTCTTGCTTGACTCACTTGCCCTTGCACAAGAAAGATGCTCCACATGGATTTTTTTTTTTTGTATGTGTGTTTTTGGGCTACACTCAAGTAATGTTAAGGGGCTGCTCCTGGCTGTGTGACTTGTGGGGTCATTCCCTGAAGTGCTGGGTGACTGTGAGGCCCCCAGGGTTAAACTCGGGCCTCATCCAGGCAAAGCCTGCTCACTGCCTTTCAAGCTTTCTCCAGATCTTTTTCCTTTTTTGTTTTTGTTTTTGTTTTTTGGGCCACACCCGTTTGATGCTCAGGGGTTACTCCTGGCTAAGCACTCAGAAATTGCCCCTGGCTTGAGGGGGAACATATGGGATGCCGGGGGATCGAACCGTGGTCCTTCCTTGGCTAGCGCTTGCAAGGCAAACACCTTACCTCTACCGCCACCTCAGCAGCCCCAGATTTTTTTCAATCTCTTTCCCTGACCCAGTGTCTGCAATTGGACAGGCCATTGCTTTCAGCACATTTATTGTTTGGATGTGACTTTGCCAATGTTCTTTTTAGCCTGATCTGTGACTATGATTAGTGACCTTTATTTCAGGATTGATGGAAACATTACCCTCTACATTTTCAGGGTACTCCTTATTTGTTGTCAGACAACTAATGGAAAGGCAGGCATACATTCATGGAGAAGCCTATAGTGAGGTGTTTGCCCATTAGCTCCTGCCACAGGGAAGGGCAGGTATTCAAGAAGAGGATTCAGGGGAGTGAATCCAAACTTGAATGGGAATAGCCTGGATAGTAGGAAGAAAGTCCAAGCGGATGCATATTTTCTTGACTTACAGCATCTGTGTTTTCAGGGAGTGACCAGTACAGCATCCTCAGGAAACTCTTCCAAAGTCCTGGACCAATGTACCACTTGTAAGAGTCTACTCGCTTCATTCTTTTTTGGGCACCCCCCCTCTAATGCAGAGGACAGTCCTTGTGGAACAGAGATGTCATGTGCAGCCACTGAGCATCAGAGTATCAGAAAAGGCAGAGGGCAGCCCTCCAGCACATGCCCTTGCAGAGATAATGTATTGATCACCAGTCTTGTGGAACTCCCATTTCCTCTCCAAAGCCATTTCATCAGGCTGTGAGAATGAATCAGATTCTCTGTGTCTTAGGCAGGGTTGCCAGATAAAACAGAACATGCAGCTGAATTTGAATTTCAAATCCAGTGAGTTCTTCTCTTTAATATTTTATCTGCACTATTTAGAATCTGCTATGAATATCAGATTCATCCCCTATCTGTGATTTCCTGCCTCCCTCCCACAATGCTCCCTATGGAAATGTACATAGAGTTGGGCAGTGAGGTCCACAGGGACCCCTGTCCCTTTCTACTTCAGAGACAGACACCTGAAGGCAGAGTGAGGAGTAGCAAAAGGGCTGCATTCCCAGGGCCGTTCTGTTGCCTGTAAAACCCTCCAAAAGGAGCTCACATGGGCAGGGTGACAAACCCTGGCTCCTTGTCCCCTTAGTGATGTCTCTGCTAGTCTTGCCCTGCCACACATGGCCACCTCAGCACCAGGGGCTGTGTGCAGTCCAGTCCTCTGCTGTCATCCACACAGACACTTCATGGTCCTCCCGCCATTCTGGAATGATCCATGCTAGCTTCCCCATGCCTGCTCTGGGATTCTGGCTTCTGGCTGTTTCCCCCAGATGCTGCTCTTACTAGACTTGCTCTGAAGAATTTCTTTTCTTCTATTCATACAGAGGCAAAGACACCACTGCCTTTGTCTTTAAGAATTTTAAGTACACATTTACCTGGCAGGAGAGATACCATGATCACGAAGGTGGTTTTCCCAGGGTGAGGCTTATCCATTGCACTCCAGATGTGCTGACCCCTGCGATTTCCCCAAATGTGGGAAACTCGACTGCATAATTTGTGGTAGTGGGGGACTGAGTTCGCGCTCTCCCCTGGGGGAAAAAAGAATTTGAAGTACATTTAGGGCTCGGTGATATGCTTGTCTTGTTCTGGGTCAGAGTCGGTGGCAGGCCTGGGGTTCCCAGCAGCCAGCACGGAGGATGCTGGGGAGGACATGGCCAGCAGGATAGACAGCAGCACCAGGATGGGCTTTGTCTGTGCCTACAGTGTGGGAAGAAGATGTTGGCAGCTCTGGGGTCTGGGTCCTAGCTCAGGTCTGCTCAGGCATGAGCAGTATAGAGACAGGAGGGAAAAAATCTTGACCCTCAAACAGGATTTTTCTTTCCCCTGCATGGCCTAGCCTCACCTGCCTGCAAAGTGTCCTGATAATTCAGTAATATGGCATTCAGGCTCAACCGTGGAGCCAAAATCTGAGTGACAGTCTCTGTTGTGTGGTGAGACAGATGGCAGAGGAGACCTGCGTCTGGCCACACGCATGGTGTTGGACCAGATGCTTGGGAGGAAGTCCAGGAACAGACACTCCCTTTCTCAGGAGGACACTGGGTATTCTGGCATCCTAGAGTAAAGATCAGTGAGAGCCAGTTAGGATTTTGGCATGGCAGTGAAGGCAGCTCCCAAATGGTCTAGTCCCTACAGTCTATTCTTCTGAAAAGCATGGTGATGACATGCTCTCAATGGGGTTGAAAAATATCATGCGACCCTTAACTTACCTTTCTTTTATGATTTTCATTTTAAAATTTATATTCTTTTGGACTTAGCTATGTTCATGAATTAGTCCCGACTTTATGCACTCAGATCATTCCTGGCGGGGCTCAGAGGTACTAGGGATACTAGGGATACTAAGCCAGCCGCATGCAAAGCTAGTGCCCTATCTTCTGAAATATCTCTCCAGCCCACTTTTTTCTCTCTTTCTTTCATTCTTTCTTCTTCTTTTTACTTTCTTTTTTTCTAAAATAAATATTCTGGTGGTGGGAATGGCCCTAATTTACTGTCACTCTGTACATTAAATATAACTGTGAAAGACTTGTAATTCAAATTCGTCACAATAAAAGAAAAAGACATATTCTGAGGACCAAGTGGATTGGTTCATGGTAGAAAATTTACCACAAACAGTGGGGGAACACAATTAAGGTAGAAAAAGAACCACTGTGATAGTGAGAGTTGAGAATGATCACTTGGGACAAAAACTGGGTGCTGAAAGGAGTGAAAGTAATAGGCATGATACCCATTTAGAAATAATATTTCAGAAGTGTTTAAAAGGATAAAAGAAAGAGTGAGTGAGAAAAGAGAAGAAGAGAAGAGAGGAGAAGAGAAGAGAAGAGAAGAGAAGAGAAGAGAAGAGAAGAGAAGAGAAGAGAAGAGAAGAGAAGAGAAGAAGGGAAGGGAAGAAGAGAAGGGAAGGGAAGGGAAGGGAAGGGAAGGGAAGGGAAGGGAAGGGAAGGGAAGGGAAGGGGGGGGAAGGGAAGGGAGGGGAAGAGAGAAGAGAAGAAGAGGAGAAGAGGAGAAGAGAGGATAAGAGAGGAGAGGAGAAGAAAGAAAAGGAGAGGAGAGGAGGAAAATGCCAGAGTCTAGAGTCTGGCATGGGGGAAGCATCCATGGGGATAAGGTGGAAAGGAAATTGGGGACACTGGTGATAGGATATGTGCACTGGTGAAGGGATGGATGTTGGACATTGTATGACTGAAAATCATGAACAAATTGTATCTGTATCTAACAATAGCTCAAATTTACTTTTTAAAAAAAAAAAGAAACCTTCAAGTCAAAATCATTAGAAGGATGCTTGAATTTTTCTTGCTTTGGATACCATGCTATGTCACCTTCCTTTTAAGAAATTCTTTCAATTTGTGTTAAGTTGTTTTCTTAGCAATTTGATCATAAGGAGGAGTCAGTGGGGGTGGTAATGCTATTTAGGGATAATCTTTTATGAAAAATCATTTGAAATACTTTACAAGAATGAGCCAAATAGAGCTCATAGGTTAGACAATTCCCATTGGATGCACCAAAAACTTTCCGAAGACAGCAGACAGATGATCCCCTTCAATTGTTGATTATCACCCCAAAAATCCTCAGCAATGTGCCTCCCAGGATCTTAACAACTGAGATTATTGTTAGAAACACACTACTAGAAGACAGGACCATTTCAAAGTTAGGGATTTGACAAACATTGTTTTGATTTTAGAGAAATACAACAAATAGGTTGGCAGATATTATATAAGCTTTGGCATTATGTGTGTATGTATGTGTACATGTGATGTGTGTGAGAAAGAATATTCTGGAGCTAATTTAGACAACACATGCATGCAGAGCTATGTTTAAGCTAAACCAGTTGCCATGGTGATGCTGCCTTATCTAAATATGGTCTGTGATATCTTTTGTTTGTACATTAACTGTTTCGTTGAAAATGTGGAGGCTCTCAGGAACCACAGGTGGGTCATTTTTGGAGGACGCTTCCTGTCTTTGTCCTTGTGTCCTGATCAGTTAAACCAATGTGAATGCTCCATCTCTGTCTGTATCCTCCCATTTAAAGAGATCACTTTCCTCCCTTGGAATCTGAGGCTGCATCTTCAAAAGCAACACAGAAAGACCAGCCTTTTCCCCTGTGACGATAGGGCAGAATTTCTGTATAAATGAGAAAATTCATTTTGGGGGAGATTTTCTTTGTCCCTATGATAATTGGCATTTTCAGAATAAGTCCCTCATATTAGAGCTTGTTGGTCTCTCTAATTTTAGTCATTTTCCTCCCACAGTTAGTCACGAGTTTTTCATCTTGGAGTCATGCTCCCTGGATGTGATGTGGGAAGCTGCTGTGGAGGAGAGAAATGAGGCTAGGGTGCATGTCAAATTGCACTGAAGTGCTGAGTTCTGCTCTTGCAAAAACTCAATCTCTGCCAAGCACTATCAGGCTCAAGGAGAGCAACGGAGTGCCCTTAAGGTCTTTACCTGAGGTTTCGTGGTGAGGCACCTACTGTTCTGTTGGGTTGGGATGAGGGTATTTCCAGGGATGCTATGGCTGGAATGAAGAGAGGCCCCCAAGCTCCTGGTCAGCCCTGCTATCCTGGGCCATAACCCCATAGGCTGTGAGAGTATCCCAGCTACCCTGTGAATACAGTCTCTAAAAGGACATTCATTGAGCATAGCTTCAAGGAGAGCTCACTCCACATTGTAGCAGGAAACCTAGTAACTCAGCACCCAAAGGGCAGAAGGACTAAATTACTGACTTTCAAAAGTGGGATGTGCTAAATGTCCTAGCCACAAAGCTAAGGAGAGCTATGTGGGACATGGTTAGCCTTCATCTACTCAATTGGACACATAATTGGACATTGTGCTTACTTGGAACTATAGGAAATTAAAAACCAACAGTTGGCCTCATGCACACTCACGCTCTAATATAGACAAGGGCACGATTTTGTGGCGAGTTATAAATTTTTGTGACTCATGTCTAAAGTCTTGGATACTCACTTACATAAAAGAAATAATTTAGTTACTCCCTCCCCCAGTGCCCTATATTAATTCCTCCTGGATGGTCAACCCGCCCATACCTGGAATGGGTGGGTGATTTTGAATAAAGAATAAGAGAATCTGCCTAGGGGGAAGGAAGGAGAAAAAGAGCCAGAGAGCCAGAGAAGAAGCAGAAAGAAGAATCTGCTTGGAAAAGGCTTAGCATAGAAGCCATGTGAAAAAAGATATGGCAGATAGGACCTTGGAATAAAACAAGCTGACTCCAATGAAACTTTAACTGACTCTGAATTATTTCGCAACCACTACTCTTTTTCAGACTTGCAGGCGGAAGGAGCTAGAGGTGCCTTGCCAAGGGAGGTCACACCCAACACATCAACACGTGGAATTTGGACTTTTTTTTTTTTTTTTTTTTTTGCTTTTTGGGCCACACCTGGTGATGTTCAGGGATTACTCCTGGCCATGTGCTCAAAAATTGCTCCTAGCTTGGGGGACCATATGGGACGCCAGGGGGATCAAATTGCAGTCTGTCCTACGTTAGTGCGTGGAAGGCAAACACTAGTGTTTGCACCACTGCTCTAGCCCCTAGACTTTATATTTTAAAGCAAATCAACAACTCTATAGCTGGGACTCGACTATCACAAATAATCACAGATTCTCTTTCTTAAAACAATTCAAGCTATTTAGAGATAATGATGAAGTATAAATTCTACTGCTGAACTGAAACCTGAAGACAGCAGAGTGTTGGGTGTCACGTCTTTTACTGTGAGCCATCAGGAAAATCAGTGTGTAATTTGTTTGCACAACTTGGTGATTTCCAGGAATACAAAACAGTTGCTTTTTTAGTTCTCAGAGCCACTGCAGCTGAAATCTGGGCATACTCTAATAGGAGATGAGCCTTCCAGAGGAAAGTGATTGCTAGGGTTTCCCTTCTGTCCAGATCTACTAGACCCTGTCCTAGTAGAAGTGTAGCTGATACCACTTTAAAAAATTACTGTTTTTGGGCCCGGAGAGATAGCACAGCGGTGTTTGCCTTGCAAGCAGCCGATCCAGGACCAAAGGTGGTTGGTTTGAATCCTGGTGTCCCATATGGCCCCTCGTGCCTGCCAGGAGCTAATTCTGAGAAGACAGCCAGGAGTAACCCCTGAGCAATGCTGGGTGTGGCCCAAAAAACAAAAAAAAAAATTACTGTTTTAAATGATGGGACATGATTGTTATAAATGACACAAACAGATTGGAGTTTTATGAATCCCCTTCTATTTTCATGCCTGTTTCACCTGCAGCCAACTGAACCTACTCTCTGACACCCTGGAACCTGTCCAACTCACCATTTTATATATATATATATATGTGTGTGTGTGTGTGTAATGTTGAAATTTCATATGTCTATGTTAAAATTTCTCCCTGGTTTAAAGTTGTTTTGAATTTTTTTTAAGTATCTCTTCACACACCATGACTTGGACCACACATTACATCAGTACATAGAATCAGAACTCACAGGCTCTGAGTACATTCTCCTAAATCATAGCCTCAGCATTTACTTCACAAAGGGCACAAGTTGAGGAGTGGAGGGCAGGGTGAGTCACAGGATGGTGGTCAAGGGCTCTGTGCTCGGGAGTGACCCCTCTGTTCTTGGGGAACATATGAGGTGCTCAGTATTCACTATGGCCATCATGTAAGTCTGTCACCTTTAAGTACAGTAGAAAGTGATTCCATTTCTCTTCATATCCTGGGCATTGTTCTGTCCACAGGACCAGAGGTGAGAGCATGTCAGCGCCAGGTCTGCTGTCTTAGCAGTTAAAAATTAGGCACTGTGGCATGGCTGGGCCAGGACTGAGTTCCAAGCTTCTGTGTGAATGTGGGGTCATCTGTTCTGGAGGAGGTTTCTTTGTGCTTAGAGCTCACTCTTCATGGTGAGTTCGCATCTATTTTTTTTTTTTTTTTGGTTTTCGGGCCACACCCGCGGTGCTCAGGGGTTACTCTTGGCTGTCTGCTCAGAAATAGCTCCTGGCAGGCACGGGGGACCATATGGGACACCGGGATTCGAACCGACCACCTTTGGTCATGGATCGGCTGCTTGCAAGGCAAACGCTGCTGTGCTATCTCTCCGGGCCCTTTTTTTTTTTTAAATTTTTTTATTTAAACAACTTTATTACATACATGATTGTGTTTGGGTTTCAGTCATGTAAAGAACACCACCCATCACCAGTGCAACATTCCCATCACCAATGTCCCAAATCTCCCTCCTCCCTACCCAACCCCAACCTGTACTCTAGACAGGCTTTCTATTTCCCTCGTACATTCTCATTATTAGGAGAGTTCAAAACGTAGTTATTTCTCTAACTAAACTCATCCCTGTTTGTGGTGAGCTTCATGAGGTGAGCTGTAACTTCCAGCTCTTTTCTCTTTCGTGTCTGAAAGTTATTATTGCAAGAATGTCTTTCATTTTTCTTAAAACCCATAGATGAGTGAGACTATTCTGTGTCGTTCTCTCTCTCTCTCTCTCTGACTTATTTCACTCAGCATAATAGATTCCATGTACATCCATGTACAGGAAAATTTTATGACTTCATCTCTCCTGAGAGCTGCATATTGTTCCATTGTGTATCTGTACCACAGTTTCTTTAGCCATTCATCTATTGAAGGGTATCTTGGCTGTTTCCAGAGACTTGCTATGGTAAATAGTGCTGAAATGAATATAGGTGTAAGGAAGGGATTTTGTATTGTATTTTTGTGTTCCTAGGGTATATTCCTAGAAGTGGTATAAATGGGTCGTATGGGAGCTCGATGTCCAGTTTTTGGAGGAATCTCCATATCGCTTTCCATAAAGGTTGAACTAGACGGCATTCCCACCAGCAGTGGATAAGAGTTCCTTTCTCTCCACATCCCTGCCAACACTGCTTGTTCCCATTCTTTGTGATGTGTGCCAATCTCTGTGGTGTGAGGCGGTAGCTCATAGTTGTTTTGATTTGCACCTCCCTGATGATTAGAGATGTGGAGCATTTTTTTCATGTGTCTTTTGGCCATTTGTATTTCTTCTTTGTCAAAGTGTCTGTCAATTACTTCTCCCATTTTTTGATGGGATTAGATTTTTTTTCTTGTAAATTTCTGTCAGTGCCTTGTATATTTTGGAGATTAGCCCCTTATCTGATGGGTATTAGGTGAATAGTTTCTCCCACTCAGTGGGTGGCTCTTGTATCCTGGGCGCTATTTCTTTTGAGGTGCAGAAGCTTCTCAGTTTAATATATTCCCATCTGTTAATCTCTGCTTTCACTTGCTTGGAGAGTGCAGTTTCCTCCTTGAATATGCCTTTAGTCTCATGTCCTGGAGTGTTTTAACTACGTGTTGTTCTATGTGTCTTATGGTTTCGGGCCTGATATCGAGGTCTTTCATCCATTTGGATTTAACTTTCGTACATGATATTAGCTGGGGCTCTAAGTTCAATTTTTTGCAAGTTGCTAGTCAGTTGTGCCAACACCACTTGTTGACGAGGCTTTCTTTGCTCCATTTAGGTTTTCTTGCTCCTTTATCAAAAATTAGGTGATTGCATGTCTGGGGAACATTCTCTGAGTATTCAAGCCTATTCCACTGATCTGAGAGCCTGTCTTTCTTCCAATACCATGCTGTTTTGATAACTATTGCTTTGTAGTAAAGTTTAAAGTTGGGGAAAGTAATTCCTCCCATATTCTTTTTCCCAATGATTGCTTTAGCTATTCTAGGGTGTTTATTGTTCCAAATGAATTTCAAAAGTGCCTGATCCACTTCTTTGAAGAATGTCATGGGTATCTTTACAGGGATCAAATTATATCTGTACAATGCTTTGGGGAGTATTGCCATTTTAAAGATGTTAATCCTGCCAATCCATGAGCAGGGTATGTGCTTCCATTTCCACATGTTCTCTCTTATTTCTTGGAGCAGAATTTTATAGTTTTCTTTGTATAGTTCCTTCACATTTTTAGTCAAGTTGATTCCAAGATACTTGAGTTTGTGTGGCACTATTTTGAATGGGGATTTTTTCTTAATGTCCATTTCTTTATTACTATTGGTGTATAGAAAGGCCATTGATTTTTGTGTGTTAATTTGTAGCCTGCCACCTTGCTATATGAGTCTATTGTTTTTAGAAGTTTTTTCATAGAGACTTTAGGGTTCTCTAGGTAGAGTATCGTGTCATCTGCAAACAGCGAGAGCTTGAGTTCTTCCTTTCCTATCTGGATTCCCTTGATATCTTTTCTTGCCTAATCGCTATAACAAGTACTTCCAGTGCTATGTTGAATAGGAGTGGTGAAAGAGGACAGCCCTGTCTTGTGCCAGAATTTAGAGGAAAGGCTTTTAGTTTTTCTCCACTGAGGACAATATTTGCCTTCGGTTTGTGGTAGATGGCCTTAACTATATTGAGAAAGGTTCCTTTCATTCCCATCTTGCTGAGAGTTTTGATCAAGAATGGGTGTTGGACCTTATCAAATGCTTTCTCTGTGTCTATTGATATGATCAAGTGATTTTTACTTTTCTTGTTGTTGATAGATTTATGGATGTTAAACCAGCCTTGCATTCCTGGGATGAAACCTACTTGATCGTAGTGGATGATCTTCTTAATGAGGCATTGAATGCTATTTGCCAGGATTTTGTTGAGGATCTTTGCATCTGTATTCATCAGCGATATTGGACTGTAATTTTCTTTTTTGGTAGCATCTCTGTCTGGTTTAGGTATCAAGGTGATGTTGGCTTCATAATAGCTATTTGGAAGTGTTCCTGTTTTTTCAATTTCATGAAAGAGTCTTGTCAGGATTGGTAGAAGGTTTGAAAGAATTTGAAAGAATTTCAAATGAATTTTGAAATGAAATGAAAGGTTTCAAAGGTTTGAAAAGTTTGAAAGAATTTGTTAGTAAATCCATCTGGGCCTGGGCTTTTGTTTTTAGGCAGACATTTGATTACTGTCTTAATTTCCTCAATAGTGATTGGTGTGTTTAGATATGCTACATCCTCTTCATTCAACCATGGAAGATTATAAGAGTCCAAAAATGTATCCATTTCTTCCAGGTTTTCATTTTTATTGGCATAGAGTTTCTCAAAGTAGTTTCTGATTACCCTTTGGATCTCTACCATATCAGTAGTGATCTCTCCTTTTTCATTCCTAATATGAGTTATCAAGTTTGTCTCTCTTTATTAGTTTTGCCAGTGGTCTATAATCTTGTTTATTTTTTCAAAGAACCAACTTCTTCTTTCGTTGATCTTTCTGATTGTTTTTTGAGTTTCCACTTCGTTGATTTCTGCTCTCAGCTTTGTTATTTCCTTCTGTCTTCCTATTCTTGGGTTCTTTTGTTGAGCATTTTCTTCATTTTCGGCCTGATTTAATCCTGTGTGTGGCTCATCTGTGGATGGCTTGCCTTCCCTGGAGCCTTCCCTGGAGCTGAGCTTACATGCCCAGAAAGGGGAAGCCGCTGAACTCTGCTGGAACTCAGATGCCAGCACCCCTATCTGCCTGTCTTCTGTGCTGTGCTCCATTTTCGGCCTGATTTCATCCTCTGTGTGGCTCATCTGCAGATGACTCGCCTTCCCTAGAGCCTTCCATGGAGGTGAGTTTACAAGCCCAGAAAGGGTGGAGCCAGAGGAGCACAGCCGCTCTGCTTCGCTTCCGGGCCCTGCACATCATTTAGCCAATGAAGACAACTACAACACTTAGAATAACTCACAATACAAGTGTGACAATGGGAAAACAACGCAGGCCAGCGCCAGACATAGAGAATGACGATGGCAACTCTGATGACTTGAACATGACCAACCAACTAGTCAGTCTCTCAGATAAGGAGTCTTCATTGGCTAAATGATGTGCAGGGCCCGGAAGCGAAGCGGAGCGGCTGTGCTCCTCTGGCTCCACCCTTTCTGGGCTTGTAAACTCACCTCCATGGAAGGCTCTAGGGAAGGCAAGTCATCTGCAGATGAGCCATACAGAGGATGAAATCAGGCCGAAAATGGAGCACAGCACAGAAGACAGGCAGATAGGGGTGCTGGCATCTGAGTTCCAGCAGAGTTCAGCGGCTTCCCCTTTCTGGGCATGTAAGCTCAGCTCCAGGGAAGGCTCCAGGGAAGGCGAGCCGTCCACAGATGAGCCACACACAGGATGAAATCAGGCCGAAAATGGAGCACAGCACAGAAGATAGTCAGATAGTCGTGCTGGCATCTGAGTTTCAGCAGAGTTCAGCGGCTTCCCCGACTTGGCATCTTTATGCTCAGACTTTACTCTTCACTGTGGCTCATTACTTCAACTACTGGAGAGTTGAGATAATATGTAGACTCTATTTACTAGGAAAGTTTTGAAAGCAAGCTATTATTTAGCTCCTTTGCTATGCTTCTTGTAATCAAAGGTTTATTAGGCATGTGTAGATACCATCAGATAAGTCTGGCCTTCTCTGGTGAGTGGGAGAAGCAAGTGGTGCTCTGTAGAAGATTTTGCTTGGATTTTATTAACTTATATTAACCAGGACAACAACAATTAAAAGTTGCTAATGCATCATGTATAAGAACTTTTTAAATGAGCCATTTTATATCCCCAACATAATCTACTATCCCAACATACAAACATCAAAAGCCTCAAGGAAGGGCTGCAGCCATAATACTGAGAGCAGGGCACTTACCTGGCACATGGCAGACCTGAGCTTGATCCCAGCATCTCATTTGGTCCTCTGTGCACCACCAAGAGTCACCCCTGAGTGCAGAACCAGGAGTATCCTCTAAGCTTTGCCAGATGTGGCCAAAAAAACAAAAACAAAAACAAAATAAAAGCCTCCCGGAACAAGTTGATTATAATTATTATAATTATTTTTGTGTGTGTGGTTTTTGGGTCACACCCGGCATTGCTCAGGGGTTATTCCTGGCTCCAGGCTCAGAAATTGCTCCTGGCAGGCATGGGGGAGCATATGGGATGCCGGGATTTGAACCGATGACCTTCTGCATGAAAGGCAAACGCCTTACCTCCATGCTATCTCTCTGGCCCAATTATTATAATTATTAATAAGTTAAGTTATTAAGCTATTAATAAGTTAATTAAAATAATTATAATCATTTAACAAGTTAGAGTTGTGTTTTGGAAAACTTGAGCACTTTACCCTGCAGTCTGGGACTGTGAAATAGAACCATCAAAAGCATTTCTGAGAATAGTTACATTGTCTGACGCTCACCTCCTCTGTCCATGCCCACCCCCCACTAAGGAGCAGCCAGTGCAGTGCCATTGCCCTGTCAGAATCTCACCAGAGAAACAGTGATGGTGGTAGTCCTAGCATTCATTCACATAGGCCACTGTCACTTTTCCCTAGGGTTCATAGAGGACAAAGGCCTTTTTCCATCTTCTCAATGAGCTTAGATAAAGGACCTCAATGTATTTCTCAGTCATGATTTTCAGAGTCACATTTTAGTTCCAAAGACAGACCTTAATGCAGAGTCCAGCAAATGTCTATCGGGAAACTCTATTTGACTTCACTGACGCTTCCTTGGAGGGTGGCAGCAGAGGACCTTTAGCAATGCTTAGAAGCCTGAGGGGCCATTCCTGCTATGCTCAGTCTATGAAACTCTCTAGGTCTCTCAGAGATGGTCCAGGGTAGAGTCCTTTAGCAGCCTGACTCTCCTCAAGAGACTCTGGAGAAAACTGAAAATTGGGGAAGGCAAACCAGGTTATAATATCAGAAAAAGAAAAGGCTGAACTCCTGCTGGAGTCTCTGTACACCTGGTGATTTGTAATCCTGGGACAAAGTGACCAAAAATTTGTGGAAGGACCAGAGCAGAGAGGGCATTTTCCTTGCATGTAGCCAGCCATGTATCCCCAGCATCCCATATGACACCTCAAGCCTGCATGGAGTAATTTCTGACCACAAAACCAGGAATAACCCCTGAGTGCTGCTGGATGTGGTCTGAAAATAATACAAAAAAATTTTTTGTGGTACTTGTAGTGTTCCACAGATACTCTTGAGCTTTATTCCAGAATTCAGCTCAGCCATGTGGAACCAGTTTAATCTCTCTAGGTGTTGCTGATATGCTTTGAAGCTATGTTCAACATAGCCCTGAGCAAGACTCTGCCAGCTCAAAGTGCTTCCGAGACTGTCATTTAGCTGCAACCCAAAGCAAAACTTGAGGAATCCTTGGGATGAGAAAGAAACAGGCTACTCAGAAAGCATGGCCTTTATTATGTCTGTAGCTAGGAAAAATTTCCAAATATGCAAAGGAGCAGGAAAAATACCAGCCTTATGGTCACGACTAAAATCACCCAGAAATGGCAGAGTACAGAATCGGTATTAACTACTGATTCTAATAATACATTAGTGTATTATTTACACTCAGGAAACAAGGAGAAACATAGAAGGAATTGCCAAGTCAGAGATGAGGACTACATCTGAGTCCTGTTATTCCTCGCTGTTTTGGTCTGTCTAGGACACTAAACTAATGACACTGCACACTCTCCTACCGAAGTAACAGGAGGCGATTACTGTGAGCCTTGGTGGATAAAATATGCACCAGTCATCACATTACCTTGTCTTATATGTGCTTAAAGATGCCCTGATTTATACATTGTTATCAATACACACTGTGTCCACAACCTGTAGTCCCCCATGATAGATTGAATAAAACTCATTTAATGTGTATTTTTCTGTGTGTTCAAGCTTGTCTTTCTGCACTAGAAGCACCAGATTGTACTACAAAACCATCACTGAGACTTTCAAATAGTGGCACTACCAACAGTGACTGACTGTGTAAGAAAAAAAGTACAGCACTCAGCAGAGAGAACAAAAGGCACCTGTGTGCAGCAAGAGAGCTGAACTAAGGCACCATGTCACCTCCTCTGTCCCAAGCATGAATGATGCAGAGATTTGCAAGATCTATGCAGTGACCATGCAGCACTGCAGAGAGGAGCGAGTACAGTGCAATTTGTATCACAAGACAATGTTTGCATATTGCCTCTTTCGTAAACAGGTCCTCAAATTTATATAAAAACTTCATAGGCTGGAAGAGTTGAACATTATTTAAAAAGAATGAGGTTGGAGGCACATTGGTGGTATAGGGGCGAGCAAAGCTGCCTTCCAAAGAATGAGGTTGGAGGGCTTCCATGAGTCACTTCCAGGACAGATGCAAGTGCTACAGTAATGGAGACGAGATGAGGACCGACCTGGAGGTCCAGAGGATTGAGTACAAGATGAAGAGAGCAGAAATAGATCCTGTAAGACACTGGGTACAGCAAAGAAAAGGTATTTCTGCTAGAAAAAGCTTGTTTTGTTTTGTTTTCAAAACGCTGGGAAAATTAGTTATCTGTATATGCCAAAAAGAAAATAATCTTTCCATGTATGCCCCCACAAATCTATACTGGGCTTGTAAACTCACCTCCATGGAAGGCTCTAGGGAAGGCAAGTCATCTGCAGATGAGCCATACAGAGGATGAAATCAGGCCGAAAATGGAGCACAGCACAGAAGACAGGCAGATAGGGGTGCTGGCATCTGAGTTCCAGCAGAGTTCAGCGGCTTCCCCTTTCTGGGCATGTAAGCTCAGCTCCAGGGAAGGCTCCAGGGAAGGCGAGCCGTCCACAGATGAGCCACACACAGGATGAAATCAGGCCGAAAATGGAGCACAGCACAGAAGATAGTCAGATAGTCGTGCTGGCATCTGAGTTTCAGCAGAGTTCAGCGGCTTCCCCGACTTGGCATCTTTATGCTCAGACTTTACTCTTCACTGTGGCTCATTACTTCAACTACTGGAGAGTTGAGATAATATGTAGACTCTATTTACTAGGAAAGTTTTGAAAGCAAGCTATTATTTAGCTCCTTTGCTATGCTTCTTGTAATCAAAGGTTTATTAGGCATGTGTAGATACCATCAGATAAGTCTGGCCTTCTCTGGTGAGTGGGAGAAGCAAGTGGTGCTCTGTAGAAGATTTTGCTTGGATTTTATTAACTTATATTAACCAGGACAACAACAATTAAAAGTTGCTAATGCATCATGTATAAGAACTTTTTAAATGAGCCATTTTATATCCCCAACATAATCTACTATCCCAACATACAAACATCAAAAGCCTCAAGGAAGGGCTGCAGCCATAATACTGAGAGCAGGGCACTTACCTGGCACATGGCAGACCTGAGCTTGATCCCAGCATCTCATTTGGTCCTCTGTGCACCACCAAGAGTCACCCCTGAGTGCAGAACCAGGAGTATCCTCTAAGCTTTGCCAGATGTGGCCAAAAAAACAAAAACAAAAACAAAATAAAAGCCTCCCGGAACAAGTTGATTATAATTATTATAATTATTTTTGTGTGTGTGGTTTTTGGGTCACACCCGGCATTGCTCAGGGGTTATTCCTGGCTCCAGGCTCAGAAATTGCTCCTGGCAGGCATGGGGGAGCATATGGGATGCCGGGATTTGAACCGATGACCTTCTGCATGAAAGGCAAACGCCTTACCTCCATGCTATCTCTCTGGCCCAATTATTATAATTATTAATAAGTTAAGTTATTAAGCTATTAATAAGTTAATTAAAATAATTATAATCATTTAACAAGTTAGAGTTGTGTTTTGGAAAACTTGAGCACTTTACCCTGCAGTCTGGGACTGTGAAATAGAACCATCAAAAGCATTTCTGAGAATAGTTACATTGTCTGACGCTCACCTCCTCTGTCCATGCCCACCCCCCACTAAGGAGCAGCCAGTGCAGTGCCATTGCCCTGTCAGAATCTCACCAGAGAAACAGTGATGGTGGTAGTCCTAGCATTCATTCACATAGGCCACTGTCACTTTTCCCTAGGGTTCATAGAGGACAAAGGCCTTTTTCCATCTTCTCAATGAGCTTAGATAAAGGACCTCAATGTATTTCTCAGTCATGATTTTCAGAGTCACATTTTAGTTCCAAAGACAGACCTTAATGCAGAGTCCAGCAAATGTCTATCGGGAAACTCTATTTGACTTCACTGACGCTTCCTTGGAGGGTGGCAGCAGAGGACCTTTAGCAATGCTTAGAAGCCTGAGGGGCCATTCCTGCTATGCTCAGTCTATGAAACTCTCTAGGTCTCTCAGAGATGGTCCAGGGTAGAGTCCTTTAGCAGCCTGACTCTCCTCAAGAGACTCTGGAGAAAACTGAAAATTGGGGAAGGCAAACCAGGTTATAATATCAGAAAAAGAAAAGGCTGAACTCCTGCTGGAGTCTCTGTACACCTGGTGATTTGTAATCCTGGGACAAAGTGACCAAAAATTTGTGGAAGGACCAGAGCAGAGAGGGCATTTTCCTTGCATGTAGCCAGCCATGTATCCCCAGCATCCCATATGACACCTCAAGCCTGCATGGAGTAATTTCTGACCACAAAACCAGGAATAACCCCTGAGTGCTGCTGGATGTGGTCTGAAAATAATACAAAAAAATTTTTTGTGGTACTTGTAGTGTTCCACAGATACTCTTGAGCTTTATTCCAGAATTCAGCTCAGCCATGTGGAACCAGTTTAATCTCTCTAGGTGTTGCTGATATGCTTTGAAGCTATGTTCAACATAGCCCTGAGCAAGACTCTGCCAGCTCAAAGTGCTTCCGAGACTGTCATTTAGCTGCAACCCAAAGCAAAACTTGAGGAATCCTTGGGATGAGAAAGAAACAGGCTACTCAGAAAGCATGGCCTTTATTATGTCTGTAGCTAGGAAAAATTTCCAAATATGCAAAGGAGCAGGAAAAATACCAGCCTTATGGTCACGACTAAAATCACCCAGAAATGGCAGAGTACAGAATCGGTATTAACTACTGATTCTAATAATACATTAGTGTATTATTTACACTCAGGAAACAAGGAGAAACATAGAAGGAATTGCCAAGTCAGAGATGAGGACTACATCTGAGTCCTGTTATTCCTCGCTGTTTTGGTCTGTCTAGGACACTAAACTAATGACACTGCACACTCTCCTACCGAAGTAACAGGAGGCGATTACTGTGAGCCTTGGTGGATAAAATATGCACCAGTCATCACATTACCTTGTCTTATATGTGCTTAAAGATGCCCTGATTTATACATTGTTATCAATACACACTGTGTCCACAACCTGTAGTCCCCCATGATAGATTGAATAAAACTCATTTAATGTGTATTTTTCTGTGTGTTCAAGCTTGTCTTTCTGCACTAGAAGCACCAGATTGTACTACAAAACCATCACTGAGACTTTCAAATAGTGGCACTACCAACAGTGACTGACTGTGTAAGAAAAAAAGTACAGCACTCAGCAGAGAGAACAAAAGGCACCTGTGTGCAGCAAGAGAGCTGAACTAAGGCACCATGTCACCTCCTCTGTCCCAAGCATGAATGATGCAGAGATTTGCAAGATCTATGCAGTGACCATGCAGCACTGCAGAGAGGAGCGAGTACAGTGCAATTTGTATCACAAGACAATGTTTGCATATTGCCTCTTTCGTAAACAGGTCCTCAAATTTATATAAAAACTTCATAGGCTGGAAGAGTTGAACATTATTTAAAAAGAATGAGGTTGGAGGCACATTGGTGGTATAGGGGCGAGCAAAGCTGCCTTCCAAAGAATGAGGTTGGAGGGCTTCCATGAGTCACTTCCAGGACAGATGCAAGTGCTACAGTAATGGAGACGAGATGAGGACCGACCTGGAGGTCCAGAGGATTGAGTACAAGATGAAGAGAGCAGAAATAGATCCTGTAAGACACTGGGTACAGCAAAGAAAAGGTATTTCTGCTAGAAAAAGCTTGTTTTGTTTTGTTTTCAAAACGCTGGGAAAATTAGTTATCTGTATATGCCAAAAAGAAAATAATCTTTCCATGTATGCCCCCACAAATCTATACAAACCAACTCAAAATAGTTCGCAAACAGAAATTTAAATCCTAAAATGAGAAATCTATAGAGGAAAAGCGAGGAGAAAAATGTTTGTGGCATTCCACATGGCACAGACTTTGTAGGTACACTGTCCAAATTATAATTCTTTAAAAAATAATTGGGATTTATAATATATCAATGCTAATATCATTAAGAAGACTGACTCAAGTTATTGACAATTTCTGAACCAGCAGAGAACATTTCCTATTGTAAGAGGTAAACCTCTCTTCCTTGTCAAAAAAAAATGGCAGCTGCCCTGCAGGATGTTAACTGGTGGAGAGCTCAGACATTCACAGGGAACCTTACTTCAAGAGGCTTTTGGCATTGTAGCATCTCCAGTCACTCTGGATATCCACCTTCACCAGTAAGTATCCACCAGTTTTGCCCCACAATGCAGCAATGTTTTCACCTGGCGAACAAACTGATTTGTATAATACCCATTACTCAAACCTTAACTATGTTCCTCTCTGTCTACAAACAGTATTTGCAGCTGAACTCTTCAGCTGAACTCTACCACGGCAAGGTCCAGCTCCACAAGCTTCTGAGCTCTGCATGCTGCCTCTCCATCCCAGAATTGCCTGACTAAAATTCGGAGGCCTTTGTGGAGGCAGGCAGGTTCTCCTGTCGTCCAGCCAGGTTCTGTAGTCTCCACATTTGATCTGTGTCCTCACAAGGGGCCCAGCTTCTTAGCTCCTGAAGCATGCAGCAGCTTACTTGGCCACACAACTTGTAGCACAGTAGTCCCACAGAAAACTTGATGGGGAAGATGCATAGAAGCCCACCAAGCCCAATGAGCGAGAATAACAGAGGGGTCAAACAGCACCAGCCAACTCAGTAAATGCTCAATTATTGCAGTCATGTCACTGTAAGGATGTTTAATGGGATCAAAGAAACAATAGCACAAGTAGTCAATGAAGGCAGCAGTGCTGAAGAAAGAATGAGTGCTGAAATGAGAAATCTACGTGCAGAAATGAAGATCATGGTAGGTGTTATAAAAAAACTCAACAGAACTCCTGACCAGCAGATTGACAGCAGCTAAACTCCTGATCAAGGAACTCCAAGATGAAATGGAGAAAACCTCTAGGAAACAGGAGAAGGTGGGAAACAAGTCTGAAAAGAACCATATACCAGAGAGCTATGGGATGAACTCAAGAGGAACAATACAAAAATCACTGAGGTCCCTGAAAAACAGGAAGATAAATTTGATGAAGAAATAGTATTTAGAGGCCAGAGAGATAGCATGGAGGTAAAGCATTTGCCTTGCATGCAGAAAGATGGTGGTTCGAATCCCAGCATCCCAAATTGTTCCCTGAGCCTGCCAGGAGCGATTTCTGAGCATAGAGCCAGGAGTAACCTCTGAGCTGCCAGGTATGACCCAAAAACAACAACAACAAAAAACAAACAAACAAAAAAAGAAATAGTATTTAAAGAAGTTATAAACTGAACTTTCCTAGACTTGAGGATTATAGGTTCTGATATCCAAGAGACCCCAAATGATCCAAGAGAAAAATAGACTCAACTAGGAAAACTCCAAGATACATTGTACTTAAAATTTAAAAAAAGGGTCAAAGATATAGAAATTGGAAGTAGCAAGATAAATAAAGCAACTTATAGATAAAGGAGATTCCATAAGATTCAATACAGATCTATAAAGTGAGACTATTAGCCAAAAGGGAGTGAAGGAATATAGCACAAAAACTCACCAAAATGAACACCACCCCAAGAATACTTGAACCAGCTAGATTCTCCTATTTGAAGGAACAGTGCATATAAAGCTTTCGGAACAAGTAATAGTTTTGGAAATTTATAAACTTAAAACAAGCTCTACCAAAAGTGTTAAAAAGAGCCTCTTTAAAGGGCAGGACCAACTCTCAGCATGGAGCTCAGTCATAATGCTCCTGGGTATCCTCTATTAGATTTAGGGGGCTATGTTTACTCTCAGCTTGTTGAAGGAGTCTATACTTTCTCAATAATGAATTAATGTCTTGCTTATATGGAATGTTCTGGTCTTACCAGTCTTTTCAGTATTCTCTTTCTTAGGATAAAATAGTTTGTACTTTATTAGGCCTATTTATATCTTCCCTTTTAAGTTTTATGAATTATCTTCACTTTTAGTAAATTTTTTAAATTAATATCTTTATTTAAACACCTTGATTACAAACATGATTGTGGTTGGGAACTTCTAGTAAATTTTATAGTTGTGAGTTTTACCCATTTATGCAAATTCTAAAATAAATAAATGGAGAATTAAAAAATAACTATTTTATTTCTAATTGGGAAGACAGGATTATTGCTGTAATAAGATCCAACTACAAATTAAAAATATGCAATATATTTTAGAGACCAGAGCTGTAAACTTAACTATGTTAGTGATAATAAGCATTGTGCTATATTGTAGTAAGTGATTTTATTGTATTTACATATGTTAACATTACTTGTCAACCATCACAAGTAGACTTTTATTAATTTATATTTTGATGTTTGCTTTTGCCATTTCTTTTAAGTTTTTTGGGGGCAAGTAATATGGAATAATATTTTTATGTGTCTGCAAAGGGGGACAGATTGTGGGGAGACTGGGAGGGAAAGTCCTATGGGTGGTTGGGACTGGTGCTGGAATATTCTATGCCTGAAACAACTTTATTATAAATAACTTGGTAAATCATGACATTATAAACTTGACTTTTTAAAAGAACAGTGTTTGCAGATAGAGAAGTGAATGCTGATTTATTATCATACAGATTTTGGAGGTGTCATTTTTGTCATAACAGAAAGAAAATTCCTCATAGGTTTTAAGTTTTGTATACTGTAAACCACAAAGGATGTACTTAAAGCTTTGTCACTAGATTTGTGGTTTTTTAAGTAATTTATTGGACTAAATTGTTGGTGATTTTGAACAATTTTTAAAATTATAGATGTTTTATCTCTGAGAAGTTTGTAATATTAGCATTTTTCTCACCAACTATTTCTTTGCAAGCATTTTGTTGTTGTTGTTTTGAACCACACCCAGTGGTGCATGAAGGTTACTCCTGAATCTGTGCTCAGGGGTCATTCCTGAAAGTGCTTGGGGACCATATGGGATGCTAGGGATTGAATGCTCCTGAGAACTCTCAGATTGTCTCATTTCTGATATCCAGCTGGTGATTTGCATTCTGTATCTAAAATATATTGCATTAATTTTAATTTATACTTGGGTCTCTTTGTGGCAATACTTCTGTCTTCCCTATAGTCAGAAAACTACTTTTTAATTCTTTATTTTTCAGTTTATATGAAATGGGTAAAGCCTGTAATTGTAAAATTTATCTAGTGAAGAGAAATAGTAAATTTACTGCGAAATGATGACCACAATAAGTTAAGTAGACTCCCATGACTGTAACACAGTTAATGCATTATATAATATATAATATTAATATATGTATAAATAAATATAATAATAAAATAAAATATAAATAAATAATTTATTGTTTTTTGAACTTGAAGGTGGTAGGTACCATAGACCCCTTCCGCCATTGCAGCATCTACCTGAGTTTGTTTCCTCAGTCTTCTCCTTTAAGTGAGATTACTCTGGGATCTTCCTTTTCTGTTCACTGTCTTTCACTCAGAGCAGCACGCTTGAAGGTGACCCATGCCAGGCACCCCAGGCCCTCCTAGCTAATCTGCTCCCTAGTCAGCACAGGCCCCTTCCAAGTCCACCGTCTGCTTCCACATGATATCCACATAAGTGTAGGACAAACAGAGGAGTCCAAGTGTCTTTACTTGGCTGTTGCAGAACAACCCTTGATGGGGTTGACTGATGAAGGGATGGAGGATGAGGTCTTTGTCCTCCAGCTCCGACCACGCGTCTGTAACCCTGTTTAGCCGGCGGTTCTGAGGTGAATGAGGCAGGTATAAAGCTAACAGGCAGTCAGGCTTCTGAAGGTGACAGCTTTATTCCGTGCATAAGGCTGAAGCCAAAAGCCTCAGAATCAGCCCCTGGAAAAAAGCCCCAGTCTTCCACAGACCCTTGCTTTTATACATCATAATCAGGTACCACCCTATGGTGGGAGCAGAATGCCAGGTCACACCCTAGGGTAGGACACAATCACCGATCAGGGTAGGATCAGTAACATAATAATCCCTTGGAAATGTTTACATACACAACACTTGGCATCTCACTGTGAGCTCATGCTCTGGTCCATGTGTTATTTCTCTGTAGTCGCACACACTGGATATTTTTGTGCTGATAAAACATGGTCTGTTGGGTCTGCATTGGAGGTGTACAAAGCCAGAACCCGTAGCAGTGCTTGCTGACTGTTCTGTTTTCTCCTTTCAGTGAGAAATAATATATTGGATACACTCATGCCTCTGTATCCTCACTTATAAAATACACTGAAGGGTTCCATTGCTTCAGTTTTGCAGGCCACAGTTAACCTTCATCTAAGTAGAAATCTAGTATGGGAAATGAGGTGGAGCCTTAATTGTGAGACGGAGAGGAGAGAAATGGCTCCAGATGGTCCATTTTATACATTTAATGTCACTGCTTATGCTGATAGTAGACCTGAGAAAACTGGCTATACTGGAGGTGTTTTGTTAGGCAGCGTCAGGTTAAAGCTGGTTTATTCTGTGAGCCCTGAAGGCTAGACTACAAAGTTACTTTGAATTCTCTCATTATGTGACAGCAGAACTGAATATGGCTGATTAAGCAGGCCGATTGAGTCTTCAGGCGAGTCCAGAATGGCACGGCCCGGTCAGCAGGCCCTGCTGCTGTCTCAATTGCTGTTTATGAAGTCTAGGTTTGCAGTAGCCAAAGACGCTCCAGGTTCTGCGAGCTTTGGGTGAAAGCTGCTAAACTCCATCTTTTAAGGCAGTATAAGACTTTTATTTAACTCTGTGGAACACAGTGAGAGGCAGGCAAGGAAAGGCAGTTTTGTAGGCTGACTAGGAGTCAGCGCAGGCCTGAGCGGCTGAGGTGAGGAGCGACTCCACTGTCGCGGTCGTCTCCAATGGAAAAGTTCACAAGGTGACTGATTTCAGACAGGAGAGGGCTGGGACACTCCTGGTAGAACTCAGGGACTAGTCTGAGTTCTATGCTCAGAGTGACCCCTGACCCCAATCCCCAGCATCATCTATTGTTCCTCTGCGTTCAAGCAAAGTCACTGCTGAGCACAGAGCCTGGAGTAGCCCCTGAGCATTGTTGGTCCCGACCCAAATACCCTTCCTTAACCCCCTCGAGATGACTTTCCCATAAACATTGCTTGGACATCCTCTCCTGACCCCTGCCGTTGGCCTCTATACTTAGGTCTCCGTTGTTCTGGTCTCCCCTCTCTTGAACCTGGAATCCCAGAAGCTTGCCTACCAATGTCAGCCCACCTAAGACTCTATGACGTGGGCTGCAGATCCTACAGGCTGACAGTATTCCTCTCTTCCCCTGGCCCCTATTGTCTAGTCCTGGCCGAGGCACTTGTATCTGAGATAGACCCTTGGTCCTTGCTACTTTCCCCAGGGGGACTTCGAGCTGTGAGGACTAACTCCCTTCCCCAGAGCCTTTGAGCTAGGGAGCAGATAAGGGGCTGAGCTGGTGAGGCACAGGACCCAGGTGGAGATAGCAGCATCCTGTCACCAGCAAAGAAGTCCAGGCCAGGATATCCCTGCCAAGTGGCACCTAGATCAGAGGGAGAGACTTGCACTTGGAATTCAGAAAAGCTGTTGCTTCCAGATCCTTCCAGCTACTGAGTTATAAAATCGGGGTTCTTGCCCAGTCATATCTGACCTGTAAGTATGCAATGTGTTACATATGGGCTAAGATAATAGTTTATTCACCTCAAATTTAAATGTAACTTGTACTTTTGTTTGCTAAGTCTGGCTAGATAGTATAGCTCTATTTATAGTCTGGCATTCAGAGAGGGTTCTATCGAAGAGGATTTTGTGATTGGACATATCGTGGCTGTTGAGATACTGGAAGAGCCTCGTGTATTGGAACGTAGTTCAAACGGAATGATGAGAATGAAGATGGAATAAGGAGTGAAGTTCTACTGTGATTCCATCTGAATTCAAGATTGAATGCTTGGATTTCTCAAACATTCACATCAGGAATGACAGGTTAATTTATAGTGGGAGGAAAGCAAGTTGCATTCAAGAATTAACAGGAATGACAGTAGAGGTTGATTCCTTATCATACTATCTTAGTGGCTTCGTTGTGATTTAAAATCCTGGCTCATGGGTGTTGGAGCTGAAACCTTGCAGTTGCTATCACAACACTCTAATGCCTTTCTCCTGTTACCTTTCAGTAAAATGATTACAAATTGTCTCCATGGGCCAGGAGAGCCTGGAAGAAACTGCTCTGAGTCCTGTGGAACTTGTTTGCCCAAGATTCAGATTTATGACCGTGGCTTCTAAGTAAGTTTGTGATGTGACTGAAGATGCTATGAGTGTTGATTTTAAATTCACGTAGGCAGAGAAGCCTTTCTGTGGAAGTTCCCCAGTTCCGTAGAACCACTATTTTTTTTCCAGTTTTGGGGCCATACCCAGTGGTTCCCAGAAGATACTCCTGACTCTTTGCTCAGAAATTACTCCTGGCAGGCTTGGGGGACCATATAGGACTCTGAGGATCAAACCCAGATTGGCCACATGTAAATCATATGCCCTACCTGCTCTGTTATTACTCCAGTCCCAACATAGCTCAACTTTTTTCTCTGCAGCTGCTGTTTTCTTTGTGTATTTATAGCTTCCCTGAGGCTGGATCCCTCTGAACACTTTCTCATTCAGCCATCATCAGAGCTGGTACACTCACTCCTACCACCCCACCCACAGCTCTTCAGAGCCAAGTGTTCCTCAGCGTTGGTGCATGGTGCACCCTCGAGCAGATGCTCAGAGCCAAGCTCCTGTGTCAATGCTCTGACCTCAGCTCAGCCCTCATGTCTCTGGTGGTCCATTGCACCTACATGAGTGTGTCTATCCATGTACAGTTCAATTGTACAAGTAAGTGTGCAGTGAACAAGCTGATGGTGATTGGTTCATGGCTAAGTATATGCTGGTGGCTGTACTAAAATCAGGGCTGGCAGATGAGATGGGCACATGCCCAGCCTCAGAGGGCACATGGTTTGACAAGGTATTGCCTCATGGCTGGAAAAACTGCCTGAGAGCCAGAGAACTAACTCAGAGATTCTTGCCTGGCTGATGTAGTCACACCTCAGCAGAGAGTCTCTTCATGGAAGTTTTTTGTTGGGGATATAGCATTGCACTGCTCCAACAAAGCATCTTCTGTTCATCATCTCCCAGACCCACTTGTGTTGCTGCTGCATATACTTAACCCACTTGGAATAGAGCAGTGTTTGCTCATGTAACAAGATGATTCTCCCTCCTTATGCCTTTGAGGGGGCTAGAGCAGAGACTGAAACAGATGTTGAAGCCATTTCTAGGCATAATATTTCTCCTTGATATTCTCCTAAAATAATGTGCCAGCAACCTGTGGCCTGAGACAGAAGCTTACCTAGAAGCTTGTTTGTGGGTTCCTGTTTTCTATAGCCTTCTGGGCTGCTACTCTAAGATCTGCAGAGAATCCACATCTGCTCAATGGCAGCAGAATAGAACACCAGCTGGGAAAAGCTTCCCAGGTCAAACAGAGGAAGAACTAGGCTCTGAAAATGTCTGCCAGTCTGCTTAGGCTGGGGAGGAGAATAGGAATGTGGAACTGGGTGTTTAGTACATTGAAACCAGTACTTGAGAAACAACGGGTTTCTCTGGAGTGAGCAACATAAGAAGGCTTGGTCATGTCCCAAAACACTGTCAGGCTACTGGAGGAGGCAGAGAGTGGGCTGCCAGGGGAGCAGGACAGTCAACTCAGGGATCACTGAAAGCCCCTAACTCCAAGGGGACTTATAGTTAGAGCTGACTTTTTAAAGCAATTTTTATTTATTTATTTTTAAGATTATTTTTATTGTGACCAAAGTGAATTACAAGTCATTCACAGTAATATTTAAGGTACATAGAGACATTGAATCAGGGACATTCCCATCACCACTGTTGTCCTCCCTCCACCCCTGTTCCTAGCATGCATCACATATCCTCTTCTTTTGCTGCCCCCCCACCCCCGGTTGCTAGTATTACTGGTCCCCTCTGTGTATAGCTTGTTGTAGATTCTGTTGTTGTTGACTATGTATTTGGTGTTTAAATCTGATAGTTTTTTTTATTTCTACTCAATGTTCATTTGACTGTTTGGTCTGGTTGTTGTTGACTTTGTATTTGGTGTTTAAGTCTGATAGTTTTTTTTTATTTCTACTCAATGTTCATTTGACTGTTTGGTCTGGTATCATCCATTCCCCCCCCCCCCTCAATTTATGAAGCAGGACAAGATGATCCAAGTTTTGTGGTTTCTGTTTTGAAAAAAAAGAAAAAAGAAAAGAAAGAAAACAAAAAATAAACAAACTAAAAACCAGAAGGAGGTTATAAATATTGATTTAAAAGAAGAAAGGGGAAAAAAGAAGAAAAACATAATAAAAAGATAAAAAATGCAAAAAACAGAAACAAAAAACAACAGAAAACAAAAATCAAACCAAAAAACCAAAACCAGTGACTACAAAAAAGCACCACAGCAATAAAGACAACAACCAAACAATTACCACGAGCACAAAATAAAAAGAAAAAAAATAAGTTGTGCTTTTTTTGCATAGGCACTGTAAATATTGGGGAGATTAGAAAGGGTATTCCCTTGGCCTAAAAGATACAGGGTTTCTTTGCCCTTGAAGCATACTGTCATGGGAATAACTACAGGCTCCATACACACCCTTTTTCACACTCCCAGGTCTTTTTATGGTGCCAGGAAACTTTCCGCTCAGCTGTGGATGATAAAGTCAGGCCTCTGTAACTAGAGATTTTGGTATTTGCACAGGTCACAGGATGAAGCCTGGGATAGAGTCTTTCTTTATGGTTCTAGAAGCTCTGTTCCATCGCTGTTGTTGTAATCAATCTTCTGTAGTTGGTGGTCTTGGTTTTTGCACTGCTCCTACGATAAAGCCTAGAGTAGAGTCTTTCATTATGTTTCCAGAAATTCTAAAGTTGACTTTTTATCTTCAGATTCAGGTAACATCCTAGCAGGTCTTTCTTTGTAGTTAGCCCATTCTACATTTAGTACTCAAATGCAAAGGATTGTAAATAGGTAAAAATCTGTAGCAAAGAAAGACCCAAGAATTCTTAGACAACCTATTTTCAGGCTCATTACAGTTTCAATTACCAAGCATATAGAGAAGAACTGGAGGTCAATGGAATGGAATACAGGACTCAAAAATATACTCAGATATCGATTGTCAATGGATTTTTCACCAATCTGGCAGCAGGGGAAAGATGGCTTATTCTACATATGGTATTGAAAGAATCAGGACAGTAAATTGGAAGAGTGGAGCTAGTTCCTTTCTTCAAATGATCAGTAATTGCTACTTGAAATATACTTAAGAGCTGAGATAAAATTTCTAGAATATACTGATAACTTTTGACTTGACAGAGTTGTCCAAATTACAATGAAACTAGGAGTAAGACCAAACTGGGCTTCTTACAGTTAAAAAAATGTTGAAGAGCATCAACTCATCTCTCCAATGAGTTTCTGAGATTGAGAAGTGGGCTTTCTCTGCTGCTGGAATTGTCTTTGGCTACTGAGATTTGTTCAGTGCTACATAGGGAAAATGTGCCTGTGGTGGGCATGGGGTATAAGCAGGGGTCGGGGGCTCCAGTGCTGCCTGCACCTCTGCCCCACACACCAGGCTGTGCCCAGTGTCAAAGATGGCAGGCACGCCCTGCCTGAGCAGTTATCCACCTCTCATGGCTTTCCCATTATTTCTTCACTTGTCCTCTCTCTATAGCCTGACTCTTAACAGTGTTGCTACGCAGCTCTTCCCATTAGCTTTGGGGGTTTTGGGGTTCCTGCAAGTGTTCTCAAAGCTCCTGTAGGTGCAGGCCACACTCCCATTTGCTGTTCTTTGCTCCCAGGAGGGGAGAGTGTGTTGGTTTAATGCTCAAATTTGCCACATGGGGGTTGGTGTGAGCCTGAGCACCTTGCTTAATCACTGTTAGCAGGCAGAGGAATCCTACATAGAGGTCCATTTTGCAAAAGATGCCTACCCTGAGGTTTGGGACAAACCCCAAAGTCAGGCCTTGGGGCCAGCCCTACCACAGTGCACCCAGGGCCTGTGTGGTGAGTGGGAAGGGCAGCAGCCTCCTTGTGGAAAGTCCAGCATTGCTGGTTCCACATTAGCGCAGCTGTTGCCCCCCTCTCCGAGGTGTCAGCACAGGGCTGCGAGTTCCAGAGCCCGACTCTGCCCTCACTGATAAATTTTTCACCAATCTGGCTGCAGGGGATGGCATGTACCTCCGAACTCCATTTCTGAACAGTCTCACAGCTGTTGAAGCCCCTGTTCTAGCTGGGTCACCATCTTTTCTTAGTCATGGGCTGAGCCCACAGAGACCTGGGGGTGAGGAGGGAGTGAATGCCACGGAACCCCGACTCTGTACTAGATTTGAGGAGAGCACCTTTCCAAAGCATTCCCAGAACACTGTGCATGAGAGGAAAGTGGGGTTGACCTAGCCCGAGGTTGATGAGCTGTTCTCTACCATGCCCCAAACACCAGCTCTCTGGGCTGTGTGTGAGGCCACGGTCTTGGGTGGGCTTCAGTGACCGATTTTGGGTCATGTGTGGTTCTGGGACCTTGGATGGGCCTCAGTGACTGGCTTTGGGTTGTGTGTAGTTCTAGGACCTTGAAAGTTCCCTGCCGGGACATGTTCAGTGCTTGTCTTTGCCAGTCTGCCCTGGCTCACTGGCTGTGAAGTGGAGGCCACCTACTGGCGCTTCTACTTAAATAGAGCCCTTTGCCCTCAGTTGTATAGCTGTTGGCTGAGAACTTTCTCTGTGGCAGAAGGGGAAGGGCAAGCTCCCATGGAGCAGTAGCCTTGGGTTCAGCTCATTGAGGATTTATGTCTTCATAAATTTATGAAGTTTCTTGTGTGTGTGTTTTGTTGTTGTTTTGTTGTTTTTTGTTTGTTTTGTTTTGTTTTGAATTTTGGGTCATGCCCAGCAGTGCTCAGGGGTTACTCCTGGCTCTACGCATAGAAATCATTCCTAGCAGGCTCGGGGGACCATATGGGATGCCGGAATTCGAACCACCATCCTTCTGCATGCAAGGCAAATGCCTTACCTCCATACTATCTCTCTGGCCCCAAATTTATGGAGCTTTATGTCTTCTGAAAGTATCAGCACTAAGGATGATTGTGGGATGGACTCAACCTAGCACCTCTTTTAGGTGCTGAAAGATGAGGGAATGTGTGTGGCCATTGGAGCAGGAGCAGCTTTGGGAAGAAGGCAGCTACTCTGACCACACTGAGCCTCTTCTAGTCTGGTCAATAGAGGATGAAATCTACTCTGCCATTAGAAATAGAAATATTTTTGTTCTGTTCCAGTATATTCTTTAAAACGTGGAGCCAGCAGTGTTGGAATCACCACGAGGAGGGATTTATGGGATAAGAAAATGTGAAAAGTGCTGTTTTCTCTTTTTTATACCTCAGTTGCCAAGATATATGGCCTTGAATTTTTTTTTTTTACTTCCTATCATTCAGCACATTAGAGACAGAATAAGTTAGCTGGGAGGGGTAGAATAGACTGTATCTTTGCTTTCTCCTTCAGTTCTTCCTTCAGCCTCGTACTGTGTGAGTTGCAGAGTCAAATGAGAGTATGGAAGAAGAAACAGAGTCTTTTATTTGTTTAATACTGGTGAGGCACACATTTAGGCACTGATATCTCCAAAGCATTGCTCTCTGGTAGAGGGTGTTATTGCATATAAAGTAATGCTCTAGCCTAGATCTGAGTCATAAAGCATTCCAAGCTCCACAGAAGTGCTGTGGATAGAGAAAGTTGGGGGAGATGTGTGTGTGTGTGTGTGTGTGTGTGTGTGTGTGTGTGAGAGAGAGAGAGAGAGAGAGAGAGGGAGAGAGAGACAGATAGAGAGAGACAAAGACAGAATACAGAGAGAGACATGGCAGAGAAAGGAAGAGAAAGAGGGATAATAGAGAAAAAGTGAGCACAAATATTTTTACTTGTAGTTACTGGGAAAGTTTCCTGGAGAAAACAGTATTTCTATCAATGCTTTATTAGAATTTAAGATTAGAATTTTTACAGAAGTTCTGTTTTTTAGGGGAGATTCAGTTCAAATAAGTTAAAACAAAAATTTGAGTTGTTTATGATAAGCATTTGAAAGGAATTAGTATTGAAAAATTGAATCAAGCTGACAAATGTGGACAGAAGGCATAATACAGGGATGCAGCCACTTGCCTAGTTCACAGCTGACTTTGTTTGATCTAGGCACCATATATGTCCCTCTGAGTACTATCATGAGTAATCCCTGAGCACAGCTGATTGTGGCCTCCAAACTCACCCAATTCCTCCCCCAAAATAAGGAGGACCAATATACAGTAAGAGCCTTTATACATAAAGGTCAACATTTGGGGTACTTGGAAGTCTGGAAAGGCTGCAGATGCCTGGCTCTTCAAATGGGGTCTGTAAGTCCAGGGCAAGATTTTTTATGGCTGTGCCAGCTCGGTGGTGAATGAGCTGGTGAGGAGGAGGAGATTGAAGATTGGGATATCAGGCACCAGGTTAGGTGGGCTGGTAAGTGTGAAGTGGGCTGAGGTGGAACAAATCTAAAGTGTGAAAAGATATGCAGAGGTACATGAAGCATGTAGGGACCTGGTTTCTCATCCTACCATGCCCTTGCCAGGAGCTGATTCAGGTGGGAGGGCAGAGACACGGATCTTGGGGTGGTGGAGAGGTGAACCTTTGGAATGAATAATTCAGAGCAGGAGGGTGCTCCCTCCTTCAGAAATTCTCTCCCACAGGGAGGTCAGCACAAGAAAAATCATGTCTGGATCCAAAATTGAGTATGTGTCAATAATGAAACAAATATGGCTTAGAGGAGAGCTTGCTTCACAGGAGTGAGTTTTATTTCTACTCATCATTTTCTTTGTACTCATTCACATCTGAATGACTAGCAAGACATAAAACTAGCTCCTATGGCTCGTTTTCCATCTCCCAATATTCCATTAGGGGTGGGGCTGAATGACAGGAAATGTCAGGCCACCTTCACACAGCTAATGCAGATATTTACAATACTGGCAGAATAATAAGACACGTTTGGAATGGCAGCAGGGTGTGAGGGTTATGATACATTCCTGCAGTTTTGGAGGCAACCAAGATTTCATTAGGAGCTTATGGAGAATCTTGCATTTCTGTGCATCTTTTTTTATTCTGAATTTTTTTTCTGGTAATGACTATTTTTTTCAGTTAACATAACCAACCCAAGGTACAGCATATTAAATCATAAAGTATAAATCCAAGGAAGGCAATAACTTTACTAAGTTACAACACTTTGGTAAATCAACAAAGTACTTTTTTAATACAATAAAATCATTCTTTTTGTTTGGGTCATGTTTTTATACCACAACGATCATTTTTCACTCCAATGAGATCATTTTCAGTACCAAATCAAAACATTGGTTTTCAATAGTGATTTACAGAAGAGCAAATCTTAGACAAATGTGTTTAGATCAGACATTTTCTTCATTTACAGTGAGCTCCCATGAGCTAGCTCGATCCTTCCTGAGGCAGGAAAATGGGTGGATGAAGAGGTGGCTAGGCCTCTTTTGCCTTGCTCCAAAGCTGGGGAGACTTCCCGGGAGTGGAAAGCCTTATGACAATTTTCCCTCGGGAGATATGGCATGCCAAAGCCAATCTTGGTTGTAAAGAAATTGCTACATTTTTACAGTAAACACTTGGGAATCCTCAAAATCAAAATGGTAATTTTAGCAATACTAATGGACAGTCCCTTTTTAGTTAGAAGCCCTGATCACTTTGTATTGATAAGAAGTCACATAAACTTGGTTCAGCTTATTAGAAATTTCTTTTTTTAAAACTACATCATAGTTTGTATTTCTCAAACAGCAAATAAAAATCATCACCAGTTTGCTGAAGCTCAGGGAAAACACTGCAATGGCTGATTATCATTTCTCTGCAAACACCATGGTCATCGTGGGCGTTCTAATGCTGCCTCTTACCAAAGCTGTCAATTCTTCAGTCGCAACAGTTAATTATGAATGACCCATTTCACTGCTTCACGGTCTTTGCTGGCATTTGAGGAGATGGTGGTCACCATCAAGCCTTCAAGGCAGCTGCTGAGACTGACGCCCTTCACATCGATGATGGCTTCTTGCATGAGAATCGTTTTTTTCTGGGTGTTGAGGATGTGGTTTGTATATGTCTTTCATCTATATTTGTATTTCACCATATTTGTAAATGAAATATTGGTGGGTTTCAGCTCCATTGTTTTTTCAGCAGGGTTAACTACAGAATGTTCTTGCATGTATGTTTTGGTTCTTGCTGCACCAGTAAGAGACTTGACAATAGCTGGCAGGCCTCACTCAATGCTGAGAGGAGCAGGCTGTGCAGCTTCCCCAAGGCATAAACATTCCTGCCTAGCACGCCCATGCCCACCACGCTGGGGTTCATGGGGTTCAGGTACTTTTGCATGGCAGTCATCAACACAGTCTCCCATGGGTGGTCGAAGATGGGCTCTGAGGTTCAGATCTTTCTGAGTTTTATGGCATTTCTGTGAAGCTGTGAAGGCAGAAGTCTCTGGGGCATCACTTAATTAAGGGTGTGACTTTATACCAGAAAATGGTAATTTTCTCAGCATAGGTTAAAATTCATATTGTTGTATCCCCCAGATCAGATCCCTTTGCCTTGGGAACAAGAGCAAGGTGAAGAATGTGTGAATGTAGCTGGATGTGTAACTCCCAGAAGAAGAGAGTTTTTATCCCTGTGGTTTGCCATGGATGTTGGCAGTTAGGGTCCATATCTCTACCTGCCCCAGCCAAGCTGGCCCAAGTGCTTTCTTTGGAGCTTCATTGAAGTTGGAAGGACAGGCTGTTAGTTTGCCTTTTCTCTCCCCTCCCTACATCCTGTTGGAAACAGAAACAGAGCAAGCAGAGGACATTTCACTTGGTATGCATTGTGTTTTTTTGGGGGGCCACCCTGGCTTGCTCAGGACAGTGCTCTAGGATCTTTAGGGACACACCTAAAAGTTCTGGATGGTGCCAAGGCTGCCTACATGCAAAGCATATGTTTTAAGCCCCACACTTTCTCTGTGGCTCTTCCTTTCACCTCTTAAATTAGCTGTAGTGCAGTTCTGGAGGAATAGCACAACAGCTTAGAACATCTGCCTTGTAAACACATGATCATGTGTTCAAATCTCTAGTGTGCACATGGATTGGGCATGATCCTGGCTGCTCTGCCATTGATGATCCCCAGCAATGTAAGTGATTGCTCACCACACTCAGTCAGTTGTGTGTGAGCACCACAAAGAGGGGATGACCCCTGCTGAATACAATGATACAATGACCAGAAATGTAAGTACTATGGACAGAAAGTGTAACCCCTGAGAATCCCATATATGAGCACCACAGGTACCTCAACTAAGACTGTGACTCCTAGAAGCACATGTACAAGCACTGCAACTTAAGGAACAAAACCATCAGTGAACACCATGTCTGAGTAGGAGTCTGTACCCTGACTCATGGCCCTTGGATAACTCAAAGCTGAACAAGTGTGTGTACCACAGTGAGTATCTTCAACACTACAATGCCAGCAACAATGAGATGAACAAGGGCTGGAGGGGACTTAAAACATTTAACAATTAATTTGTAACTTAAAAATTGGATAAAATATCAAACCAAAAAGGGATCTACAAGGATCTCTGCTACAATGCTTTCCTTGTTGTACTTGTGTGTTGAGACAACACCTCTCATCTTAGTGCAGATTTTGATTCTTCTGACTATTTCTTCTATGGTTCAGTGCTATTTCACTGTCTGGTCGATCATTTTAGACCTTTTGTGATAAACGAGTCTATCAGATGTTAGAGAGGCTGTAAAATAAACTGTAAAATAAAAATACACAAGTTGTGAGATCACCTTACATGCTGTATTTTTTTGTTTTTGGGTCACACCCAGCAGTGCTCAGGTGTTACTCCTGGCTCTATGCTCAGAAATCGCCCCTGGCACGCACAGGGGACCATATGGGATGCCAGGATTCGAACCACCATCCTTCTGCATAAAAGGCAAATGCCTTACCTCTATGCTATCTCTTCAGCTCCATGTGCTGTATTTCTAATCCCTTAAGCAGATGGGTCTGAAGGAACAGGATATCGGTGAAGAAATAATCAATCAAGCCAGTCAGGAAAAGATGATGATGGTGTCTGTGTCCTTTTGCCTCATGCTCTCTCCTCTGCCAACAAGTCAGAACTCCTCCTTCTTTGTTAAAATCAATTCCCCATACCAGGAGGCAGAAGGTCCAGAGAAAAACAAAAGTACTATTCAGTGGACTATTACATATCAAACGAAGAGGTTTAGGGAAGGGTGAAGTTGGGAGAATATCTTTGTTTGAGGTTGATAGCTTGATGTCATCTTACAAATGACTTCTCCTAGTCTCCTACTTTATATTATGTTTTATATTTCAAATGGATTATTTTGGATTTTTTAGTGATATAATTATTTATATTATAATTATAGCTTACATTATATTTATAAAAATATTTTAATATTATAATATAATACATAATCATACGATATAATCAGAGAATTAGTAATATAACTTAAATTTTCTTTTTTTACATATTTTATTTAAACACCTTGATTACATACATGATTGTGTTTGGGTTTCAGTCATGTAAAGAACACCACCCATCACCAGTGCAGCATTCCCATCACCAATGTCCCAAATCTCCCTCCTGTACTCCCCTGCCTGTACTCTAGACAGGCTTTCCATTTCCCTCATAAATTCTCATTATTAGGACAGTTCAAAATGTAGTTATTTCTCTAACTAAACTCATCACTCTTTGTGGTGAGCTTCCTGAGGTGAGATGTAACATCCAGCTCTTTTCTCTTTTGTGTCTGAGAATTATTATTGCAAGAATGTCTTTCATTTTTTTAAAACCCATAGATGAGTGAGACAATTCTGTGTTTCTCTCTCTCTCTCTCTCTCTCTCTCTCTCTCTCTCTGAATTATTTCACTCAGCATAAGAGATTCCATGTATAGGAAAATTTCATGACTTCATCTCTCCTGACAGCTGCATAATATTCCATTCTGTATATGTACCACAGTTTCTTTAGCCATTCGTCAGTTGAAGGGCATCTTCTGGTTGTTTCCAGAGTCTCGCTATGGAAAATAGTGCTGCAATGAATATAGGTGTAATGAAGGGGGTGTTGTATTGTATTTTTGTGTTCCTAGGATATATTCGTAGAAGTGGTATAGCTGGGTCATATGGGAGCTCGATTTCCAGTTTTTGGAGGAATCTCCATATCGCTTTCCATAAAGGTTGAAATAGATGACATTCCCACCAGCAGTGGATAAGAGTTCCTTTCTCTCCACATCCCCACCAACACTGCTTGTTCTCATTATTTGTGATGTGTGCCAATATCTGGGGTGTGAGGTGGTACCTCATAGTACTTTTGATTTGCATCTCCCTGATAATTAGTGATGTGGAGCATTTTTTCATGTGTCTTTTGGCCATTTGTATTTCTTCTTTGTCAAAGTGTCTGTTCATTTCTTCTCCCCATTTTTTGATGGGATTAGATGTTTTTTTCTTGTAAAGTTCTGTCAGTGCCTTGTATATTTTGGAGATTAGCCCCTTATCTGATGGGTATTGGGTAAATAGTTTCTCCCACTCAGTGGGTGGCTCTTGTATCCTGGGTGCTATTTTCTTTGAGGTGCAGAAGCTTCTCAGCTTAATATATTCCCATCTGTTAATCTCTGCTTTCACTTGCTTGGAGAGTGCAGTTTCCTCCTTGAGTATGCTTGTAGTCTCAATATCCTGGAGTGTTTTGCCTATGTGTTGTTCTATATATCTTATGGTTTCGGGTCTGATATTGAGGTTGTTCATCCATTTGGATTTTACCTTAGAACATGATGTTAGCTGGCGGTCTAAGTTCAATTTTTTGCAAGTGGCTATCCAGTTGTGCCAACACCACTTGTTGAAGAGGCTTTCCCTGCTCCATTTAGGATTTCTTTCTCCTTTATCAAACATTAGGTGATTGTATGTCTGGGGAACATTTTTTGAGTATTCAAGCCTATTCCACTGATCTGAGGGCCTGTCCTTATTCCAATACCATGCTGTTTTGATAACTATTGCTTTGTAGTACAGTTTAAAGTTGGGGAAAGTCATTCCTCCCATATTCATTTTCCCAATGATTCCCTTAGCTATTCTAGGGTGTTTATTGTTCCAAACGAATTTCAAAAGTGCCTGATCCACTTCTTTGAAGAATGTCATGGGTATCTTTAGAGGGATAGCATTAAATCTGTATAATGCCTTGGAGAATATTGCCATTTTGATGATGTCAATCCTGCCAATCCATGAGCAGGGTATGTGTTTTCATTTCCATGTGTCCTCTCATATTTCTTGGAGCAGAGTTTTATATTTTTCTTTGTATAGGTCCTTCACATTTTTAGTCAAGTTGATTCCAAGATGTTTGAGTTTGTGTGGCACTATTGTGAATGGGGTTGTTTTTTTAATGTCCATTTCTTCCTTATTACTATTGGTGTATAGAAAGGCCATTGCTTTTTGTGTGTTAATTTTGTAGCCTGCCACCTTGCTATATGAGTCTATTGTTTCTAGAAGCTTTTTGGTAGAGTCTTTAGGGTTTTCTAAGTAGAGTATCATGTCATCTGCAAACAGTGAGAGCTTGACTTCTTCCTTTCCTATCTGGATTCCCTTGATATCTTTTTCTTATCTAATCACTATAGCGAGTAGTTCCAGTGCTATGTTGAATAGGAGTGGTGAGAGAGGACAGCCTTGTCTTGTGCCAGAATTTAGAGGGAAGGCTTTTAGTTTTTCTCCATTGAGGATAATATTTGCCACTGGTTTGTGGTAGATGGCCTTAACTATATTGAGAAAGGTTCCTTCCATTCCCATCTTGCTGAGAGTTTTGATCAAGAATGGGTATTGGACCGTATCAAATACTTTCTATGCATTTATTGATGATCATGTAATTTTTATTTTTCTTGTTGTTGATGTTGTGTATTATGTTGATAGATTTACGGATGTTAAACCAGCCTTGCATTCCTGGAATGACACCTGCTTGATCGTAGTGGATAATCTTCTTAATGAGGCATTGAATCCTAATTGCTAGGATTTTGTTGAGGATCTTTGCATCTTCATTCATCAGCTATATTGGTCTGTCATTTTCTTTTTTCGTAGCATCTCTGTTTGATTTAGGTATCAAGGTGACGTTGGCTTCATAAAAGCTATTTGGAAGTGTTTCCGTTTGTTCAATTTTATGAAAGAGTCTTGCCAGGATTGGTAGTAGTTCCTCTTGGAAAGTTTGAAAGAATTCATTAGTGAATCCATCTGGGCCTGAGCTTTTGTTTTTGGGCAGACATTTGATTACTGTTTTAATTTCATCAATAGTGATGGGGATGTTTAGATATGCTACATCCTCTTCCTTCAACTGTGGAAGATTATAAGATTCAAAAAATTTATCCATTTCTTCCAGTTTCTCATTTTTAGTGGCGTAGAGTTTCTCAAAGTAGTTTCTGATTACCCTTTGTATCTAAGCCATATGAGTAGTGATCTCTCCTTTTTTATTCCTAATATGAGTTATCAAGATTCTCTCTTTCTCTATCTTTGTTAGGTTTGCCAGTGGTCTATCAATCTTGTTTATTTTTTTAAAGAACCAACTTTTGCTTTCGTTAATCTTTTGTATTGTTTTTTGGGTTTCCACTTCATTGATTTCTGCTCTCGGCTTTGTTATTTCCTTCTGTCTCTCTATTTTTGGCTCACTCCCAAGAGGTTCATGTGGCAGGACAGTAGGCAGACACACACAGACAGCACTCACAATTTTTCACTGTCGGGCCCCACTGGGCAGGCGTAGTTTTGTAGATTTTCCCAGCCTGACATCACAAACAGGGGACCTGGCTTCTGCAAAGTACTGCTTATAGCAGGTTTTCACATTATGGAGCAGTTCCTTGGCGTTCCCACCTAGAATGGGCCTCTGGGAGAGCGAGTTTTCTGGAGCCTCTTTTCGGCCCACTCCCAAGAGGTTCATGGGGCAGGACAATAGACAGAGACACAGGCAGCACTCACAATTTTTCACAGTTGGGCCCCACTCAAAATGGATTATTTTGTAACCCTGAGTAGTTTAGTGACAATCACTTCTAATTATTACTCATGATCTTACATTGTACAAAATTCCAGTTTGTAGAATGTTGTTATTACTGCTACCATTTTATTCCTACTTGTAGGCTTCTTCCATCTGATCTTTTATATTGTCAAGTTGGAAAATTTTCATTCTTTGACTCACATAGCAGTTTTCTCATTTCAATATAGAGATCTTTTTTCATTAGACTTAATAAAAAGGGGCTTGCATATCTATCTTATTTGACATTTTAATTATATTTTCTTTATACATTATTTGATTTCTGCTTTAATTTCTCATAGCCTCTATATTTTTAGATCTGTAGTCCATCTAGGCATTCTACAGACTGTCCTTAGTTCATTTTATCTTGCATAGGTCATCTTTACTTTTCCTCTTTCCTGGGCTGAGTTCTCTCCTGGAAGGGTGGGCCAACTTTCCAGAGATTGTGCCAACATTTAAGTCTTCCTTTATCTTGATTTCCTCTAGGTTTTTACTTTCATAAATTCTCAAGTGCCTTCTTCAGAAAAGGTGTATATAAGATATGAGTCCTTGCACATCTTGAGTCCTTATTTTACTTTTTCCTGAGAAGTATGGTCAGCTGATCTAGGGATTATTAGTGATGGTCTATGATTGTACATACTATCATGGATATTAAGTAACTGATAGAAGAGCAAAATAGAGGCTCACCCCAATCATTAAATCTGATCAGACATCAGGAAGAACACAGAGACAAGAAGAACCCTAGAGGTTCACAATCCTCTCTCATGATTAACAGGAGTGACTTCAATTCTATAATAATTGAGCTTTCTGCACTAACTGTACCTTTCCTCCTGATTTCTATATAACATTTATTAGAATATGCAATCATTGGCTCATTTCCACCTCTGGACAGCACCCAAAAGAAATTCCACTTCTTTTTTTTTTTTTTTTTTTTTTAGTTTTTGGGTCATACCTGTTGGTGCTCAGGGGTTACTCATGGCTCTGTGCTCAGAAATTGCTCCTGGCAGGCTCGGGAGACCATATGCAGTGCTGGAATTTGAACAGGGGTCTGTCCTGTATTGGCCACTTCCAAGGCAAATACTTTAATGTTGTGTTATCACTCTGGGGCCCCAAATTACACTTATTTGAACTTCTTCTGAATCACCCAATACAGGTCTAATCTGTAATAAACTCTCATGTAGCAATGCTCTGCTTTCCCATGGTGAGGCCTTCCTCCCTCCTGTGTGACTTAACAAACACAATCCTATTCAATTTTAGAGGGTTTTGGTTGTCTTTGACTCTTTGATTAGTGGACACTGATATACCTCATTGGTAATATGGCTGGTTATGGGAGCTTAATGTAAGGGCATCCTTGCTTTGGAACTTGAGTTGCTTTAGCCATCTGTAAGACTCAATCTTTTTTGGTATGAAGTTTGTTTCAATATGGTTCTTGTTCCTTGGTAGGGTGTGTGTGTGTGTTTGATGTCTTTGTAAACTTTAGGGAATGGAGAGTATAACTTACTATCTATTTAAGAATTGATTATATTTTAGAGACTCCCTATATCTTATGCATTAAATAGTTCATTCTTTCTGCATAGCTTATGTAATCTTCACAGAAGCAAAGAGAGTGGGTACCTCTGAATCCTTGAGAGGGAGGCAGCTAGTACATAAAATATAGCTCATCAGTAGAAGTAGACCTCAGTTATATATGCTCTTATCAGAATTATTGGGGCTGCACAGTTTTGGTAATTATGTTTCTGTCATTGCCTATGAATTCTAGGATAAAGGTTTGCATTAAGAAGTTGAAACTACTGATTAAAGTCAGTACTTGAGATTACATATGGCTTTCATTGGTAGGCAATTCCTAATTTTCAAATGGGTTTGGATTGGAAGCTCCTTACTCTTTAGTTAAGTGTAATTCAACCTTGGGGAACAGAAAGTAAGGGCCAAAGAAAATGAAATAGGAACTTCTCTCCACAGAAAACTTGGAATCACTTGGAAATATTAATATTTCTTGACCAAAATGCTGGCTTGCAAGTTAGATTTGCATTACAAAATAAAATCTCACTTGAAAAGAGCTGTGAATTGCAACATTTTATTTACTTATTCTGAGTTTTATAAATTTAAAATAGAAATGAGTGATTATAACAAATGTGAAACCATCACAGGAATCAGGTTGGCACTTCACAAGGAAAACATTGTCGCCAGCAGCTCTCTGATGGCAGCAAACCCCAAGTCAGCTCCAAGATAACCTGGAGGGGCTGTATATTCCCACATTATCTTCAGCTTCTCATCTCCCTCATTCTCAATCACTTGTGGGACTCCAGTTGATTGTCTATGTTTCTGCAAACCAAAGCACAGACACCAGGAGCCATGCCAGCACCACCAAGGGGGTCCCTCTCAGAACAAGGAGAGAGTGAGCTTCTCTTTCATACACAATCAGCTGGCCATATAGACTGAATGACTGGCCCGCTGAAGACCCCATGGCCCAAAGTTCAATGTTTTTTCCAGAAATTTCAGCATTTCAGGACACACACACACACACACACACACACACACACACACACACACATGTAGTACAGAGGGAGAACATTTGACTGCAGAATCTTTGGTGTCTTTCCTGGAGTCGCCTGCCAGGGGCCCTCGGGAGAATGTGGGGCAGGTCGTAGCTTCCTGGGACTCTTAGAAGCTAGGCATATTCTTAAGTCGGGGTGCCACAAGCACATAGGTACACCTTCACATTACAGTGGGTACAAAGCCTCTGAAGTCATTGCAAGAAAGGCTCAGCCCAAACTCTTACTGGCACTTTGCCTGCAGGAGAAAAGCTCACACAGGGGAACACAATTCTTGGGCTTCCCATCTTGGTATTCTCTAATTTTCTCTTGCTATGAACAGGCATCATGGAAGGTGGCAAAAATCACGGTTTTCTTACTAAATAAACATCCAGATGTTTCCCATTTGGCACAGCTCCATGAGTATAATATATTCTGATGCACGAGGAACAGAACCAAGCCTGACTCTATGCACGGGCAAGAAGAAGGAGCATGCTGGATTGGCTGGAGGGAAAGGCACGAGTTTGCCCCAGCCCCTTCGTCATGGCAAAATGCAAGCGCTTTGCTCTTGTGAGAGTCCCTCAGGAGCCTCCCCCATGCCAAATGAGAGCATGTGCTCTCAAGAGAGCCCGCAGATACCCTTGCTCTGGCTCTGCATTTTAAAGCCATGAAGACCGACAAGAGCTGGGCTTGCAACCCTGTCCAAGCTGTCCCTCAGGTATATGTGCGGATGCTGTGTCTGGGGAAGGAGAGACCCGAGCCAGTGTCTTTTATCTCTGAACACAGCTTTGGAGCTTTGCAGATGAGGTAATCGGTGACTGCAGTGAATTCACCCTAGTGAACTCCATGCCGAGAGGGCCTGTATAGTGCCAGGCCTGGCCTGTCTCTACCAAGACCCCTCACACCTCTATGCCACCTAAGCCCCTTAGTTACAGGCCCTGGCCTTATTCATACAGTAGCCTCTGGTTGCCCCTTAGGCCCAGCACAGAATGAAAAATGCAAACATGTTCTGAGGAAACTGAGGACCTCAAGGGAGCCCTGTCCTGTGCTTCTCTGTCTTTTCTGAATCCTTGAAGCTCTCCTCAGAGCCCTGAAAAGAGAAACCCCCAAAAACGGCATTCTGAAGCTACCCAGTGAGTGAGTGAGTAAGAAATGGCTGACTGTGGGGACTGCCAGGTGAAGTGCTGATTGCTTCACCTGCAGAGTCTCTGCCCTGCTGTGCTTCTTCTGAAGAAACTGAGGACCTCAAGGGAGCCCTGTCCTGTGCTCTCTGTCTTTTCCGAATCCTTGAAGCTCTTCTCAGAGCACTGGGAAGTGAACCCCCAAAAAACTGCATTCTGAAGCTACCCAGCGAGTGAGTGAGTAAGAAATGGCTGATTCTGGGGACTGCCAGGTGAAGTGTTGATTGCTTCATCTGCGAAGTCTTCATCCTGCTGTGCTTCTTCTGAGGAAACTGAGGATCTCAAGGGAGCCCTGTTCTGTGCTTCTCTGTCTTTTTTTTTTTTTTTTTTGGTTTTTGTGCCACACACAGCGGTGCTCAGGGGTTACACCTGGCTGTCTGCTCAGAAATAGCTCCTGGCAGGCACGGGGGACCATATGGGACACCAGGATTCGAACCAACCACCTTTGGTCCTGGTTCAGCTGCTTGCAAGGCAAACGCCGCTGTGCTATCTCTCTGGGCCCCTCTCTGTCTTTTCTGAATCCTTGAAGCTCTTCTCAGAGCCCTGGGAAGCAAACCCCCAAAAAACTGCATTCTGAAGCTACCCAGCAACCGAGTGAGTGAGTAAGAAATGGCTTACTGTGGGGACTTCCAGGTGAAGTACTGATTGCTTCACCTGCAGAGTCTCCGCCCTGCTGTGCTTCTTCTGAGGAAACTGAGGGCCTCAAGGGAGCCCTGTCCTGTGCTTCTCTGTCTTTTCTGAATCCTTGAAGCTCTCCTCAGAGCCCTGGGAAGCGAACCCCCCAAAAACTGCATTCTGAAGCTACCCAGTGAGCGAGTGAGTGAGTAAGAAATGACTGACTTTACAAGTCCAGAAAGGGGATGCCGCTGAACTCTGCTGGAACTCAGATGCCAGCACCCCTATCTGCCTGTCTTCTGTGCTGTGCTCCATATTTGGCCTGATTTCATCCTGTGTGTGGCCCATCTGCTGATGACTCGCCTTCCCTGGAGCCTTCCCTGGAGGTGAGCTTACATGCCCAGAAAGGGAAACCACGGAACTCTGCTGGAACTCAGATGCCAGCACCCCTATCTGCCTGTCTTCTGTGCTGTGCTCCATTTTCGGCCTGCTTTCATCCTGTGTGTGGCTCATCTGCAGACGGCTCACCTACCCTGGAGCCTTCCCTGGAGCTGAGCTTACACGCCCAGAAAGGGGAAGCCGCTGAACTTTGCTGGAATCAGATACCAGAACCCCTATCTGCCTGTCTTCTGAGCTGTGCTCCATCTTCGGCCTGATTTCATCCTGTGTGTGGCTCATCTGAGGACGGCTCGCCTTCCCTGGAGCCTTCACTGGAGGTAAGTTTACAAGTCAAGAAACGGTGAAGCCAGAGGAGCATGGCCGCTCCACTTTGCTTCACGGCCGTGCACATCATTTAGCCAATGAATACAACCACAACATGTAGAAAAACCCACAATACAAGTGTGACAATGGGGAAACAATGCAGGCCAGCACCAGATATAGAGAATGACGATGGCAACTCTCATGACTTGAACATGACCAACCAACTAGTCGGTCTCTCAGATATGGAATTTAGAGTCGCAATATGGAAGATGTTCAAAGAACTCAAAGAAAGTATAGAAGAGAACACTAATAAGAATCAAGAGAATATGAAGATAGAAATCAGAAAACTCCAAACTGAAATTTCAGGTCAAATAACAGGTGTGAGAAACTCAGTAGATAAATTGAAGAAAAACATGGTTGAGCTTTCCCATGGGATAACAGCAGCTGAGAATAGAAAGAGTACACTGGAAGATGAGATGAATAACAATTCCATACAGCAGAAGAAATTGGAAAAAAAGCCTTAAAGCAAATGATCAAACAATGGAAAAATTACTTAAAAAATGGGAACAAATGAAAATAGAAGTCTATGATAAGCTCAAAAGAAACAACTTAAGAATCATTGGAGTCCCAGAGACCCAGGAAGAAAATCTCCAGGAAGAATCAATGGTCTAAAACATCATTAAAGAGAAACTACCAGAGCTAAATAATACATGCGATCAAATCCTGCATGCCCAAAGAGTACCAACTAAAAGAGACCCCAGAAAAAACACCACAAGACACATCCTAGTCACAATGATGAATCCCACAGATAGAGACAGAATTCTGAAAGCAGCAAGATCAAAAAGAGAAATTACATTCAAGAAAACATCCTTGAGATTATTAATAACCAGACCCGTCACACTCAAGGCCAGAAGGCAGTGGTGGGACATAGTGAAAAAACTCAATGAAATAAATGCTTCACCTAGAATACTGCACCCAGAAAAACTCACTTTCAGGTTTGAAGGCCCAATACATGGTTTCACAGACAACAACTCAGAAACTTTACAGATTCAAAACCATTCTGAAAAGAAAATTTGAACGGCCTACTTTAAGACAAGATTGACCAATAGACAGACCAAACTTTGATATAAAGATTGCACTAACTCCCAGGACAATTCTTTCTCTCAATGTCAATGGACTAAATGCACCAGTTAAGAGATACAGAGTGGCTAAATAGATCAAAAAAACTCAATCCAACCTTCTGCTGCCTACAAGAAATGCACCTGAATAGTCAGAACAAACATAGACTCAAAATAAAAGGCTGAAGGAAAATCATCCAAGCAAACAACACCCATAAAAAAGCAGGAGTGGCCATACTAATATCAGATGATGCAAACTTTATACTTAGTAAAGTTGCAACAGAAAAAGATGGACATTTTGTATTAATCAAGGGATACGTACAGCAGGAAGAAATCACTGTCCTAAACATATATGCAACGAATGAGGGGCCAGCAAAATATTTAATACAATTGTTGACAAATCTGAAAAACAATATCAATAACAACACAATAATTGTGGGAGTCCTCAACATGGCATTGTCAACACTTGACAGGTCAACCAGACTGAAACCCAACAAGAATATACTAGACCTAAAAAGAGAAATGGAAGAAAGAGGCCTAGTAGATATATACAGGACACTCCACACCCAGAAGCCCGGATACACATTCTTCTCTAATGTACATGGACATTCTCCAGGATAGACTACATGCTAGCACATACAACATACCTCCATAATATCAAGAGGATAGAAATTTTGCAGGCTACCTTTGCTGACCACAAGGCCCTGAAATTATATGTGAACCACAAAGGGACACAGAAGAAAAAATTTAATACCTGGAAGTTAAACAGCCTAATACGGAATAACCAGTGGGTCTGAGATGAAATCAAAGAGGAAATCAAAACCTTCCTAGAAACAAATGACAATGGAGACACAAACTATCAGAACCTATGGAAAACAGCAAAAGCAGTACTGAGAGGAAAATGTATAGCTTTGCAAGAACATATTAGGAAAGAACAAGGGGCATACCTGAATAGCTTATTGATGCAGCTCATACAATTAGAAAGTACTCAACAAAAGGACCCCAAAATATGGAGACAGAAGGAAATAACAAAGCCGAGAGCAGAAATCAATGAAGTGGAAACCCCAAAAAACAATACAAATGATCAACGAAAGCAAAAGTTGGTTCTTTGAAAAAATAAACAAGATTGATAGACCACTGGCAAAACTAACAAAGAAAGAGAGAGAGAAACTTGATAACTCGTATTAGGAATGAAAAAGGAGAGATCACTACTGATATGGTAGAGATCCAAAGGGTAATCAGAAACTACTTTGAGAAATTCTACACCACTAAAAATGAGAACCTGGAAGAAATGGATAAATTTTTGGACTCTTATAATCTTCCACGGTTGAATGAAGAGTATGTAGCATAAACACACCCATCACTATTGAGGAAATTAAGACAGTAATCAAATGTCTGCCCAAAAACAAAAGTCCAGACCTAGATAAATTTACTAATGAACTCTTTCAAACCTTTCATGAGGAACTTCTACCAATCCTGGCAAGACTATTTCATGAAATCGAAAAAACAGGAATTCTTCCAAATAGCTTTTATGAAGCCAACATCACCTTGATATCTAAACCAGACAGAGATGCTACCAAAAAAGAAAATGACAGACCAATATAGCTGATGAATACAGAAGCTAATATTCTCAACAAAATCCTGGCAAATAGGATTCAATGCCTCATTAAGAAGATTATCCACTACGATCAAGTAGGTTTCATCCCAGGAATGCAAGGCTGGTTTAACATCTGTAAATCTATCAACATAATACACAACATCAACAACAAGAAAAATAGGAATCACATGATTATATCAATAGACACAGAGAAAGCATTTGATAAGGTCCAACACCCATTCTTGATCAAAACTCTCAGAAAAATGGGAATGGAAGGAATCTTTCTCAATATAGTTAAGGCCATCTACCACAAGCCAGAGGCAAATATTGTCCTCAATGGAGAAAAACTGAAAGCCTTTCCTCTAAATTCTGGCACAAGACAAGGCTATTCTCTCTCACCACTCCTATTTAACATAGCACTGGAAGTACTTTTTATAGTGATTAGGCAAGAAAAAGATATCAAGGGAATCCAGATAGGAAAGGAAGAAGTCAAGCTCTCACTGTTTGCAGATGACATGATACTCTACCTACAAAACCCTAAAGTCTCTACGTAAAAGCTTCTAGAAACAATAGACTCATATAGCAAGGTGGCAGGCTACAAAATTAACACACAAAAATCAATGGCCTTTCTATACACCAATAGTAATAAGGAAGAAATGGACATTAAAAAAACAACCCCATTCACAAAAGTGCCACACAAACTCAAATATCTTGGAATCAACTTGACTAAAAATGTGAAGGACCTATACAAAGATAACTATAAAACTGTGCTGCAAGAAATAAGAGAGGACATGCTGAAATGGAAGCACATACCCTGCTCATGGATTGACAGGATTAACATCATTAAAATGGCAACACTTCCTAAAGCATTGTACAGATTTAATGCTATCCCTCTAAAGATACCCATGACATTCTTCAAAGAAGTGGATCAGGCACTTTTGAAATTCGTTTGGAACAATAAACACCCTAGAATCCCTAAAGCAATAATTGGGAAAAAGAATATGGGAGGAATGACTTTCCTCAACTTTAAACTGTACTACAAAGCAATAGTTATCAAAACAGCATGGTATTGGAATAAAGAAGGCCCTCAGATCAGTGGAATAGGCTTGAATACTCAGAATATTTCCCAGGCATTCAATCACCTAATTTTTGATAAAGGAGCAAGAAATCCTAAATGGAGCAAAGAAAGCCTCGTCAACAAGTGGTGTTGGCAGAATTGGCTAGCCACTTGCAAAAAATTGAATTTAGACCCCCAGCTAACATCATGTACGAAGGTTAAATTCAAATGGATGAAAGACCTCGATATCAGACCTGAAACCATAAGATGTATAGAACAACACGTAAGTAAAACACTCCAGGACATTGAGACTAAAGGCATCTTCAAAGAGGAAACTGCACTCTCCAAGCAAGTGAAAGCAGAGATTAACAAATGGGAATATATTAAGCTGAGAAGCTTCTGCACCTCAAAAGAAATAGCGCCCAGGATACAAGAGCCCCCACTGAGTGGGAGAATCTATTCACCCAATACCCATCAGACAAAGGGCTAATCTCCAAAATATACAAGGCACTGACAGAAATTTACAAGAAAAAAACATCTAATCCTTCAAAAAATGGGGAGAAGAAATGGACAGACACTTTGACAAAGAAGAAATACAAATGGCCAAAAGACACATGAAAAAATGCTCCACATCACTAATTATCAGGGAGATGCAAATCAAAAGTACTATGAGGTACCACCTCACACCCCAGATATTGGCACACATCATAAAGAATGAGAACAAACAGTGTTGGTGGGGATGTGGAGAGAAAGGAACTCTTATCCACTGTTGGTGGGAATGCCGTCTAGTTCACCCTTTACAGAAAGCAATATGGAGATTCCTCCAAAAACTGGAAATCAAGCTCCCATATGACCCAGCTATACCACTCCTAGGAATATACCCTAGGAACACAAAAATACAATACAAAAATTTCTTCCTTACACCTTTATTCATTTCAGCACTATTTACCATAGCAAGACTCTGGAAACAGCCAAGATACCCTTCAACAGATGAATGGCTAAAGAAACTGTGGTACATATACACAATGGAAAATTATGCATCTATCAGGAGAGATAAAGTCATGAAATTTTCCTATACATGGATGTACATGGAATCTATTATGCTGAGTGAAATAAGTCAGAGAGAGAGAGAAAGACGCAGAATGGTCTCACTGATCTATGGGTTTTAAGAAAAATGAAAGACATTCTTGCAACAATAACTTTCAGACACAAAAGAGAAAAGAGCTGGAAGTTACAGCTCAGCTCATGAAGCTCACCACAAACAGGAATGAGTTTAGTTAGAGAAATAATTAAGTTTCAAACTATCCTTATAATGAGAATGAACGAGGAAAATAGAAAGCCTGTTTAGATTACAGGCGGGAGTTGGGTGGGGAGGACGGAGATTTGGGACATTGGTGATGGGAATATTGCACTGGTGATGGGTGGTGTTCTTTACGTGACTGAAACCCAAACACAATCATGTATGTAATAAATTTGTTTAAATAAAAAATGCAAACATGTGACATCTGTTACTTTGGCCAAACAGGGATTTTGGGAAATCTCCTTTGGAATACTAGGTCTATAACGCAAATATTGAAATTGTGATTTTGGGATAAAGCTAGAAGTGCATACAATATAAAAATTGTACTGAATTTAAAGCCATAATACAGTGGGGAGGGCCTTGCTTGAAGCCAATCTGTATTTGATCCCCAGCATCCATAGAATCCCCTGAACCAACCAAGAATGATTCCTGAGTGCAGAGCCAGGTGTAAGTCTTCAAAAACCTGCCTTACTGCCATGTGCTGCTTGTGAAAGTCACTTGGAACAATGCAGCATGCGTGGTCCTTGCAGAGCTAAAGCAACACAGTCCATAAGTTTGATGCGCTGGTGCCTCTGGAGTGGGAATGGGAACAGGAGGCAAGTGGACTCACAAAACTAGTGAGGAGGCTTCTATGGTCTTCCACTTAGTTGTGAAGACATTGGTGAATAAAGAAAATCGATGCTGTTTATTAGCAGGTGCATCATAGACAGAACTTGAGGGGTTTTTTAAGATGCAAACTGGAGAGGAAAATGCAGAAAGAAATTTTTGGTCGATATGTTTCTGCAAAGAGTACAGTGTAAAGAAAATTCACATCATAAACAGAGGGGATGAAAGAATATCTAGCCAGGAATAGATTTGACATGGTTTGAATAAAGAAGGGAGAGAGTGATCCATCTCCATTGGCTGTTACCTTCCCAAGAAAAGTCAATGAATAGTGAGTTAATAGTCAGGGATAAATTCTACCATGTTGGAGCTCTCTGAAGTTTATCTCTTTAATTTGAATGCATTGCGTATACCTTGCTCAGCTGAAGTGATAGAAAGCTCACTGCTGATGACTTCTGCCCACCAGAAGGAATAATGACTGTAGTATGAAGAACGGGACAGAGAAACAGCAGGACCACCAGGTTGCTCAGATAGTACAGGCCCCTCAGAGGAACTGAAAAACATCTCTAGCATGTGGAGGTGTTTTCTCTGAGTATTTATGTATTTTATTTTATTGTATTTGAAGTAACATAAAGCTAGAATGCCAGAGTGCCACACAGCACCAGAGTGCCAAAGATGTCTCAGAGCTGCCCTGATGTCACTTTGGTCTGTCCCTTTCACCCAAATTTCACGCTGGATTCAGATATTTGGAGGGTTGAAAGTCAGAGAGTGGTTCAAAAGGCTGTAGCATATGCCCTGCTTGAGGAAAGTTGGGGTTTCATCCCACAAACACAGACTCCCTTAGTACCGAACTTGGAGTTATTCCTGGCAAGCACTGGATATAGTGGCCTAAATCTACCTTCTTTCAGCCCTTACCAAAAATAAAAGAAAAATGTTAAAATGTTTTTCCTCTGGAAGGAGTTCCTTAATGGCTGGTGTGCACACCCATGCTTTTACAGACTGGAAGAAAACCTAATTTTCTTTCTATGAATGCAAGAATGAAGGCACTATTTATGTTTGTGGAGTTCTATTCAAATAAAATCTAGCATGTTTTAAGTGTATTTTGTAGAACTTTGAGCTTCCATACTCCTCTTCTGTGCATTCCTAGCCATTGTAGCAGATATTAATTCTTATTTTGTCAATTGCTTTTGTTACTTGGGGAACAGGGAAAATTTATATTTCATATCATTCAGTTCTTTGTCCAGAGACAGCACAGCTTCAGAAATCTGGGTTGGTTTTGTGGAAACCTTGAGTTCAAAGAGTATAATTATTTTGTACCCAGGCAATAAGATGGGAGTATCCAATGTAATCAGAATTCTTTCAAAGCAGTCTATTTAGACATTCAACATTCTAAATACTCTGAGTACCCAAGTGTTACAGGCACAGTATGGCCTAGGGATCAGGAAATGTTCTGGGGAATGAAATTACAGATTTCTTTCTAGGACAACAAACACATTATTGAACTAAGAAGAAAGAGGGCTGCATAGGAAACTTTGGTTTGAGGATAATTTTGATTAGGATCTAGCACAGTCTCACTTTGAAATACAATAAGCACTGACTGAGCAGATACAGTGGGCCAGCACTATGGTGAGTATTCTTGGGTGTGCAGTGATTGCTCTCGATTTGTGCTGATTAATCACTAGTGGTTGAGTTACAAAGATGAAACACTGCTACCTAGAGACTGCCCTGAGGTGACAAAATCAACAGGTGACAGTGGAAATAAACTCTGATGTTATAGTTTATTTTGTGATGAACATATAAATCATTGTTCAGCATGCCTGTATTTGGAGAGAGTTTTCTAATAATTTTCCATTGAGTAATCCCAGTGTACCTAGATTTCTGACAATGCCACTAATTTTTCTACTTGTGAAGGCTTCCTCTGTATGGGTGCCAAGCTTGTATATGTTGTAGAATTTAAGAAATAAATTTGTGAATCAAAATAATCTGGTACTCTTTAGAAATATGTGCAACTAGTTGCCTTTATAAGGTTGATAAATGTTGTCCACATTCAGGTCAGAGCTCACCTTTTATTTTTTCCTCTTCTTTTATTTTACTATTTATTTATTTATTTGGTTTTGGGGCCACACCCATTAGTGCTCAAAGGTTACTCTTTACTCTGCACTCAAAAATTGTTTCTGGCTGACTTGTTATTACAACCAGGAATGGACAGTACGCATCCCGGGACCACCACCACCACCACCACCAACAGCAACAACAACAACAACAACAAAAACTCTAGCCTAGCTTTTGGTCTACGATCTGTTCAACAAACAAGATCTCCAGTTCCAGAGGTCTGACTGAGACAATCGCAACTGAACGGGTCTTCCGGAAACAAAACGAAAGACTCTATCCCAGGCTCCATCCTAGGAGCAGCATAATGACCAAGACCACCAACTACAGAAGAGGGATTAAAATGACACTGAAGAAACAGAACTGCTAGAACCACAAAGAAAGACTTCATCATAAGCTCCATTCCTTGAGCTGTACAGACACCAAGATCTCTAGATACAGAGGTCTGATCTTACCATACATGAAAGAAGCAGAAGTCTTCCATACACCACAAAAGCACAGAGGGGAGAGTAAATGATCATGCAAGAAGTCGATATTTAATCCCATGACAGTATACTTCAGGGGTGGAGAAATCCTGAATCTCCTAGGTCAAGGAAATTCCCTCTATAATATCCCCAATAGTTACTGTGCCTAGGCAGGAGGAAAAAGAAAAAAAAAAGCACAAAATAATCATGTTATCCACATATATATTGATTGATTGACTTTTTTGACTTCTTTATTTTGATGTAGATATTGAATTTGATGTCTCCAATTTTATTTTATTTTATTTTATCTTATCTTTCTCTTTCTTTTTGCACTCTGGCATGGTTTAATTTCAGGACCGAGACTATTGTGTGATGCTGTCTTTATTGCTGTAGTGCTCACTGGATATTTAGTTTGATATTTCTTTCTGTATTGTTGTGGTGTTTCAATTACCTTTTTCGTGTCCTCTCTCAAACTGAGGTTGAAAGCCTCTAGAAGGACTCTGCCAATTTTTAGCTTACTTGGTTTTTCTTTTCTTTTCTTTCTTTATTGTTTACTCCCATTCTATTGCTTTTTTTTCCTTCAAACAAAACTACATATCTTGAATTATCTAGCTCTGCCTCTCAAATAGAGGTGGAAACAAGGGAGGGTACAAGGACCAAACAGATATATGATCACTAACAGTAAGCTAGACAAAGAGGGGACCACCGATTCTAGCAGCCCAGAGGGTGATGGTGGGGGATATGGGTTGCAGGAAGGGAATGGGGATGGGGGGAGGACAAATTTGGTGATGGGTATTCCCCTGATTCAATGTTAATATGTACCTAAAATACTACTGTGAAAAATATGTAGGCCAATATGATCAAAATAAAAATAAAAAAATTAGTTTCTGGCAAGTGTGGGGGGACCATATGGGATGCTGGAGAGCAAACACTCTACTGCTGTGCTATTACTCCGGCCCCTGAACCTTTTATTTCTAAATCATATTTCAGCACAGACATGACCATGACAAAGGCTCTGGCTAGTTTGTGGACTCTTCTTTCTCCCAGTAAGCCTGAGTGTGGATTGTTGGTACAGCCCTGTGCCATTCTTTTTACTTCATACATTAGTGATGCACAATCATTTTTTATGGCACATTAACCCTTTTGTCCCCACCTACTTGCTGTAGAGACAGATGCCCCTATTTGCTCGTGGCTCCTCTTTCACCTTCTCATGAAGGGGTTCTAAACTTAGGTGTCAGCAAATCCTCATTTACCACTGTTTTTACTAACTCTTAAGATGAAACATTTTAACTATCAGCTTATGTGTAACAAACCACAGTAATAGTTCAGTGCCTGGGAGTTTTCAACAACCCAAATAATATATATTACTACATACCAGTTATATATAATATATGGTATATTGTATATGATATGGTATATAATACATATTAATATATACCAGTTATTCTGTTACTAAACCTTGTTAACATATATATTAAAAACATCAGGGTTGTGAAATGAACAAGGGTGAAGGTATGAACATTGGAACTTTGTATAAAACTCATCTATCAACAACTTTTTAATGGTTTCTTACAGTGATTCAATTAATAAAAGACAAATATGAATAATTCTTTTGGGGGGTAGGGAGACATTTGGGTCACACCCAGCTCTTTATGGGGCTTATTCCAGGCTATGTGCTTTGGGATAACTCCTTGTAGTATGGAATTCGGGTCAGCCATATGCAAAGCAAGGCCTTACTTCCTGTACTATCTCTCTAGCTGTGATTTTGTTCCCTATGTCTCTGAGTACTTGGTTTACTTTGCAGTCTCATATATCTTTAATCATTTAGATACTATTCTCAGTCAGGACTGTAGGCTTAGATTACTAGAGTTTAAGGTTACACAAAAAGTAATAAAAAGTATAAAGTTCAAACTTTTCCAGAGCTGTGCTCAACTGTATGGAGCACAATTGGTGGGTAGAACAATTGAAGGAGGAAGTGGGGGGAAAGGGAAAGAAATTGCCATGGGTGAGAAATTAAATGCAAATAGTCTGCTTGGGAGATCATGTGGGAGGTAAGAAAACTGAAAGGCTTCTCTAGAAGGGACTATTAGAAGTGTAGGTTCTGTTGCAAATAGGATCTACAAATTGTCTCAGAAAACACCAGAAATAGAATTTCTCTTTTTTTTGGTGTATTATTTGGTTTCTGATTTTCTCTTTGAATGTGGGTCTCAGAGTTGGCCCAAAAGGGTCTTGAGGTTTATCTCAGTTCTGCCTCTAGTAAAGTTCTGAGGAAACCTCTTAGCTGGCATAAGAACCCCAAACTGTCTGCCTCTTGTATCTTTGCAGCACCCCCTGTCCTCACACCCCTTGTACTTTCTTTGGCCTTGAACCATTCCAGGTACATGTCTCTGCTCTGTGCTTCTTCCTTCCCTCTTATTTTTCCCTGTGATGGGCCCTTGCTCTGACTGGAAAGACAGTAAGTATTTTAAGTGTTTTGTTTTAGGCTCTGCAGGCCTAAAAGTCTGCTGTTACTGCTGTGCTTCTTCATGCCCTGGAGAACAGACACTTCTTGGCTAGCAGTAGGCAGAAGAGTGTTGACAAGCAGGATATTATTTTTCTGTAGATTTGGAACATCAGGTGATATTCCCAAGTCCTTCTCCATAATTTTCAAATATGCTGCTTGGATTATTATTCATGAATGATGTTGTGTGAGAGGAGAGAAAATATACTACTTTGAATACAGTTTGGCGAAGATTAAACATGTTCCTAATGAACTGTAAACACTTTGAAAGTATTAGAACAGTTTTCGCAAAAAATGAAAATGTGTGAAAGAGATTTTTTTATGGCATCAGTTTCCACTGTTGCAGTATTCTGAGTATTTGCCAAACTGCATAAAGAATTGGCATGGCTTAGAGACCAGATATGTTCATCTGACTATAAGGACTATATTGACTGAACATGGATGATTTATTTTTACATTTTTACGTGAACTGCTCAGTGCACTAGATTGTCAGTGTTCACCTACAGAGGTGTCTCTGGATTTATGGGCCCATTGATGGTGCTTTAATTTTTTTAGTTCATACCTATATCTGTGGTAGGCAGAGAAGTCTATATAATGCATCTGAGAAAAAGGAGTTTGATAGAAAAGTCTGTGAATAAAATAAGCAATGGAGGACACAATAGTTGATTCCAGCCCACATTGTGCTTAATGGTCTTGTTGACAAGCCCTCCCACAGGACAGTCCTCTGCCCATGATCCAGATTCAGCAGGGCAGGATCCCCCTGCCCACTCCCAACCAAGTCTGTGAGGTTCATAGATCTTCATCTGTGACATGCACATTCTAGTTTGCTTGTCTGGACTTTCCATCCAGCCAGGAAAATGAGCTTCTGGAGAGAAATTCTGTTTCACAGTCAGACATATAATTTTAGTCAAGGCTTAGAAGGAAAGAAAGATCTCCCTATATTCCCTCCACTGGCTAATTCCGTGGTTGAAATTAAAACTCATTATAACATATAGCACAAGCACGTGAAGTACAAGAATGGAATTTTCAGGATGAAGGGTGGCTGTATGCATCAGGCCGATGCTGTGGGATCAGTGGGGACCATGTGTTATCCAGCTGCAGGCCATTAGGCCTGGGGCATATCACTTAACCTTGCTAAAATCATGTTTCTAGTATGCACATACAAGTGTACACAGAAAAGGACTAGCTGGGTAGGCTTATTGTCTGCAGCACTTGCCCTACTTTTACAATTATCACTAAACCTCAGGTCAACGAAATGCTCAGATGACCTGAAGAAGAAATAGTCCTATTTCCTTTGTGATTTATTCAGAAGCTTCTGACTGCAGTCCTGTGTCCCAGGAGACTCTGTGCCATGTACCCTTCTTCTCAGCAGTAGTTCTGGCCTTCCAAGCCTGCCTGCCCCCTTCAGAGGATTTAAGACTCTGGGGTCCCTAGACCAGGCCTCTTAGCCTTGGCTCACTAGGGTTGCAGTTCTCCCTAAGACATTTTTACTAGATCCCAGATATTATTATATAATATAGGTATATAAATTTGATGGCTGGTGATCATAATTTATTTTAAAACAATGTTTTTCACTCAATCAAACTTTATTCATGATACATTTCCCTCAAATACCAACTCTTGATCTGTCTTCATAAAAGATATTTAAAATTGGATCACTTGTCCCTTTCTCTTTTGATCTCCCCCCATTCAAAATGCTTGCATCTCTTAATGGCCAGCATTCTCTTAGATCTGCAGTTGGGCCCAACACACTCAAGCCTCAACACAATCTTCTTTGTAGTTTTTGCCTTTTTCCGAAAAATTGGCTTAGTCTGCCCTCCATAGCCACTCTGTTTCCGATCATAACGCCGCTTTCCCTGGGCATACAGAGAATCCTTGCCTTTCTTGTACTGTGTGACTTTGTGGGGCTGATGCTTCCCACATTTCTTACAAAATGTCCGGCGGGTTTTCGGGACGTTCACCATGCTTGTGAGCACAGAAGCTGCGAGGAAAGGTATTTTAAAACAATTTTTACACAGTTACATAACCTCACAAAGAATTTTGTAACCCACAGTTTAAGCTGGTAGCACCTACACTGTACTTCCTGCCTCTCATTTAATCACTTTCCCCTCTCTGTCAGCATCATTGAAAGCCTGAGTTGTTGTGTTGCCAGAAACCCTTCAAGTTGGGTTAAAAGTCACAATTCCATACTAATAGCCTATTTCACCCAGTAAGTCTTGTTATACTGAACCAGAATGGAAGAAGAAAGGCTACCATTCTTACTAATTTTTGTTTTTCTTCTGTAGTAGAGACATGCCAGTGTTCCCATCTGAATACACAACAGGATGGGGCTAGAACCACAGACATCTGGCTAACTCTCAAGGTGCCCAGGGTGGAAGGAGAGCACAGAGATGTGTGTATGTATGGGGACATGGTGGTCCCAGAGCAATCCCTTCTCCTTCCTATATCTTGAGCACAGCTGACCTCTTTGCTATCTATGATCTGAGCATGTGGACACCCCTCATCACAGCTGATGAAAGGGAGCAGGGAAAGTAGGGAAGGCAAAGGCCGGTAGGGTGTGGTGGCATCCTTAGCTTCTGAACTGATTCATTCAGGTAAATGGTGTGAAGATTTTATAGGCTACACAGACCTGATCGGGTGCAGATCTGGAGAGGGGGAATAACCCAGAATATTTCCTGCACTAATCATTTGGTTTTTTTTGTCTTTTTGTCTTTTTATTTAAACACAGTGATTACAGAAAGAACTGTAATTGGTCTTCAGTCACCAAAAGAATACCTCTCTTCACCAGTGCAACATTTCTACCACCAATGCCCCTTATCTCCCTCCTCCCACACTACCTGCCCATATTCACACCAGGCATTCTACTTCTCTCATTCATTAACATTGACAGGTAGTTGTTAGTGTATTATTTCACTAACTGCACTCACCTCATTTTGAGGTGAGTTTCACATTATAAGCCAGTCCTTCTGGACCTCATCTCTGGGCATAATCACAATAATGTCTTTAATTTTTCTTAAAACCCACAAATAAGTGAGACTATTCCGTGTGTCTCTCTCTCCCTCTGACTTATTTCACTCCATATAATAGTTTCCATGTCCCATTGAGAAACAGGAAAATTTCATGACTTCATCTCTCCTAACAGCTACATAATATTATATTGTGTATATTTACCACAGTTATTTTAGTCATTCATCTGTTGAAGGGCATCTTGGTTGTTTCCAGAGTCTGGCTATTGTAAATAGTGCTGCGATGAATATAGGTGTGAGGAAGAGATTTTTGTATTGAACTTTTGTGTTCATAGGGTATATACCTAGGCGTAGTATAACTGGCTCACATGGGAGCTGAGCTTCCAGTTTTTTGAGGAATCTTTATATTGTTTTTCTTAAGGGCTGGACTAGACAGCATTCTCACCATCAATGAATGATGTGGGCAGATGGTGTGGTGCAGCCTCCAGCTGTAGACAGAGACCGAGCTCCACTGCAAATATTATTCTTAATGGACATCAACTAAAAGTCTTTCCTCTAAACTCTGGTACAAAACAAGGCTGCCTTCTCTCACCAGTCCTATTTAAAATAGTGCTTTGCAGATGACATGATAATATATCTAGAAAACCCTAAAGACTCTACCAAAAAGCTTCTAGAAACAACTGATTCATATAGCAAAGTGCAGGCTATAAAATTAATGCACAAATATCAATGGCCTTCTTATATACCAATAATGATAGAAATGGACACATTTCCCCACATCCCTACCAGCACTAATTGTTCTTGTTCTTTGTGATGTCTGCCAGTCTCTGTGGCACGAGATGATATCTCATTATTGTTATGATTTGCATCTCCCTGATGATTAGTAATGTGGAGAATTTTTTCATGTGTCTTTGGCCATTTGTATTTCTTCTTTGAGCAAGTGTCTGTTCATTTCTTCTCCTCATTTTTGATGGGGTTAGATTTTATTCTTGTTAAGTTCTATCAGTACCTTATATATCTTAGATATTAGTACCTTGTCTGATAGATATTGGGTGAATAGTTTCTCCCATTCTGTGGGTGGCTCTTGTATCCTAGGCACTATTTCCTTTGAGGAGCAGATGCTTCTCAATGCCTGTGTTTATATATTCCTATCTGTTTATCTCTGCTTCCACTTGTTTGGAGAGTGCTGTTTCTGCCTTGAAGATGCCGTTAGACTCAATGTCATGGAGTGTTTTACCTACACCTTGTTCAATATACCTTTTGGTTTCAGGTTTGATATCCAGGTCCTTAATCCATTTGGATTTGACCTTTGTGGATGGTGTTAGATGGAGGTCTGAGCTTACTTTTTAACAAGTGGCTGACCAGTTGCCCCAACACCACTTGTTGAAGAGGCTTTTCTTGCTCCATTTTGCATTTCTTGCCAGTTTATCAAAGAATAATTGATCTATGAATAGATTCTGTATATTCAAGTGGATCCCACTGATCTGAGGGTCTGTCTTTATTACAATACCATGCTATTTTAATGAATATAGTTTTGTAATACAATTTAAAGTTGGGGAAGGTGATGCCTCTCATACTCTTTTTACCAAGGGTTGCTCTAGCTGTTGGTGGGTGTTTATTGTTCGAAACAAATTTCAGGAATGTTTGATCCACTTCTTTAAAGAATGTTATAGAGAGGGATAGCATTAAAATCTGTACAATGAGTTGGGGAATATTGACATTTTAATGATGTTAATACTGTCAATCCATGAGCAGGGTATATGTCTCCATTTCTTTGTGTCCCCTTTTATTTATTAAAGCAGGGTTTTGTAGTTTTCTTTGTATAGGTCCTTCATGTCTTTAGTTAAGTCGACTCCAAGATATTTGAGTTTGTGTGACACTAATGTGAATAGGGTTCTTTTTTAATGTCCATTTCTATCATTACTGGTGTATAAAAAGGCCACTGATATTTATGCATTAATTTTGTAGCCTGCCACTTTGCTATATAAATCAGTTATTTCTAGAAGCTTTTTTGTTGTTTATTTTTTTACAGAGAGAGTGTGCACGCTCTGAGCTGCTGTTTATCTGTGAAGCTATGTACACTTCATTTAAACCTGAAATTTAGTCTGGCTGGGTTTATTCTAGGTGAAGCATTCATTTCATTGAGTTTTGTCACTATATCTCACAACTGCCTTCTTGCCTCGAAGGTTTCTTGCGACAGGTCTGCTGTAAATCTTAAAGATACTCTTTTACATTTAATTTTTCTTTTTGATCTTGCTGCATTCAGAATTTTATCCCAATCTGTGGGATTTGTCATTGTGATTACGATGTGTCTTGGGGTGCTTTTCTTTGCGTCTCATTTAGCTGGTACTCTTTGGGCATGCAGGATTTGGTTGCATGCCATCTTTAGTTCTGAGAGTTTCTCTGTAATGATGCCCTTGGCTATTGATTTTACCTGGGGATTTTCTTCCTGGCTCTCTGGAACTCCAATGGTTCTTGTGTTGTTTCTGTTTAGTTTATCAGACTTCTATTTTCATCTGTTTACATTCTTTGAGTATTTTTTCCATTGTTCGATCATTTGTTTTAAGGTTTCTTTTCCAATTGCTTCTGCTGTATGGAGTTGCTCGGCATCTCATCGTCCAGCTCGCTGATTCTCTCCTCAGCTGCTCTTAACTCTGTTGGAGAGGCTTTCCATTGAGTTTTTCATTTCACCTAATGAGATTTTTAGACCTGTTATTTCAGCTTGGAGTTTTCTGATTTCTATCTTTGTGTTCTGTTCAGCTTGATCTATTCTTTCTTTGAGTTCTTTGAGCATCCTCCATATTACTACTCTAAACTCCCTGTCTAGGAGGCTAACTTTGTGCTTGGTACATTCTGGGTCATCAGAGCTGCATTTTCATTCTATTATTGCTGTTGCCCTGCATTGTTTCCCATTGACATGCTGTAGTGTGGCTTTTACTGCATGTTGTGGTGGTGTTCCTGGGCTAGAAAATGCATGCTGCCTTGTAAGCAAAGTGGAGTGGCCACACTGCTTCTCCATTCCCTGGCTGGTAAACCTTGATGGAATTAAGTTTTCTGGGGTCTTTCTTAGCAGCCTCATGCAGGGATCAGAAAGCCCCTGCACTAATAATTCGGCACTGCTACCTCAAGCAAGGAAGGAGCTCAGGTGAATTCGAGTGCCGATGGAAGGCCCAAGAATCTACAGCCAGCTTCTCTCTTTTGCTGTTCTGGCACAGAAAGGACTGGCTGTGACCATGGAACCAATTGTAAGCTCATGCTGATATTTCCATCCTGAACACATGATGTCTGCTATCATGATCTGTTTTGTACTGATGTCACCTCTTTATTGTTTGTTCCACTGTGGGGCTAGAATAAAATTCTGCGACAGCGAGGCCATGGCACAGTGATGTCCCAGTCAGAGCCCTTTGGTTCAGTGGAGAGAGAACACCCTCCGCTTTGCTTTGAGCTGTTAATTAACCAACCAGTCATTAACTGCTGCTAACAATTGATTTAGAAGAAATTATTGCCTAAATAGCAGGAGGTATTTAAAAAGAAAATAAATTAAAACAAAGAACTGCTGGATCCTGAGGAAAAAATATAGGAGTTCTTGAAATACAGAGAGAGGCTGCCAGCCCCTGTAATTATCAAGTGATAAACAGTCATTGGAAAGTGCCTTCCCAGAGTTCATTTTTTCCAGAAATAGTGACTGTGTCTTCAATTCTAGAACCCTGCCACTTTAGTCCATTGAACTCTCTAAAATGTATGATGCCACCAGAAGTTTAACATGTGAGGTTCATTGTCACTGGAGTGGGGAACCAGCTTTGATGTGGACCACAGAAAACAGTGCTGAGGCAGGTGCCAGGAGAGTTTTATTTATAGACAACACAGAGCAGCACCACATCCACACCTGTTTGCCTGGCACAGCTTTTCTCCCCTGTTGTGGACAAGGCCTTGTCTTCACTCAGGAATCTCCATTCTGCTACCATGGAAAGGGCATTGATTGCTTCTCAGTAAAGCAGCAGAAGGTAAGTGACTCTAAAAGAGATTCAGAAAACTGTGTCCTGTAGTAAACTGTCTCCCCTTCCTGAACTCAGTTTTTGATGCTGCCATCATAATCAAGAATCCCAGTCATGTTTCTAGGTAAAAGGAAGATTAAAATCAACTTTATCACACATGCATTATATGAGTGAGACCAGACAGGTTTTTGCCCTCTGAATTGCTGATTGGTCAAGCTTTAAGAGCAGTGTTACTGTTGTGAATGTCAAGGTAAACTTTAAGATGCTTTTTTTGTTCATATATACTATAAGGTAAACATGCCTCCAAAGTGCCTCTGGGTAAGCAGTTTATTCCTTGAGAAGTTTGTCTGAAAGTGTTTGACTAGATTTTTTTTTTAGCTTTTCACCAGTTACAAGGGAGTGGCAACTCTCAAGCATCTTATATGCTAGGCTAAAAATAAGAAATTCATAATTTTATTTTTAACATAAAATGTGGCTAATATAGTCTGAATTAGTCAAAGATATGTGACATCTTTCTGAGTTTATTTTTCTTCTTTAATAATTAAAATACTAATCTATTTAAATTTTCCAAGGACCACATTCTCTTATATCAGTGTTTTCCTCTGGGCTCAACTTTTCTTTTTGCTAAAGTACATCCCTTAATTAATTTTTCATTAAGAGATCATGGGTGGTAAAGTCTCTGTATTCATTTTAATATCCAAGAATACCTTTGTTTTTCTTGGGAATATTTGGAATCTCTGGGGACAGCAAATGTGCCCAGTGTGCTCACATTGTTGATGGTGCAGTACCTGTGTGCACACACTCTTGCCATCCATGGCACTGGTGGTGCCATCCATGGACTCTTCTGTGATGATGCATCTCTGCCTTACCTGAATATTCCTGGGCATTAACATTGCTGAGCTCTGTGGAACAAAATTGTATTTCACTTAATCTAAACAGTGATATAAATTGGAGTTTGAACTCTTCAAGGCAAAGAGAGACATGTTCTGATTCCTCTCTACCCAGTGATGGGATGAGCAATGGGCATGAGTGCTAAATAAAATGCTAAATAAATTCTAATTGTATCATTACAATTAGAAAAACAAACAATGATCAATTCTAGAGAACGGCTTAATCTTTTAGCAGAAAGTAGACTCTTGTTTCAGTTTGATCTAATGATGTTATGCATTTACACAAGTACTGGCTTGGAAAGTTCATGAAAAGGTGGTTGCAACAATTGGTCATTGTTTATTCTGGCCCGATTCTGAAACTGGTTGATGACAGCATATGAGTGCTCTAAAGCCTTCCTGATTCCCCACCTAGTTTCTAGTGGGAGACATGATCTGTCAGCACCTAACGCATGGCATCAACTTTCCTTTTTCAATTATAATTTTATTTTAATCATAGTGGCTTACATATCGTTCACAGCAATATTTTAGGTACATGTTAACATTGAATCAGGGGAATTCCCACCACCGAATTGTCCTCCTTCCACCTCCACTCCCATCTTGCCTCCCATAACCTCCACCCTTACCCCCGTGGCTGCTAGAATGAGTGGTCCCCTCTGTGCCTAGCTTACTATTTAGTGATCTTTCAACTGTTTGGTCATGGTACCTCCATTATATCCCCTCTAATTGGGAGGCGGGACTAGATAGTTAAAGTTATGTGGTTTTGTTTGAAGAAGAGAAAAGTAATAAAATGGGGTAAAAATCAAATATGCCGAAAATGGGCACAGTTCTTCTAGAGGCTCTCATCCTCGGTTTGAGAGACAAAGGGGAAAAAGAAGGTGGAACACCACATCAGTATAAAAAGAAGTGTCAAACAAAATATCCAGTGAGCACTACAGGAATAAAGATAGGCACCATACTTGCCATGGTCTTGAGATACAAAACATGACAGAGCACAAAACGGAAGAAGAGAAAAGAAGAAAAAAAAAATAAAAATGGAGACAATCAGTTCAATATCCACACCAAATCAAAGAAATCGACAAAAGCTAGGTAGATAAATAAAAAAAAAAGATTATTTTGCGCTTTTTGTCTCTCTTTTCCCCCACTCCTGCATAGGCACAGTAAACATTGGGGTCATTCAAAAAAGAATTCCCTTGGCCTAAGAGATACAGGGTTTCTCCACCCTTGGAGTATATTGTCATGGGATTAACTATAGAATCCTTTCTAGTTCATTTACTCTTCCGTTGGTGCTTTTGTGGTGTATGAGAGACTTCTGCTCTGTCCTGGGTAGTAAAATCAGGTCTCTTTATCTAGAGATCTCAGTCTCTGCACAGTTCAAGGATGGAACTTATGGTGAAGTATTTATTTGTGGTTCTAGAAGTTCTGTTCCCTCAGTGTCATTTTAATCCATCTTCTGTTGTTAGTGGTCTTGGTCCTTGCACTGATCCTAGGACAGAGACTGGGATAGCCTCTTTCGTTATGTTACCAGAAAACCCATTCAGTTGCTACTGTCTCAGTCATACCTCTGGAATTAGAGATCATGTTTGTGCAGGTCATAGATCAAACCCTAGACTAGGGTTTTTTTCTTGGTCCCAGGATACATAATGCCCCATCATGGTTCTATCAGCCAATCATCTGTAGATCACGATCTTGGCTTTTGCACAGACTAAAGGATCACAAGTCTTCTGCTTTTGTCTTATTGTTAGCTGGTGAGGTAGAGTAACCTACTCTTAGGTCAAGTTGTTCCCAATTTCCTCTTTGTCAGGATATCCTTTTAGAGCTGAGCCATGTTGGTGTTTGAGCAGTATTAAGGATGTCCCAGATGGGATTTGGTTCCTGTAGCTATTGTGGAGAACTGTGCCATTTCTATGCCTGGGATCCAGGGTTCCAGGCTGGATGGTCAGCGTCTAATCACCTGGGGTCTAAGTTGGGTCCACATGACATATATTCAAGGTTGGAGATGTCCCTGTGTTGTAAAAAAGTATGAGTTCTTATCCCTAGTAGATAAGAGCCTATTTTATATGTAACCTTACCCCCTTTTTAGTGTACCTTTGCAGGAAGAAATGGTGCAACATTATATTGCCGGTGCATTTGGGAATGGAAAGAGAAGAAAACAGAAGCAAGTCACACACCCAAAAAAGATACAAATAGGGATAAAAATATATGTGCTCCCGTATATATGAAGAAAAAAGTTTTTTTATAAAAATAAAAGAAATGAAATAAAAAAGTAATTAAAGAAAAAAAGTGATGCAAGAGACTACCTTATATTTGGGGAAGAGCAGGTATAGAGGCTTATACTTATGATGGAACTATAGGTTTCCCCATTGTCTTTTGAAATTTTTCTTGTGGGGTGTGGGTTCCTGGGCGCCTTTCCATCACACACCCTGACCTTCTTAAGATTGGCAAAAAATTTGTGGCAGGGAGGTCTTGGGTAGAGTTCTTGCATTGGGAATCCTTTTAGAGGTAAGTCCGGTATCAAGCAACAGTCCATGTTAAGAAGTTAGTAAGAGGGGCCACACCGCATGAGTCAGCAGCGGTGTTGGTTGTCTTTTTTGTCGGGGATGAAGTGTGGGTTTGAGTGGGTGTCCCTTTGCTTCAGTGCTGGATACTGGTTCGTTGGGGTAGGGGATCGGTCTTGATACCTAATAGATTAAGAACTGAGGATGAAGGGGGGAAATCTGGATGGGATTGAGGGGTGAAGGGATAGTCGGATTTCTAACAGGGCAGAAAGGGGGAAGTATATGGAAGGGGCAGAAAAGGAGAAAAGAGCAAATAAGATTGAAAAGAAAAAGAAGAAAAAAAGTATTGAGAAGAGAGAAGAAAAGAGCAAAGGAATGTTAGTTTTCTTGAATGTGCTCGATGAGAAGGCCCTGTAGTATAAATCTTTAGGTCACAGTTGCTGCTTCAGTGATCTGGCTGGTCATATACTTCAGGTCCTAAAAGAAGGTATAGCCTAGAAATAAAGGGTATGTTAAAGAGTTTTATCGAGACATCTTCATATCACAAGCTGGGTATAGTATCTCATGTGACTGAGTCCTGAGGTGCCATCTTAGGTTACCCACACTTTGTATCCAAGAACTCCTGTGGACAGAAAAGCTGAGAGGTTATTTTAGATATAGTAAGATTAAGGCATTAAATCATATTATTTTGAAATGCTTCTATTGGAGTCAGTGATTTCCCATGGTAACCTTTACCTATAATCCTGTATAGGATCCCTAAGAGATTACTATTGGCTTTTGTAGTAAAAGGCTGATAAAATACCTGTTCTCTCTATGCTGCTGTTTTTGCTGTTGCTAGTTTCTTTATAGTAAAATGTGTAGTCAAGAATTTGTGTTGTTCTTCTTTCATGTGATTTGGGCACTACTACTCAGTATATGTTGACTGTTACAGTGTTTGGAGTTTCTACCCAGTTAAACCCTGTTATTTGATCATTGAGTATTAGTTGTATATATGGTGTATTTTCTAGATGCTTCAGAATAGTACTATCATCCTGTGTTTATCTTTCATCGTCTGGCTTACTTCGTCTAACATAATATGTTCTAGGTGCATTCACGTTGCTGAAAAGTCTGATTGTATCATTTCTGACTGCCATGTAGTGATACCACATCTTAATGATCCACTCATCTGTTGTTGGACATCGAGATTGGTTCCAAAACTTGGTTATTATACTGAGTGCTGTGATAAATAGTGGGGTGCACAAATACTTCGGAATGAATTTCCTTCTGACTTGGGGGTAGATACCTAGGAGAGCAATTGCTGGGTCAAATGGCAGCTCAATTCTGAGTTCTTTGGCACTCTCCAGACTGTTCTCCATAGGGGTTGGAGTAGGGGGCATTCCCAACAGCAGTGGATGAGAGTGCCTTTCATACCGCATTCCTGCCAACAGAGACTGTTCTCATTATTTTTGATGTGAGTCATTCTCACTGGTATAAGATGGTACCTCATAGTTGTTTTGATTTGGATTTCTCAGATAATGAGTGAAGGTGAGCATGTTTTTATGTGTTTGTTGGCTATCTTTTGGTCTTCCTCAGAGAAGTGTCTATTAATTTTGTCTCCCCATTTTTTATGGCTTTATTTGGTTTTGGGGGACTCAGCTTTCTGAGTGGTTTTATATTCTGGATATCAGCCCTTTATCTTATATGTTGAGTGAAAAGATTTTTTCCCATTCAGATAATTGTCTTCTTCTATTAAGTAGGTTTTCGTTCTCCATGCAGTAACTTTTTAGTTTGATGTAGTCCCATTTGTTTATGTTTGACGCTAAAGTTCTTGCCATTGGTGCTGCATTCTAGAAGACCTTTTTGATATATATAGGTCTTCGAATGTTCTACCTATTTTATTCTCAATATACTATAGATTCGGGTCTGATTTCAAGGTCTTTGATACATTTTGAGTTGACTTTTGTATAAGGAGTGAGGTATACGTCAATTTTCAATTTCTTAAATGTGGTTTCCAGTTGTACCAACACCATTTGTTGAAGAGACTTTCTTTGTTCCATTTCAAGTTCTTGGCTCGTTTGTCAAATGTTAGTTGACTATATCTAGGTGTTTATGTCTGGAAATTCTGTTCTAACCCACTGGTCTGAGGTCCTGTCTTTGTTCCAGTACCGTGCTGTTTTGATCACTATGGCTTTATAGTATAGTTTCAAGTTAGGTAAAGAGATGCCACCCAGTTTCTTCTTTTTCAATATGTGTTTGGCTATCCTGGGTCTTTTGTGGTTCCAGATGAATTTTATGATTGATTGTTTTAATTCTTTAAAGAATGATGTCTAAATTTGGATCAGGATTGCATTAAATCTATATAGTAGTTTGGGTAAGATAGTCATTTTGACTATGTTGATTTTGCCTACCCATGAACATGGGATGTTCTTCCATTTCCTTAGATCCTCTTCAATTTCTTTCTGGAGTGTTTTGAAGTTTCCCTGGTATAGGTCCTTCACTTCCCTTGTAAGGTTAATTTCTAGGTACCTTATATTTATTGATACTATTTTAAATGGAGTTGTATTTTTAATCTTTCTTCTCAACTTCATTATTTGTATAGGGAAATGCTACTGTCTTTTGTGTATTGACTTTGTAGCCAGCCACTTTGCTGTCTTGGTTAATTGTTTCTAGGAGTTTTACTGTGGACTCTTTAGGGTTTTTGATGTATATCATCATATCATCTGCAAAAAGATATAGTTTGAGTTTCTCTTTCCCAATTTGGATTCCTTTGATTTCCGTCTCTTGTTGGATTGCTATTGCTAGGACTTCTAAGTTTATATTGAATAAGAGTGGAGAGAGTGGACAGCCTTGCCTAATTCCTGACTTTAGTGGAAATGCTTCTAGTTTTCACCATTAAGGATAATGTTGGCTGTAGGCTTTTCATAGATAGCTGTAACTATTTTGAGGAAGGTTCCTTCTAACCCTATTTTTCTGAGTGTTTTTTAACATGAAAGGGTGTTGGATTTTTTTTTAAACGCCTTCTCTGCATCGACTGATATGATCATGTGATTTTTGTCTTTCTTGTTGATGTGATGTATGATGTTGATTGATTTGCATATGTTGAACAACCTAGCATTTCTGGGTTGAAACCCACTTGGTCATGATGTATGAGCTTTTTGATAAAGTGCTAAATTCGGTTTGCTAAAATTTTGTTGAGAATCTTTGCATCTATGTTCATTAGTGAAATTGGTCTGTAGTTTTCTTTCTTGGTGTCTTTGCCCTCTTTGGGAATGAGTGTGATATTGCCTCATAAAAGGAGTTGGGGAGGATTTCTGTTTTTTCGATGGTTTGGAAGAGCCTGTGGAAAAGTGGTAGTAAGTCTTCTCGGAATATTTGATAGAATTCGCCTGTAAATCCATCTGGACCTGGACTTTTGTTCTTAGGGAGTTTCTTTTTTTTTTTTTTTCTGTGCTGCCTCTCATTTTATTTTATTTTTTTTTAATTTTTTTTTTATTTAAACACCTTGATTACATACATGATTGTGTTTGGGTTTCAGTCATAAAAGGAACACCACCCATCACCAGTGCAACATTCCTTAGGGAGTTTCTTAATTATATCTTCAATTTCCTCTGAAGTGATTGGTCTATTTAGGCTTTCTAGGTCTTCCTTATCCAGTCTTGGAAGCGGATTTTTTCCAGGAATCTGTCGATTTCTACTGGGTTCTCTAAACTACCTGAGTATAGTTGTTCAAAATATGATCTCATGATATGTTGTATTTCTTGGAGTTCTGTTGTAATCTCTCCCTATTCATTTGTGATCCTACTGATTTTTTTGATGAGTTTTGCCAGTTGTTTGTCTATCTTGTTTATTTTTTCAAAAAACCAACTCTTGGTCTCATTGAATTTTTGTATTGTTTTCTTAGTTTCTATGTTGTTTATTTCTGCTCTGGTTTTTATTATTTCTTGCCTTCTGGTTGTGGTTGGATTTCTCTGCTGCTGTTGTTCCAATTCCTTGAGGTGATCGTTTACACTGTTGATTTGGTCACTTTCCTGTTTCTTGACATATGCCTGTATTGCTATGAGTTTCCCCCTAATTACTGCTTTGGCTGTGTTCCACAAATTTTGACAAGTTGTCTCTTCATTATCTTTTGTTTCAAGGAATCTTTTTATTTCTTCCTTGATTTGCTCTTTGATCCAGCTGTTGTTGAGCAGCATGTTGTTTAATCTCCAGGTATTATTTTTTCTCTATTGCTTCTTCTTGTAGTCAATTTTGACCTCTGTTGCATAGTGATCTGATAGGGTGCTTCTAATGATCCTTACATTTGGTTAGATTTGTATCCTAGGACGTGGTCTATTATGGAGAAGGTTCCTTATGGGCTTGAGAAGAATGTGTATTCTGCTTTCTGGGGATGGAGGGTCCTATATAAGTCTATTAGCCCTAGTTCTTCTAATTTTTTATTTAGGACTCTAATTTTTTTGTTATTTTTCTCTTTGGTGGATCTGTCCAGTGGTGATAGTGGATTATTGAGATCTACTATTACCACATTTCCTCTCATGTGTTTCTCCAGGTTTGCGAGCAGTTGCCTCACATATTTTTCTGGCTCTACATTAGGTGCATAAATATTGACCAGGGTTAGTACCTCTTGATCTAGTGTTCCCCTGATCAGTAAGTAGTAACTCCTTTGTCTCTAATCAATTTCTTGAGGTTGAATGCAATTTGATCTCATATAAGAATGGCTGTTCCTGCTCTGTTTTGTTTTCCACTAGCCTGAATAATTAATTTCCATTCTTTTATTCTAAGCCTGTGCTTGTCCTGTAGTTGTAAGTGTGTTTCTTGAAGGCAGCAGAAGTCCGGTTTATGTTCTCTACTATGTGTCTATTAATGGGAGAATTTAGGCTGTTAACATTTAGGGAGATTATTGACAGAGAGGACTGTTGTGCAGTTGTGTTGTGTAGGGTGGTTGTTGTTACAATTGGGGGTTTGAATTGTGTAATTCATCTTTGAGTAGGTAATTTAGGATTGGTTTTGTTTGCGCAAATAATGCAAGTTCATTTTTGTTTGAGAATGTTTTTAGTCTGCCCTCCCATATGAATGAGTTTTGCAGGATATTGGACCCTAGGTTGGAAAATTTTTTTCATTCAGGCATTTAAATATGTCGTTCCACTGTCTTCTTGCTTGAATTATTTCAAATGGGAGATCTGGTTTGATTCTTATGTCTCTTCCTTTGAATTTGATGGTTTTTCTCCCTTATTGCTTTAAAGAGATCATCTTTCTCTTTGTTTTTTGCCATTTGGATTACTATATGTGTTGGTGTTGGTTTATTAGGGTCTATTTTATTAGGGACTCTCTTCACTTCCTGAATTTGCACCGAATCTTCTTTCCAGGGGGTGGAAAAGTTTTCTGTTATTATTTCCCTGACTACTTGTTCTTCCCCTTTTTCTATTTTCTCCCCTTCTGGTATCCCCACTGAAACTCTATCCCTATTCTTTGTGTAAGCTTACCTAAAAGGAAGACCCGCCCATTCCTGGGAGGAGTGTTGGGAAGGTTATGAAAGGTTTGGCCTGAGGGGCCAAAGGGGTTTTTCCTGGATGGAGAAGTAGCAAGAAGGAGGAGAAATGGCTGGAAAAGGCTAGACGCAAGACAAGCTGAGAGTAGCATGCATAAATGGTTATTATAGGCCACACATGTTGGCCAGGGCAAATAAAGCTGATATTTCCTGATGCCTGTCTGTGGATGAGTTTTCTACCTGCTGCAACCACCTGAGCTTGCAGACCCTCCTGCTGATAAAATTTGGAGCCATGTGGCCTGGGACAGCGGAGAAAGGTCTCCATTCCATCCATCACCATTCATCTCCATCCAAGCCCATCCAAAGGGTTAAATGCAACAATCTGGCACCCTAAATGTGGATCTGAATTCTGGACCCAAAAGAACAGTGATCATGATGAGATTCCTGCTTTTCAGTTTGATTTTGGCTCTTTTTATTTGCAGTGAAGCCATTTTTAAAGATGGTCAAAAACCCTTCTGGGGGAAAAAGGGAAACTGAAACATGGGAGGTGGAAGCTTGTATCACTCCCATCCCAGGACCAGGACCAGGACTGAGACTTTGTTACAAGAAATAAAAACCTTGGCCTCTTCAGACACTGATGGAAAGCCTATATTGGAAACGGACAAGAACAAAGACTGTATTAAGAATGGACTGATTGACTAATTCATAACCTTCAGCCTGAAAAATGGATTTCGACTTTGAAATTTTCGGACTGGACTTTTAGCTTGGATCACTTTAAATTCTTTACACCCAGATGCTCCCGGTGGAAAAACTACAGCGGCAAAACCACAACCAACACTGCAAACAGCTACACTTCCAAATTTTGCCCAGAGGGGCAAATAAGTAGCTTGCAAAGACTGCAGCTGTAGCTGGGATCTCCACGTAAAGAGGCACAGAGACTGCTCCACCCATCCAAAGCAGCCGCTTTGGTCCTGCTCCTGCTGTGCCGCACAGCAAAAAAGTGGCGATTAGCTTGCAAGTGGCCAGAGGTGGCAAGTGTGTGCTCAACCCAGCCTCGGAGCAGCTGCGGGGGCTGGAATCCCTTGAAACTTCATGCCACGTGGGAGAAGCTCAGCGTCTGGACAATTGGTGTTGGTAATAAAATATTAGGTAGTGGTTTAAAAATTTAAAGAAAGGGGAAAAAACAACATAGCCCAACTAAAAAAAATCTAATTTAAAACCGCCTGCATCTAACTTTGCTTCAGCTGTATCTCTTTTTTGTTTGTTTGTTTGTTTGTTTGTTTGTTTTTTGTTTTTTTTTTATCTTTATTTAAACACCGTGATTACAAACATGATTATAGTTGTATGATTACAGTCATGTAAAGAGCACCCCCCTTCACCGGTGCAACATTCCCACCACCAATTTCCCAGATCTCCCTCCTCCCCACCCCCCTACACCTGTACTCGAGACAGGCTTTCTACTTCCCTCATTCATTCACATTTTATGATAGTTTTCAGTGTAGTCATCTCTGCAACTGCACTCATCACTCTATGTGATGAGCTGCATGTCCTGAGCTGCACCTACCAGCCCTCATCTCTCTTGTCTCTGAGATACTGTTAAAAATGTCCTTCATTTTTCTTAAAGCCCATAGATGAGTGAAACCATTCTGCGTCTTTCTCTCTCCCTCTGACTTACTTCACTCAGCATAATAGATTCCATGTACATCCATGTATTGGAAAATTTCATGACTTCATCTCTCCTGATGGCTGCATAGTATTCCATTGTGTATATGTACCACAGTTTCTTCAGCCACTCATCTGTTGAAGGGCATCTTGGTTGTTTCCAGAGTCTGGCTATTGTAAATAGCGCTGCAATGAATATAGGAGTAAGGAATGGATTTTTGTATTGTATTTTTGTGTTTCTTGGGTATATTCCTAGGAGTGGTATAGCTGGATCGTATGGAAGCTCAATTTCCAGTTTGTGAAGGAATCTCCATATCGCTTTCCATAAAGGTTGTACTAGACGGCATTCCCACCAGCAGTGAAAAAGAGTTCCTTTCTCTCCACATCCCCGCCAGCACTGCTTGTTTTCCTTTTTTGTGATGTGTGCCAATCTCAGTGGCGTGAGGTGGTACCTCATAGTAGTTTTGATTTGCATCTCCCTGACGATTAGTGATGTTGAACATCTTTTCATGTGCCTTTTGGCCATTTGCCTTTCTTCTTTTTCAAAGTGTCTGTTCATTTCTTCTCCCCATTTTTTTATGGGGTTAGTTGTTTTTTTCTTGTATAGTTCTGTCAGTACCTTGTAAATTTTGGATATTAGCCCTTTATCTGATGTGTATTGGGTGAATAATTTCTCCCACTCAGTGGGTGGCCTTTGTATTCTGGGCACTATTTCCTTTGAGATGCAGAAGCTTTTCAGCTTAATATAGTCCCATCTGTTTATCTCTGCTTCCACTTGCTTGGAAAGTGCTGTCTCCTCCTTATCTTGCCTTTAGTCTCAATGTCCTGGAGTGTTTCACCTACATGTTGTTCTATATACCTTATAGTTTCAGTTCTGATATCAAGGTCTTTAATCCATTTGGATTTTACCTTTGTACATGGTGTACAGCTTGTGGGTCTGAGTTCGCTTTTTTGCAAGTGGCTAACCAGTTGTGCCAACACCACTTGTTGAATAGGCCTTCCCTGCTCCATTTAGGATTTCTTGCTCCTTTATCAAAAACAAGGTGGTTATATGTCTGAGGAACCTTCTCTGAGTACTCAAGCCTATTCCACTGATCTGAGGGTCTGTTTTTATTCAAATATCATGCTGTTTTTATAACTGTTGCTTTGTAATACAACTTAAAATTGGGGAAAGTAATGCCTCCCATATTCCTTTTCCCAAGGAGTGCTTTAGCTATTCGAGGTTGTTTGTTGTTCCAGATGAATTTCAGAAGTATTTGATCCACTTCTTTGAAGAATGTCATGGGTATCTTTAGAGGAATCGTGTTAAATCTGTACAATGCTTTTGGAAGTATTGCCATTTTAATGATGTTGATCCTGCCAATCCATGAGCATGTTATGTGTTTCCATTTCCGCGTGTCCTCTCTTATTTCTTGGAGCAGTGTTTTGTAGTTTTCTTTGTATAGATCCTTCACATCTTTAGTCAGGTTGACTCCAAGATATTTGAGTTTGTGTGGAACTAATGTGAATGGGATTGTTCTCTTAATGTCCATTTCTTCCCTATCATTATTAGTGTATAAAAAGGCCATTGATTTTTGTGTGTTAATTTTGTATCCTGCCACTTTGCTATACAAATCTATTATTTCTAGAAGCTTTTTGGTAGAGTCTTTAGGGTTTTCTAAGTAGAGTATCATGTCATCTGCAAACAGTGAGAGCTTGACTTCTTCCTTTCCTATCTGGATTTCCTTGATATCTTTTTCTTGCCTAATCGCTATAGCAAGTACTTCCAGTGCTATGTTGAATAGGAGTGGTGAGAGAGGACAGCCTTGTCTTGTACCAGAATTTAGAGGAAAGGATTTTAGTTTTTCTCCATTGAGGATAATATTTGCCACTGGCTTCTGGTAGATGGCTTTGACTATATTGAGAAAGGTTCCTTTTATTCCTATCTTGCTGAGAGTTTTCATCAAGAATGGGTGTTGAACCTTATCAAATGCTTTTTCTGCATCTATTGATATGACCATGTGATTTTTATTTTTGTTGTTGTTTATGTTGTATATTATATTGATAGATTTACGGATGTTAAACCAGCCTTGCATTCCTGGGATGAAACCTACTTGATCAAAGTGAATGATCTTCTTGATGAGGCACTGGATCCTGTTCGCCAGGATTTTGTTGAGGATCTTTGCATCTGTGTTCATCAGGGATATTGGTCTGTAATTTTCTTTTTTGGCAGCATCTCTATCAGGTTTTGGTATTAAGGTGATGTTGGCTTCATAAAAGCTATTTGGAAGTATTCCTGTTTTTTCGATTTCATAAAAGAGCCTGGCCAGAATTGGTAGTAGTTCCTCTTGAAAGGTTTGAAAGAATTCATTCGTGAATCTATCAGGGCCTGGGCTTTTGTTTTTGGGTAAATTTTTGATTACAGTTTTAATTTCCTCAATAGTGATGGGGGTGTTTAGATATGCTACCTCTTCTTTATTCAACCGTGGAAGGTTATATGAGTTCAGAAATTTATCCATTTCTTCCAGGTTCTCATATTTAGTGGCATAGAGTTTCTCAAAGTATTCTCTGAATACCCTTTGAATCTCTGCAGTATCTGTAGTGATCTCCCCCTTTTCATTTCTAATATGCGTTATCAAGTTTCTCTCTTTCTTTTGCTTTGTGAGTTTTGCCAATGGTCTATCAATCTTGTCTATTTTTTCAAAGAACCAACTTCTGCTTTCGTTGATCTTTCGGATTGTTTTTTGGGTTTCCACTTCGTTGATTTCTGCTCTCAGCTTTGTTATTTCCTTCTGTCTCCCTATTTTTGGGTCCTTTTGTTGAGCACTTTCTAGTTCTATTAGCTGTGTCATTAAGCTACTCAGGTAAGCTCCTTCTTCTTTCCTGATGTGTGCTTGCAAAGCTATAAATTTTCCTCAGTACTGCTTTTGCTGTGTCCCATAAGTTCTGATAGTTTGTGTCTTTATTGTCATTTGTTTCCAGGAACCTTTTGATTTCCTCCTTGATTTCATCTCGGACCCACTGGTTATTGAGTATGAGGCTGTTTAACTTCCAGGTGTTAAATTTTTTCTTCTGTGTCCCTTTGCAGTTCACATCTAACTTCAGAGCCTTGTGGTCAGCAAAGGCAGCCTGCAAAATGTCTATCTTTTTTATTTTATGGAGGTATGTTTTATGTGCCAGCACGTGATCTATCCTGGAGAATGATCCATGTACATTGGAAAAGAATGTGTATCCAGGTTTCTGAGGATAGAGTGCCCTATATATATCTACTAGGCCTCTTTCATCCATTTCTCTTTTCAGGTCTAGTATATTTTTGTTGGGTTTCCATTTGGTTGACCTATCAAGTGTTGTCAAGCCTGTGTTGAGGTCTCCCACAATTATTGTGTTATTATTGATATCCTTCTTCAGATTTGTCAACAATTGTATTAAATACTTTGCTGGACCCTCATTCGGTGCGTATATGTTTAGGAGAGTGATTTCTTCTTGCTGTACAAATCCCTTGATTAGTACATAATATCCATCTTTGTCCCTTACAACTTTTCTGAGTATAAAGTTTGTGTCATCTGATATTAGTATGGCCACCCCCGCTTTTTTAAGGGTGTTGTTTGCTTGAATGATTTTCCTCCAGCCTTTGATTTTGAGTCTATGTTTATTCTGACTATTCAGGTGTGTTTCTTGGATACAGCAGAAGGTTGGCTTCACCTTTTTGATCCATTTCGCCACTCTGTGCCTCTTAACTGGTGCATTTAGTCCATTGACATTGAGAGAAATAATTGTCATGGGATTTATTGCCATCTTTGTGTAGAAGTTTGGTGTGTTTTTTGTTCTGTCTTGTTTTTAGAATAGATCTTTCAGTTTTTCTTTTAATGCTGGTTTTGAGTCTGCAAAGATTTTGAGCTGTTGTTTATCTGTGAAGCCGTGTATACATCCTTCAAACCTGAAAATTAGTTTTGCTGGGTGCAGTATTCTTGGCGAAGCATTTATTTCATTGAGTTTTGCCACTACATCCCACCACTGCCTTCTGGCCTTGAGTGTTTCTGGTGACAGGTCTGCTGTAAATTTCAAGGATGCTCCCTGGAATGTAATTTCCCTTTTCGATCTTGCTGCTTGCAGTATTCTATCTCTATCGGTGGGTTTCATCATGGTGACTAGGATGTGTCTTGGGGTGTTTCTACTGGGGTCTTTTTTAGCTGGTACTCTTCGGCATGCAGGATTTGGTCACATGTTTTCGTTAGCTCTGGTAGTTTCTCTGTGATGATGTTCTTAACCATTGATTCTTCCTGAAGAGTTTCTTCTTGGGTCTCTGGAACTCCAATGATTCTAAAGTTGTTTCTGTTGAGCTTATCAAAGACTTCTATTTTCATCTGCTCATATTCTTTGAGTAAATTTTCCATTGTCTGATCATTTGATTTGAGGCTTTTTTCCCATCTCTTCTGCTGTGTAAAGTTGTTATGCATCTCGTCTACTAAAGCACTAATTCTATCCTCAGCTGCTGTTAACCTGTTGGAAAGCTCATCCATTATGTTCTTCAATTCGTCTACTGAGTTTTTCAGACCTGTTATCTGATCTGATATTTCAGTTTGAAGTTTTCTGATTTCTATCTTCATATTCTCTTGATTTTTATTAGTGTTCTGATTTATACTTTCTTTGATTTCTGTTAGCAACCTCCATATTTCGTCTCAAAACTCCATTTCTGAAAGATTGCTCAGGTAGTTGGCCATTGTTGGGTCATCAGAGTTTCATTCTTTATTCTCTATGTTTGAGTTGGTCTGCGTAGTCTCCCCATTGTCACGCTTACGCTGTGGGTTTTTCTACGTGTTGTGGTGGTACTCATTGGCTAGGTGGAGTGCGCGGCTGTGAAGCGCAGCGGAGCGGCCGCGCTCCGGCCCCCAAACACTCACCTCAGCCGAGGCAAGCCGTCAGGGGATGCCAGGAGAAGTCCCCAAATGTCTGCCAAGCTAAGGAAACCAGCACCATCCACAACTCCAACAGAAAACACAGCCTCAGCCGAGACACGCCTTGAAGGGATTAATGCTGAAGGAGGTCAAAGTTCCCAGGTTGATGCAGGCTGGGGGAGGTCCCAAAATGTCTGCCGGGCCTAGGGGTCCAGCAGCCAGCCTGATCCGCAACTCCGGCCCCCAAACACTCACCTCAGCCGAGGCAAGCCGTCAGGGGATGCCAGGAGAAGTCCCCAAATGTCTGCCAAGCTAAGGAAACCAGCACCATCCACAACTCCAACAGAAAACACAGCCTCAGCCGAGACACGCCTTGAAGGGATTAATGCTGAAGGAGGTCAAATTTCCCAGGTTGATGCAGGCTGGGGGAGGTCCCAAAATGTCTGCCGGGCCTAGGAGTCCAGCAGTCAGCCTGATCCACAACTCCGGCCCCCAAACACTCACCTCAGCCGAGGCAAGCCGTCAGGGGATGCCAGGAGAAGTCCCCAAATGTCTGCCAAGCTAAGGAAACCAGCACCATCCACAACTCCAACAGAAAACACAGCCTCAGCCGAGACACGCCTTGAAGGGATTAATGCTGAAGGAGGTCAAAGTTCCCAGGTTGATGCAGGCTGGGGGAGGTCCCAAAATGTCTGCCGGGCCTAGGGGTCCAGCAGCCAGCCTGATCCGCAACTCCGGCCCCCAAACACTCACCTCAGCCGAGGCAAGCCGTCAGGGGATGCCAGGAGAAGTCCCCAAATGTCTGCCAAGCTAAGGAAACCAGCACCATCCACAACTCCAACAGAAAACACAGCCTCAGCCGAGACACGCCTTGAAGGGATTAATGCTGAAGGAGGTCAAAGTTCCCAGGTTGATGCAGGCTGGGGGAGGTCCCAAAATGTCTGCCGGGCCTAGGGGTCCAGCAGTCAGCCTGATCCACAACTCCGGCCCCCAAACACTCACCTCAGCCGAGGCAAGCCGTCAGGGGATGCCAGGAGAAGTCCCCAAATGTCTGCCAAGCTAAGGAAACCAGCACCATCCACAACTCCAACAGAAAACACAGCCTCAGCCGAGACACGCCTTGAAGGGATTAATGCTGAAGGAGGTCAAAGTTCCCAGGTTGATGCAGGCTGGGGGAGGTCCCAAAATGTCTGCCGGGCCTAGGGGTCCAGCAGTCAGCCTGATCCGCAACTCCGGCCCCCAAACACTCACCTCAGCCGAGGCAAGCCGTCAGGGGATGCCAGGAGAAGTCCCCAAATGTCTGCCAAGCTAAGGAAACCAGCACCATCCACAACTCCAACAGAAAACACAGCCTCAGCCGAGACACGCCTTGAAGGGATTAATGCTGAAGGAGGTCAAAGTTCCCAGGTTGATGCAGGCTGGGGGAGGTCCCAAAATGTCTTCTGGGCCTAGGGGTCCAGCAGTCAGCCTGATCCGTAAATCCGGCCCCCAAACACTCACCTCAGCCGAGGCAAGCCGTCAGGGTATGCCAGGAGAAGTCCCCAAATGTCTGCCAAGCTAAGGAAACCAGCACCATCCACAACTCCAACAGAAAACACAGCCTCAGCCGAGACACGCCTTGAAGGGATTAATGCTGAAGGAGGTCAAAGTTCCCAGGTTGATGCAGGCTGGGGGAGGTCCCAAAATGTCTGCCGGGCCTAGGGGTCCAGCAGTCAGCCTGATCCGCAACTCCGGCCCCCAAACACTCACCTCAGCCGAGGCAAGCCGTCAGGGGATGCCAGGAGAAGTCCCCAAATGTCTGCCAAGCTAAGGAAACCAGCACCATCCACAACTCCAACAGAAAACACAGCCTCAGCCGAGACACGCCTTGAAGGGATTAATGCTGAAGGAGGTCAAAGTTCCCAGGTTGATGCAGGCTGGGGGAGGTCCCAAAATGTCTGCTGGGCCTAGGGGTCCAGCAGTCAGCCTGATCCGCAACTCCGGCCCCCAAACACTCACCTCAGCCGAGGCAAGCCGTCAGGGGATGCCAGGAGAAGTCCCCAAATGTCTGCCAAGCTAAGGAAACCAGCACCATCCACAACTCCAACAGAAAACACAGCCTGAGCCGAGACACGCCTTGAAGGGATTAATGCTGAAGGAGGTCAAAGTTCCCAGGTTGATGCAGGCTGGGGGAGGTCCCAAAATGTCTGCCGGGCCTAGGGGTCCAGCAGTCAGCCTGATCCGCAACTCCGGCCCCCAAACACTCACCTCAGCCGAGGCAAGCCGTCAGGGGATGCCAGGAGAAGTCCCCAAATGTCTGCCAAGCTAAGGAAACCAGCACCATCCACAACTCCAACAGAAAACACAGCCTCAGCCGAGACACGCCTTGAAGGGATTAATGCTGAAGGAGGTCAAATTTCCCAGGTTGATGCAGGCTGGGGGAGGTCCCAAAATGTCTGCCGGGCCTAGGGGTCCAGCAGTCAGCCTGATCCGCAACTCCGGCCCCCAAACACTCACCTCAGCCGAGGCAAGCCGTCAGGGGATGCCAGGAGAAGTCGCCAAATGTCTGCCAAGCTAAGGAAACCAGCACCATCCACAACTCCAACAGAAAACACAGCCTCAGCCGAGACACGCCTTGAAGGGATTAATGCTGAAGGAGGTCAAAGTTCCCAGGTTGATGCAGGCTGGGGGAGGTCCCAAAATGTCTGCCGGGCCTAGGGGTCCAGCAGTCAGCCTGATCCGCAACTCCGGCCCCCAAACACTCACCTCAGCCGAGGCAAGCCGTCAGGGGATGCCAGGAGAAGTCCCCAAATGTCTGCCAAGCTAAGGAAACCAGCACCATCCACAACTCCAACAGAAAACACAGCCTCAGCCGAGACACGCCTTGAAGGGATTAATGCTGAAGGAGGTCAAAGTTCCCAGGTTGATGCAGGCTGGGGGAGGTCCCAAAATGTCTGCCGGGCCTAGGGGTCCAGCAGTCAGCCTGATCCGCTATTCCGGCCCCCAAACACTCACCTCAGCCGAGGCAAGCCGTCAGGGGATGCCAGGAGAAGTCCCCAAATGTCTGCCAAGCTAAGGAAACCAGCACCATCCACAACTCCAACAGAAAACACAGTCTCAGCCGAGACACGCCTTGAAGGGATTAATGCTGAAGGAGGTCAAAGTTCCCAAGTTGATGCAGGCTGGGGGAGGTCCCAAAATGTCTGCCGGGCCTAGGGGTCCAGCAGTCAGCCTGATCCGCAACTCCGGCACCCAAACACTCACCTCAGCCGAAGCAAGCCGTCAGGGGATGACAGGAGAAGTCCCCAAATGTCTGCCAAGGTAAGGAAACCAGCACATACCACAACTCCAACAGAAAACACAGCCTCAGCCGAGACACGCCTTGAAGGGATTAATGCTGAAGGAAGTCAAAGTTCCCAGGTTGATGCAGGCTGGGGGAGGTCCCAAAATGTCTGCCGGGCCTAGGGGTCCAGCAGTCAGCCTGATCCGCAACTCCGGCCCCCAAACACTCACCTCAGCCGAGGCAAGCCGTCAGGGGATGCCAGGAGAAGTCCCCAAATGTCTGCCAAGCTAAGGAAACCAGCACCATCCACAACTCCAACAGAAAACACAGCCTCAGCCGAGACACGCCTTGAAGGGATTAATGCTGAAGGAGGTCAAATTTCCCAGGTTGATGCAGGCTGGGGGAGGTCCCAAAATGTCTGCCGGGCCTAGGGGTCCAGCAGTCAGCCTGATCCGCAACTCCGGCCCCCAAACACTCACCTCAGCCGAGGCAAGCCGTCAGGGGATGCCAGGAGAAGTCGCCAAATGTCTGCCAAGCTAAGGAAACCAGCACCATCCACAACTCCAACAGAAAACACAGCCTCAGCCGAGACACGCCTTGAAGGGATTAATGCTGAAGGAGGTCAAAGTTCCCAGGTTGATGCAGGCTGGGGGAGGTCCCAAAATGTCTGCCGGGCCTAGGGGTCCAGCAGTCAGCCTGATCCGCAACTCGGCCCCCAAACACTCACCTCAGCCGAGGCAAGCCGTCAGGGGATGCCAGGAGAAGTCCCCAAATGTCTGCCAAGCTAAGGAAACCAGCACCATCCACAACTCCAACAGAAAACACAGCCTCAGCCGAGACACGCCTTGAAGGGATTAATGCTGAAGGAGGTCAAAGTTCCCAGGTTGATGCAGGCTGGGGGAGGTCCCAAAATGTCTGCCGGGCCTAGGGGTCCAGCAGTCAGCCTGATCCGCTATTCCGGCCCCCAAACACTCACCTCAGCCGAGGCAAGCCGTCAGGGGATGCCAGGAGAAGTCCCCAAATGTCTGCCAAGCTAAGGAAACCAGCACCATCCACAACTCCAACAGAAAACACAGCCTCAGCCGAGACACGCCTTGAAGGGATTAATGCTGAAGGAGGTCAAATTTCCCAGGTTGATGCAGGCTGGGGGAGGTCCCAAAATGTCTGCCGGGCCTAGGGGTCCAGCAGTCAGCCTGATCCGCAACTCCGGCCCCCAAACACTCACCTCAGCCGAGGCAAGCCGTCAGGGGATGCCAGGAGAAGTCGCCAAATGTCTGCCAAGCTAAGGAAACCAGCACCATCCACAACTCCAACAGAAAACACAGCCTCAGCCGAGACACGCCTTGAAGGGATTAATGCTGAAGGAGGTCAAAGTTCCCAGGTTGATGCAGGCTGGGGGAGGTCCCAAAATGTCTGCCGGGCCTAGGGGTCCAGCAGTCAGCCTGATCCGCAACTCCGGCCCCCAAACACTCACCTCAGCCGAGGCAAGCCGTCAGGGGATGCCAGGAGAAGTCCCCAAATGTCTGCCAAGCTAAGGAAACCAGCACCATCCACAACTCCAACAGAAAACACAGCCTCAGCCGAGACACGCCTTGAAGGGATTAATGCTGAAGGAGGTCAAAGTTCCCAGGTTGATGCAGGCTGGGGGAGGTCCCAAAATGTCTGCCGGGCCTAGGGGTCCAGCAGTCAGCCTGATCCGCTACTCCGGCCCCCAAACACTCACCTCAGCCGAGGCAAGCCGTCAGGGGATGCCAGGAGAAGTCCCCAAATGTCTGCCAAGCTAAGGAAACCAGCACCATCCACAACTCCAACAGAAAACACAGTCTCAGCCGAGACACGCCTTGAAGGGATTAATGCTGAAGGAGGTCAAAGTTCCCAAGTTGATGCAGGCTGGGGGAGGTCCCAAAATGTCTGCCGGGCCTAGGGGTCCAGCAGTCAGCCTGATCCGCAACTCCGGCACCCAAACACTCACCTCAGCCGAAGCAAGCCGTCAGGGGATGACAGGAGAAGTCCCCAAATGTCTGCCAAGGTAAGGAAACCAGCACATACCACAACTCCAACAGAAAACACAGCCTCAGCCGAGACACGCCTTGAAGGGATTAATGCTGAAGGAAGTCAAAGTTCCCAGGTTGATGCAGGCTGGGGGAGGTCCCAAAATGTCTGCCGGGCCTAGGGGTCCAGCAGTCAGCCTGATCCGCAACTCCGGCCCCCAAACACTCACCTCAGCCGAGGCAAGCCGTCAGGGGATGCCAGGAGAAGTCCCCAAATGTCTGCCAAGCTAAGGAAACCAGCACCATCCACAACTCCAACAGAAAACACAGCCTCAGCCGAGACACGCCTTGAAGGGATTAATGCTGAAGGAGGTCAAATTTCCCAGGTTGATGCAGGCTGGGGGAGGTCCCAAAATGTCTGCCGGGCCTAGGGGTCCAGCAGTCAGCCTGATCCGCAACTCCGGCCCCCAAACACTCACCTCAGCCGAGGCAAGCCGTCAGGGGATGCCAGGAGAAGTCGCCAAATGTCTGCCAAGCTAAGGAAACCAGCACCATCCACAACTCCAACAGAAAACACAGCCTCAGCCGAGACACGCCTTGAAGGGATTAATGCTGAAGGAGGTCAAAGTTCCCAGGTTGATGCAGGCTGGGGGAGGTCCCAAAATGTCTGCCGGGCCTAGGGGTCCAGCAGTCAGCCTGATCCGCAACTCGGCCCCCAAACACTCACCTCAGCCGAGGCAAGCCGTCAGGGGATGCCAGGAGAAGTCCCCAAATGTCTGCCAAGCTAAGGAAACCAGCACCATCCACAACTCCAACAGAAAACACAGCCTCAGCCGAGACACGCCTTGAAGGGATTAATGCTGAAGGAGGTCAAAGTTCCCAGGTTGATGCAGGCTGGGGGAGGTCCCAAAATGTCTGCCGGGCCTAGGGGTCCAGCAGTCAGCCTGATCCGCTATTCCGGCCCCCAAACACTCACCTCAGCCGAGGCAAGCCGTCAGGGGATGCCAGGAGAAGTCCCCAAATGTCTGCCAAGCTAAGGAAACCAGCACCATCCACAACTCCAACAGAAAACACAGTCTCAGCCGAGACACGCCTTGAAGGGATTAATGCTGAAGGAGGTCAAAGTTCCCAGGTTGATGCAGGCTGGGGGAGGTCCCAAAATGTCTGCCGGGCCTAGGGGTCCAGCAGTCAGCCTGATCCGCAACTCCGGCACCCAAACACTCACCTCAGCCGAAGCAAGCCGTCAGGGGATGCCAGGAGAAGTCCCCAAATGTCTGCCAAGGTAAGGAAACCAGCACATACCACAACTCCAACAGAAAACACAGCCTCAGCCGAGACACGCCTTGAAGGGATTAATGCTGAAGGAGGTCAAAGTTCCCAGGTTGATGCAGGCTGGGGGAGGTCCCAAAATGTCTGCCGGGCCTAGGGGTCCAGCAGTCAGCCTGATCCGCAACTCCGGCCCCCAAACACTCACCTCAGCCGAGGCAAGCCGTCAGGGGATGCCAGGAGAAGTCCCCAAATGTCTGCCAAGCTAAGGAAACCAGTACCATCCACAAATCCAACAGAAAACACAGCCTCAGCCGAGACACACCTTGAAGGGATTAATGCTGAAAGAGGTCAAAGTTCCCAGGTTGATGCAGGCTGGGGGAGGTCCCAAAATGTCTGCCGGGCCTAGGGGTCCAGCAGTCAGCCTGATCCGCAACTCCGGCCCCCAAACACTCACCTCAGCCGAGGCAAGCCGTCAGGGGATGCCAGGAGAAGTCCCCAAATGTCTGCCAAGCTAAGGAAACCAGCACCATCCACAACTCCAACAGAAAACACAGCCTCAGCCGAGACACGCCTTGAAGGGATTAATGCTGAAGGAGGTCAAAGTTCCCAGGTTGATGCAGGCTGGGGGAGGTCCCAAAATGTCTGCCGGGCCTAGGGGTCCAGCAGTCAGCCTGATCCGCAACTCCGGCCCCCAAACACTCACCTCAGCCGAGGCAAGCCGTCAGGGGATGCCAGGAGAAGTCCCCAAATGTCTGCCAATCTAAGGAAACCAGCACCATCCACACCTCCAACAGAAAACACAGCCTCAGCCGAGACACGCCTTGAAGGGATTAATGCTGAAGGAGGTCAAAGTTCCCAGGTTGATGCAGGCTGGGGGAGGTCCCAAAATGTCTGCCGGGCCTAGGGGTCCAGCAGTCAGCCTGATCCGCAACTCCGGCCCCCAAACACTCACCTCAGCCGAGGCAAGCCGTCAGGGGATGCCAGGAGAATTCCCCAAATGTCTGCCAAGCTAAGGAAACCAGCACCATCCACAACTCCAACAGAAAACACAGCCTCAGCCGAGACACGCCTTGAAGGGATTAATGCTGAAGGAGGTCAAAGTTCCCAGGTTGATGCAGGCTGGGGGAGGTCCCAAAATGTCTGCCGGGCCTAGGGGTCCAGCAGTCAGCCTGATCCGCATCTCCGGCCCCGAAACACTCACCTCAGCCGAGGCAAGCCGTCAGGGGATGCCAGGAGAAGTCCCCAAATGTCTGCCAAGCTAAGGAAACCAGCACCATCCACAACTCCAACAGAAAACACAGCCTCAGCCGAGACACGCCTTGAAGGGATTAATGCTGAAGGAGGTCAAAGTTCCCAGGTTGATGCAGGCTGGGGGAGGTCCCAAAATATCTGCCGGGCCTAGGGGTCCAGCAGTCAGCCTGATCCGCAACTCCGGCCCCCAAACACTCACCTCAGCCGAGGCAAGCCGTCAGGGGATGCCAGGAGAAGTCCCCAAATGTCTGCCAAGCTAAGGAAACCAGCACCATCCACAACTCCAACAGAAAACACAGCCTCAGCCGAGACACGCCTTGAAGGGATTAATGCTGAAGGAGGTCAAAGTTCCCAGGTTGATGCAGGCTGGGGGAGGTCCCAAAATGTCTGCCGGGCCTAGGGGTCCAGCAGTCAGCCTGATCCGCAACTCCGGCCCCCAAACACTCACCTCAGCCGAGGCAAGCCGTCAGGGGATGCCAGGAGAAGTCCCCAAATGTCTGCCAAGCTAAGGAAACCAGCACCATCCACAACTCCAACAGAAAACACAGCCTCAGCGAGACACGCCTTGAAGAGATTAATGCTGAAGGAGGTCAAAGTTCCCAGGTTGATGCAGGCTGGGGGAGGTCCCAAAATGTCTGCCGGGCCTAGGGGTCCAGCAGTCAGCCTGATCCGCAACTCCGGCCCCCAAACACTCACCTCAGCCGAGGCAAGCCGTCAGGGGATGCCAGGAGAAGTCCCCAAATGTCTGCCAAGCTAAGGAAACCAGCACCATCCACAAATCCAACAGAAAACACAGCCTCAGCCGAGACACGCCTTGAAGGGATTAATGCTGAAGAGGTCAAAGTTCCCAGGTTGATGCAGGCTGGGGGAGGTCCCAAAATGTCTGCCGGGCCTAGGGGTCCAGCAGTCAGCCTGATCCGCAACTCCGGCCCCCAAACACTCACCTCAGCCGAGGCAAGCCGTCAGGGGATGCCAGGAGAAGTCCCCAAATGTCTGCCAAGCTAAAGGAAACCAGCACCATCCACAACTCCAACAGAAAACACAGCCTCAGCCGAGACACGCCTTGAAGGGATTAATGCTGAAGGAGGTCAAAGTTCCCAGGTTGATGCAGGCTGGGGGAGGTCCCAAAATGTCTGCCGGGCCTAGGGGTCCAGCAGTCAGCCTGATCCGCAACTCCGGCCCCCAAACACTCACCTCAGCCGAGGCAAGCCGTCAGGGGATGCCAGGAGAAGTCCCCAAATGTCTGCCAAGCTAAGGAAACCAGCACCATCCACAACTCCAACAGAAAACACAGCCTCAGCCGAGACACGCCTTGAAGGGATTAATGCTGAAGGAGGTCAAATTTCCCAGGTTGATGCAGGCTGGGGGAGGTCCCAAAATGTCTGCCGGGCCTAGGGGTCCAGCAGTCAGCCTGATCCGCAACTCCGGCCCCCAAACACTCACCTCAGCCGAGGCAAGCCGTCAGGGGATGCCAGGAGAAGTCCCCAAATGTCTGCCAAGCTAAGGAAACCAGCACCATCCACAACTCCAACAGAAAACACAGCCTCAGCCGAGACACGCCTTGAAGGGATTAATGCTGAAGGAGGTCAAAGTACCCAGGTTGATGCAGGCTGGGGGAGGTCCCAAAATGTCTGCCGGGCCTAGGGGTCCAGCAGTCAGCCTGATCCGCAACTCCGGCCCCCAAACACTCACCTCAGCCGAGGCAAGCCGTCAGGGGTTGCCAGGAGAAGTCCCCAAATGTCTGCCAAGCTAAGGAAACCAGCACCATCCACAACTCCAACAGAAAACACCGCCTCAGCCGAGACACGCCTTGAAGGGATTAATGCTGAAGGAGGTCAAAGTTCCCAGGTTGATGCAGGCTGGGGGAGGTCCCAAAATGTCTGCCGGGCCTAGGGGTCCAGCAGTCAGCCTGATCCGCAACTCCGGCCCCCAAACACTCACCTCAGCCGAGGCAAGCCGTCAGGGGATGCCAGGAGAAGTCCCCAAATGTCTGCCAAGCTAAGGAAACCAGCACCATCCACAACTCCAACAGAAAACACAGCCTCAGCCGAGACACGCCTTGAAGGGATTAATGCTGAAGGAGGTCAAAGTTCCCAGGTTGATGCAGGCTGGGGGAGGTCCCAAAATGTCTGCCGGGCCTAGGGGTCCAGCAGTCAGCCTGATCCGCAACTCCGGCCCCCAAACACTCACCTCAGCCGAGGCAAGCCGTCAGGGGATGCCAGGAGAAGTCCCCAAATGTCTGCCAAGCTAAGGAAACCAGCACCATCCACACCTCCAACAGAAAACACAGCCTCAGCCGAGACACGCCTTGAAGGGATTAATGCTGAAGGAGGTCAAAGTTCCCAGGTTGATGCAGGCTGGGGGAGGTCCCAAAATGTCTGCCGGGCCTAGGGGTCCAGTAGTCAGCCTGATCCGCAACTCCGGCCCCCAAACACTCACCTCAGCCGAGGCAAGCCGTCAGGGGATGCCAGGAGAAGTCCCCAAATGTCTGCCAAGCTAAGGAAACCAGCACCATCCACAACTCCAACAGAAAACACAGCCTCAGCCGAGACACGCCTTGAAGGGATTAATGCTGAAGGAGGTCAAAGTTCCCAGGTTGATGCAGGCTGGGGGAGGTCCCAAAATGTCTGCCGGGCCTAGGGGTCCAGCAGTCAGCCTGATCCGCAACTCCGGCCCCCAAACACTCACCTCAGCCGAGGCAAGCCGTCAGGGGATGCCAGGAGAAGTTCCCAAATGTCTGCCAAGCTAAGGAATCCAGCACCATCCACAACTCCAACAGAAAACACAGCCTCAGCCGAGACACGCCTTGAAGGGATTAATGCTGAAGGAGGTCAAATTTCCCAGGTTGATGCAGGCTGGGGGAGGTCCCAAAATGTCTGCCGGGCCTAGGGGTCCAGCAGTCAGCCTGATCCGCAACTCCGGCCCCCAAACACTCACCTCAGCCGAGGCAAGCCGTCAGGGGATGCCAGGAGAAGTCCCCAAATGTCTGCCAAGCTAAGGAAACCAGCACCATCCACAACTCCAACAGAAAACACAGCCTCAGCCGAGACACGCCTTGAAGGGATTAATGCTGAAGGAGGTCAAAGTACCCAGGTTGATGCAGGCTGGGGGAGGTCCCAAAATGTCTGCCGGGCCTAGGGGTCCAGCAGTCAGCCTGATCCGCAACTCCGGCCCCCAAACACTCACCTCAGCCGAGGCAAGCCGTCAGGGGTTGCCAGGAGAAGTCCCCAAATGTCTGCCAAGCTAAGGAAACCAGCACCATCCACAACTCCAACAGAAAACACAGCCTGAGCCGAGACACGCCTTGAAGGGATTAATGCTGAAGGAGGTCAAAGTTCCCAGGTTGATGCAGGCTGGGGGAGGTCCCAAAATGTCTGCCGGGCCTAGGGGTCCAGCAGTCAGCCTGATCCGCAACTCCGGCCCCCAAACACTCACCTCAGCCGAGGCAAGCCGTCAGGGGATGCCAGGAGAAGTCCCCAAATGTCTGCCAAGCTAAGGAAACCAGCACCATCCACAACTCCAACAGAAAACACAGCCTCAGCCGAGACACGCCTTGAAGGGATTAATGCTGAAGGAGGTCAAAGTTCCCAGGTTGATGCAGGCTGGGGGAGGTCCCAAAATGTCTGCCGGGCCTAGGGGTCCAGCAGTCAGCCTGATCCGCAACTCCGGCCCCCAAACACTCACCTCAGCCGAGGCAAGCCGTCAGGGGATGCCAGGAGAAGTCCCCAAATGTCTGCCAATCTAAGGAAACCAGCACCATCCACAACTCCAACAGAAAACACAGCCTCAGCCGAGACACGCCTTGAAGGGATTAATGCTGAAGGAGGTCAAAGTTCCCAGGTTGATGCAGGCTGGGGGAGGTCCCAAAATGTCTGCCGGGCCTAGGAGTCCAGCAGTCAGCCTGATCCGCAACTCCGGCCCCCAAACACTCACCTCAGCCGAGGCAAGCCGTCAGGGGATGCCAGGAGAAGTCCCCAAATGTCTGCCAAGCTAAGGAAACCAGCACCATCCACAACTCCAACAGAAAACACAGCCTCAGCCGAGACACGCCTTGAAGGGTTTAATGCTGAAGGAGGTCAAAGTTCCCAGGTTGATGCAGGCTGGGGGAGGTCCCAAAATGTCTGCCGGGCCTAGGGGTCCAGCAGTCAGCCTGATCCGCAACTCCGGCCCCCAAACACTCACCTCAGCCGAGGCAAGCCGTCAGCGGATGCCAGGAGAAGTCCCCAAATGTCTGCCAAGCTAAGGAAACCAGCACCATCCACAACTCCAACAGAAAACACAGCCTCAGCCGAGACACGCCTTGAAGGGATTAATGCTGAAGGAGGTCAAAGTTCCCAGGTTGATGCAGGCTGGGGGAGGTCCCAAAATGTCTGCCGGGCCTAGGGGTCCAGCAGTCAGCCTGATCCGCAACTCCGGCCCCCAAACACTCACCTCAGCCGAGGCAAGCCGTCAGGGGATGCCAGGAGAAGTCCCCAAATGTCTGCCAAGCTAAGGAAACCAGCACCATCCACAACTCCAACAGAAAACACAGCCTCAGCCGAGACACGCCTTGAAGGGATTAATGCTGAAGGAGGTCAAAGTTCCCAGGTTGATGCAGGCTGGGGGAGGTCCCAAAATGTCTGCCGGGCCTAGGGGTCCAGCAGTCAGCCTGATCCGCAACTCCGGCCCCCAAACACTCACCTCAGCCGAGGCAAGCCGTCAGGGGATGCCAGGAGAAGTCCCCAAATGTCTGCCAAGCTAAGGAAACCAGCACCATACACAACTCCAACAGAAAACACAGCCTCAGCCGAGACACGCCTTGAAGGGATTAATGCTGAAGGAGGTCAAAGTTCCCAGGTTGATGCAGGCTGGGGGAGGTCCCAAAATGTCTGCCGGGCCTAGGGGTCCAGCAGTCAGCCTGATCCGCAACTCCGGCCCCCAAACACTCACCTCAGCCGAGGCAAGCCGTCATGGGATGCCAGGAGAAGTCCCCAAATGTCTGCCAAGCTAAGGAAACCAGCACCATCCACAACTCCAACAGAAAACACAGCCTGAGCCGAGACACGCCTTGAAGGGATTAATGCTGAAGGAGGTCAAATTTCCCAGGTTGATGCAGGCTGGGGGAGGTCCCAAAATGTCTGCCGGGCCTAGGGGTCCAGCAGTCAGCCTGATCCGCAACTCCGGCCCCCAAACACTCACCTCAGCCGAGGCAAGCCGTCAGGGGATGCCAGGAGAAGTCCCCAAATGTCTGCCAAGCTAAGGAAACCAGCACCATCCACAACTCCAACAGAAAACACAGCCTCAGCTGAGACACGCCTTGAAGGGATTAATGCTGAAGGAGGTCAAAGTTCCCAGGTTGATGCAGGCTGGGGGAGGTCCCAAAATGTCTGCCGGGCCTAGGGGTCCAGCAGTCAGCCTGATCCGCAACTCCGGCCCCCAAACACTCACCTCAGCCGAGGCAAGCCGTCAGGGGATGCCAGGAGAAGTCCCCAAATGTCTGCCAAGCTAAGGAAACCAGCACCATCCACACCTCCAATAGAAAACACAGCCTCAGCCGAGACACGCCTTGAAGGGATTAATGCTGAAGGAGGTCAAAGTTCCCAGGTTGATGCAGGCTGGGGGAGGTCCCAAAATGTCTGCCGGGCCTAGGGGTCCAGTAGTCAGCCTGATCCGCAACTCCGGCCCCCAAACACTCACCTCAGCCGAGGCAAGCCGTCAGGGGATGCCAGGAGAAGTCCCCAAATGTCTGCCAAGCTAAAGGAAACCAGCACCATCCACAACTCCAACAGAAAACACAGCCTCAGCCGAGACACGCCTTGAAGGGATTAATGCTAAAGGAGCTCAAAGTTCCCAGGTTGATGCAGGCTGGGGGAGGTCCCAAAATGTCTGCCGGGCCTAGGGGTCCAGCAGTCAGCCTGATCCGCAACTCCGGCCCCCAAACACTCACCTCAGCCGAGGCAAGCCGTCAGGGGATGCCAGGAGAAGTTCCCAATTGTCTGCCAAGCTAAGGAATCCAGCACCATCCACAACTCCAACAGAAAACACAGCCTCAGCCGAGACACGCCTTGAAGGGATTAATGCTGAAGGAGGTCAAATTTCCCAGGTTGATGCAGGCTGGGGGAGGTCCCAAAATGTCTGCCGGGCCTAGGGGTCCAGCAGTCAGCCTGATCCGCAACTCCGGCCCCCAAACACTCACCTCAGCCGAGGCAAGCCGTCAGGGGATGCCAGGAGAAGTCCCCAAATGTCTGCCAAGCTAAGGAAACCAGCACCATCCACAACTCTAACAGAAAACACAGCCTCAGCCGAGACACGACTTGAAGGGATTAATGCTGAAGGAGGTCAAAGTACCCAGGTTGATGCAGGCTGGGGGAGGTCCCAAAATGTCTGCCGGGCCTAGGGGTCCAGCAGTCAGCCTGATCCGCAACTCCGGCCCCCAAACACCTCAGCCGAGGCAAGCCGTCAGGGTTGCCAGGAGAAGTCCCCAAATGTCTGCCAAGCTAAGGAAACCAGCACCATCCACAACTCCAACAGAAAACACAGCCTGAGCCGAGACACGCCTTGAAGGGATTAATGCTGAAGGAGGTCAAAGTTCCCAGGTTGATGCAGGCTGGGGGAGGTCCCAAAATGTCTGCCGGGCCTAGGGGTCCAGCAGTCAGCCTGATCCGCAACTCCACCCCCAAACACTCACCTCAGCCGAGGCAAGCCGTCAGGGGATGCCAGGAGAAGTCCCCAAATGTCTGCCAAGCTAAGGAAACCAGCACCATCCACAACTCCAACAGAAAACACAGCCTCAGCCGAGACACGCCTTGAAGGGATTAATGCTGAAGGAGGTCAAAGTTCCCAGGTTGATGCAGGCTGGGGGAGGTCCCAAAATGTCTGCCGGGCCTAGGGGTCCAGCAGTCAGCCTGATCCGCAACTCCGGCCCCCAAACACTCACCTCAGCCGAGGCAAGCCGTCAGGGGATGCCAGGAGAAGTCCCCAAATGTCTGCCAATCTAAGGAAACCAGCACCATCCACACCTCCAATAGAAAACACAGCCTCAGCCGAGACACGCCTTGAAGGGATTAATGCTGAAGGAGGTCAAAGTTCCCAGGTTGATGCAGGCTGGGGGAGGTCCCAAAATGTCTGCCGGGCCTAGGAGTCCAGCAGTCAGCCTGATCCGCAACTCCGGCCCCCAAACACTCACCTCAGCCGAGGCAAGCCGTCAGGGGATGCCAGGAGAAGTCCCCAAATGTCTGCCAAGCTAAGGAAACCAGCACCATCCACAACTCCAACAGAAAACACAGCCTCAGCCGAGACACGCCTTGAAGGGTTTAATGCTGAAGGAGGTCAAAGTTCCCAGGTTGATGCAGGCTGGGGGAGGTCCCAAAATGTCTGCCGGGCCTAGGGGTCCAGCAGTCAGCCTGATCCGCAACTCCGGCCACCAAACACTCACCTCAGCCGAGGCAAGCCGTCAGGGGATGCCAGGAGAAGTCCCCAAATGTCTGCCAAGCTAAGGAAACCAGCACCATCCACAACTCCAACAGAAAACACAGCCTCAGCCGAGACACGCCTTGAAGGGATTAATGCTGAAGGAGGTCAAAGTTCCCAGGTTGATGCAGGCTGGGGGAGGTCCCAAAATGTCTGCCGGGCCTAGGGGTCCAGCAGTCAGCCTGATCCGCAACTCCGGCCCCCAAACACTCACCTCAGCCGAGGCAAGCCGTCAGGGGATGCCAGAAGAAGTCCCCAAATGTCTGCCAAGCTAAGGAAACCAGCACCATCCACAACTCCAACAGAAAACACAGCCTCAGCCGAGACACGCCTTGAAGGGATTAATGCTGAAGGAGGTCAAAGTTCCCAGGTTGATGCAGGCTGGGGGAGGTCCCAAAATGTCTGCCGGGCCTAGGGGTCCAGCAGTCAGCCTGATCCGCAACTCCGGCCCCCAAACACTCACCTCAGCCGAGGCAAGCCGTCAGGGGATGCCAGGAGAAGTCCCCAAATGTCTGCCAAGCTAAGGAAACCAGCACCATCCACAACTCCAACAGAAAACACAGCCTGAGCCGAGACACGCCTTGAAGGGATTAATGCTGAAGGAGGTCAAAGTTCCCAGGTTGATGCAGGCTGGGGGAGGTCCCAAAATGTCTGCCGGGCCTAGGGGTCCAGCAGTCAGCCTGATCCGCAACTCCGGCCCCCAAACACTCACCTCAGCCGAGGCGAGCCGTCATGGGATGCCAGGAGAAGTCCCCAAATGTCTGCCAAGCTAAGGAAACCAGCACCATCCACAACTCCAACAGAAAACACAGCCTGAGCCGAGACACGCCTTGAAGGGATTAATGCTGAAGGAGGTCAAAGTTCCCAGGTTGATGCAGGCTGGGGGAGGTCCCAAAATGTCTGCCGGGCCTAGGGGTCCAGCAGTCAGCCTGATCCGCAACTCCGGCCCCCAAACACTCACCTCAGCCGAGGCAAGCCGTCAGGGGATGCCAGGAGAAGTCCCCAAATGTCTGCCAAGCTAAGGAAACCAGCACCATCCACAACTCCAACAGAAAACACAGCCTCAGCCGAGACACGCCTTGAAGGGATTAATGCTGAAGGAGGTCAAAGTTCCCAGGTTGATGCAGGCTGGGGGAGGTCCCAAAATGTCTGCCGGGCCTAGGGGTCCAGCAGTCAGCCTGATCCGCAACTCCGGCCCCCAAACACTCACCTCAGCCGAGGCAAGCCGTCAGGGTATGCCAGGAGAAGTCCCCAAATGTCTGCCAAGCTAAGGAAACCAGCACCATCCACAACTCCAACAGAAAACACAGCCTCAGCCGAGACACGCCTTGAAGGGATTAATGCTGAAGGAGGTCAAAGTTCCCAGGTTGATGCAGGCTGGGGGAGGTCCCAAAATGTCTGCCGGGCCTAGGGGTCCAGCAGTCAGCCTGATCCGCAACTCCGGCCCCCAAACACTCACCTCAGCCGAGGCAAGCCGTCAGGGGATGCCAGGAGAAGTCCCCAAATGTCTGCCAAGCTAAGGAAACCAGCACAATCCACAACTCCAACAGAAAACACAGCCTCAGCCGAGACACGCCTTGAAGGGATTAATGCTGAAGGAGGTCAAAGTTCCCAGGTTGATGCAGGCTGGGGGAGGTCCCAAAATGTCTGCCGGGCCTAGGGGTCCAGCAGTCAGCCTGATCCGTAACTCCGGCCCCCAAACACTCACCTCAGCTGAGGCAAGCCGTCAGGGGATGCCAGGAGAAGTCCCCAAATGTCTGCCAAGCTAAGGAAACCAGCACCATCCACAACTCCAACAGAAAACACAGCCTCAGCCGAGACACGACTTGAAGGGATTAATGCTGAAGGAGGTCAAAGTACCCAGGTTGATGCAGGCTGGGGGAGGTCTCAAAATGTCTGCCGGGCCTAGGGGTCCAGCAGTCAGCCTGATCCGCAACTCCGGCCCCCAAACACCTCAGCCGAGGCAAGCCGTCAGGGGATGCCAGGAGAAGTCCCCAAATGTCTGCCAAGCTAAGGAAACCAGCACCATCCACAACTCCAACAGAAAACACAGCATCAGCCGAGACACGCCTTGAAGGGATTAATGCTGAAGGAGGTCAAAGTTCCCAGGTTGATGCAGGATGGGGGAGGTCCCAAAATGTCTGCCGGGCCTAGGGGTCCAGCAGTCAGCCTGATCCGCAACTCCGGTCCCTAAACACTCACCTCAGCCGAGGCAAGCCGTCAGGGGATGCCAGGAGAAGTCCCCAAATGTCTGCCAAGCTAAGGAAACCAGCACCATCCACAACTCCAACAGAAAACACAGCCTCAGCCGAGACACGCCTTGAAGGGATTAATGCTGAAGGAGGTCAAAGTTCCCAGGTTGATGCAGTCTGGGGAAGGTCCCAATATGTCTGCCGGGCCTAGGGTCCAGCAGTCAGCCTGATCCGCAACTCCGGCCCCCAAACACTCACCTCAGCCGAGGCAAGCCGTCAGGGGATGCCAGGAGAAGTCCCCAAATGTCTGCCAAGCTAAGGAAACCAGCACAATCCACAACTCCAACAGAAAACACAGCCTCAGCCGAGACAAGCCTTGAAGGGATTAATGCTGAAGGAGGTCAAAGTTCCCAGGTTGATGCAGGCTGGGGGAGGTCCCAAAATGTCTGCCGGGCCTAGGGTTCCAGCAGTCAGCCTGATCCGCAACTCCGGCCCCCAAACACTCACCTCAGCCGAGGCAAGCCGTCAGGGGATGCCAGGAGAAGTCCCCAAATGTCTGCCAAGCTAAGGAAACCAGCACCATCCACAACTCCAACAGAAAACACAGCCTCAGCCGAGACACGCCTTGAAGGGATTAATGCTGAAGGAGGTCAAAGTTCCCAGGTTGATGCAGGCTGGGGGAGGTCCCAAAATGTCTGCCGGGCCTAGGGGTCCAGCAGTCAGCCTGATCCGCAACTCCGGCCCCCAAACACTCACCTCAGCCGAGGCAAGCCGTCAGGGGATGCCTGGAGAAGTCCCCAAATGTCTGCCAAGCTAAGGAAACCAGCACCATCCACAACTCCAACAGAAAACACAGCCTCAGCCGAGACACGCCTTGAAGGGATTAATGCTGAAGGAGGTCAAAGTTCCCAGGTTGATGCAGGCTGGGGGAGGTCCCAAAATGTCTGCCGGGCCTAGGGGTCCAGCAGTCAGCCTGATCCGCAACTCCGGCCCCCAAACACTCACCTCAGCCGAGGCAAGCCGTCAGGGGATGCCAGGAGAAGTCCCCAAATGTCTGCCAAGCTAAGGAAACCAGCACCATCCACAACTCCAACAGAAAACACAGCCTGAGCCGAGACACGCCTTGAAGGGATTAATGCTGAAGGAGGTCAAAGTTCCCAGGTTGATGCAGGCTGGGGGAGGTCCCAAAATGTCTGCCGGTCCTAGGGGTCCAGCAGTCAGCCTGATCCGCAACTCCGGCCCCCAAACACTCACCTCAGCCGAGGCAAGCCGTCAGGGGATGCCAGGAGAAGTCCCCAAATGTCTGCCAAGCTAAGGAAACCAGCACCATCCACAACTCCAACAGAAAACACAGCCTCAGCCGAGACACGCCTTGAAGGGATTAATGCTGAAGGAGGTCAAAGTTCCCAGGTTGATGCAGGCTGGGGGAGGTCCCAAAATGTCTGCCGGGCCTAGGGGTCCAGCAGTCAGCCTGATCCGCAACTCCGGCCCCCAAACACTCACCTCAGCCGAGGCAAGCCGTCAGGGGATGCCAGGAGAAGTCCCCAAATGTCTGCCAAGCTAAGGACTCAGCTGTATCTCTTAATCTGTCTTTTTCTTGCCAATTTAAATGTGCTTTATTGTTTTCCATAGTTAATGTTTCCAATGGTAAAATGTTTTACTGTGCATTTTGATGTATCAACCTGTTTTTTTAAATGTATGTTCTGTATAGATGTTCTTGTGCTTATGTGTTTAGGGTAAGGATATAGGAACATAAAAGTTCCAGGATAAAATTGTTGATTTTAAATAGCATTAAGAAGTATAGGAACTAGAAAGTTCCAGGATAGTGCTTGGTAAGAAGCATTGAAAAAAATTTAAGTTACAGGTGTATGGTATGTTTTGCTGAAATGTTATGTATTCTGCAGAAAAAATTATGTTTATGAAAAGGATAATATGTTAATTTTCACTTAAAACTTGCTATGGAAATATTACCCACCTTCGGCTAAAGGCAGAGTCAGGATTACAAGAGCTTACTACCTTTTTTAATATATATCCAGGGAGGGGGAGATCTAACCCTACTCCTATTCTTTGTGTAAGCTTACCTAGAAGAAAGACCCGCCCATTCCTGGGAGGAGTCTTGGGAAGTTATAAAAGGTTTGGCCTGAGGGGCCAAAGGGGTTTTTCCTGGATGGAGAAGTAGCAAGCAGGAGAAATCGCTGGAAGAGGCTAGATGCAGTACAAGCTGAGAATAGCATGTGTAAATGGTTATTATAGGCCACACATGTTGGCCAGGGTAAATAAACTAATACTTCAAAGTTCACTTACTGTAATAAACTCTTATTCATAATTAAAACCTTCCATTTTTTGAAATTTGCAACCTATATTTTTTGAAAACAAAAACATTCATAGGAATTCTAAGGTGGCAAAATAGAATTGGAAGATTGACTAAACTTGACTTTTCATTTTGTTCTTTCTTGAAATTATAGGATTCTTAGAAATGAGTCCCAAACTCACTCATCTCAGCTGAAATTTTTTTCTTTTTCTTTTTTCTTAATATCATTTTCTTATTTTAGATACTTATATAATTTTGTAGTACTCTCAACAGTTAAGGTTTCATGCATATGACATTCCAACATCACGTTCCTCATACTACTGTCCTTGGATTGCTCTGATTGTCCTTAGGTCACTTCCCTGCCTTCCCACTCTGTTCCATAGACCAGTATGTAGGTTGCTTCTTCTGGTCGATTCCTTACTGTGCTTCTTTATATCCCACATGTGAAGAATCATTCTCTGTCTCTCTTTCTCTGATTAAATTCACTCACCATAATTACCTTCAGTGTACCCACAAAGCATAAAATACATGATTTCATCTTTTTTTATAGCTAACTGGTAGTATTCCATTGTGTAGATGTACCACAGCTTCTTATCCACTTGTCTGTTCCTGAGTACTTGGATTATTTCAAGATTATGCCTATTGTAAACAGTGCTGCAATGAATGGAGAAATGTAGAGGGCTTTCTTCTGAATAGGATCTTGGCGACCTTGAAATAGCTGACTAAAACCTTTGGGATAGATTTCTATATCTTAAGGAAGCTCAAGTCTTCTTTTTATTTAAGGTGTCCGTGCTACTGTTTCTGACACCTGCATATAACCTCTCTTCTTTTCTGATACTGGTAATGTCTTTATTTCTTTGTTGGTACTGCTAGAGTTTTATTGATCTTTGTTCCTATTAACTTTTCATTATTTGTTTTAAACTTTATTGATTTATGTTCTTTGTTTATACTTGAGTTTTGCTTTTAATTTTCTCTAGATTTTTAAGGTAGAAGTATAGACTAATGATTTGAAAACATCTTTCTTTTTTAACTTTAAAATTTCCTAAAAAGGGTGCTTACAGTAACAATATTTTAGTTCATGCTTATTTTCTTTTAATTAAAATTATTTCAATTTTCTAAGAGACTTCTGTTTTATCTGGGTTTTATTTAAAAGTGTGCCACTTTAATTCTAAACATTCTCAGGTATTTTAGTTATATTTGATTTCTAGATTAACTTGTTAGAATATTTGTTGTGTTCAAATCTTTTATTTGTGTTAGCTTTAAGAGTTGGATATGTTATTCCTTGATATTCCCTGTGCTCTGCAATGTGTTTCCTGCTTTTGGAAGTAAAATTTCCCATACATGCCCAAGCTGTGTAATGGTATTTTTCAAATGTTTTATATTTATATTAATTATTTGTCTCTTTTTTCTAATAACTGACCTTGCACTGCTGAAATCGTTAGTGAATTTTTGGAGTTGTTCTCTGTTGTTTTATCTTTTAACTTTCTATATTGGAACTTAACTAGGTTCACATGTGTTGAGGATTAATGTGCCTTTGTAATTCATCCTTAATTATTTACTATTTTGACCTTCTCAAATCTACTGTTCTTAAAAATATTGTATTTTATTTTTAAAAAATACTTTATTTTTCTTTTATTATTTTTTATTAGTACAAAATTATATAAGATTATGTGTATCTTTTTTTAGTTTGATCTTTGATGTCCTTTTAAGATAGAATTAACATTGGAGCTCCCTGTTTGTGACGTCAGGCTGGAAAAATCCACGAAGTACGCCTACCCAGTGGGGCCCAACTGTGAAAAACTGTAAGTGCTGCCTATGTGTGTCTGTCTACTATCCTGTTGCGTGAACCTCTTGAGAGTGGTCCAAAAAGAGGCTCCAGCAGAGCACTTAGCTCCGCTTCACTATGCAGCCCTGAGCTCTTTCTAAGAAAAGAACACCATCGCAACAAGTAGAAAAAAATCACACTAAGAACTATGCTGGATCACAGAAGCAAGCATTTCTCTCTGGACTGTCTTCTTTGCTGCGTGCTCGGGCCTAAGATTTGATCCTGTGTGAGGCTTCTTCCACGGAGGACTCCCCTCCCTTAGAGGCAAGTCGACCCATCCAGAAAGGGCGGAGCCAGAGGAGTGTGCTGCCTACATCATATAGCCAATGAATACCACCACAACACGTAGAAAAACCCACAATACAAGTCTGACAATGGGAAAACAATGCAAGCCAGCATCAGACATAGAGAATGAAGATGACAATTCTGATGACCAGATAATGACCAACCAACTAATCAACCTCTCAGATAAGGACTTTAGACTAGCAATATGGAAGATGCTCAAAGAAACCATGGATCGAGTTGAACAGAACACTAATAAGAACCAAGAAAATATGAAGACAGAAATCACAAAACTCCAAACTGAAATAACATGTCAACTAACAGGACTGAAAAAGTCAGTAAACGAAGTGAATGACAAAATGGATAAGCTCTGGGACAGGGTATCAGAAGCTGAGAATAGACTTGGTGCTGTGGAAGATGAGATATATAACAATTCCATACAGCAGGAGAGATTGGAAAAAAAACTTAAAGAAAATGAACAGACAATGGAAAAATTAGTCAAAGAATGGGAACAGATGAAAATAGAAGTCTATGATAAGATCAACAGAAACAACTTAAGAATCATTGGAGTCCCAGAGACCCAGGAAGAAAATTTCCAGGAAGAATCAACGGTCAAGAACATCATTAAAGAGAAACTTCCAGAGCTAAAGAATATATGTGATCAAATCCTGCATGCTCGAAGAGTACCAACTAAAAGAGACCCCAGAAAAACCACCCCAAGACACATCCTAGTCACAAATACAAACCCCACAGATAGAGACAGAATTCTGAAAACAGCAAGATCAAAAGGAGAAATTATGTTCAAGCAAGCATCCTTGAGATTTACAGCAGACCTGTCACCAGAACCACTCAATGCCAGAAAGCAGTGGTGGGATATTGTGACAAGGCTGAATGAAATGAATGCTTCACCTAGAATACTGTACTCAGCAATACTCGCCTTCTGCTTTGACAGAAGAATACATGGTTTCACAGACAAAAAACAGCTCGGAAACTTTACAGACTCAAAACCAGTCTTAAGAGAAAAGCTGAAAGACCTAATTTAAGACAAGACTAACCAAAAGACACACCAAATTTCGATATAAAGATGGCATTAAATTCCAGGACAATTCTTTCTCTCAACGTCAATGGACTAAATGCACCAGTTAAGAGACACAGAGTGGCTAAATGGATCAAAAAACTCAATCCAACCTTCTGCTGCCTACAAGAAATGCACCTAAATAGTCAGACCAAACATAGACTCAAAATAAAAGGCTGGAGAAAAATTATCCAAGCAAACAACACCCATAAAAATGCTGGAGTGGCCATACTAAGATCAGATAATGCAAACTATACTCAGGAAGGTTGTAAGGGACTAAGATGGACATTTTATATTAATCAAGGGATATGTAGAGCAGGAAGAAATAACTCTCCTAAACATATATGCATTGAATGAGGGGTCAGCAAAATATTTAATACAATTGTTGACAAATCTGAAAAATAATATCAATAACAACACAATAATTGTGGGGGACCTCAACATGGCATTGTCAACACTGGATAGGTCAACCAGACTGAAACCCAACAAGAATATACTAGAACTGAGGAGAGAAATGGAAGAAAGAGGTCTAGTGGATATATATAGGACACTCCATCCCCAGAAACCTGGATACACATTCTTCTCCAATGTACATGGGACATTCTCCAGGATAGACTACATGCTGGCATATAAAACATACCTCCATAATATCAAGAGAATAGAAATTTTGCAGACTACCTTCGCTGACCACAAGGCTCTGAAATTATTGTGAATTCCAAAGGGACTCAGAAGAAAAACTTTAACATCTGGAAGTTAAACAACCTCATACTCAATAACCAGTGGGTCCGAGACGAAATCAAGGAGGAAATAAAAAGTTTCCTGGAAACAAATGACAATAAAGCCACAAACTATCAAAACTTATGGGACACAGCAAAAGCAGTACTGAGAGGAAAATTTATAGCTTTGCAAGCATACATCAGGAAGGAAGAAGGAGCTTACCTGAGTAGCTTAATGACACAGCTAATAGAACTAGAAAGTGCTTAACAAAAGGACCCAAAAATGGGGAGACAGAAGGAAATAACAAAGCTGAGAGCAGAAATCAACGAAGTGGAAACCCAAAAAAGAATCTGAAAGATCAACGAAAGGAGAAGTTGGTTCTTTGAAAAAATAAACGAGATTGATAGACCACTGGCAAACCTAACAACGAAAGAGAGAGAGAGAAACTTATAACTTGTATTAGGAATGAAACATTAGAGATCACTTCTCATATGACAGAGATTCAAAGTGTAATCAGAAACTACTTTGAGAAATTCTATGCCACTAAAAATGAGAACCTGGAAAAAATGGATACATTCTTGGACTCATAATCTTCCACTGTTGAAGGAAGAGGATGTAGCATATCTAAACACCATCATCACTATTGATTAAATTAATACGGTAATCAAATGTCTGCCCCAAAACAAAAGCCCAGGCCCAGATGGATTCACTAATGAATTCTTTCAAACATTCCAAGGGGAACTACTACCAATCCTGGCAAGACTCTTTCATGAAATTGAACAAACGGAAACACTTCCAAATAGCTTTTATGAAGCAACATCACCTTGATACCTAAACCAGACAGAGATGCTATGAAAAAAGAAAATTACAGACCAATATCGCTGATGAATGCAGATGCAAAGATCCTCAACAAAATCTTGGCAAATAGGATTCAATGCCTCATTAATATCATCCACTACGATCAAGTAGGTTTCATCCCAGGAATGCAAGGATGGTTTAACATCCGTAAATCTATCAACATAATACACGATATCAACAACAAGAAAAATAAAAATTACATGATCATATCAATAAATGCATAGAAATCATTTGATACAGTCCAACACCCATTTTGATCAAAACTCTCAGAAGATGAGAATGGAAGGAACCTTTCCCAATATAGTTAAGGCTATCTACCACAAGCGAGTGGCAAATATTTTCCACAATGGAGAAAAACTAAAAGCCTTCCCTCTAAATTCTGGCACAAGACAGGGCTGTCCTCTCTCACCATTCCTATTCAACATAGCATTGGAATTACTTGTTATAGCGATTAGGCAAGAAAATATATCAAGGGAACCCAGATAACAAAGGAAGAAGTCAAGCTCTCACTATTTGCAGATGACATGATACTCTACTTAGAAAACCCTAAAGAATCTACCAAAAAGCTTCTAGAAACAATAAACTCATAGAGCAAGGTGGCAGGCTACAAAATTAACACACAAAAAGCAATGGCCTTTCTATACACCAATAGTAATAAGGAAGAAATGGACATTAAGAAAACAACCCCATTCACAATAGTGCCACACAAACTCAAATATCTTGGAATCAACTTGACTAAAAATGTGAAGGACCTATACAAAGAAAACTATAAATCTCTGCTCCAAGAAATAAGAGAGGACACACGGAAATGGAAACGCATACCCTGCTCATGGATTGGCAGGATTAACATAATCAAAATCCAATACTCCCCAAGGCATAATACAGATTTAATGCTATCCCTCTAAAGATACCCATGACATTCTTCAAAGAAGTGGATCAGGCACTTTTAAAATTTGTTTGGAACAATAAACACCCTAAAATAGCTAAAGCAATCATTGGGAAAAAGAATATGGGAGGAATTACTTTCCCCAATTTTAAACTGTACTACAAATTAATAGTTATCAAAACAGCATGGTATTGGAATAAGGACAGTCCCTCAGATCAGTGGAATAGGCTTGAACACTCAGAAAATGTTCCTCAGACATAAAATCACCAAATTTTTGATAAATGAGCAAAAAATCCTAAATAGAGCAGGGAAAGCCTCTTCAACAAGTGGTGTTGGCACAACTGGATAGCCACTTGCAAAAAATTGAACTTAGAGCCCCAGCTAACAGCATGTACGAAGGTAAAATCCAAATGGATTAAAGACCTCAATATCAGACCCCAAACCATAAGATATATAGAACAACACGTAGGTAAAACACTCCAGGACATTGAGACTACAGGCATCTTCAAGGAGGAAACTGCATTCTCCAAGCAAGTGAAAGCAGAAATTAACAGATGGGAATATTAAGCTGAGAAGCTTCTGCACCTCAAAGGATATAGTGCCCAGGATACAAGAGCCACCCACTGAGTGGGAGAAACTATTCACCCAATACCCATCAGATAAGGGGCTAATCTCCAAAATATACAAGGAACTGACAGAACTTTACAAGAAAAAAAAACATCTAACCCCATCAAAATATGTGGAGAAGAAATGAACAGACACTTTGACAAAGAAGAAATACAAATGGCCAAAAGACACATGAAAAAATGTTCCACATCACGAATCATCAGGGAGATGCAAATCAATACAATGATGAGATACCACCTCACACCACAGAGAATGGCATGCATCACAAAGAATGAGAATAAACAGTGTTGGCGGAGATGTGGAGAGAAATGAACTCTTATCAACTGCTGGTGGGAATGTCGTCTAGTTCATAACTTTATGGAAAGCAGTATGGAGATTCCTCCAAAAACTGGACATCAAGCTCCCATACGATCCAGCTATACCACTTCTAGAAATATACCCTAGGAACACAAAAATACAATACAAAACCCCCTTCCTTACACCTATATTCATTGCAGTACTATTTACCATAGCAAGACTCTGGAAACAACCAAGATGCCCTTCAACAGACAAATGGCTAAGGAAACTATGGTACATATACACAGTGGAATATTATGCAGCTGTCAGGAGAGATGAAGTCATGAAATTTTTCTATACATGGATGTACACGGAATCTATTATGCTGAGTGAAATAAGTCAGAGAGAGAGAGAAAAACGCAGAATTGTCTCACTCATCTATGGGTTTTAAGAAAAATGAAAGCCATTCTTGCAATAATAATTTTCAGAGACAAAAGAGAAAAGAGGTGGAAGTTCCAGCTCACCTCAGGAAGCTCACCACAAAGAGTGATGAGTTTAGTTAGAGAAATAACTACATTTTGAACTGTCCTAATAATGAGAATGTATGAGAGAAATGTAGAGCCTGTTTAGAGTACAGGCATGGGTCAGGTGGGGAGAAGGAAAATTTGGGACAATGGTGATGGGAATGTTGCACTGGTGATGGGTGGTGTTCTTCACATGACTGAAACCCCAACACAGTCTTGTATGTAATCAAGGTGTTTAAATAAAAAATATGTGTGGAAAAAAAGAATTAACATTGGAAACGTATGAGTTTCACTTGTGTATCATTAAAAATATATTTCTATATATGCTACATTAATTGTACCTCTGAGAATCTGATTTCAATTTTTGGCCTAATGTGCCCACTGCTGCCCCCTTTCTGTTAATCACCAATTAGTCTATGAGTTTATTTTTTATGTATTTTTTAATGAATGAAATCAGTATCCTATTTAACATATTTTTGGTCCATGCCCAGCAGTGCTCAGGGGTTACTCCTCGATGCAGTTAGGAATCAAACTTGGCAGGCTCAGGGGACCATATGCAATGCTGGGGATAAAACTGGGTTTGGTTGTGTGCCAAGGCAAATGTCCTCTTTCTTTCCTATTACTTGGGCCACTTATTTCGTAAGTGGGGACCCTCTCCATCCATTCATGCAGACATAGTATTTCTATTTCTTTTCTTTCCTTTCTTTCTTTCTTTTTTTTTCGTTTTTGTTTTTGGGCCACACCTGGTGGTGCTTGGGGGTTACTTTGGCTCTACATTCAGAAATCGCTCCTGTCAACTTGGGGGACCATATGGGATGCCGGAATCAAACCTGTCTTTGTCCTGGGTCAGTGTAAGGCAAATGCCATATTGCTGTGCTATATCTCTGCCCCCAGACATAGTATTTCTAAAGTAAGTTTTCCCTTTCATCACACGCTTTCAAATTACCTTTGGTTTGCAAACAGTTTTTTTAAGTGAGGCATTGTGGTTTACAAAAGTTATTCATAAGTGAGTTCAGGCATATAATGTTCCAACACTAATCTCTTCCTTCAACTATTGTGTGTCTTCACCTCTCCGTCAACCAGTGGCAGGCTTCCTTCTGAAGAGCTGTTCTAAGGTTTGTTATTCATTTCTCTTGCCTTTGAAAATTTTTATTCCCTATTATGTTTCTTTCTATCCCACCCATGAAAGAATCCTTTTGTATCTGTCCCTATACCTCTGACGAATTGCACTTAGAATGATATTTTCCAGATCTATCCATGTAGCAGCAGATTGCATGGCTTCATCTTTTCTCATGGTTGAATTGAAGTCCACTGTATATATGTACCATAGTTTTTTCTTTTTTTTCTTTTTCTTTTTTAGAGGGAGAGAGAGAGGGGGAGAGAGGGAGAAAGGTAGAGGGAGAGAGGAGGAGAGGGGGAGGGGGAGAGTGGTAAGAGGGAGAGAGGAGAGGGAGATAGAGGAAGAGGGGGAGAGGGGCAAGAGGGAGAGAGGAGAGTGGAGGGGGAGAGAGGGGGAGAGGGAGAGGGGGAGTGGGAGAGGGGAAGAAGGGGAAAGAGGGAGAGATGAGAGGGAGAGGGGCAGAGGGAGAGGGGGAGAGAGGAGAGGGGTAAGAGGGAGAGAGGAGAGGGAGAGGGGGAGAAGGGAAGGGGGAGAAGGGGAGGGGGAGAGGGGGAGGGGGGGAGAGGGAGAGGGAGAGGGGGAGGGGAGAGGGGGAGAGGGGTAAGAGGGGGAGAGGAGAGGGAGAGAGAAATGGGGAGAGGGAGAGAGGAGAGGGAGAGGGGAAGAGGGGTAAGAGGGAAAGAGGAGAGGGAGAGGGGGAGAGGAAGAGGGGGAGAGGGGTAAGAGGGGGAGAGGAGAGGGAGAGGGAGAGGGAGAGAGGAGAGGGAGAGGGGGAGAGGGGTAAGAGGGGGAGAGGAGAGGGAGAAAGGAGAGGGAGAGAGGAGAGGGAGAGGGGGAGAGGGGGAGAGGGGTAAGAGGGAAAGAGGAGAGGGAGAGGGGGAGAGGGAAGAGGGGGAGAGGGGTAAGAGGGGGAGAGGAGAGGGAGAGGGGGAGAGGGAGAGAGGAGAGGGAGAGGGGGAGAGGGGTAAGAGGGGGAGAGGAAAGGGAGAAAGGAGAGGGAGAGAGGAGAGGGAGAGGAGAGTGGGAAAGGGGGAGGGGGATGGGGAGAGGGGGAGAGGGAGAGGGGGAGAGAGGAGAGGGAGAGGGGGAGAGAAGAGAGGGAGAGGGGGAGAGGGAGAGAGGAGAGGGAGAGGGAGAGGGGGAGAGGGAGAGGGGGAGGGGGAGAGGGAGAGGGGGAGAAGCAGAGGAGAGGGAGAGGGGGAGAGGGGGAGGGGGAGGGGGAGAGGAGGAGAAGGAGAGGGGGAGGGGGAGAGGGGGAAAGGGAGGGGAGAGGGAGAGGGGGAGAGAGGAAGAGTGGGAGAGAGGGAGGGGGAGAGAGAGGGAGAGGGGGGAGGGAGAGAAAGAGAGAGGAAGAGGGAGAGAGGGAGAGGGAGAGCAGTTTTTTTCACCTAGCATCTTTTTCTGGCCCTTGGGTTGTTTCTAGTTTGGGGTGTTGTAAATAGTGCTGCAAATAATGTATATAGTGCAAATAGTGCTGTAAATAGTGAACACAGGAGTACAGATGGTTTTTGTGCATTGTGTTTTTGTGACCTTAGGGTATATTACAGGAGTAGAATGACTGCATGTGGAAAATTGGTTTGAAATTGCTTGTATAGAACAACTGCTTTGTTTTATATCACAGAAACTACAACAGGGAGTCTTGGCTAGGTAGACAACCGGCCTGCTTCTTCCTTTTCCGTCATGATGTACATTGTGACTTTAAAAGAGGTTTTTCTCTGCAATAAAAGAGGGAAAAGGTGAGTGGGGGCCAGAGAGAGTCCAGAACCTCCTCTGCAAGTATACCAGGGGGGGTTTCCCCATGCCCCCAAACATAAGTGAAAGCCTGGATCCCACAGGGTGTAACACTCAGCGGTTCATCCTCAAAGGGTTTTCAGTTTTCCCTCATAAACAAATGAAAAATTATTATGACCTATAGGTGGCAATATTGCTTTTGTCCAAGTCAACCGCAAAAAAGATGGAGTCAATCAGGGAACATAAATCCATTTTATAGAAAGTGGTTAAATCTAAACGTCATCTGTGGGACATACACATTTAAATTTAACCTTACTTGTAACATACCCCATTGACCCATGAATTGTAATAGGGCGCGAGAGAGAATACAAACCTTTTTTGGTCTTTGTCCCAAGTGATGAACTCCACCACTGACTTTTGTCCTCTCATATTTATCTTTCATGGTGAACATCTGTTTTCCTTTGACTAATAAGGTCAAATCCCAATCATATTGCTTATATATACTCTAGTAATTATGTTAGCAACTTGGATTCTTGTTCCTGGAGTGTGGGCACAAGGTATTCATTCGGTCAGATGTGTGCCTGCCAGCTTATATGGTGCCTCCATGGAAAGAGCGTCTACACTACAGATTCACACATCATGAAGCAAGTCAAAAACTCAGAATATTTCCACTTTTTCCCGAGACTCTGAGCCTTTCCTTGGTGCACTTGAGATTTTTGACAAGCATTTGTATCCTCTTGCTGTAGTTTTCCCTACTATTCCTTCTCTGGAGTTTAGACGGTTTTCTTTGTCATCCTAGAAACTCCTATACACTCTCTCCAGTGTGGTCTTTAGCCCAAAGAAATTTCATTCTGAAATGGAAAACAAAGATATAGGGAGGCAATTGCTAAGGAATAGGAAGAAATGCCCCTCAGTCACAGCAACTAAGTGGGCTGTTTGGGTGAGACAGTTTCCTAGGTAGCTTGTCAGTGGCATTCAGAAAGTATTTGCTGAATGAGAAACTTGAACTGTTTTGGGGAAAACTGTTATGGGCTGACATAATTCTAAATTATGACCGTTTCAGAGATTTCCAAATATACTAGTCCTACACTAATGACCCCCTTTAAAAGAAAAATCAGACCCCATTCCCAACCACATTCCTGCCCCTGGATAGAGCTATCTGACATTTGATTATTATAATGGACATAATAGTGTGCAGAGCTGAGGTCTTATGGACCAGGAAGTATCTATATCATGGTGGAAAGGCCACATGCTGTGGAAGCAGGAACATTAAAGGCAGTTGCTGCAACCATGGGGAACAGGTGGCCTTTGACTGCTAAGATGCTAGGTTCCTCTTCCCTGTGAACAGAGTTTGTGCTCCTTAGCAGACCTAAACAAACATTTAGAAGCTGTTTTTTTGGTGGGTGTATTCCTAACAAGACTGCTAGCCACTACCCTGGCCCATCCTGGGCATCATAACTGAGCCCGCAGCAGACACAGTTGCATGGCTGGGAGTTTATAACCACATCAGGGATCCCTCTGAGCGGGGACTGGGCTCAAGGCGTACCTGCCTCAGGTGCAATTGAGGGCACTAGGTAAACCTTATCTCTAGAGCATGGGCATAAGGAAAATCACTTCCTCTAGGTCTAAAATGTATAGAGGGGCAGTAAGATTGTCTCTAATAAAAATAAGCAAAAAAGGCCTTGATATCAGCAAATGTTTGATTTGTATGTCTGTTTTCTATACCTGTATTTGCCGGGTCATGTAAAAGTGTCTCTGCATGTGTGTCATGGGGGTCCTACCTCTGCAAGGCCTCCCTGATTACTGAGCCTTATGCCAACTAGTGGAGGCAGAAATTCTCAGATGCTTGATACCAATTGTTTGGTACCATCTTTCCATAGTTGAAATCTAACTGGTTGCTAAACTCATTGGAATGAGGTTTGTAAATGGCGACCCCTGGTTGCTCCAGTATTTTGGCAGGTAAAATGCACCAACCTTTTCAAGTGTGGCTTTCTGAAGAAAAAAAAAGAGGTTTTGTTTTGAGAGCTAGATGTGGATCTTTATGTTCTCATTCTACTTTAGGCCATTCATAGGTGTTACTGATCTTTTCTCCTTTTTCCTGAAATACCTAACAGCCAGCTGCAAACTCTTTTAAAATTTGTTGGCTTCAGTGCCTGGAGTTTTAAAACTGCATCTGTTCCTCAGAGTTTTATTTGTATTTTCAGGAAACAAACCCCCAGTGCTGAGGCTGATGACAGCCTGGGGGACCTAACTGAAGTGAGCAAACCAATTTCACAGCATTCTACAACTACAACATGGCTTGTGAAAGAGGGTAGAAGTGAGCCTTTCTGGAAGTAAATGGGGCTGTCAAGGTATGAGCTCCTGCCAGAAGCACAAAGACCTCTGGGGCCTCCTTCCTTTACAGGATGTGCTCTTGTTCAGAACTGAAGCAGGATGTGTACAAACCAGTCTGGGCATGTGGAGAAATTCAGGTATTTGAACTGAAGGAAAAGCATGCAGGGCGGATATACTGAAGCTTAGAAAGAAGCCTGAAAGGGTTACCCCCTTCTCAGGACAAGCCACAGCTCCTGGAGGAAATCGGGAAGGAAGTGAGGCTGACACTCAGATGAGCCTTGAGGAAGGAGCAGCAGCTGCAGGACAATGGGGTCCAACAAGCTATTTTTGTTTGGTTTCAATCATTACTCAGACCTTCAGAGTCACAGTATTCCTGGTCTTGTCTTCTCTTACCGAAAATGGAAAGTTTCCATCCAAGAAATAGCCCTTTCCTGTGAAATCACTTGCATGCCACCCTCATCTTTCATCTTCCCGTGGCATCCTAACCAATGTATCCCCAGACATAAAACTCTGTTGCTGGGTTTTTAGTGCAACTGCTGCTTTGCTGCTCCTGAAAAAACTGGATTTGAGATCTCAAGTATGAATGAGTTGCTCTTGGGGACTGCCTATGGCAGCAGCCATGAAGAAGAGGCACCGTAGGCCTTCATCTGTGATTGGTTTGCAGAGCAGCCCTCAGATTCTTTGTTGTTTCAAACATCACTGAAGAAAAATTTGATTCCTTTCAGAGTATTTTCCAAGGTTTCCAAATGTTACCTGTGTAGAGGCACATGGAATTATTGTCATCATCATCATCATCACCATCATCATCATCATTATCATCATCATCATCATCCTTAGTTTGAATTGGGAGCCACATTTAGCAGTGTTCAGGGAGTCATATATGTTGCCAGAAATTGAATCAAGCTTAGCCAAATCAATGCCTTAAGCCCTGTGCTATATCTCTCCAGCCCACATATGATCTTTATATAACAGAAAGCTTTGTACAAAATCATGTTTTAGACACAGTCTGCTCAGGTATGCCTGGGGAACAGTGGTACATACCCAGGTTCCATCCCCTGACCCTTCTAGAATTGATCTTTGAGTGTAGAGCCTGGAGTAACCCCTGAAATCCACTAGGTGTGGTCCAAAAACAACCAAAAAATACATTTTCAACTTAGACAGTCCTTGAATGATAATCTTGTCAGTTCTGAGGCAATGTTAACCAGAGTGGCATCTAATTGAGTCAGCTGGTACATTTCTTAATGGGATGTCTCAGAATGCCTGCAAGGTGGAAAGGACTAGAAAACATATGTGTCTCTAGGAAGAAACCTTTCCTGAAAAAGACAGAAAAAAGCTGCAGATCCTTCTAGCAGTCTGAATTTGAGGATTAGAGGATGGAAGACTGAAATAAGCAAGAATGTTCTGAGTAGTGTTAGAATGGACATTTTGACATAGTGTGTTCTTAAGTAATTTTGTAATGTTTTTAAAGTAGTTTTTAATAAAAATAGTTATTTCTTAGTAATAGATCTAGAATAAGAAATTTAGTTACAGGCTGCAATTATAAGATAAGGAAGACTAGGCCCAAAGAGACAGCTGATTCCTGGAACCAGGCTAACCTTAATTGATTCCTGGAACCAGGCTTTAAACCATAGGGCATTCCAGTGCAAGGACATCTTGCATTCTAGCACAGTGACACCTTGGAAGAACACCGGAGGGAGGTGGAATCAGACTTACCACCCTACATTCCAGCACGGGGACACCATGGTCCCCACAGAGGGATGGACTGAGAGATGGCAGATGGCCTTTGAAGATTAGGGAGGAATAGTTGCACACAGTTACTAAAAGAATAACACATAGATGGCACAATAAGTATAGAATAAGGGTAAAATCTAGTTTAATGCTATTCTTGCTTCTGTCACTGGCTTGCTTGAAGGCTCCCTTCCCCTAATTGCCTTGTCAAGGGAACGGGTCCTTCATTCTGTAGATTAGGAGAACTCCTGGGAGGTCCAACCCATATAACCCATATCTCTACATGCCATAAGTCTAGGGATTGGGGTAGATGATGTCATGAAGAGGCTTAACAGACAGAAAATTGCACCTCTTTCTGTAAAAATTATTGAATGATTTTCTAAAAAGAATTCTGTTGGTGCCTACTTTATCATCCTCCTCACACCTAGATATACAAATTGACTCCAGATTTTCTGTGAATTTGACTTAAAAATGTGGGGTTTTTTGGACTTCTAATGCTGTTTAAAAAGGTATTACAATCTTCAGAAAAATTACACATAAGATGCCAGCAGCACTCTTAACTATAAGCAGAAGTCAACAGTAAATGCAGGAAAATATCACTAGCACACAGCTTGATCCTCCAAAAAGACATGGGAACACCTGGGATTTCTGAGGCAGATCTGATCCTGCTTTGTGTAGTGTGATGGCAGAGAACTGCATACAGGGTTAAAAGACCTCACTTGAGCCTTCAGGAAAAGAAGCTTTTGAAAAGCAAACAAAGAGATGAAGGATTTTGATAGGCAAAAAGCAATGATTACAGACTATGAGTTAGTTCCATCGAAGAAATTTAAAGAGATTAGAGACTCATTGGAGCTGAGAACAAGGAGTTGTTCACACCAATGAATCTCAGTCTCACAACTCTCACAGAGAAGAAAGAAATGATTAAATTTTCCAGTGGAAAAGAATACACAGGACTTCAACAATGAAGAAACTACATAACTTAGAGACTGTATCAGAAAGTGAAGGGAAATAAAGAAATGAAAGACAATTACCAGAAAGTTTTATAAATATAATTAGAAAAAAATACAACCAAACTAAACCCTACATTTGGTAAAAAAAAAAGTGGTTGATGGCAAAGAAAAAGAGGTGCTGAGAGGTGTGTAGACATTTCTTAGAAATGAGAGTAGTTGTTGAAATTCAATGATAAAATCAGAAGAAAATATGCCACAAAGCTGATGGCTTACACAGAAGTGTGCTGTCACGGTTACAAATGATGTAAGAATTCCTCCTGTCAGGGCTGGAAGTTCCAGCTCACTACATGAAGCTCACCACAAAAAGAAACGAGTGCAGTTAGAGAAATAACTACATTGTGAACTATCATAAAATGTGAATGAATGAGTGAAGTAGAAAGCCTGTCTAGAGTCCAGGCTGGGGTAGGGTAGGGAGGAGGGAGATTTGGGACATTGGTGATGGGAATGTTGCACTGGTGAAGGGGGTGTTCTTTACATGACTAAAACCCAACCACAATCATGTTTGTAATCAAGGTGTTTAAATAAAGATATTAAAGATTCCTCCATGAATATCATGCCTGTCTCCTTAGAGGTCTTATCTTTATGTTTTCATACCAGCCAGCCATGCTGGCTCAGGGCTGACCTAGGCCACTCTAACCAGTCTCACCTGCAAGAGCTTCTTTTCAGCTTAGGTCCAGATTTAGGTTCTGGGCCAAAATTCAATGGGATGCAGCCACAGATTGCTGCTAAATTGGAGTGAAATGAATGTTCCAACAAGATCTTAGTGGGAAACTATGGTGTGAATCCAGATAGCAGGGGGCTGGTGAGAGCAGGTGATGTAGCCAATCCCTGCCTCCTGCCCTCACTTGATACTTGAACTGACACTGAAGCAGTTTCTGACATGAAGATTCTAGATCCCTGACTCTGTATGTCCCAGTGTGCATAAAGTAGACCCTACCAGAGCACCATTGCCTTGAAACATCCTTCTGATGGCACTTATTAGAGCTGTTGCCCTAGATCACATGTCCTTAATCTCTGACTTTACCATGCTGCTTTCTTTAATGTGAATTTTGATGGTTCTACTTGGAATTGTCAAATGCTTCGAATCTATTTCCCTGAAGATGCAGTATAGGTATTGCCACTGCCTTGTAGTCTCTGTATATGCATTTCTATGAAAAAAAGAAGACCTGAGACTAACTTCTTAGTGACTTTCCATTGGACCAACAGCTCTGAAATGTTTTTGTTTTTTCAAGGTCAAAGGCTGGCTGCACGGCTGCAGGAGTCTTGCATCTCAGCAACTTTAGTGAGGAAATATCCTTCACAAGGGAAAAGCAGAAACATGAGCAGCCAGGAGGAATAATATTGAAGAAATGATGAGACCACACAAAAGAAATTGTATGGGGACCTGCATCTTCTGGCAGATGTGAGACAACTTTACTCTTCCATGGTGGAAGTATATATACATTGCAAACCCAATCTTAGGCATTAAAGGAATTTCTGCATTGACAAAAGGCGGGAGTCATAGAAAAAACGGAAATAGTAACAGCAGCCCCTGCTAAAATATACATATCAAAACTAGCCAGTGCAGGTGAAAAGGATCTACAGTACTAAGAAGTCCTGAGCTAGGAAGGAGGAAGTAGCAAAATAAAGAGAAGGGAGGACCTTATGACAAAAGATGAAAAACTTGTTTGCTACAATTTGGGGGTTGGTCCCAGATGGCAGCTGATAATGAAGGTAGAAACTGTTTACTACTTAGAAGCTGAAACCAGAAAAGCAGGTTTGCATCTTAGCTGGCCGACTTGCTTTAGAGGATGCAGATTTATTTGGCCAGAGGAGAAACTGTAGACTTTGGTGCTAAATTTTCTCTGAGCAAAGTAATTGATGGAGTTGTCTTTATGTGATTCGGCTTGTGATTTTTACAAGGAAGAGAATATGCCAGATAATAAGAAAGAAATTGTAATGTCCCTACCATAGCATGAATTTCAGAAATATTCCCAGTGAAAAGAGAAGTCAACAACTAGTCACACCAGCCCACACTGCTGTAGCTCATGGAACTTAAAGGTCAGGTTGTATCTAACCCTTTTTGCCCTTATAAGGAACTTATACTACCTCAGCGGATGTTATGCCCTTATAAGGAACTTGTGCTACCTTAGAATGTCTTAACAAATGTTATGACCTTATAAGGAAATCATCTCTCCTCCCACTCCCCCCTCCCCTTCTTATGGTATATAAGGATGAACAAAGAAAGCCACGTGGTCCTTTGCCTCTGTTCGGTTCTGGATGGGCACTGGACCCTGGCCGGCCAGAATAAAGAACCCACTTGAGCTTTTGCCTGAGTGACTGTCTCTTCATTTTTCTGTGTCGAAGCAGCATCTGGACTATCGAGCCTTACATTTTTGGTGAGCCAACCAGGAGTCCTTGATCTGTCTGGAGCGGAGTGGTGAACCAACTCAGTGGGTTCTAAGCAGTGTGTCTTGTGTTGTTGGTCGTGATTTGATGTGTGTTGGAAATAGCAATGTGTCTTGTGTTGTTGGTTGTGATTTGATGTGTGTTGGAAATAGAAATAGGGGAATGGTAGTGTGACTGAGGACTTGAGAGTCCCCACTCAACGTGGATTCCGGGTGGTAGTGAACTGACAGGTTTAAAAACTATAGGTTACGACCCTGGAGGTGCCCCAGGAGTTTGATTTTGCCTCAGCAGAAAGACGTTCCTAGGCTGCCATGGTGAACCCTATTTCTTTTAATTGGAGATCTTTGTTTTGAGATTTTTGTTTTTCCTTTTGTGTAAGTGTGAATGTGTGTTTTGGTTTTATTTCCTTGAACTCTTCTTTCTTGCTTCCTTTGTCCCCTCCTGTCTATCCCTCATCTATTCTTTTGATTTTCTATTTCTCCCATTATGGGTCAGCAGCAAAACATCTGTGCAGCAGAGTGGCCCACTTTTAAGGTTGGATGGTCAGCTAGGGGGTCATTCCATCATGACTTGTTTTTAAAGGCTAAAAGTGTTAAGAAATTGTCAGTCTGTCATCAGTCTGTTTTTTTTTTTTTTTTTTTTGTCTGTGGTTCTGTGTTCTGTGTTTTCTTTGTCTGATTTAAACATGGAGGGAAACTCTAGAAAAATGCTACCTCTCCTTAGGCCAAAAATTGTGTGTTAAGCCGGCTTTGTTGTTCTAGGGACATGGCAGAGAGTGCTGGAGATTGTAAACCCCAGATTTCTCAATGGCCATCGGGGATAAATTTTCCCTGGAGAATTTCTGGACTTTGCAATCACCCAGCTTTCCTGCCATGTGTTAGATAAGGCCAGAAAAAAATGAACATGTGACTAGAAAAAGGAGCAAAGGCTAACTGGCCTCTTTTTGGCTGGAAAGAAAAAAATGCTTTTTTAACTCCCCAGCCTGGAGTTTATCTGAAAAAAGGAATTCACCCAGCTCTCAGGGCAATGGCTATTGTCCTCCCAGACTCACCTGGCTGGGAAATGTGGGTGTAGACAAAGTAATTCCAGTGGGTCTTTTACATATCAAAGAAGAATTTAATTAATGGTTTGGAAGTCAAAAAATGAAAAACATTTATTGAGCGTTTAAATTTCTGACTTAGATGTTTCTTAAAATGAACAATTGGGTGAAAAATGTTGCAAATTATTGTGGTTGGCCTTTTTAAACAATATTGTTAATTTTGTGAATGCATGTTATTGTTACAGCATCTCAATTCCATGTCAAATTTATCTCACCAAACTTAATGGTGGGTTTTAAGGTAGCTTTAATGTGAAAATCTTGATGGTACTAGGTTGTGAATACCTAAAGAAAAATGAGTCAATAAAATCTGGTCCTGCTAGGTGCAAAAATATTCAGCAAAGTAATTCCAAATTGGCAGCAGACAATTTAAAGCTCTGTTCCTAGGGCCCTAATGCTGAGATCTAGGGTGTAAATTTGAAAAGCTGGTCCTTAAGAAATGGCTGGCTCTGAGGTGGGTGCACATGGCAGTTTTTAGCAGCAAAACAACTCCCAAAAGATGAGTGGAGAAGAAGTTAAAAAAAAAGACGAGAAATAGACCTAGAACATATTATGTTAAATGAAGGAAGCCAGAAGATGAAAGATAAACACAGAATGATAGTACTATTCTGAAGTACCTAGAATATACACCAGATATACACCCAATACCCCAAAATTAAATAACAGGGTGTAACAGGATAGGAACCTCAAACACAGTAATAATCACCATATACTGGGGAGTATAGCCCAAAACAAAGGGGAGAAAAACAACATAAAGCCCGACTACACATTATATCATAAAGAAACGAGCAACAACAGAAACAGCAGCATAGAGAGAATAGGTATGTAATTATTGTTTTACTACAGAGGCCCATAATAATTTACTAGGGATTATATACAGGATTACAGGTAAAGATTATGATGGGAACCTACTGAGTCCAATGGAAACACTTCAAAACATGATATTTGAATGCCTTAACCTTACCACATTTAAAATAACCTCTCAGTTTTTCTGTTCATAGGGGTTCCTGGATACAAAGTGTGAACATCCTATGGTGGTACCTCGGTGCTCAGTCACACAAGGCACGATACTCTGCTTGAAGCATGAAAATGGCCAGAAAAAACTCTTTTACATACCCTTTATTTCTAGATTATGCCTTCTTTTAGGACCTGAAGCACAGGACCAGCCAATTTACCGAAGCAACAACCGAGACCTACGGATTTTTACCACAGGGCCCGAGCATCGAACCCTTTCAACCAAACTAACATGGCTTGCTCTTATAGCCTCTCTTCTCATTACTTCGTATTTTTGTTGCTTTTGGTGTTTGATTGTTGGTTTGTTTTGTTTTGTCTTGTTTTTCCTATTCTCTCTTCTTGTCTCCCTCTTCTTCCACCTTCTCATTCTCACTATCATCAACTCAATCTATGTCAAATAAAAACCACATGGTTACCTCCTCTATAGGAAAGGAATGCGGACATATAGGGTGCTGTGGACAAAACTGAAAGGGTAAACACCTATATAGATAGACCTCACCAACATAATGGTCAGTACTCAAGACATGAAACTATACATACCCAAAAGCTGATCTATTAAATGTTTCCTTTCCTTAAAAGTACTATACTTAGTACTCAGTGCACCTCTTGCATTCCACACCTCTCTACATTAATATACACCTAAGCTAACTTCTATATGTTTTTATGTGTGCAGGAGCACACAGAGACAGGAATTCTCCTTAAGGGACAAACCTAAACCACAAACAAGTCATGCTTATACCCTATGTAACCCCTCCCATATACTATCCCCTCTCCCTCCTCCAGAAATCCGATTATCCCTTTACCCCTCAATCCCACCCCAATATCCCTACCACACTGCCACACCCCACTCAGGAGAGGCACACACCAAAGTGTAGTGCTCTCCTGAAAAGGAATTATTTGCCAAAAAGGCCCGCTTAGAGCAGTCAAAATCACTTGACCCTTTGCGTGGATCGTTTGGCCATAATTTCATAAGTGGCTGTAACTATCTCTCTTTTTATTTTTAACCAATATTAGAAATCAGGCCTTAGTAAATTTTTTCTACAAGGACAGCACAATCCAGCCAAAAGTTTCCCACTTAACAGCTCCCTGTAATTTTTCCTACTTTGGCGCCAAGATCAGGTTTTTCCATAAACTTAGCTTATAACAAAGTAATTTTCAGTTTTCCCCCCCGAAACTCTGAAACATTCCTCACTCTTCCCACTTCCCTGATAATTACCTGGTTTCTTCTGTTTTACCCAAAACAAAGCGAACCCAAAACAAACTGCCTTTTCACCTTCAGTATCAGCTCTTTAATATGCTAATTTAAGCCAGAGTCCTTCTTTCTTTCCCCAGTGTCTTTGATGTCTAGAATTTGCACCCTGCTTTTCCCTGCCTCAGCCTTTTAAAAGCAGCCAGCTCAAAAAATAAAATTGTCTTCGTCCTTTGAGACGTAAGTCCCCATGCAATCTGCGTAGTTTCATTCATTTCTAAAATATATTTCCGTCATTCGTCGTTCCGTGTGCCCACTCTCTCCCCGCAGATTTTTTCCCGAAACTCCACAAAGAATCTGTTTGCAGGCGCTGGCGTCTTGCAAACAGAATTGGCTCACAGCACCACACTCTAACACTTCACCCTCAGCTCTTAATCCACTAGGCACCAAGAAAGACCTTCTACTACCCAAGAGACACCCACTCAAGCTCTCACCTCATTCCAATCAAGAAAATAAAACCAACACCCTGACAGACTCATGAAGTGTGGCCCTCCTAATCACCTCTCCCTAATGTGGACTGTGGCTTGATACCGGAACTAGCTCCAAAGGACTCCCACTGCAAGAACTCTACCCAAGACCTCCCTGCCTGGACCCCACACCTCACAAGGAAATCTTAAAAGACAAGGGGGAACCCTATTCTTTCATCATAAGTATAGACCTATATAACACTACCTCTTATCCTGTTTCTCCCCAAATGTAAAGTAATCTCCTGTATCACTTTCTCCCCCTTTTATCTGTTTTGTCTTTTCTTTTTTTATTCTTGTTAGATTCTTTTGTTTGTTTTGCCTTGTTTTAGTTTTATTTATTGTATTTGATTTGTTTTTGCTTCTTTTGGGTCACTCCTGGCAGCGCTCGGAGGGTGCTCCTGACTTGGAGAATGTCCCAGGAGGGCACAGGGGACCATTTGGGATGCCAGGTTTGAGCCACTGCCCTTCTACAGAAAGGACAGATGCCTGATCTCCATGCTATCTCCCCTGGCCCCACTTTATCCCTTTAATTACATTTTTTATTTAATCTTTTTTTTTTAAAGAAACTTTTTTACTTTAGATATGTGTGAGCATATATATTCTTAGTTTTTGTTGGGAGTCTGGTTTCTTTTCTCTCCACCCCCAAAATCCACCAGCAATATAATGTAGCACCACTTCCTCCTGCAAAGACATATTAAACAAAGGGGAAATTGTACTTATAAAAACAAGCTCTTATCTTCTAGGGATAAGAACTCATACTTGTTTACAACACAGGGATATCTCCCACCCTGAATGTATGTCATGTGGAAACAACTTAGGCTCCAGGGAACTAGACACTGTCCGTTCAGCCTTAACTCCTGGATCCCAGACATAGATACAACAGAGTTCACAACAACTCAAGGAATCAAATCTCCTCCAGGGCATTTACAATGCTGCTCTGAGCCAGTCTTAAATTGATAGCCTGACAAGAAAGAAATGGGAACAACTTGATCTAAGAGCAAGTTGTCCTCCCTCGATAAGACAAAATCAGAAAACAGGTCACCTTTTGATATGTGCAAAAGCCAAGATCGCTATATACTGGTTGTTGCAACCAAGACTGGACAGTACACATCCAGGGACCACCACCACCAACAACAGCAACAAAAAGCTCTAGCCTAGCTTTTGGAATACGATCTGTTCAACAAACAATTCCAGAAGGTTGACTGAGACAACCACAACTGAATGGGTCTTTTACAACACAGGGATATCTCCCACCCTGAATGTATGTCATGTGGAAACAACTTAGGCTCCAGGGAACTAGACACTGTCCGTTCAGCCTTAACTCCTGGATCCCAGACATAGATACAACAGAGTTCACAACAACTCAAGGAATCAAATCTCCTCCAGGGCATTTACAATGCTGCTCTGAGCCAGTCTTAAATTGATAGCCTGACAAGAAAGAAATGGGAACAACTTGATCTAAGAGCAAGTTGTCCTCCCTCGATAAGACAAAATCAGAAAACAGGTCACCTTTTGATATGTGCAAAAGCCAAGATCGCTATATACTGGTTGTTGCAACCAAGACTGGACAGTACACATCCAGGGACCACCACCACCAACAACAGCAACAAAAAGCTCTAGCCTAGCTTTTGGAATACGATCTGTTCAACAAACAATTCCAGAAGGTTGACTGAGACAACCACAACTGAATGGGTCTTCTGGAAACATAACGAAAGACTTTATCCCAGGCTCCAGTCTAGGAGCAACATAACGACCAAGGACACCAACTACAGAAGTTGGATTAAAACGACACTGAAGAAACATAACTGCTAGAACCACAAAGAAAGACTACATAAACTCCATTCCCTGAGCTGCACAGCCACAAAGATCTCTAGAAACAGAGATCTGATTTTACCATTCAAGACAAAGCAGAAGTCTTCCGCACACCACGAAAGCAGCAAGGGGAGAGCAAATGATCATGCAAGGAGTCTAGAGTTAATCCCATGACAGTATACTTCAGGGGTAGAGAAACCCTGTGTCTCCTAGGTCAAGGGAATTTCCTCTACAATAACCCCAATAGTTACTGTGCCTATGCAAGGTGATAAAGAAAAGGAGAAAAAAAAGCACAAAACAATCATTTTCCCACATGTTTATTTATCGATTGATCGATTTTTTTTGACGTCTTTATTTTGGTGTGGAGTTTACGGTTGATGTCTCCAATATTATTTTATTTTCTTTTTCTTGTCTTTCTCTTTCTTTTTGCACAAGAGCATGATTTGATTTCAGAACCAAGACTATTGTATGGTGCCTATCTTTATTGCTGTAGTGCTCACCAGTTATTTAATTCGATAATTTTTTCTGTATTGTTGTGGTATTTCAATTACCTTTTTCACATCAACTCTCAAACTGAGGTTGGAAGCCTCTAAAGAGACTCAGCCCATTTTCAGCATATTTGACTTTTGACTTCTTTTTTTCCCTCTTATTTTGTACCCCATTCTATTGCTTTTCTTGCCTTCAAACAAAACCACATGCCTCGATTTTTTCTAGCTCTGCCTCTTAAATAGAAGGGGAAACAAGGGAGGGTTCCAGGACCAAACAGATATGTGATCACTAATAGTAAGGCAGACAATGAGGGGTCCACCTACTCTAGAAGCCCGGGGGGTGATGGTGGGGTATATGGGTTGTAGAAAGGGAACTGGGATGGGGGGAGGACATAGTTAGTGATGGGTATTCCCCTGACTCAATGTTAATATGTACCTAAAATACTACTGTGAAAGATATGTAAGCCATTATGGAAAAAATATGTTTTTAATCAGAAACTTTCTTTGACTTACATGTATTATTATTATATCAATTATATTATATGTTATGTTACTATATTATGTTATGTTGGTTTACCTCATTATGTTAATCAATTTTCTCTCTTGAATAAATTCTTACAATAAAAGAGAAGAAGAAAAAAATAGACGAGAAGGAGCTGGAAAAATAGCATAAAAGTAGGGCATTTGCCTTGTATGGAAGAGAAAAGTAGCTAAAATTCTGGCATGGTCTCAAGCACTGCCGAGCATGGTGGCACGCGCCTGTAGTCCCAGCTACTTGGGAGGCTGAAGCGGAGGATCGCTTGCGTCCAGGAGCTCTGGGCTGCAGTGCGCTATGCCAATCGGGTGTCCACACCAAGTTTGGCATCAATATGGTAACCACCCCAGGAGTGGGAGATCACCAGGTTGCCTAAGGAGGGGCAAACCGGCCCAGGTCGGAAATGGAGCAGGTCAAAGCTCCCATGCTGATCAATAGTGGCTGAATGCAGAAAGTTTAAGAATGTGCAAAAGAGACCAAAAATCAAACTAAATAATTAAACCTTGGTTAAATTAGGTAATGTGTTGCATTAAAAAGTTTTAATGTTTCAAAACATGTTATAGTGTTCTCATGTTATTGGATAAAAATAGGGTAATAAGAAATTTTATGAACATCTAAAAAATAAAAGCTATTTTTAAGAAAAATGGTCAAGAATTAAAAAAATCATTGAGGTTCAGTTTAAAAGTTTTTGAAAAATGGTGATTCTTAATTATAATTTTTTTAAAAGTCTAAATCTGCCAGAAGTAGTGAGCATTTTTTTCTGGTATTCAGAATTAATTTGTGTGACATGAATTGCTGGTGCCTTCTGCCTGTAAACCGAGGCCAGAAGACTAAGTAAACTTCTATTTTCTATATGGTTAAGTAATATTTGCCTTTTCTCTTTTCCTAGACCCTTTCAATACCATTTTATGCCATGGCATCATGTTGCTTTGCACAAGATACAAGCAGATGGCTTGAGGAGTAATCCCCATGCAGACAGGAAATCTTAAAATTAGTGAGGGGACCCCAAAGCCCTTTTTCAAAGGACTAATTGGAGTTGAGGTGGTGTGACAAGCAGGCACCTTAAGTATTTGGCTGTGAAGACCGGGAAGACACCAAGATTAATGGCCTGAGTAAGGAAATTGAAGATTTCTCTAGGAGTTCTGAATCTGCACTAACTGTCCACAGCCTGTGGGCCATGCTCTCATCTTCAACCCTCAGTCTCAAGAAAAAAATAAAGAGGATTTAAGATCAGTTTCTTCCAAACCTGAAGAGGAGTGGAACAAAAAGGCCACCTCTGGAAATTCCTACAGAGAATGAGATGCTTACAGCCATCTACAAAATCATCGTGCTAAACTGACCAACTCATCAGCCAACATGATAAACCTGCTGTGTCTACAACCTATCCTCAGAAAAGCTCTGTAAGTAGTGGGGGTGCCCCAGATGGAGATTTCTTCAACAATGCTGTATATTGTGCAAAGAAAAAAGCCAAAAGTTATTCAAATATTTGGCAAGGTACAAGGTAAAGGTAAAGAGAAAACTATTTTTGTCGCTAATTAAAATTCTAGTGGGTCTAACTTAAAACCCACTTCTTTGAAGTAACTTATGTAAAAATGTTCTTACTAGTTGTACTAGACCAGATCATATATTGCAAATGCAAGCATTAGTCTGACGAAAGTAACTCAAAGCTGTGTTTATTAGTAATACTATGATGCTTTAATTACTGGTGTTTAATTTGTGTTATCATTACAGACAATAAGGACAGCTGTGCCATTCAAGTTATTGCATTTACTGCTCCAGGGCCTGATTGGGTTAAGTAATATTCCCCTATATAATTAATCTAATCCTTTTCAGGTGTTAAGACTGCAGAAGTAAACCAGTTAACTGCTCATTTAGGGAAATATGAGATTTCACCCTATCTATAAATTAAAACTACAGTCCCTTGCCAGCCTGAAGTAGCTACAGAAAATTGATCTTTGACCATGTTCCCTTTAATGACTTCTAGGGTGATTAAATCTCTAGGGAAAATATAAAGCAGAATGGTCATCAGAAAAAGCTACCAGGGAAAGAAGGGGAAAATAAATGCCACAGAAATTAATAAGCCAAGTTGACAATTAAAAATAACATTATGCCTATCTATTCCAGAGGTTGGAGCAGGTAGCAAAAATAAACCAACCCTTACATTTTACAAATAAGGGTAGTATAAGAAAAGAAGCAAAAATTATGCTTCCTTTGGTAATGTTAAAAGTAAGAAAATTATTACTAGATATGAAATTTCTTCATCTCTGTCTGACCCATTTCAGGATAGGCAACTGAAGTTTAGGGCTCTATTGTTCTTTCTACCCCAACAACCCTTTAAGTTGCAGGATTCAAGAAAAGAAAGCAGAAACCTTCTTATCTTCGTGGTGAAATTCACAGCCTGAATAAGAAGAAAGCCCTCAAGATCCAGCTACGTCAGTTTATAGGACCAGAACAGAAGGCAGACAGTCCTGATGTTCCTATAGCAGTGACCATAACTGCACAGCAATTAGCAAGAATTACACCCTCTTACACAGATTATGAATAAGGGGGGTTGTGGGATTGGTGACTGGGAAAGCAGGGCTAGCAATATCAATAGACAGGTATAACAGACTCTCGCAACAGTTAATTTCAGATGTGGAGATGATATATAAATCTAGTAGTGATCTGCAGGACCAGGTTGACTCCTTGGCTGAAGTGGTATTATAAAACAGGTGAGGGTTAGATTTAATCTTGTCAGAGAAAGGAGGGCTTTGCATGGCCTTGCAAGAAAAATGTTGTTTCTATACTAACAAATCGGAAGTAGTGTGAGACAGAATCAGACACCATCAAGAGGAGCTGGCCAAAAGAAGAAAGGAGCTATTAGACGGTCCCTTATGGTCTTTATGGGGTGGGATTCTCCCCTATCTAATACCCCTTCTGGGGCTCCTTTTGGGCCTCTTACTTCTGGTAGCCATTGGGCCATGCATAATCAATCGCCTCATTACATTCATTTGGGCTCAGGTTGGGGAAGTCAAGCTCATGGTATTATGCCAACAGTACCAAGAATTAGCTCACCCAGGCAATTCTAACCAGGAATATCAGGAGATGGAGGCCCCCTATCACAATGTCTTCTAGAATTAGAAGCCTTACTACAAGATGTGGGGATAGAAAAGGGAAGCCAACAACTAGTTACACCAGCCCCCACTGCTGTAGCTCATGAACTTAAAGGTCAGGTTATATCTAATCCTTTTTGCCCTTATAAGGAACTTATACTACCTCAGCGGATGTTATGCCCTTATAAGGAACTTGTGCTACCTTAGAATGTCTTAGAAAATGTTATGACTTTATAAGGAAATCATCTCTCCCCTCTCTCTTCTTATGGTATATAATTATGAACAAAGAAAGCCACGTGGTCCTTCGCCTCTGTTTGGTTATTGATGGGCACTGGACCCTGGCCTATCAGAATAAAGAACCCACTTGAGCTTTTGCCTGAGTGATTGTCTCTTCGTTTCTCTGCGTTGGAGCAACATCTGGACTACTGAGCCTTACACCAGTAATCCACGTAGGGGATATAACTAGCATCCACAAATGGGCCTGATTGAACAAATATTTTGGGGGGAATTATCAGCTCTCTGCTCCAGAAAAATCCATAGATACATCTGGTGGGCCTGATAAATTCCCCTTAAAAGGAGGTGACTTATGTCATGGTGTGGCACTGCACAATGCTACATTCTCCCTGATTTTTATCTTTGCTGTACAGTATGACAACCACTGACCTTATGTGGCCATGGAGCTCTTAAAATTAAGATTCTGTTACTTGTACTCACTGACCAGATTTTAATAAACAACTTCCTGGCAGTTGGGTATATTTCTCATCAGTGCTTGATTAGGGCCATAAAGTGCTTGAAACTAATAGAAGAACAGAGAACTATGCATCACCCTTAGAAATTACAGAATTTTTTAAACATGCACATTTACTTTGTCCTTCTAACCCCCAGATTATAGTATATTATAATGTTTCTTACACAAAGCAATCCAAAGCCACAAAATTTATACAACTCCCTTATTATTAAAAGCTGTAGTATTGTTGACACAATTGATCATAATACAATAATTCATTAAGAATGAGTCAAAGAAGCACAGCAAAGACTGTGTTAGTGTGTAAATTGTTTGCATAGGCCCAGCAAAATATAGGGGACATGGAAAGAAAAAGCCTTGGCCTAGATACAAGGAGACCTTACCCCTGAAGTTTTCTGGCATAAGAGCAAGTCTAGGCTTCAGGCATATTAGGTTTTTCAACCCAAGTCATTGTCTGTAGTGCCAATACACTTTTATTTTTCACAAGTCACTGTTGTTGGTGTCAGGTTTCTGTAGCCAAGAATGTCGGAATATGTCCATATCCTATATAAGAGTCAGGATGATGCGGAGCACCCTTTAGTTTCACTCACAATTATAGGGTAATGCAGAGAGCTCAGTCTTTAAAGCAGGTTGTTATTGTTGATAAGTTCTCTGGGTGTTAAAGGGAAATCTCTGTTAAATAGGTCTATGCCACAGCAGTGGAAGGATCTTCCCTGGTAGAGGTACATTCAGGTGATGTAGTACACAACCATGGTTGTTTTGTAGATGGCATCCCTGGTTCAGGGGTAAATGGACAATGCCCATTATTTCAAGACATGATCCAGGTCTTTATGACAATGTTCACGGTGTAAGGTCCTACTGCATTACAAGATTTGTGTGTTCCCATCTCTATAAGATAAGAACGTGTTTGTATATAATTTCCCATTTTAATGTGCCTACGCAAAGAACGAACAGTATCACATGGCGAGATTGTTGCCTATGGGGATGCTACAACAAGTCCAACAATCCAATTGACTTGGTTCTTATATAAACGTTAACAGGAGGGACACTTCTACAAACTTCTTTATTTAACAAATAACAAAGGGAAGGAAAGATAAAGAGGGACTCTTTCACCAAAATACCTTATTGAACAATTCACAAAGAGGAGAACAGATAAAAAGTGGGGAAAATAAACAATCTAACTTAAGACTCAATTGTCACCGTTTATGGGAACTAATCAGAAACCTAGTATGGTAGCAACCACAGTTACACAATGAAGGAAGGAAAAGGCCAAGAGGCTGCTGAGAGCACACAAGTAGGAAATAAGTATTGGCCTCTTCCCAGCCTGAGAGTCTATACTCTCATTTTAATTTTGCATACATATGGTACCCCCGCATGAACTGGTCTCTTACCAGCCTGAGAGTCCATCCTCCCATTTTTATTTTGAATATATATGGTATATATAGTGCCCCCGTGTGGGTTTTAAAATGGAGACCAATGAGAAAAAAATACCAGTGAATATCACGACATATACCAGTGCTGCATCGGCCCACCCTCCACCTCATGCGTCCCCCCCTTAGTGTAGGGAGAGAAATGGGGAAAGCCTGAGGACCACTATAGAGTTCACATGAGCCAGCAACCAGTGAAGGCCTGGAGTAAAGGAGAGAAATAGGGGAATGGCTGGAGGCCTGCCAAGCCTCCCAGCACCCCCCAAGCTAGGGAATAGGTCTCTGGCATGAGGTGTCCCCTAACCCCATACCTGGGAAGAGCTGGCCTCCAGGATCAAGGAACCATAAGCCAGATATCTGCCCAGCCCCTCCCCATGCTCCTCCCCCCTAGAGTAGGGAGGGGGAAGCTTGAGGAGCCCTAAAAGAGTCCACCTGGAACCCACTTTAGGCCACCTGAGCTGGCACCCAGGGAAGGCCTAGAGTCCAGGGGGAAATAGAGGAAAGACTGGAGGCCGGCCAAGCCTCCCAACACCCCCCACGATAGGTAGTAGGCCTCAGGCATAGGATGTCCCCTAACCCCATACCTGGGAAGAGCTGGCCTCCTGAAATTACAGACTTTTAATGGCCCCTGGTCAGCCATAAGAAGGGTCTATTCATTTAAGGGATTAAGAAGTCAGTTGGCTGGAAGCTTATAATCAGCACAGGACTTTATAAACCCTGAGCTGCAGTGCAGGCTTGTGGCCACTCCTGGACTACTTCTGCTGCATGGTTGCTGCTGAACTGCTGGAGAAATTTGTTGATTCTGTGTTTCTGATGCTTTTGCTGCCTCTCCTACTGTTCCCTTTCCTCTGGTCCTCTCCCTGACTGACTCCTTACCCTGTCTCAACCCTTGGCCCCTCTCTACCTCTCTGAAATAGTGGATTGGCTGTAAGGCCCTTGGCTTCCCTGTTTGCCTCTCCCTCAATTAAACTCAGTTTCTAAGCTTCTCTTGTTGGGGTTTATTTGGCCCTGACACTTCACCACTTTGAGCTTTCCTAATTTCCAGACCCAGTGTAATTTGAATAATGACCATGCATGAGCCAAGAAGTGAAGACACTATTTATTGTACATGTGGTGATAGGCACAAAGAAATGTTTTCTTCCTAGTGTGTTATGAAATGCTATCATTATCGACCTTTTCCTGATACTACCTAGAGCTCTCAAGAGAAATACATAAAGGCTGAAACAGAATTCTAGAAGCAAATGGTAATTTAGAGAGGTTAATTCATAATTACTTATATAAGGTAGGAAGAGCTGGGAACAGACATTGTATATAAGAGCTTAATGTAACAAAGGTATTCTAATATAATGCACCAAATAAAAAGCAATAAAATACAGTAAGCAATAATTGAAAGTTATGTATTAAGACAATACAGTAATAGTATTAAAATTTCAAAACCCCACATACAACAATGAAAATTAAAGAGAATAAGAAAAAACTCTTAAGTCATGAACTAAAATCTTTTCATCCCCAGTCTTGAACTTTTAAAAATAAATCATGGGGATTAATATATCATAGACAGTAGAGTATTTGCATGCACAACCCAGGTTCCATCTCCAGCACCCCAGATGGTCCTCTGAACTCTACCAGGAGTGACCCTTGAGCACCACCTGGTGTGGCTCCAAAACCCAAATGAAGCTAGATTAGAGCCTGGGACACACGTTATAATTTTTTGTGACAAGCCATACCAAGTAATTTGTATAATGCCAATGCTTTGAAATTATAACCACTCACAAAAAGAATCAGAAAAGTCTGCAACATCTGTAGAATAAAACAATGTATATCTCAGCAGCCAGTGACCAGGCCAATGGAGAAAATTTAGGTAGATATCAAATATCTTAGACAAATTAAACTTTATTATATGTTGATAACTTGTGTTTGTATTTTAATAGTGGATCTTAATGGACCTTAAACAAAATCAAACCAAAACTGCTGATCACAACCAAACCAACCAAAGCTCCTGAGCTTTGACAGAGAAATAAAGTTATTTTAGAAAAACACAAAAGACTGTAACAATGCTAATAAATTAATCAGTTTGAAAGACTCAATAAATTTTAGTAAGTATCGCCCACTAAGACTGAATTAGACCCTGAACTAGTAATTTAAAAACATGCTAAGAACTTTACCAGTTAATCTTTTAATATCCTTAAAAATGTTCATCCTAAATTATTTCAGAAAAATCAAAGAATTAATAATATTCACCAGTATCCTCATACCAAAACCAAACAAGAATATTACAAGGACAGACCCATCAATATTTAATGAACAAGAAGCAAAAATTCTGACCACACGTAAATCTTTTAAATATTTAACAGAGGACCACACATGATCAAGTAGAATACATTCTATGACTGATTCAAAAGTGAACATTCATGTAATAACCATAAAAAGAAAACCATAAATCATAATTAGTTAATAGTAAGAAAGTATTTGCTATGGACACAGCACCCACTTGAGTCAAATTTGCTGTATTCTTACTAGGGCTTTGGAGTTGGAGTGGAGGAAATTTTGGGTACCTGGTGTCAAAGTCAAAGTCAGAAGTACAAAAACTAAAAAAAAAAAAAATCACCTGAGAAATCGGAACATTTATCTACCAATTCCGCTGCCCTGATACATGCTCCCTTTACCTCATTTTGACTAAAAAGATAATATTAAATGCACTTATCCCCCTCCTCTATTAAAGGTACTTTTAAATGCAAAGACATCACATTAAATTGTGAGATACTACATTGGCTTTGTTTCTATAAAAGCAAACCAAAGTTTGTAAAGTGAATTCTTTGTTATTTTTACATTAGCTCATATTATTTACTCTAGTTGCCTTGAAATAGATCCAATTTCACAAGATGAATATTAGGAAACATTTAAAAACATTTAAATTTGATCTTTGGCATCCCATATGGTCCCCCCAGGCCAGGAGCAATTTCTGAGCACATAGCCAGGAGTAACCCCTGAGCATCACTGGGTGTGGCCCCCCAAAACAAAAACAAACAAAAAGCTCAGAGAAACCCTAAGAGAAAACCAGCCAGTAAGAACACAGTGATTGAACTAAAAAGTACAATTTTTTTTAAATGACAGCAAAATGACTCTAGCTAAAGATCAAAGACAAAATTATTTTGTCTGTAAGGGTTTTGGGGCTTAGATACCTACTGACCCTAGTGATTATACCCTGAAGTGCTCAGGGGAGTGATTTTATGTAGTGCCAGGAAACAAAGCAGGGTCAGCCACACACAAGGTTCTCAAAAGAATCTGTTTCTAGTTCACAAAACAAGTTTCCCCAAAACTACTATTTGTAATATTTTTACAAATATTAAAACAATATATTGTACATCTGACATGGATATAATATTGTGTGTTAATTGTATTTTGAATAAAACTAGAAAAATTTTAATTAGATCACAAATAAAAATTAAATTCTGCATCTGTATAGGAGCATTCAAAAGTTCAAAATTAAATGATAAATGTTTAACTAGAAAATACAAATAAAGAGAGCAGGGATCACATCCTGAAAACCAGCCAGGTTTTATGCCCCAAAGTGCTTGCTGAAATCCCATCATCTGAAGCACCATCTTAATCCTAGAGTACTCAGCGGCCACACAGAACAGAGTTTCCAAGAACAGGGTACTTTGGAGGGCACATGTGGGTGAGAATCTGTCAGCATCTTAGCTGGTCCAAAAGTGCACACCTTTCAGTTATAAGACAGGGTTGTGGAGCCATCCTGGAAATTATTTTTATATAGTGATGAAATACTTGGATTCTCAACATTCTAACACTAAATAGTAATTTTGTAATTTTTCCATAAGTGTATAAAATAGAGTTTATAATAATCTGACTATATTTCTCAAGTAATAATTTTTCCAATTTACTGTTAACAATTTTTTTGCTGGATCATGGCTTTAGACCACATTGTTGTGTAAACCAAGTACCACCTATAAAGAGTGAAATCCTTAATTGTCTTCCCTAATAAGCCATAGCTGCCAGCATTCTGGGGAAGGCACTGCTCACAGGGGTCTGAACACCTATTAGTAGGTCTCTATTTAGGCCTCAATGCATTTATAAATTCCAAAAACAAGAATTTTAGACAAGATTACTGGAATATTAGGCCAGAAACCACAATATATGTGACTCATTGAATATCCAAAATATGTGCTTTAGTTACATGGAAAGCAAAACAAAAACTGAATGAGCACCTTGCTTAAAGTCAGCTCTCAGAAAAATTAAATGTACAGGGGGCAAGAGGTAGTACAGTTGTAGGGCACTTGCCTTGTATAAATGATGCCGGTGAAGTCAGATCTCAAGATGTAGAAGTTGCTGGTAAGTTCAGAGTCACTGATGAGGTCAGATACCAGATCAGTAGAGCACTCACAAACAAACATCCACCAGCCACTTCAGGAGAGAAACTCAGTCGTTGTATGTGGGAAAAGGATATTTATATTAGGAGAGAGTAAGGTGTGGACTCTGTATCAGCCAATCAAGTAGGATGTGAGAGGGGTGTGTGCTTCTGCATTTAGGGAAGAGAAGGTAAGTGGTTTAGAGAAAGCAGGTCATGTGCTCTGGGTGTTAAAACAGGGTGTGTGCTTAAGGTGATTAGTTACACCTTGCACATAAGTTTGATCCCTGGCATCCCATATAGTCCTTTGAGTGCCACCAAGAATGATCTCTGAGCATAGAGCCAGGAGTAAATCCTGAGTATCATTGCTGTGTCCCAGAAGCCCCCCCCCCCATATTTAAGATGTACAAACATAAATTGAACATTTGATTCCAAAATGAAGAAAATGTAAAAACAAAATAATCACAGAAAAGGAATTACAAAACACAAGTAACATGTTATTTGGATTATAAATAAAAATTCATGATAAATTTTGATAGACGGTGACAAAATAACCAATCAATAAGAAATGAGGAGTATCTACCAGGGACAGCCCTAATGCTGCCCTGACATTGACTTGCTTCAGAGTGGGTTCATATGACACCCTGACGATTTGGTAACCGCAGCAACGTGCTTTCAGGTCAGGGCTCCCCGCATTGCCATTTAATGATTAGATAAAACCAGAAGATGCTCAATGTCACCCTGAATTCAACATAGGATCTGTACAAAAATCAGGATCTCTAGCTACAGAAGCCTTCACAATGTGATTGTGAAGAACTTTTACTGGGACCACAGAGTTGGGGTTAGACAATTTAATATTCCTGGAGCCTGAATTGGTCTTAGGCCAGAATGCTTCATGGGAAGGTCTCTCTGTTTTTAAACCAAAGGTTTTTCCTTTCTATTTTCCCCCATATTTTGCTGTGCCTCTGCAAACAAACAGAAAACCTATCACACACATTTTCTATTGCATTTTTTAAATCTCTCTTTTTTTTTTTTTTTTTTTTGGTTTTTGGATCACTCCTGGTGGTGCTCAGGGGTTACTCCTGGTTCTGCCCCAAGAAGTTGCTCCTGACAGGCTCGGGGGACCATTTGGAATCCCGGGATTCAAACCTGGGTCCATCCTGTGTTGGCTGTGTGCAAGGCAAATGCCTTAACACTGTACTATAGCTCTGGCCCTAATTTCTTATCTTTTAAATTGGGACACTTGCCTTTTTCATAGGACTTGGGACACAGATTACTTTATTTTACTGCATATTCCTGCACTTTTTTCTATAAAACTAAGAAGAAAAAATCAAAGAAAGTCTGGGGGATAGGGGCTAAGTGGTCTTAGATGCATTGGTGGGGAAATAAATAAGGACAGAACTAAATATCCAAGCCAAAGTCAACGAAAATAGAATCAAGGGACCTGTTATACTGGCAGGCCAGGGAGAAAAGTATGGTAGTATAGGATGCACTCTGAAGTTATTAGTGGAGGGAGGTTGACATTGGTGGTGGGAAGGGCCCTGACTCATTGTACATCTCAAATTCAACTATGAAGGATTCTGTTGATCATAATTGTTGCAATAAAATAAAATTAAAAAAATTAGGAGTAAAGATCACAAGGTTTAAAAAATGAAAATTTATGGACTTCTCCCCTTTGTCCTGTCTAGCAGTGCGCAGAGGGGCTGACCCAGTACTTCTGTGATTGATGAAGAAGCTGGAGAAGTAGCCCTGTTCTAGGCCTGCAGTTTGTGGCCACACTGGGTGGAAATGGGGTACTGCGGAAGGCTACAGTTGAACTTGACTTTAGGCACCTGCAAGCATTTTGAAAAATGGATTTTGCTGGGGCATCCCAAGCAGGGCTCAGCCCTGGGGGAATCATACCTCTTGATACTTGGCCAAGCAGGGTGGTCAGTGTGTGGGAGATGTCCAGGGCACCTGGCACTTAGAATGAATAGTAAAGTGTGTGGAGGAACTGAGGCGTCCAACATTATCCTCAGCTGTTCCTCATTCATATCACAGATTATGACAGAAACATGGGTTCTGAGAAAAGATAACTCAGGAGTTATGAAAACTCAGGAGCACTGTAGATCAAACAGGAAAGGATTTTCCTCTCTCCAGTGTTTTAGGTGTTAAAGCTGTGGCAACTGCAGGGCAGTTTCATCGTAGAACACTGAGTTCAGGAAGAAAAGCCCCCCCCAAAATTCTAAGTTCAGTTTATTTTCTGATCATGCCTTTCAGGTGTTTATAAAATAATCCATTCAAAATCTAACAACACTCTTAAACTTTGTGAGAATCACTGGGGAGATGAAGTCAAATGTCTGATCAAGATAGATTTTTGGTATATTTTCCCCACAGTGAAACCAAATCTATTCTAAAGCAACCTGTAATTTAATAAGAAAGAGAGGTGATGCTTGGTCACAGAAACAAGAGCAATTTCTTCAAGGGGCAGTTTCTTCTTGGCAGAGATACTATGGGCTACGGGAAGGCTGGAAAAAGAGAGTCCAGGGAACAGTGCAGGGACATAGACAATGGGCATCTTCAGGAAGGATGTCCAGACACTGGTACAAAATGAACATGGTCCATTTGGAAGTTATAGACTCCCATTTAGGAAGAAGTGGAGAAAAAATTCAGGGCAGAGGGCAGGCTGGATCACGGAAATATTGGGAAAAACCTCATGAATTCTGAGACAAAGGCAGAACGTTTCCAAGATGATTGTGATAATGAAGAAACACACTTCACTTTTCACATTAGACAGTAAGACTAATTTTTGAACTCTGAACTCTAATTTTTAAAGCAACTCCTGTGAATTTTGATAAGTAAAAAAGGTTTCAATTTGCATTCTCCTGATTGGAAATATTCTGGAACTCTGGAAAAAGAGAAAAGGTGGTTCCATGCATTTGTGCTTTTGATATTCAGAGGATTCTTTCGTGGCAGAGCTTGCTTGTCTTTGCTGGCATTTAGCAATGTTCTTCTTCCTACAGGTGCTTTACATAGTAACAACATAGCTGAGCCTGAAAATGTGCCTCCATTTGTATCTGACCTTACAGCTTCGTGTTTCAATTCAGTCATTCTTGCTCTGTGTGCAAAGCCTCAGACTGTGAACTTGCTCAGTCCCTCAACTGCCCAGCTTTGAACCAAGGGTCAACTCTGCCCGTTCAGAAAACAGCTCTGGTGGTGGTGAGAGTTTCAGACACCTGAGACCCACCCCTTTCCCTCCCAGCCTTCTTCCTCCTCCTCACCACACAGTCCTAAAGACTCAGTGATCTTCCACTAGTTTCGACACCCTCTGGCCATTTATTCTGCAAATAGCTCCTCCACTTGTCATCATCAATTTTGCAACTAAATACTTTCATCTGTGGCTGCTTTTTTCCAGAGCCTCAGATGGGCTTCCAATGCTGAGGAGCTGAGGGTGGCTTTAGCATGTTCTTGAGCATGGGTGCCTATAAGGTGGCAAAGGCTGGCAGTGACCCCGGCTATCTGGCACTGTTGAGGGAGGATCTTCCTGCCTCAAAGTGATAAGGCCTCTGGGACATTTGCTATCCCAGGGAGACCAGGGATCCCTGTTCCTACAGATGCTGTCAGCCATGTAGGAAGGAACCTGGGCCAATTGGGTGCCAGGGAGGTGTCACGTGCCAGGGGCTGGCAGATGTGCTTCAACTAGGTTCCCTAGAAATGAAGGTTTTTGTCAGAACTGACAAGATTCCACGGAACTGATAGTTGGTGTGGCCCTCTTCAAACTAACAAGCCCCTCAATCCATGGCCAGCGGTGAAGCAGGAGAGAACTGCAGCATGGTCTCAGTTTCTCTGTCCCCTGGGGGCTGGCCTGACTATCCTTGTTCATGGTATCTACAGGGACAAAACTGGGGAAGAACTATTGTTAGGAAAAGCTCTAAGCAAGAAAGCCCCATTAGGCACACAAACCTTGATCAGAGGCCTGCCCTGACTTTCAGAGACTATGTCCATACTATATAAAGAAGAAACTTGCTTGCTATTGTGTTAAAACAGGATCTGAGATCAGAATAAGGGGTTTTTTCAAACAAGAATAAGGAAGTTGCTGACGAAGTATGGGTTTGAAATTAGACAAACTCTATAGGCTTGGATCTTGTGCACTATTGTTAACTGCAGTGGTGAATTCTATAAAATCTGATTTGCATGCTTGGCCCCATGAATTGCCCCTTTTGCCTCTATAATGTATGGAAACTGGCTGCTTGGGGTGACTCCTACAGTTGCCCTAGCATGCTAGCTTAATAAATGTGCTTGCTATTGCATTTTACTCAGTACTTGGAGTCTTCATTTGAGGTGGTGGGCTTCCTTGAACCCTTACAATGGGGACTCATCCAGAATGCCAATAATCCCCTTAATAAGTACCCCAATGTCTTGGAGAAGCAAGTTTATCTGGAAAAGGAACCTGACCGGGTCCTGATAATTCTGGCATCAGTCTGAAGTTTGTAAACTGTGTCAGACTCTGGAATAAGGCAGGAGTTAGTGATTCCCTGAAAGCCCCGGCTGGGCACAGGTTACTGAGGTGGAAGAATCCTCAGGAAAAGCCTCCAGGTAGTTGGGGCCATTTTGAATAAAACTTAGAGGCCCAACTTAAGGTTGCCAGAGGCAGTTCTAATAGAACCAAGAGGTCCGGCTAGTCAGGGATGGTCTGCCTTGAATTGACCAAGAGGCCTGACTGAGGTGGTGCCAAAACTGGGCCTGGGTGTGAGCCTAGCAGACGTGCTTGATAGCTCCCCAGCAGAGTTCTCGGGGAAACCTCTGTACTGTACTCTTTGTACTTCTTGGAATGGTGGACTTCGTTTGGTAAGATCATAAGGGGAGGAAAGGAAAAGACCTTGGGTAATCATGTGTGCCATTCTAGAGTACGTCTGAATTCTTGCATTCCTCTTGTTGTATTTTGTGTTCTGCATGTTTCTGAGCCTGCCACAGCAATAGCCAAGGTAAGTGCCCTCATTAGGGCTGGTGGAAATGGCAGCTTGCCTGGGATGGAAAGTAGGGCTTCATGGGGAAAGTGCACTCACCTGCAACATGCTCTCTATGCTTCCATGGGAGTGGCAGAGTCCTGGCCTCCAAAGCAGGCAGGCGGTGCCAGGAGAGAGAACTGGCACTTCGGAATTGGGTCTGGGCTGTGTGGGAAAGCATGCGCCCAGAAAAGTATAGACCTTTCTCCTTCTCCACTCCCTAAGCAAGTTACTGTGAATATTTCCAGGGAACACAGTTATGTCAAACAACAAATGAGTGAAAGTGGGATGTTAACTCCTGACAACTGTGGGCTCTGAGTGGTAAAAAGTAATTATTAAGAAATTGGAAATTGGGAATTTTTTAAGTTCAAGCCTGAAATAGTTAAAATCCTCCCAAAAAGATGGAACTTTGAGCAAGAACAATTATATACATTGATTTACTGTCCATATGTTAAAGAATAAGCAAATACAAACTAGGAAAAGAAAGACTTTAGTCATTTTAAATTCAAGCCAGCTGAGCTACAAAAAAGAAAAACAGTTTTAAAATTTGGGCATTTTATATTTCTACTGTAGAAAAACTTTCTGACTTTAAAGGTATCTAAAAATTAAAAAATTGTGTGGAAAATATTGTGATTAGCCTTTTTAGATAATATTGTTAATCTTGTGAATGCTTAATATTGCTTGAGATAACTAAATTTCATAAGTGTTGTCAGCAGGTATTACATTGAATGTTGGTTATAATGTCTAAAATTTGGTAAAATTATTTAAATGGAGGCTGGAACAGTGGTACGAGCCATAAGGCATCTGCCTTGTGCACCCTAGCATAGGATGGAACCCAGTTCGATCCCCCAGCATCCTATACGGTCCCTCAAGCCAGGAGTAATTTTTGAGCACATATCCAGAAGTAACCTGAGTGTCACTGGATGTGGCCGAAAAAAACAAAAAAAATTATTTAAATGTCTTTAATATGTATAATTCCTGTAAGATGTAAGAAAGTCTAGCAACTTGCTTTCAAAATTGGAAGAAAAGGTAAAACATTGCGTGTCTGGGGGCTGGAGAAATAGCACGTGGTAGGGCATTTGCCTTGCCTGTGGCTAACCCAATTTTGATTCCTGGCATCCCATATGGTCCCCTGAACCTGCCAGGAGCAATTTCTGAGTGCAGAGCCAGGAGTAACCCATGAGCATCACCAGATGTGTCCCCCCTAAAAATAACCATAAAAATTGAGTATCTGGATAAAATACAAACTTTAAAACTAGAGTAAAATTAGTCTTATTCTATCTTTCTGAGGCTTTACAACTTATTATACTGCTTAGATTTGAAAAGCATTTGTTGTCTTTGATATTTTGACTTGGGAACTATTGCACACAATCATTTGCTGAAGTTGAGTGATTAACCCTGTGAAGTCTAGGTAATTTGCTATTTAAATATATATTATGTACCCTGTAATAAAATTTGGCACTTGGAAAATGGATTATTATAGTGTTTTTTTGTAGTGAACTATTTCAGACTTTTTATATAGTCAGAGCAAGAAGCAACCTCCTTGGTTCACATCAATATAACATGTTAAATAATACTTGTATTCATAAGCAGCAAAAAACTATATGATATGTGTGTTTATATTTTTAATAATTTTATTATGATCAAAGTGAATTACAAGTCTTTCACAGTAATATTTAAGGTACATAGTGACATTGAATCAGGGGTATTTCCACCACCGTTGTTGTCCTCCCTCCACCCCAGTTCCCAGCATTTTGCTCCTTTGCCTCCTGAACTGCTAGTATAACTGGTACTCTCTGTGTATAGCATGTTGAAGATTGGGTATCAATTCTGTTGTCGTTGACTTTGGATTTGGTGTTTAAGTCTGATCAATTTTTATTTCTACTCAATACTCATACAACTGTTTGATTCTGGTACCATCATTTTTCCTCTCAATTCATGAGGTAGAAAAAGATGAAATAATTTAGTGGTTCTGTTTGAAAAAAAAATAAAAAAGGAAAAAAAAACAACCAGGAAGAGTCCATCTAGAGGTCATAAATATCAACTTAAAAAGAAGAAAGGGAAAAAAGAAAAAATCATAATAAAAAAGCAACCCCTCACAAAAAAACAAAACAAAACAAAACAAAACAAAAACTAACAGCAACCAAATAGACAAAAAATCAAACAAAAGACTAAAACCAGCAACTACAAAAAAGCACCACAGCAACAAATACAACAACCAAACAGTAACCATGAGACCAAAAGAAAAAGAAAGAAATGAAAAAAGAAAGGAGGGCTGATGTGACAAGGTTTTTTGTTGTTGTTGTTGTTGTTGTTGTTTTTGCTTGTTTTGCATAGGCACAGAAAATATTGGGGGAAATTAGAAAGAATTTGTGCTAAAAGATACAGGTTTTCTCTGCCCTTAGAGCATACTGTTAATGGAATAACTAGACTCCATACACGTTCCAAGGAATTTTCATGATGCCAGGAAAATTTACGTTCAGTTGTGGCTGATAGAATTAGGCCTCTAACTAGAGATCTTGGTATTTGCAAAATCATAGGATGAAGCCTAAGATAGCATCTTTCTTTATGGCTCTAGAAGTTCTGTTCCATCAGTGTTGTAATTAATCTTCTGTAATTGGTGGTCTTTGTTTCTTCACAGATCCTAGGACAAGCCTAGGAAAGAGTCCTTCATTATGTTTCCAAAAGATCTGCTCCAGGCATTGGTGGTTCAGTGGTAGAATTCTCGCATGCCAAAAGATCTGTCAAAGTCAGAACTCTGGAATTAAAGATCTTGGTTACTGTACAAATCCTAGGCTGAAGCCTTGGCTAGGGTCTTTCTTATTGGTCCCAGGATAAGTTCTGCCCATTCCTGGTTGTCAAGGTCAGTCTTCTGTAGTTAGCAATCTTGATTTTTGCACAGATCAAAGGATGACATGTTTTCTGATTTCATCTTACCATAAGGTGATTAATTAGGACAACCTGCTCTTAGATCAAGTTGTTGCCATTTCCTCGTTGTCAGGATGTCATATCAAAACTGGTGCAAGTTGGTGCTAGAGCGGTCTTGGAATTTCCAAGGGGAAGTTTGGTTCCTGGTACTATTGCAGGAAACTGTGTCCATTCTATGTCTGGGCTCTAGGGCTTGGAATTGGATGGTCACTGTCTGATCACATGGAGTCGTCTAAGTTGAGTCAATATGACACATGTTCAGGGTGGGAGGCACCCCTGTATTATAAAATGTATGGGTTCTTATCCCTAGTAGATAAGAGCTTGTTTCTATACATAAGAGCCTCCCCATTTTATAGTATGCTTTAGCAAAAAGGAGTGGTGCCATTTATATTGCTGGTGCATTTAGGTATAAGAATGTCAAGTTACAGAATCTCTGTGCCCTGGTTTCGACCTGAGTTTTTATCGCAGGCATGACTTTTTCTTCTAGGTTTGCATTCTAAGCAGAATCAAAACAGGTGAAGTTAAAGAGAGAAATATATATATATATATATATATATATATATATGTATATATGTATATATAATAGAAGAAATAAATTAAAATAAATTAAAAAATAATTGGGGAAAATACAGTAATGTAAGAGGCTACTTTACATTTGGGAATAAGCAGACTCAGAGGTATTATTATAGAGGTATTAAACATATAAAGGAAATATAGGCTTCCCCGTTGTCTTTTGAGATATTCTTTTGGGGGGTAAAATCTAGGGTACATTTTCATCACACACACTGGTCCTATTGAGTTTGATAAATTATTTGCAGCAGAAAGGGATTATGTAGAGTCCTTGTGCTGGGGATCCTTCTGGAACTGAATCTTGTATCATACAACAGTCCACATTGGGGGGAGGTGTGAAAAAGGACCACACAGCATGAGTCAGCAGGAATGTTGGTTGTAGTTTCTTGCTGGGGCACGAGATGTGGGGCTGAGAGGGTGTCCTTTCACCTGGTTCTGCGGATAAATATCTTAAGACAGGGGCCTGAGCGGTGGCATGGAGCAGTAAGTAAGTAAACACCTTGCCAGTGCGAGCCTAAGACAGACCACAGTTAGATCCCCCTGCGTCCAATATGCTCCCCCAAGCCAGGAGCGATTTCTGAGCACATAGCCAGGAGTAACCTCTGAGTATCACTGGGTGTGGCCCCAACAAATAAACAAATAAATACCTTAAGACATTATTATATACCTAATTATAGAACTTTGTAGTTAGAAGATGTTTACATACCTGTTCTCTCTAAACCAATTCTATTGTTGCTGGTTTATTTCTGGTATAATGGATAGTCGAGGCTTTGTGTTGTGCCTCTTACTCTTGATTTGAACATTTCTCCTTGCTAAATACTGGCAACTACCGTGCATTAAGATTCTATCCTACTAGACCATTGTATTTGTTTATGGAGTATTATATGTATATATGGTATATATACAAGATCCCTCAGAGAAGTGCTATCATTCTGTATTTATCCTTCTTCTGGCTTACTTCATTAAACATTTTATGTTCTAGATTCATCCATGTTGCTGCAAAATCCATAACTAATGATACAGTTTCTAACTGCCACATAGTATGCCAGTGTGTATAGGTACCACATCTTCATGATCCACTTATCAGTTGTTGGGCATCAAGGTTGGTTCCAAATCTTGGCTATCGTGCTGAGTTCTGTGATAAATAGTGAAGTGCATACATAATTCGGGATCAATGGCCTTGTGTCTTGGGAAAAGATTCCCAGGAGTACGATTGCTGGGTCATAGTGCAGCTCAATTCTGAGTTTACCAAGCACTCTCCATATTGTTTACATACCTTTCATAGGGGTTGGACCAGGCAACGTTTCCACCAGCAGTGAATGAGAGATCCTTTCTTACCCACATCCCAGCCAACAGAGATTGGAACCGTTATTTTTTATGTGAGCCATTTTCACTGGTGTAAGGTGGTACCTCATTGTTGTCTTGATTTGGATTTCCTTAATAAGTGATGGTGAGCATGTTTTCATGTGTTTATTGGCCATCTTTTGGTCTTCTTCAGAGAAGTGTCCATTTCTTCCCCCATTTCTCTATGGCTTTATTAGATATTTTGGAGTTCACCAACCATCACCAGTGCAACATTCCCATCACCAATGTCCCAAATCTCCCTCCTCCCCACCCAACCCCCGCTTGTACTCTAGAAGGCTTTCTATTTCCCTCATACATTCTCATTGTTTTGGGGCAGACATTTGATTACCGTTTTAATTTCATCAATAGTGATGGGGGTGTTTAGATATGCTACATCCTCTTCATTCAACAGTGGAAGATTGTAAGAGTCCAAGAATTTATCCATTTCTTTCAGGTTCTCATTTTTAGTGGCATAGAGTTTCTCAAAGTAGTTTCTGATTACCCTTTGAATCTCTGACATATCAGTAGTGATCTCTCCTTTTTCATTCCTAATTGGAGTTATCAAGTTTCGCTCTCTCTCTCTCTCTCTCTCTCTCTCTTTTACTTTTGCCAGTGGTCTATCAATCTTGTTTATTTTTTCGAAGAACCAACTTCTGCTTTTGTTGATCTTTTGGACTGTTTTTTGGGTTTTCACTTAGTTGATTCTGCTCTCAGCTTTGTTATTTCCTTCTGTCTCCCTATTTTTGGGTCCTTTTGTTGAGCACTTTCTAATTCTATGAGCTGCGTCATTAAGCTATTCAGGTAGGTCCCTGCTTCCTTCCTCTTATCCACTGCTGGTGGGAATGCTGTCTAGTTCAACCTTTATGGAAAGCGATATGGAGATTTCTCCAAAAACTGGAAATCGAGCTCCCATACAATCCAGATATACCACTTCTAGGAATATACCCTAGGAACACAAATATACAATATAAAACCCTTTCCTTATACCTATATTCATTGCAGCACTATTTACCATAGCAAGACTCTGGAAACAACCAAGATGCCCTTCAACAGACAAATGGCTAAAGAAACTGTGGTACATATACACAAAGAAATATTATGCAGCTGTCAGGAGAGATGAAGCTATGAAATTTTCCTATACATGGATGTACACGGAATCTATTATGCTGAGTGAAATAAGTCAGAGAGAGAAAAATGCAGAATGGTCTCACACATCTATGGGTTTTAAGAAAAATGAAAGACATTCTTGCAATAATAATTTTCAGACACAAAAGAGAAAAGAGCTGGAAGTTACAGCTCCCCTCATGAAACTCACCACAAATAGGGATGAGTTTAGTTAGAGAAATAACTACATTTTGAACTATCCTAATAATTGTTTCTGTTGAGCTTATCATAGACTTCTATTTTCATCTGTTCACATTCTTTGACTAATTTCTTCATTGTCTGTTCATTTGCTTTAAGTTTTTTTCCCAATCTTTTCCACTGTATGGAGTTTTTATTTATCTCATCTTCCACAGCACCAATTCTATTCTCAGCTTCTGAAATGGAGAGTTTATCCATTTTGTCATTCAATTCGTTTACTGAGTTTTTCAGGCCTGTTTTTTGACCTGTTATTTCAGTTTGGAGTTTTGTGATTTCTGTCTTCATATTTTCTTGGTTCTTATTAGTGTTCTGTTCAACTCGATCCATGGTTTCTTTGAGTTCTTTGAGCATCTTCCATATTTCTTGTTAAACTCCTTATCAGAGAGATTGATTAGTCGGTTGGTCGTTTTCTGGTCATCAGAATTGTCATCTTCATTCTCTTTGTCTGATGCTGGCCTGCATTGTTTCCCCATTGTCACACTTGTATTGTGGGTTTTTCTATGTGTTGTGGTGGTATTCATTGGCTAAATGATGCAGGCAACCACACTCCTCTGGCTCCACCCTTTCTGGATGGGCCGACTTGCCTCCAAGGGAGGGAGTCCTCTGTGGATGAAGCCTCACACAGGATCAAATCTTAGGCCCGAGCACGCAGCAGAGAAGACAGTCCAGGGAGAAATGCTGGGCTTCAGTGATCTAGCACATTTCTTAGTGTAATTTTCTCTTCTTCTGGAGCGAATTTTCTGGGCTCTTTTCCGCCCACTCCCAAGAGGTTCAGGAGACAGGACAGGAGACAAACACACACAAGCAGCACTCACAGTTTCTCACAGTCAGGCCCCACTGGGTAGACATAGTTTCATAGATTTTCCCAGCCTAGATATCAAACCCATTTTCCCCCATTTTGTTCACTGTTTTCTAGCTTTACCCAGGGTTTCTTTCAACTTGCAGAAACTTTTTTAGTTTGATGTAGTCCCATTTATATAGGATTGATGCTAAAATTCTTGCCACTGGCATTCTATCATCAAAGACCTTATGATATATAGGTCTTGAAGTGTAAGTGTTCTGCCTATTTTTCCTCAATGAACTTTATAGACTCAGGTATGATTTCAAGGTCTTTAATCCATTTTGAGTTGACTTTTGTACAAAGTGTGAGGTATGGATCAATCTTTAATTTCTTACAGGTGGTTATCCAGTTGTTAAAACACCACTTGTTGAAGAGACTCTCTTTGTTCTATTTCAAGTTCTTGGATCTTTTGTCAAATATTAGTTGACCTATTTTGCAGGGTATATCCCTAGATATTCTATTCTAACACACTGGTCTGAGACTCTGTCTTTGTTCCCATACCATGCTGTTTTGATCACTATGACTTTATAGTAAAGCTTCAAATTAGATAAAGAGATGCCACCCAGTTTTGTGTTTTTCAGCATATATTTGGCTAGTCTGGGTATTTTGTGGTTCCATATAAATTTTATAATTGATTTTTCTAAGTCCTTAAAATAATATTTAAATTTGAATAGGGATTGCATTGAATCTATATAGAAATTTAGGTCAGATAGCCATTTTGACAATGTTAATTCTACCTACCCATGAGCATAAGAAGTTCTTCCATTTCCTTAGGTCCTCTTCAATTTTTTTCTGAAGTGTTTTGAATTTTTCATGGTCTAGGACCTTCACTTCACTTGTAAGGTTAATTCCCAAGTACTTTATATATTGGATACTATTTTAAATGGAATTGACTTCTTAATATCTTTCTCCTCTACTTCATTATTTGCATAGAGGAACATTACTGTCTTGTATATTGAATTTGTAGCCGGCCACTTTGCTGTATTTGTTATTTGTTTCTAGGAGATTTACCGTGGATTTTTAGGGTTTTTGATGTATATCATCATATCATCTGAAAAAGAGATAGTTTGACTTCCTCTTTCCCTATTTAGATTCCTTTGATTTCCTTCTCTTGTCTGATTGCTATTGTTAGAAACTATATTGTATAAGAGTAGAAACAGTGGACAGCTTTGCTTAGTTTCTGACAGTGTAAATGCTTTCAGCTTTTTATCATTATGAATAATGTTGGCTGTGGGCTTTTTATATATCTTAAGGAAGGTTTCCTCCAGCCCTATTTTGCTGAGAGTTTTCATCATGAATGGGTGTTGGATTTTGTCGAACACCTTTTCTAGGTCGATTGATATAATCATGTGATTTCTGTCTTGTTTTTGATGTGGTGTATGATGTTGACAGATTTGAGAATGTAAAACCATCCTTGCATTCCTGGAATAAAACTCACTTGATCATGGTGTATAATATTTTTTGATGTATTGGATTTATTTTGCTAAGATTTTGTTGAGGATTTCTGTATCTATGTACATTAGTGAGATTGGACTGAAGTTTTCTTTCTTGGCAGTGTCTTTGTCATCTTTGGAAGTGAGTGTGATATTAGCCTCACAAAAGGAGTTAGGAAGGGTTCCCATCTTTTCAATGTTTTGGAAGAGCCTAAGGATCAATGGTAGTAATTCTTCTCGGAATGCTTGTAGAATTGCCATGTAAAACCATCTGGTCCTGGAGTTTTGTTCTTGGGGAGTTTCTTTTTTTTTTTTTTTAACTTTTTTATATTTTATTTAAACACCTTGATTACATACATGACTGTGTTAGGGTTTCAGTCATGTAAAGAACACCACCCATCACCAGTGCAAACTTCCCATCACCAAAGTCCCAAATCTCCCTCCTCCCCACCCGACTCCCGCCTGTACTCTAGACAGGCTTTCCATTTCACTCATACATTCTCATTGTAAGGACAGTTCAAAATGTAGTTATTTCCTTAACTAAACTCTATCACTCTTTGTGGTTAGCTTCCTGAGGTGAGCTGTAACTTCCAGCTCTTTTCTCTTTTGGGTCTGAAAATTATTATTGCAAGAATGTCTTTCATTTTTTCTTAAAACCCATAGATGAGTGAGATCATTCTGCGTTTTTCTCTCTCTCTCTCTCTGACTTATTTCACTCAGCATAATAGATTCCGTGTACATCCATGTATAGGAAAATTTCATGACTTCATCTCTCCTGACAGCTGTGTAATATTCCATTGTGTATATGTACCACAGTTTCTTTAGCCATTTGTCTGTTGAAGGGCATCTTGGTTGTTTCCAGAGTCTTGCTATGGTAAATAGTGCTGCAATGAATATAGGTGTAAGTAAGGGGTTTTTGTATTGTATTTTTGTGTTCCTAGGGTATATTCCTAGGAGTGGTATAGCTGGATCATATGGGAGCTCGATTTCCAGTTTTTGAAGGAATCTCCATATCACTTTCCATAAAGGTTGACCTAGATGGCATTCCCACCAGCAGTGGATAAGAGTTTCTTTCTCTCCACATCCCCGCCAACACTGCTTATCTTCATTCTTTGTGATGTGTGCCATTCTCTGTGGTGTCAGCTGGTACCTCATAGTTGTTTTGATTTGCATCTCCCTGATGATTAGTGATGTGGAGCATTTTCTCATGTGTCTTTTGGCCATTTCTATTTCTTCTTTGTCAAAGTGTCTGTCCATTTCATCTCCCCATGTTTTGATGGGATTAGATTTTTTTTTCTTGTAAAGTTCTGTCAGTGCCTTGTATATTTTGGAGATTAGCCCCTTATCTGATGGGTATTGAGTGAATAGTTTCTCCCACTCAGTGGGTGGCTCTTGTATCCTGGGCGCTATTTTCTTCGAGGTGCAGAATCTTCTTAGCTTAATATATTCCCATCTGTTAATCTCTGCTTTCACTTGCTTGGAGAGTGCAGTTTTCTCCTTGAAGATGCCTTTAGTCTCAATGTCCTGGAGTGTTTTGCCTATGTGTTGTTCTATATATCTTATGGTTATGGATCTGATATCGAGGTCTTTAATCCATTGGGATTTTACCTTTGTACATGATGTTAGCTGTGGGTCTAATTTCAATTTTTTGCAAGTGGCTAGCCAGTTGTGCCAAGACCAACTGTTGAAGAGGCTTTCTTTTCTGCATTTAGGACTTCTTGCTCCTTTATAAAAAATTAGGTGATTGTATGTCTGGGGAACATTCTCTGAGTAGTCAAACCTATTCCACTGATCTGAGGGCCTGTCCTTATTCCAATACCATGCTGTTTTGATAACTATTGCCTTGTAGTAAAGTTTAAAGTTGGGGAAAGTAATTCTTCCCATAATTTTTTCCCAATGATTGCTTTAGCTATTCTAGGGTGTTTATTGTTCCAAATGAATTTCAAAAGTGACTGATCCATTTCTTTGAAGAATGTCATGGGTATCTTTAAAGGGATTGCATTAAATCTGTATAATGCCCTGGGAAGTATTGCCATTTTGATGATGTTAATTCTGCAAATCCATGAGCAGGGTATGTGTTTCCATTTCCTCGTGTCCTCTCTTATTTCTTGGAGCAGGTCTTTATAGTTTTCTTTGTATAGGTCCTTCACATTTTTAGTCAAGTTAATTTCAAGATATTTGAATTTGTGTGGCACTATTATGAATGGGGTTGTTTTCTTAATGTCCATTTCTTCCTTATTACTATTGGTGTATAGAAAGGCCATTGCTTTTTGTGTATTAATTTTGTAGCCTGCCACCTTGCTATATGAGTCTATTGTTTCTAGAAGCTATTTTGGTAGAGTCTTTAGGGTTTTCTAAGTAGAGTATCATGTCATCTGCAAACAGTGAGAGCTTGACTTCTTCCTTTCCTATCTGGATTCCCTTGATATCTTTTTCTTGCCTAATCACTATAGCAAGTACTTCCAGTGCTATGTTGAATAGGAGTGGTGAGAGAGGACAGCCTTGTCTTGTGCCAGAATTTACATGGAAGGCTTTTAGTTTTTCTCCATTGAGGATAATATTTGCCACTGGCTTGTGGTAGATGGCCTTAACTATATTGAGGAAGGTTCCTTCCATTCCCATCTTGCTGAGAGTTTTGATTAAGAATGGGTGTTGGCAGGAAACTTCAGGGGTCTGGTCTCTTTGTACTTAGGCCAAGGTTATTTCTTTCCATGTCCCTCATATTTTGGTGGGCCTATGCAAACAACAATTGCCACTCTAACACCATTCTTACTGTGCTCCTTTGACTCTAATCCTTAAAAAGAACTCACTTAAAATTTGAGGTTAACTTAAGCTAATATGCATGTATATGGAAATGTAAGAAAATACTATGCCTGTAATGTTTAAGGAGTTACATAAGTTTTATGGCTTTAGATTGCCTTGTGTACTGTTAAGAAATATTATAATGTGTTACAATCTGGGGACTTGAGGGACAAAGTAATTGTACATGGATTCTGTCTTATTTATCTTAATGTTCTTTGGCTGAAATTTCAAAGTTAAGATATCAGCAAGGGGACTTATGAGAATTATGTTATGGGTGATTGTCCTTCCACTATAACTTTACCTTGTCCTCTTACTTTACACCCTTGTTCTCATAATTAAAAAAAAAAATTTAAAAAAATGGAACTTAGAAAAAAAAAAGAATGGGTGTTGGATCATAGCAAATGCTTTCTCTGCATCTATTGATAAGACTGAGTGGTTTTTATTTTTCTTGTTGCTGATGTTGTGTATTATGCTGATAGATTTATGGATGTTAAACCATCCTTGCATTCCTGGGATGAAACCTACTTAATTGTAGTGGATGATCTTCTTAATGAGGCATTTGCCAGGACTTTGTTGAGGATATTTGCATCTGTATTCATCAGCGATATTGGTCTGTAATTTTCTTTTTTGGCAGCATCTCTATCAGGTTTTGGTATTAAGGTGATGTTGGATTCATGAAAGCTATTTGGAAGTGTTCCTGTTTTTTCGATTTCATAAAAGAGCCTGGCCAGGATTGGTATTTGTTCCTCTTGAAAGGTTTGAAAGAATTCATTCGTGAATCAATCTGGGCCTGGGCTTTTGTTTTTGGGCAAATTTTTGATTACAGTTTTAATTTCCTCAATAGTGATGGGGGTGTTTAGATATGCTACATCTTCTTTATTCAACCGTGGAAGGTTATATGAGTTCAAAAATTTATCTATTTCGTCCAGGTTCTCATATTTAGTGGCATAAAGTTTCTCAAATTATTCTCTGTATACCCTTTGAATCTCTGCAGTGTCTGTAGTGATCTTCCCCTTTTTATTTCTAATATGCGTTATAAAGTTTCTCTCTCTTTTGCTTTGTGAGTTTTGCCAATGGTCTATCAATCTTGTTTATTTTTTCAAAGAACCAACTTCTCCTTTCGTTGATCTTTCGGGTTGTTTTTGGGTTTCCACTTCGTTGATTTCTGCTCTCAGCTTTGTTATTTCCTTCTGTCTCCTATTTTTGGGTTCTTTTGTTGAGCACTTTCTAGTTCTATTAGCTGTGTCATTAAGCTACTCAGGTAAGCTCCTTCTTCCTTCCTGATGTGTGCTTGCAAAGCTATAAATTTTCCTCAGTACTGCTTTTGCTGTGTCCCATAAATTCTGATAGTTTGTGTCTTTATTGTCATTTGTTTCCAGGAACCTTTTGATTTCCTCCTTGATTTCATCTCAGACCCACTGCTTATTCAGTGTGAGGCTGTTTAACTTCCAGGTGTTAAATTTTTTCTTCTGAGTCTTTTTGGAATTCACAATTTCAGAGCCTTGTGGTCAGTGAAGGTAGTCTGCAAAATTTCTATTCTCTTGATATTGTGGAGGTATGTTTTATGTGCCAGCATGTAGTCTATCCTGGAGAATGTCCCATGTACATTGGAGAAGAATGTGTATCCAGGTTTCTGGGGATGGAGTGTCCTATGTATATCCACTAGGCCTCTTTCTTCCATTTCTCTCCTCAGGTCTAGTATATTCTTGTTGGGTTTCAGTCTGGTTGACCTATCCAGTGTTGACAAAGATGTGTTGAGTTCCCCCACAATTATTGTGTTGTTATTGATATTATTTTTCAGATTTGTCAACAATTGTATTAAATATTTTACTGGCCTCTCATTCGCTGCATATATGTTTAGGAGAGTTATTTCTTCCTGCTCTACATATCCCTTGATTAATATAAAATGTCCATCTTTGTCCCTTACAACCTTCCTGAGTATAAAGTTTGCATTATCTGATATTAGTATGGCCACTCCAGCTTTTTTATGGGTGTTGTTTGCTTAGATAATTTTTCTCCAAAACTTTTATTTTGTCTATATTTGTTCTGACTATTCAGGTGCATTTCTTGTAGACAGCAGAAGGTTGGATTGAGTTTTTTGATCCATTTAGCCACTCTGTGTCTCTTAACTGGTGCATTTAGTCTATTGATGTTGAGAGAAAGAATTGTCCTGGGATTTAATGCCATCTTTATATTGAAATTTGATGTGTCTTTTGGTTAGTCTTGTCTTAAATTAGGTCTTTCAGTTTTTCTCTTAAGACTGGTTTTGAGTCTGTAAAGTTTCTGAGCTGTTTTTTGTCTGTGAAACCATGTATTCTTCTGTCAAACTGGAAAGCGAGTTTTGCTGGGTACAGTATTCTAGGTGAAGCATTCATTTCATTCAGTCTTGTCACAATATCCCACCACTGCTTTCTGGCCTTGAGTGTTTCTGGTGACAGGTCTGCTGTAAATCTCAAGGATGCTCCCTTGAAAGTAGTTCCCCTTTTTGATCTTGCTGTTTTCAGAATTCTGTCTCTATCTGTGGGATGCGTCACCTCCTCCCCCAACCCTATCTGTATTCGAAATAAGCATTCTAATTCTCTTACCCATTAACATTGTCATGGTAATTGTTAGCGTAGTTATTTCTTTAATTGCATTTTCCTTTATGATTAGCTTTATATTGTGAGCCAGTCCTTACGGCCCTCATCTCTGGGTATTATTACAATAATGTCTTTCATTTTTTAAAAACCCATAAATGAGTATCAGTTTGAGGACTTCAAGGGAAACTTCTCCTGCGCCTGTCTGCCTGTGTTATTAATCCCTGAAGGTCTCCTCAAAGGCCTAGGGAGCGCACCCCCAAAAACTGCATTTTGAAGCTGTCCAGTGAGTAGATTCTGGCTGTGGGTGTCGCCGTCCAATAGGCTGGGCTCTCTGGCCTGTGGAGGCTCTGCCCTGCTGTGCCTTTGTTCACTCTGAGGACTTCAAGGGAAACTTCTCCTGCGCCAGTCTGCCTGTGTTTCTGAATCCCTGAAGGTCTCCTCAGAGGCCTAGGAAGCGCACCCCCAAAAAACTGTCAACTAGAGGCAGCAGAAGAGCACTTCACTTTCTACATGGCCACACACTCTTTCTAACCAATAAACCCACCAAAATCAGGAAAAACCACACTACAAGCGTGACAATCGGAAAACCTCGCAGGCAAACACCATGCACAAAGAATGAAGACGAAAGCTCGGATGACCTAATAAATTCCAATCACATGATTAACCTTTCAGATAAGAAACTTAAAATAGCAATATAGAAAATTTTTGAATAACTCAAAGAAAGCATAGACGTATATGAACAGAACACAAAGCCAGAAATCAGAAAACTCCAAACTGAAATAACAGATCTGAAAAACAGAGTAGCTCAACTGAAAAACTTAATGGATGGCTTTGCAAGCAGGGTATCAGCAGCTGAGGAGTCAGAGTACTGGAAGATGTGATGAAGAAAAACTCAACACAACAGAAGAAATTGGAAAAGAACCTTAAGACAAACGAACAGGCAATGGAAAAAGTACTCAAGGAATGCAAACAGATGAAAATAGAAGTCTTTGATAAAATCAACAGAAACAACATAAGAATCATTGGAGTCCCAAAATCCCAGGTAGAAGATCTCCAGGAAGAAAAAACTGTCAAAGACATCATGAAAGAGTTACTCCCAGAATTAAAGACTACATGCAATCAAATCCTGCATACCCGAAGAATACCAGCTAGAGAGACCCAAAGAAAAACACCCCAACACACATCCTTGTTACAATGACAAATACCACAGATAGAGATAGAATACTGAAAACAGCAAGATCAAAAAGGGAAATTACATTCAAAGCAGCATTTCTAAGACTTACAGCAGACATGTCACAAGAAATTCTCAAGACTAGATGACAGTGGTGGGATATTGGGACAAGACTAAATGAAATGAATGTCTCACCGAGAATACTGCAGCCAGTCCGACTCATATTCAGGTTTAAAAGAAGAATACATAGCTTCATGGATAAACAACAGCTCAGAAACTTCAGATGAGAAACGAGCCTTAAAGGAAAAACTGACAGTTCTACTCTAAAACAAGAGAGACCAACAAACACAGCAAACTTATTTACAAAGATGACATTAAATTCTAAGACAATCATCTCCCTCAATGTCAATGAAATAAATTCACCAATTAAAAGACAGAGTGGCAAAAGGGATCAAAAAGATGAATCCTACATTCTGCTGCCTAAAAGTAACACATTTGAATAGTCAGAACAAACATAGACTCAAAATCTAAGGCTGGAGGAAAATCATCCAAGCAAACAACACCCTCAAAAAAGCTGGGGTGGGCATATTAATTTTTGATGACACCAAATTTATACACAGAAAAGTTGTAAGGGACAAAAATGGACACTATGTACTAATCAAGGAATATGTGCAACAGGAAGAAAGCAGACTATTAAACATATATGCACCAACTGAGAGACTAGCAAATTATCTAATACAATTAGTGAGAAATCTGAAAGAAATCAATAATAACACAATAATTGTGAGAGACCTTAACACAACCCTATCAACACTTAATAGGTCAACCAGACTGAAACCCAACAAAAACATACTAGCCCTGAAAAGAAATGGAAGAAAGAGGACTAGTGGATATATATAGGACACTCCATCACCAAAAACCTGGATACACATTCTTCTTTAATGTACATGAGTCATTCTCCAGGATAGACTACATGCTGACACATAAAACATACCACCATAAAATCAAGAGGATAGAAATCTTGCAGGCTACCTTTGCTGACCACAAGGCTCTGAAATTTGATGTGAACTACAAAGTCACACAGAAGAAAAACTTTAACAATTGGAAATTAAACACTCTTCTAATGAACAACCAGTGGGTCCGAGATGAAATAAAAAAGGAAATCAAAACTTTCCTGGTAACAAATGATAATGAAGACACAAACTGCCAGAATCTATGGGACACAGCAAAAGCGGCCCTGAGAGGAAGAAAATTTATAACTCTACAAGCACACATCAGGAAGGAAGAAGGCGTATATGGAATAACTTAACTATGCAGTTTAAAAAATTAGAAAATGACCAACAAAAGAAACCAAATATAGGGTGACAGAAGGAAATAACAAAGCTGAAAGCAGAACTCAATGAAGTGGAAAACCAAAAACAATCTGAAAGATCAATGAAAGCAGAAGTTGGTTCTTTGAAAAAATAAACAAGATTGATAGACTATTGGCAAAACTTACAAAGAAAGAGAGAGAGAAATCTGATAAGCGTATTAGAAATGAAAAGGGGGAGATCATGACAGATATTGCAGAGATCTAATGGGTAATCCGAGACTACTTTGAGAAACATTAAGCTACTAAACATGAGAACCTAGAAGAAATGGAAAAATTCTTGGACACTTATAATCTTCCAAATTTAAGTAAGGAGGATGTAGCATATCTAAACACCCCCATCACTACTGAGGAAATTGAAACTGTAATCAAACATCTGCCCAAAAAGAAAAGCCCAAGCCCAGATGGATTTCCTAATGAATTTTTCATATCTTTCAAGTGGCATTACTACCAATCCTAGCCAGGCTCTTCCATGAAATTGAAAAAAAAGGGAACACTCCCAAACAGCCTTTATGAAGCCAACATCACCTTGATACCAAAACCAGACAGAGACGGTGCCAAAAAAGAAAATTACAGACCAATATCCTTGATCAATGCTGATGCAAAAATCTTCAACAAAATCCTGGCAAATAGGATCCAAAGCATCATCAAGAAGATCATACATTACGACCAAGTAGGTTTCATCCCAGGAATGCAAGGATGGTTTAACATTTGTAAATCTATCAACACCATACACAATATCAACAAGAAGAAAAATAAAAATCACATGATCATATCAATAGATGCAGAGAAAGCATTTGAGAATGTCTAACACCCATTCTTTTTTTTTGTTCTTTCTTTCATTTTTATTTCAGTTCTTTTCTTTTTTTTATTTTATAATAGCTTATTTTTATTGAGGATCAGAAGTTAATATACGGTTAACATTATTTCTGCAATAGCAATCTGACAAGAGAAGGGAATCAAAGGAATTCAAGTAGGGAAAGAAGAACACAACCTAGCTCTATTTGCTAACGATATGATGATATACATCAAAAACCCTAAAGAGTCCACAGAAAAACTTCTAGAAACAATCAACCAATAGAGCAAAGTGGCTGGATACAAAGTCAATACACAAAAGACAGTAGCGTTTTTATATACAAACAATGAAGTTGAGGAGAGAGAGATTAAAAATACAATCCCATTTAAGATAGTATCAAAAAATATCAAATATCTAGGAATCAACCTTACAAGAGAAGTGAAAGACCTATACCAGGGAAACTTCAAAACACTTCAGAAAGAAATTGAAGACGATCTAAAGAAATGGAAGAACATCCCATCCTCATGGATAGGTAGAATTAACATAGTCAAAATGACTATCTTACCCAAACTGCTATATAGATTTAATGCAATCCCTATCCAAATCCAGGCACAATTCTTTAAAGAAATAGAACAATCAATTACAAAATTCATCTGGAACCACAAAAGACCCAGGATAGCCAAACACATACTGAAAAATGAGAAGTTGGGAGGCATCTCCTTACCTAACTTGAAACTATACTATAATGCCATAGTAATTAAAACAGCATGGTACTGGAACAGAGACAGGACCTCAGACCAGTGGATCAGAACAGAATTCCCAAACATAAACCCTCAGATATACAGCCAACTAATATTTGATAAAAGAGGCAAGAATATGAAATGGAACAAAGAAAGCCTATTCAACAAATGGTGTTGGTACAACTGGAAACTCACATGTACGAAAGTGAAAATCGACCCATATCTCAATCCTTATACAAAAGTCAACTCAAAATGGATCAAAGACCTGGAAATTAGACCTGAATCTATAAAGTTTATCGAGAATAAAATAGGCAGAACACTCGAAGACCTTTATATCAAAAGGGTCTTTGAGAAAGGAGCACCAATGGCAAGAACGTTAGCATCAAATATAAACAAATGGGACTACATCAAACTAAAAAGCTTCTGCATGGCAAAAGAAACCCTACTTAACGCAAGAAGACAGCTAACAGAATGGGAAAAAATCTTTTCACTTGATATATCAGATAAAGGGCTGATATCTAGAACATACAAAGCGCTCAGAAAGCTGAGTCCCTCAAAACCAAATAAAGCCATAAAAAAATGGAGAGATGAAATGAATAGACACTTCTCTGAGGAAGACAGAAGGATGGCCAACAAACACATGAAAACATGCTCACCTTCACTCATCATCAGGGAGATCCAAATCAAGAAAACAATGAGATACCACCTCACACCAGTGAGGTTGGCTCACATAAAAAAATAATGGAAACAACTTTTGTTGGCGAGGATGCGGTATGAAAGGAACTCTCATCCACTGCTGGTGGGAATGCCCCCTAGTCCAACATCTATGGAGAAAAGTCTGGAGAGTGCTCAAAGAACTCAGAATTGAGCTGCCATTTGACCCAGCAATTGCTCTCCTAGGCATATACCCCCAAGATGGAAGGACATTCATTCCAAAATACGTATGCACCCCACTATTTATTGCAGCAATCAGTATAATAGCCAAATCTTGAAACCAACCTCGATGTCCAACAACAGGTTGTTGTTCCCTCCGGAAATCCAACTATCCCTTTACCCCTCAATCCCATCCAGATCTTCCACCATATTAAAATTTTTCACCCTCAGTCCTTATTCTATTAGGCATCAAGATCGACCTCCTACTCAACTAACCAGTACCCTGCACCCAGGCGAGGGGACAACCAGATAAACCCACACCTCGTCTCCTGAAAGAAAAGACAGCCAACTCCCCTGTGGACTCATGCTGCGAGGCCCTCCCTACTAACTCTCCCTAACGCGGACTGTTTCTTTTTTTTTTTTTTTAATTTAAACACCTTGATTACATACATGATTGTGTTTGGGTTTCAGTCATAAAAGGAACACCACCCATCACCAGTGCAACATTCCCATCAACCATGTCCCAAATCTCCCTCCTCCCCACCCGACCCCTGCCTGTACTCTAAACAGGCTCTGCATTTCCCTCATACATTCTCAATATTAGGAGAGTTCAAAATGTAGTTATTTCTCTAACTAAACTCATCACTCTTTGTGGTGAGCTTCCTGAGGTGAGCTGGAACTTCCAGCTCTTTTCTCTTTTGTGTCTGAAATTTATTATTGCAAGAATGTCTTTCATTTTTCTTAAAACCCATAGATGAGTGAGACCATTCTGCGTTTTTCTCTCTCTCTCTGACTTATTTCACTCAGCATAATAGATTCTGTGTACATCCACGTATAGAAAAATTTCATGACTTCATCTCTCCTGACAGCTGCATAATATTCCATTGCAACACCCATTCTTGATCAAACCTTTCAGCAAGATGGGAATAGAAAGAACCTTTCTCAATCTAGTTGAAACCATCTACCACAAGCCAATAGCAAATATTATCCTCAATGGAGAAAAACTAAAAGCCTTTCCTGTAAATTCTGTTACAAGACAAGGCTGTCCACTCTCACCAATCCTCTTCAACATAGTACTGGAACTTCTTGCTATAGCGAACAGACAAGAAAAAGATATCAAGGAGTTTCAGGTAGGAAAGGAAGAAGTCAAGCTCTCATTGTTTGCAGATGACACGATACTTTAATTAGAAAACCCTAAAGACTCTACCAAAAAGCTTTTAGAAAAAATAGACTCACATAGCAAGGTGGCAGGCTACAAAATTAACACACAAAATCAATGGCCTTTTTATACACCAATAATAATAGGGAAGTGATGGAAGTCAGGAAGGCAATCCCATTCAAAATAGTGCCACACAAACTCAAATATCTTGGACTCAACTTGACCAAAGACGTGAAGGACCTATACAAAGAAAACTATAAAGCCCTGCTCCAAGAAATAAGAGAGGACACACGGAAATGGAAACACATACCCTGCTCATGGATTGGCAGGATAAACATCATTAAAATGGCAATACTCCCAAAGTATTATACAGATTTAATGTGATCCCCTTAAAAATACCCATGAAATTCTTCAAAGAAGTGGATCAAACACTTATGAAGTTCATCTGGAACAATAAACACCCTCGAATAGCTAAAGCACTTCTAGGGAAAAGTAAAATGGGAGGCATTACTTTCCCCAACTTTAAACTGTACTACAAAGCAATACAAAACAGCATGGTATTGGAATAAAGACAGACCCACAGATCAGTGTAATAGGCTTGAGTTTTCAGACATTGTCCCACACACATACAATTACCTAATTTTTGACAAAGGAGCAAGAAATCCTAAGTGAAGCAGAGAAATCCTCTTCAACATGTGGTGCTGGCAGAACTGGTTAGCCACTTGTAAAAAAGGAACATAGACCCCCAGTTAACATTATGTACGAAGGTTAAATCCAAATGGATTAAAGACCTTGATATTAGACCTGATACCATAAGGTATATAGAACAACACGTCGGTAAAACACTCCATGACATTGAGACTAAAGGTATCTTCAAGGAGGAAACAGCACTTTCCAAACAAGTGGAAGCAGAGATCAACATATGGGAATACATTAAACTAAGAAGCTTCTTCACCTCAAAAGAAATAGTGCCCAGGATACAAGAGTCATCCACTGAGTGGGAGAAACTATTCACCCAACACCCATCATTTAAGGGGCTAATATCCAAAATATACAGGGCACTGATAGAACTTTACATGATAAAACATCTAATCCCATCAAAAATGGGGAGAAGATATGAACAGACACTTTGATAAAAAAGAAATACAAATGGCCAAAAGGCACATGAAAAAATGCTCCTCATCACTGATCATCAGGGAGATGTAAATCAAAACAGCGATGAGATACCACCTCACACCCCAGACATTGGCGCACAACATAAAGAATGAGAACAATCAGTGTGGTGGGGATTTGGAGAGAAAGGAAGTCTTATCCACTGCTGGTGGGAATGCCGTCAAGTCCAACCTCTATGGAACGCGATATGGAGATTCCACCAAAATCTGAGAATTGAGCTCCCATTCGACCCAGCTATTCCACTCCTAGGGATATACCCTAAGAACACAAGAACACAATACAAAAACCCCTTCCTCAGTATTCACAATAGCCAGGCTCTGGAAACAACCAAGATGCCCTTCAACAGATGAATGCCTAAAGAAACTATGGTACATATACACAATGGAATATTATGCAGCCATCAGGAGAGATGAAGCCATGAAATTTTCTTATACATGGATGTACATGAAATCTATCATGCTGAGTGAAATAAGTCAGAGGGAGAGAGAGACACACAGAATAGTCTCACTCATCTATGGGTTTTTAAGAAAAATAAAAGTCATTTTTGCAACCATTCTCAGAGACAATGGGAGAAGTGTTGGAACTTTCAGCTCACTTCATGAAGCTCATCACAAAGAGTGGTTAGTGCAGTTATAGGAATAACTACACAGAGAGCTACTATAATCATGTGAATGAATGAGGGAACTGGAAAGCCTGTCTAGAGTACAGGTGGGGGTGGGATGGGATGGAGGGAGATTTGGGACATTTGTGGTGGGAATGTTGCACTGGTGAAGGGGTTGTTTTTTACATGACTGAAACCTAATCACAACCATATATTAAACAAGATGTTTAAATAAAGAAAAAAGTTTCAAATAAAAAAATTCTAAAAAAACCCCCAATAAATGAGGGAGACTATTTTGTGTATCTCTCTCTCTGACTTATTTCACTCAGCATAATAGTTTCCATATGTATCCATGTCTAGGGAAAATTATGGCTTCATCTCTTCTGACAGCTGCATAATATTCCATTGTGTATATGTACCACACTTTCTTTAGCTATTCATCTGTTGAAGGGAATTTTGGTTGTTTGCAGATTCTGGCTATTGTAAATAGTGCTCCAATGAATGTAGGTGTGAGAAAGATATGTTTGTATTATGTTTTTGTGTTCTTATGATATACCCCTAGGAGTGGTATAGCTGGATTATATGGGAGCTCAGTTTCCAGTTTTTGGAGGAATCTCCATTTTGTTTTTCATAAAGTCTGGATTAGCTGACATTCTCACCAGAAGTGAATGACATTGAGATTAAAGGCACATAATTTTTAAATGTTCTCCTCCCCTGCACTCAGGCTTCAGCTCCAGGCAGCATTCACTCCATAAGATATTTGGGGGTGAGGGGGAGTACATATTACAATATGAAAAATCAGTGAAGATAAATAAGTTAGTGACTCTGTGAGAAATTACTGATCTTTTTTCTGTTTTTCAGCTTGCTCACTTCTTTTCTGAGACAGACTCGTACTAAACTCCTCTCTGGAACCCTGCTTCATTCTGAGTTCTCCATTTCTCCTTTTTTTCTTCTTATCCCAGTTGTCCATTTTGTGTTCACTTCCTAGTCTCCTTATCTCTAAATGTATTGATTTCCTCAGTTACTTTCCCCATAGCCAAGTTCTGAAGGTTTGTGCCAAGGAAGTGTGTGGAGTAGTTTCTTATTTATGCAGTTTCTAGAAAATGGACGCATCTTAAAATAAGAATCTGTCAATATTCATTTCAGAGAATATGTGCCAGATAAAATTCATCCAAGGACAAAAAATTTCTCTCTTTGCTAAGCTGGTCTTCTTTGTCCATATAAATATAAAATTATTACTCATAAATCAAATTACTTTGTTTACCAATATTTAAAGATGTTAAAATTGGCAGAATATGCTACCTTTCTGCAATTTGATAAGGCATATTATATAAATGAAAAAAATAGTCAAAATGGCCTCATTTTTATTTTAGTATCATTAGTAAATAAGACATTATGTGCGTTATGTTCATTATGGTGATTATGGGATGCTTTTAAATAAATTGTTGCGGTGCTTCTTATTGTCACTAAATCTCTTTCAAGGTACTTTTTATTCTATAGCTGATCTTCACATTCCTTTCTTCGTGTTATTTTGACTGAACATACACAAATTTAAAACATCTTTTATTTATAGAATAATTTTTCTAGAAATATTGATAATTTTCCAGAAATATGATAGTTGAGATTTAGGCATATAACTTTTCTTTTTTTAAAAAAAATATTTTATTTAAACACCTTGATTACAAACATAATTGTGGTTGGGTTTCAGTCATGTAAGAGGACACCCCCAATGTCTATCCTGTACTTTTAGGTGTGTTTCTTGCAGGCATCAGAAATCTTTTTTTTGTTTTCTAATCCAATCCTCCACTATGAGTCATTTAATGGGGATATTTAGTCCATTGACATTTAAGAAGATTATTGACAGAGAGGGTTGTTGTGCCATTTTATTAAGTAGGGTTGTTTTTGTTACAATTAGATGTTTGTATTGTGTAATTAATCACTGTGTAGTTCATTTAGAGATGTTTTGGTTAGCTCAAATAGCACTAGTTCTTTTTTATCTGAGAATGTTTTTAGTCTTCCCTCCCATATGAATGAGAGTTTTGTTGTGTAGTGGACTCTAGGTTGGAAGTTTCTTTTATTCAGTAGTTTAAATGTGTCATTTCACTGTCTTCTTGCTTGAATTGTTTCAAATGGGAGATCAGTTTTATTTTTATATCCCTTCCTTTGTACTTGCGGTCTTTTTTTCTTTTCTATTGCTTTAAAGAATTCATCTTTCTCTTTGTTTTTAGCCATTTGGATTACTATATGTCTTGGTATTGGTCTATTAGGGTCTATTTTATTGGGAATTCTTTTTGCCTCTTGAATTTTTGCAGGTGTCTCTTTCCAAGGGTTGAAATTTTTCTGCTATTATTTCCCTTGCTGCTTGTTCTTCCCCTATCCCTTTTTCCTCCCCTTCTGATTCCTACAATTTGTAAGTCACTTCTTTTTTCTTTGTTCATTAAGTACCTCACTTTATGTTCCAATGTTTTTTCTCTCATTTCTTTTTGACTTCTTTGTTGTTGCTGGCTTGTATTTTGTCCTCAAGTTCATTCATGTGATTTTCTATGTGTAATTCAGCTACTGTGGCTGGCTAGCATATTTTTAGTTCCCTCAGTTCCATTTGTATTGACTCTCTCATTTTCTGAGAGTTCTTTTTTGATTTGGATGAACTGTTCACCTGTGCATTTCTTAATTTCTTCAGTTAGTAATTCTTTAAATTTCATTGCTAGGACATTAAATGCCGATTTTATGTCTTCATCTATAGAGTTCATACATTTTGTAGGACTTGGGAATCTATGCTGGTGTCTTTCTTAGTTTATCCATTGTTGTATCATAGGGTGGCTTAGGATACTGGATTTTCAGGCTTTTTTTTTTAAATGGTCTATTTGGGTTGTGTAGGAGATATTTGGAGGTAGGTCTATGTTAGGGTTTATTTTCTCGGGGCACACATGTTTACCCAAGTATGGTAGAGGTGCTAGAGTCTAGTTAGTTAGGTTTGGGGGGTATATATTTTCTTTTTTTTTCTTTTTAATTATGAGAACAAAGATGCAAAGAAAGATAACAAGGTAAAGTTACAGTGGAGGGACAATCACCCATAACATAATTCTCAGAAGTCCCCTTCCTGATATCTTAACTTTGAACTTTCAGCCAAAGAACATTAAGATAAATAAAACAGAATCCATGTACAATTACTTTGTCCCTCAAGTCCCCAGATTGTAACACATTATAATATTTCTTAACAGCACACAAGGCAGTCTAAAGCCATAAAACTTACGTAACTCCTTAAACAGTAGAGGCATAGTATTTTTTACATTTCCATGTACATGCATATTAGCTTAAGTTAACCTCAAATTTTAAGTGTTTTTTTTTCAAGGATTAGAGTCAAAGGATCACAGTAAAAACGGTGTTAGAGTGGCAATTGATGTTTGCATAGGCTCACCAAAATATGAGGGGCATGGAAAGAAATAACCTTGGCCTAAATACAAAGAGACCCTACCCCTGAAGTTTCCTGGCATAAGACCAACTCTAGGCTCCAGGCAAGTTAGATCGTCCAATCCAAGACATTTTCCATAGTGCCAACACACTTTTCACACAGTCTCTGTTGTTGGTATCATGTTTCTGTATTAAATGTCCTGGAATCTGCATATCCTACATTGAAGTCAGGATGTGGAGTGTCCTCTCATTTCACCTCAGCATTAAAGGGCAATGCAGGAAGCCCTGTCCTGTAAGCAGGTCATTGTTGTTAAGTCTCCTCAGTGTTAAGGGGAGTCTCTTTTGAGCAGGTCGATGTCTGAGCAGTGGTAGGGTCTTCCGTGGTAGAGGATTGCTTCCAGGTGATGTTATAGACAAACCTGGATGTTTTGTGGATGGCTTCCCTGGTTCAGGAGTGCATGGAAAATGCCCTTTCTTCTGAGGCCTGTGCCAGGTCATTATGTCAATGTTCAGGATGTAAGGTCCCTTTGTACTACAAGATTTGTGTATTCTAATCTCTATTAGATAGAATCCTATTTGTATGTATAGTATTTTCTCATTTTAATGTGCCTATGCAAAAAAGGAGCAATGCCACGTGACATTATTGGTGCATATGGGGGCCATAAGAACAAGTCCAACAATCCCCATGATATGGTTCAACATGAGCATTAAACTGGGGGACTCTTTCACCAAAGTTCCTTGTTGAACAGCTCATAAAGAGAAGATAAAAAGTGGTTAGAATCGTCATTGTATAAGAGAATATTTAGTAAGACTTATAGTTGTCAGAGAAAAAAACACAAAATATTCTAAAGAAATACGTGTCCATTTTATGTCTTTTGAAACAGTTTGGGGTTGTTACACACAATACACGGCTTTGGTCTGTGATTAGGATTGCGCAATACTGAAGTTAAAAAGAGTAATGTGGATTAGTGATGTTGGGGGAGGGTGAGAGAGTTAAGGAGTAAAAATGAGCTTTGTAGGGGTGTGGGAAAGGGTAGAATACTAAATGGACATTCTGAATACGCAAAACATAACATAAAAATAAGGAATACTCTTAATACATACAGTGCGCGTGGGGGCTAACGCCCCCGCACGGTTTTCCATATGCAGAGTGGTCAGAAATTGCCAGTGACAAACTTAGCACAACCGAGCAAATCTCAGCACACCCGAGCAAATCTCAGCACACCCCAAGTTAGGACCAACCATTTCTCCCAGTGCACCCAAGTTAGGGAGAAGGCTTTGCATATGGGGTCTCCCCCAACCCCATGCCGGCTAGAACTAGCCTCCAGCTCAAGAGAGGATCTAGAGAGAGCCGGAAGCCAGGATCTGCCTGTCCTACACCCTGTGCCCTTCCCACCCTAGAGCTGAGGGAAGGGCGGGGAAAGCTTGGGACCCCATCCAGGAGGGACCCCGCCCCCCGACACCCACCTTGTCTGGCTGGCTGGGCTGCCACCCCAGGAGGCCTGGAGGCCGGGGGCAGAAGAGGGGAAGGCTGGGGGCCTATCAAGGCTCCCAGCGCACCCAAGTTAGGGAGAAGGCCTTGCACAGGGGTCTCCTTGGGGGTATATATTTTCAAAGGGAGAAAATATTGGGCCTGCTCTGCCTAGGACTTTCTGGTATAATATTAAGTGCCAGCGGGGTTTGCAGGGCAGATACATTATGACCAGGGTGTGTATGTACAGCCCAGCGGTGGCGGAGGCATAGTAATGGTGTCATCTGAGTGTTCCTTCTTGTGCCTGTTCTGGCTAGGTCAGATTTTTTCTATCTGTTCCCTGGTTCCTGCACTCACTGTGTCCCCAGAGCTGCCAGGACCAAGGCACTGAGATGGTGTCTCCTGAATGCTTTCTCCCTGCCTTCCTGGGCAAGTTTGGATCTTGACTGTTTCCTGGTTCTGCACTCAGACTCTCCCCAGAGCCAAGGAACCAAGGCACCAAGATGACATCTCTCTCCACTTCCTCCCTGCCTTTGTGTGTTTATGTTTTAAAATTACAAAATGCTAAGCCTAATAGAACCTGAAAACAAGAACTATATTGGAAAATGTTCCAAGTTATCAAGAAAGAAGATAGTAATGAATAGTGTATATAATAAGAACATATTTTAAAAATGTAATGATCTATATGTTTAAATGTTTTTGTATTTGCTGCAATACCACTTACCAGATTTATCATTACTTTCTGCCAAGGATATTAATAGGTATATCACAAAGAGCTTTATGAATATGGTCAAGGTTTAGAAAATTAGATTTATAAAATACAGGAAAATTTATTTTGAGAAGACCCCCCCAGACATTAATCAAATAGTTTCAAGATTTTCTGTGTATTCTGTAAATTTGAGAAAACATCTGCTTTTTCTCTCTCCTTAGCACCTCCAGTATTTTTGATGTTTTATGACACTATGCTTGTTTGCATAAACATAGACAGGTAATCTTCCTCTCTGTAGTGGGGCTATTCTTCATGCAGACAGGAAATCTGGGACCCCAGAACCCTCTTTAGAGAAATAGGAATTATGGTTTAGAGAAAGGAATTATGGTCGAATAACAGTAGCAGATTCAGTAATAAGTGGTACTGTTACAAGTACTCTGCTTACCTCATGGGGACTGTAAAGGCAGACTGGCCTAGTATATCAGTGATTGGCTAGATTTGTGCCAGTTGGCCAAGCCCAGGACCTGCTCTCGAAAAAGTTCCGCAAAACAGAACCTTCCCAACTCTGGAGGAGGAGAGGACAAGATCCCTCAGAATCCTGGAGGCTAGAATCTCTCCCAAACTGGAGGTGGGTGGGACAAACCCAGGACTTCTACAGAATTAGAAAACCAAGACCATTCCCCAGCTTACTGTGTTGATCTGACAACTGCCTCCTAAATATCATCTTTTTTTTTTTTTTGGCCACAGCCATTTGATGTTCAGGGGCTACTCCTGGCTAAGCACTCAGAAATTGCCCCTGGCTTGGGGGGACCATATGGGATGCTGGGGAATCAAACTGCGGTCCTTCCTTGGCTAGCGCTTGCAGGGCAGACACCTTACCTCTAGCGCCACCTGACTGGCCTCCTAAATCTCATCTTTACATCAGCCAAAACTGCAGAATCCTGATGTGGCATTTAAGTATTACTGCCATTAGTGATAAATCACCTGCTCTGTCTTTAAGCAATCCCCAGAAACTCTCTTTAAATAATGGTGTGCCCTCAATGGCGATTTCTCCAGTATTGCTGTGTTTGTGCAAATGAACAAGCCAAAATTAGATTATTCAGCTATCTGGCAAGATTTAACATGAATGTGGAGAGAAAAAATTATTTTATTTCTGTGGGCCTAACTCAAAGCCCGTTCCTCTGAAGGTAACGTATGTGAAAGTGTGCCTACTCGTTGAAATAGACCAGGTTATAAAGAACTGAAAGCTATGAATACAATCATCAGTCTGACTAAGGAAAACTCAATCTGAAAAGAAAATGTAAAGGAGGAGTAACTCAAAGATGTGTTTATTGCTGTGTCCTCCAGACAACCTCTGTAACACGAGAGAGCACATCCTGAAGAAGCCTTGTAGTGTAACCGCACAGATGCAAAAATTATTGGAAAAATGATATCCCCCTGCCTAATTGATTTAATCATTTTAGGTGTTAGAACTGCAGAACCCAATCTGTCAATTTCCTCTTAACAACTAAAGAAGCATGAGGTAAGGCATATAGTCCCTTGCCAGCTTAACAAATTACTAAAAGATGGACCTTCACCCACTTTCCCTTTTCCAGAGAAATAAAGGCAAAGAAGGGCCATGGGAATTCAGTGAAAAGCTATTGACATCAATTAGAAATTATATTATGTCTATCTGTTCTAAAGGTTGGGGCAAGTAGCAAGAATTAACTGGACACTGAAATTCAAAGAGGATGGACAGTATAAGGAAATAAGGAGCAAATATTGTGGCTCCTAAAATTGTTCAAGATAGCCTCAGACTAACAGCTGTTTAAGTTACAGGAACCTTTTTTTCCAAAGGAATATTCCCTCTCCTCGTGGTGAAGAATTACAAGGACCCTCTGCACATTCATCTGACTCAACTTCCAGGACCAGGGCAGAATGAAGATCATCCTGATGTACCAGATGACAGCAATCGCTGTGGGACTGCTGGCAAAAATGAACATCTGATTTTAAACTGTACTTAAACTATTACCCAGACTGTGGATGGAAGGTTTTGGGATCAAAATGTCCTAACCTTTATCTTCTGTTTGTACTCCACAAGATTTTCCATTACTGAGGTGTGAGTATTACCCAAGGTGAAACAACTGTAAATGTTGATGTTAAAATATAATGTGCCTTCGCTTACAGATGACATTGCTTTGGCTTCTGTATTCTGCTTGCTTAAGGAAGTTCTGCTAAGATCTGCAGTTTTGAGGCAAAAAACAAAACAAAACAAAAAAACAAACAAACAAACAACTAAGCCCAGCTAAATAGCAGTGGACAAATAGCAAAATGACACACACACTCTAGATCTGGAGGTGCCTGATCACCTCTCACTGATTTGACAGTTCATAATAAGTGTTTGTCTAAATTAGACAACTATTGATTCTTAGAAAGAAATCTGCTTGTCTCCCTGAGGAAGACTCCTCACTATGACCCAAAAACAGGAGGGAACGTTATGGAGAGCTCTAAGCAAGGAGGCCCCATTAGGCACACAGGCCTTGCTTAGAGGACTGCCCTAACTTTTAGGGACATATTCATAACATATAAGGGAGAAACTTGCTTGCTCTTGTGTTAAAACAGGATCTGAGATCAAAATAAGGCGTTTTTCCAAAGAAGAATAAGGAAGTTGCTGACGAAGTATGGTTTGAAATTAAACAAACTCTATAGGCTGTTAAGGAAACTCTAGAGAGGCTGGGATTGGATCTTGTATACTATTGTGTATTGCGTACTACATTGGTAAATTCTCTAAAACCCGATTTGCATGTGTAAGGGCTGGAACTCAGTTCTAGGAAAAGAGCTTGACCTTTCTAAAAGGCAGATGTGTGGAAACTCCCCCGGAGCAAGGTAGAAATTCCCATAACGACGGCTCATTGTAGGGAACTTCCTGATATAACTATCATGTGATATCTTGTACTTTTTCACTGCCTCGAATGTCTTAGCAGATGTTATACCCTTATAAGGAAATGTTAAATCGTCCCTACCCCGTATCCCCTCCTTATGGTATATAAGGATTGACAAAGAAAGCCATGAGGTCCTTTGCCTGAACCTGGTTATAGCAAGGCACTGGACCCTGGCAGGTCAGGATAAAGTGGAGCTTACTTGTGTGCTCTCTCTCTCTCTCTCTCTCTCTCTCCTTTTCAGTTTTCAGAGTCTTTCACTTTGTCTTATTGCTGCTCTTGTTCTTTTATGTGATTGGACCGTGTTTTGCATGACTGAGGGCTAGAGGCCCCTACTCGAAGAAGTTCCAAGTGGTAGCGAGTTGACGGACTCTGGTGCTATAGGTCACGGCCCTGGAGGCACCCCCAGGTGCATAATAGGCGGCAGGAAGGCATTCTCACTGCTTGAGTGTGGACAGTGTAAAGGTTCGGGTCTTATTTTGGTTACTTGCTTCTTTTTATTGTCCTTCATTTTTGTTGAGTTGTTATGGGTCAACAACAGGCAACCTCTCTATCCCTTACTCTGGACCATTGGTCTGAGGTCAGGAGCCCAGCACAGAATTGCTCATTGGTCTGAAAGTAAGAGCCCAGGAACTTTCCTTCATGGTCAAGAAAGGAAAGTGGCAGACCCTCTGTGCAGCAGAGTGGCCCACTTTTAAGGTTGGATGGCCAGCTAAGGGGTCTTTCCATCATGACTTGATTCTAAAGGCTAAAAGTGTTAAGAAATGCATTCGTTGGGAATATTCCAGTGTGGAGCCATTGTCAGACTGTCGTTGTAAGTCTGTCTGTGGTTCTGTGTTCCGTGTTTTCTTCGTCTGATTTAAACATGGAGGGAAACTCTAGGGAAAATGCTACGTCTCCTTAGGCCAAAAATTGTGTGTTAAGCCGGCTTTGTTATTCTAGGGACATGGTAGAGGGTGTTGGAGATTGTAAACCCCAGATTTCTCAATGGCCATCAGGGACAAATTTTCCCTGGAGAATTTCTGGACTTTGCAATCACCCAGCTTTCCTGCCATGTGTTAGATAAGGCCAGAAAAAGATGAACATGTGACTAGAGAAAGGAGCAAGGCTAACTGGCCACTTTTTGGCTGGAAGAAAATAAAATTTTGAGTGTTTAAATTTCTGACTTAGAATTTTCTTAGAATTTACAATTTAGAATAAATTGAATAAAATTAGAATAAAATTTTGAGTGTTTAAATTTCTGACTTAGAATTTTCTTAGAATGAACAATTGAGTAGAAAATGTTGCAAGTTATTGTGGTTGGCCTTTTTAAACAATATTGTTAATTTTGTGAATGCATGTTATTTTTAAAGTATTTCAATTCCATGTCGAATTTATCTCACCAAACTTAATGGTGGGTTTTAAGGTAGCTTTAATGCAAAAATCTTGATGGCACTAGGTTGTAAATACCTAAAGAAAAAGAAATCAATAGAATCTGGTTCCGCTAGGTGCAAAAATATTTAGCAAAGTAATTCTAAATTGGCAGCAGACAATTTAAAGCTCTGTTCCTAGGGCCTTAATGCTGGGTTCTAGGCTGTAAATTTGGAAAGCTGGTCCTTAAGGAAAAGCTGGCTCTGAGTTTGGTGCACGTGGTGGTTCTTTTTTAGTAGCAAAACCACTCCCAAAGGATGAGTGGAGAAGTTAAAAAGAGAAGGAGCTAGAGAAATAGCATAAAAGTAGGGCATTTGCCTTGCATGCAAAAGAAAGGTAGCTCAAATTCCGGCATGGTCTCAAGCACTGCCGGGCATGGTGGCATGCACCTGTAGTTCCAGCTACTCAGGAGGTTGAGGATGAAGGATTGCTTGAGTCCAGGAGTTCTGGGCTGCAGTGCACTATGCCAATCGGGTGTCCACACTAAGTTTGGCATCAATATGGTGATCCCCCGGGAGCGGGGGACCACCATGTTGCCTAAGGAGGGGGAAACTGGCTCAGGTTGGAAACAGAGCAGATCAAAGCTCCCATGCTGATCAGTAGTGGCTGAAAGTTTAAGAATTTTCAAAGGGAACGAGAATCAAACTAAATGATTAAACCTTGGTTAAATTAGTTAATGTGTTGCATTAAAAGAAGTTTAAAAGTTTCAAAACATGTTATAGTGTTCTTATGTTAATGGGTGGAGTAATAAGAAATTGTATAAACATCTAAAAGATAAAAGCTAGTTTTAAGGGAAATAGTCAAGAATTTAAAAGAATCATTAAGGTTCAATTTAAAAGTTTTTTGTAAATTGGTGATTGTTAATTATAAATTCTTTAAAAGTCTAAATCTGTCATAAGTAGTGAGCATTTTCCCTGGTATTCAGAATTAATTTATGTAACGTGAATTACTGGTGCCTTCTACTTGTAAACCGAGGCCAGAAGACTAAGTAAACTTCTATTTTCTATATGTAAAAATAAAATGTTATTCTACAATTTTTCATTATTTGCTACCAAGAACATTAATATTTGTATCACAAGCAGCTTTTTGAATATAGTCATGGTTTAAAGAATTAAAAATATAAAATATTTTGTTGTAGAAAGACTCTAGAATTTTCTGTGCAAATTTAAGTAATATTTGCCTTTTCTCTTTTCCTAGAACCTTTCAGTACCATTTTATATCACAACATCATGTTGCTTTGCACAAGATACAAGCAAATGGCTTTCTTCTCTGCATGAGGAGTGATCCCCATGCAGACAGGAAATCTTAAAATTAGTGAAGGGACCCCAAAACCCTCTTTCAGAGGAATAATTGGAGTTGAGGTGATGTGACAAGCAGGCACCCTTAAGCATTTGGCTGTGAAGACCGGGTAGACACCAAGATGAATGGCCTGAGTATGGAAATTGAAGATTTCTCTAGGAGTTTTTGAATCTGCACTAACTGTCCACAGCCTGTGGGCCATGCTCTCATCTTCAACTTTCAGTAGTCTCAAGAAAAGGAAAAAAAGGAGCATTTGAGGTCAGTCTCTTCCAAACCTGAAGAGGAGTGGAACAAAAAGGCCACCTCTGGAAATTCCTACAGAGAATGAGATGCCCACGGCCATCTGCAAGATCATTATGCTGAACCGACCAACTTATCAACCAACATGATAAACCTGCTGTGTCTACAACCTATCCTCAGAAAAGCTCTGTAAGTAGTGGGGGTGCCCCAGATGGAGATTTCTCCAACAATGCTGTATATTGTGCAAAGGAAAGAGCCAAAAGTTATTCAAATATCTGGCAAGGTACAAGGTAAAGGTAAAGAGAAAACTATTTTTGTAGCTAATTAAAATTCTAATGGGCCTAACTTAAAACCCACTTCTTTGAAGTAACTTATGTGAAAATGTTCTTACTAGTTGTAATAGACCAGATCATAAATTGTAAATGCAAGCAATAGTCTGGCTGAAGTAACTAAAAGCTGTGTTTATTGATAATGCTATAATGCTTTTATTTCTGTTGTTTAATTTGTGCTATCATTACAGACAGTAAGGACAGTTGTGCCATTCAAGTTATTCCATTTACTGCTCCAGGGCCTGATTGGGTTAAGTAATATTCCCCTATCTAATTAATCTAATCCTTTTCAGGTGTTAAAACTGCAGAAGTGAACCAGTTAATTTCTCATTTAGGTAAATATGAGATTTCACCCTATCTAGAAATTGAAACTACAGTCCCTTGCCAGCCTGAAGTAGCTACAGAAAATTGATCTTCGACTACATTTCCTTTAATGACTTCTCTAAAATAAATAAAATCTCTAGGGAAAACATGAAGCAGAATGGTCATCAGAAAAAGCTACCAGAAAAATAAGGGGAAAAGAAAGGCCACAGGAATTAATAAACCAAGTTAACAATTAAAAATAACATTATGCCTATCTATCCCAAAGGTTGAAGCAGGTAGCAAGATTACTAGGCATAAAAGTTCTTCATCTCTTTCTAACCCAGTGCAGAAATGGCAACTGAAGTGTAGGGCTCTATTGTTCTCTCTACCCCAACAGCCCTTTAAGTTGCAGGATTAAAGAAAAGGAAGCAGAAACCTCCTTATCTTCATGGTGGAATTCACAGCCTAAATAAGAAGAAACCCCTGAAGATCCAGCTGAGTCAGCTTATAGAACCAGAACAGAAGGCAGACAGTCCTGGTGTTCCTTCAGTAGTGACCATGACTGCTCAGCAATTAGCAAGAATGACACCCTCTTACCCAGACTGTGAATAAGGGGGGTTGTGGGCCTGGCTACTGGGAGCGCGGGGGTAGCAATCACCTTAGAGAGCTATAAAAACTTGTCTCAGAAACTGATGTCCGATGTAAAAATGATATATCTGTCTGTTAAAGATTTACAAAATCAACTGAATTCCCTAGCTGAAGTGGTCCTCCGAAATAGAAAAGGCTTGGATTTAATACTAGCAGAAAGAGAGGGGCTATGTGTAGCTTTGCAGGAGAGTGTTGTTTTTATGTCAACAAATCATAAATAGTGAGAGATCAAATTCACTGGCATCAAGAGGATTTAGCTAAAAGAAAGAAGGCCCTACTTGGAAGCCCTGTATGGTTTCTGTGGGGAGGTATCCTTCCTTACCTACTCCCCTTACTGGGACCCTTAGACGCCTTACTAGTCATTGTAGTTGTGGGGCCCTGCACCATCAGTTGACTCACAGCTTTCATCAGGGCCCAGGAAGGAAAGGTAAAGCTTATGGTGTTAAGGCAACAATTCCAGGAGTTGGCTCCCAGGACCCCCCAATATTAAGAGTACCCGGAGTTGAACACAGGCTACTAGAGGCCTCTAGAATTAGAAGCTCCCACAGAAGAAGTGGGGATTGTAAGGGCTGGAACATATTTCCAGGAAAGGAGCTTGACCTTTCTAAAAGGTGGATGTGTGGAAACTCCCCCAGGGCAAGGTAGAAATTCTCATAACAACGGCTCATTGTAGGGAACTTCCTGGTATAACTACCATGTGATATCTTGTACTTTTCTATTGCCTCATAATATTGCAAGTCAGCCTCTGAAGAGGTTGACTGATGGAGGGATGGAGAATGAGGCCTTTTTCCTCTAGTTCAGACCACAGGTCTGTTACCCTGTTCAGTCGGCAGTTCTGAGGTGAATGCAGCGGGAAGAAAGCCAACAGGCAGTCAGGCTTCTGAAGAAAACAGCTCTTTATTTCGTGAAGAAGCCAAAGCCAAAAGGCCTAAGAATAGGTCCAGGACTAAAAAAAACCTCTCACCTTCCACAGACCCTTGCTTTTATGCCCCAGAACCAGGTACCACCCAATGGTGAGATCAGGTACCACCCAATGGTGGGAGCAGAATCAGGTACTACCCTAGGGTGGGAGTAGAATGCCAGGTCACACCCTAGGTTAGGGCACAATCACCGATCAGGGTAGGGTCAGTAACATAATAATCCCATTAAAATGTTTACATACACAACACCTCAGAATGTCTTAGCAGATGTTATGCCCTTATAAGGAAATGTTAAATTGTCCCCTACCCTCTCTCTCCTCCTTATGGTATATAAGGATTGACAAAGAAAGCCACGAGGTCCTTTGCCTGAGCCTGGTTACAGCAAGGCACTGGACCCTGGCTGGTTAGAATAAAGTGGAGCTTACTTGTGTGCCTTACAGAGGTGTCTGTCTCTTCACTTCACAGCGCAGAGACCCTTATCGTAGGCCTGATGAGCCTAACACATGCTTTGCCTCCCTGAATTGCCCCTTTTTCCTATAATGTGTGGAAACTGGCTGCTCTGGGTGACTCCTACAGTTGCGCCAGCATGCTATCTTAATAAACTTGTTTGTTGTTGCATTTTTCTGTTTTGGAGTTTTTACTTGAGGTGGTGGGCTTCCTCAGACCCTTACAACCATGAAAAACCAGGCAAGTATTGAACTTGGCTCTTACGAACAAGCAACCTATTTATTAGTGGATCCATTTTTTTTTCCTCAAAAACAGCCATCACTTTGGGGACTGGAGTGATAGCACAGCAGGGAAAGTGCTTGTCTTGCAACAGGATAACTTAGGTTCAATACCCAGCATTCCATATAGTCTCCAGAGCAGAAATGATTACTGAACGTAAAGCCAGGAGTAAGCCCTGAGCACTTCCAGGTGTGGTCCCCAAACAAAACAAAACAAAACAAAACACAAAAGTTATTGTCATTTATAAAGGAGAAAGTTCTTCCATCACTTCTTCCCAAATCTGCCAAATTGACTCCAATTGCCAAATTCTTCCTTTAAACAATTTCTAAGAAGCCCCTCCTGACCGCTCCTTCCCCCTAACCACTTTCTTCTTTCATATCTGCCAGCAGAATGACACGAGTTCCCATTCCTCAGAGATGCCATCCAAATGCACCTCACCAACCTCTAAGGAACACTTCCTTAGCAGGCAATTCTGTTGCATAAAAATGTAAAATCATTTCCCCCTGCCCTTCAAAGCACGTGTTGGGGTGTTAGTGAAAAACTTGAGGTTTTAGAAACATTCTGTGGATTGCAACTCAGTACCCACATTAGGGAGACACCTACACATACAAATAGCATAATAAAGCACCTACTACTGATCACATTAGACTGATGACTACTGACATAAAAAAGGGTCTTCAGAAGATATTTTTTGTTTGTTTTTGGCCACACCCGGTGATGCTCAGGGGTTACTCCTGTCTATGCACTCAGAAATAGCTCCTGGCTTGAGGGACCCTATGGGACACCAGGAAATGAACAAGGTCCATCCTGGATCAGCCATGTGCAAGGCAAATGCCCTACCACTGTGCTATTGTTCCATCCCTCAGAAGACATGTTTTTAATAGTTACTTATTTAAGCACGGTGGTTACAAATTTGTTAGTTATATAATGTACACAACCCTTTATCAGTGTATATTTTCCACCACCAATATCCATAGTTTCCCTCCTGCCTCCCCACCGGCTTCTGGGGCAGGCATTTTTAAAAATAATTTTCTATTTAAGCATCGTGATTACAAACATAATTGTAGTTGGGTGTCAGTAATAATTTCAATGTCTTTAATTTTTCTTTAAACTCATAGGTGTGCAAGACTATTCTGTGTCTCTCCTTCCCTCTCACTAATTTCACTCAGCATAATAGTTTCCATGTATAGGAAAATTTCATGACATCATCTTTCCTGACCGTGTAAAATATTCTATTGTGTGTATGTACCACAGTATTTTTAGCCATTCATCTGTTGAATGGCATCTTGGTTGTTCCCAGAGTGCTGCGATGAATATAGGTATGAGGAAGGAATTTTTGTATTGTATTTTTGTGTTCCTAGGGTATATCCCTAGGAGTGGTATAGCCAGGTCAAATGGGAGCTCAATTTCCAGTTTTTTGAGAAATCTTCATATTGTTTTCCATAAAGGCTGGACTAGGTGGCATTCCCATCAACAATGAATGAGTATTCCTTTCTCTCCATATCCCTGCCAGCACTAATTGTTCTCGTTCTTTGTGATGTCTCTTTCTCTCTCAGAGATTTCTTAAGTGTCTTTTTTTGTGTGGGAGGGTGCTGGAGACAAGCAACATTTTTTCTACCTTATCTATTTAAACTTACACTAGGTGAAAAAAAGATAGTTGGCAATCTGTGTTTCCTAGTTCTGAGAATGAATTTGTTTTAGTTCTAAAATACACAATAGACCAGAAATAACATTCCACTGGCCAGTGAGAACTGACCAAAGAAACATTTGGCTTCCTGCAATTGTTCTAACACCACTCACTAGCTTGTGGTGCAAAAGTAGACACAGCTGAGGATACGTGTAATGAAGTACCTGAGTCCTGAGACCACATTAGGGAGAGTTGAGCATCTTTATACAGGCCTCTCTGCCCACCTCATTAACTGAGCTTCAGCCCATGCTGAGAAACTGTTATTTCCTCAATAGTAATAGAATATGAAAATAGAATCTAAAAGGCCAGTGCTGAGTTGGTTTTCAGTTTCATGATGGAAGGATGTGAACTGACAAGAAGAATCTCATGAACTGGAACTGGAGGTCCCTGTGCTTGGAGATATGGTCTGGTGTGGCTGCTGGGACCCAGGATCACATCTCAGATTGGATCAGAGAAGCTTGTGCCAAGGACTGTCTATCCTGCTGAGCAACAGGTTAACCTAGGTTAACCCTGCAAATTTTTCTTGAGTTCACTCCAGAATTTAAAAGCACACTTCTTGGGCCAGAGTGGTGGTACAGTGGCAGGGTGTTTGTCTTGCATGTGGCTGATCTAGAATGGACCATGGTTCGATCCCCCAGCATCCCATATGGTCCCCCAAACCAGAAGCAATTTCTGAGCACATAAGCACAGAGCCAAGGAGTAACCCCTGAGCATCACCCGATGTGCTCCTCCCCCGAAAAAAAGAACATCTTTCTTGGAGCAGGAATGATAGCACAGCAGTAGGGCATTTGCTTTGCATGAGGCTGACCTGGGACAGAATGGGTTCAATCTCTAGCATCTCATATGGTCCCCTGAGCCTACCAAAGCAATTTCTTCCTGGAGTAACCCCTAAGCAGTGCAGAGTGTGGCCCAAAAACCAATAAATAAATATAAATAAATAAATAAATAAATAAAAGAACATACTTCCTGGGCCAGAACCACAGTACAACAAGTAAGATGCTTGCATTGCACATGGCTGACATGAGATTCAATCCCCAGCACCCCATATGTCTCCAAATAGCATGAATCCAGGAATAGGCTCTGAGTACAGTCAAGTATGGCCCTCAAAAGAAACAAACAAATGTGCTTTCTGCTAATGGAAATTAGGTAAGTAGATGAAAACTGGCCTTCTTCCTCATTTTATTTGTGAACAGAATTGAAATTTGCAAAAGTTCACCACAAATTATCTAGGGTAGCACCAAAACATTAAGAGGAAGACTAAGACCTTGAAAGAAGGATCAGGACATGTGTGAAGTACTCATAAAGCACCCTTTCATGGGCTTTGGACTTTGATTCTAAAGTTATCACTTTAAAAAATCTCTTGGTTAAGAGGCCTCTGCCCCTCTTGTAGTTGACTTGTTACAGCTAACATGAGGCTTCTGCTCAAGCTTTCAGGGATAATTAAATTCTCAGCCTTACCTTCTTTTTTTCTAGAAATATGTGGCTACAGCCACTTTCTTTCTATTTACCAACTATCAGCGTGTGACTGTGTGTGCTTTTCTTGTCATTCCTGGGCCTCTATTTTCTTCCCTTGTTACCATCCACCCAATTTCCAAGCTGCTTTGCAAAGCAGAATTGAAAAATGCATTTACTTAATTTATTTGACAACCCTTATAACAGTGTTTCTCTATTTTACTGCTTAAAGTGGGCATCAGCTTCTATTTTTTTCTGATACTTGACAGCAATAAAATAAATCCAAGAAGGATTATGCACCTTAATAAGTTTATTCCTGAACCTCATTTCATCTGAGGTGTGCCTGTAAGAATGAGTTGGGTTCAAGCTGGCATCCCTTGATGATTTCTCAGTGCCAGCCTTCTCGCTCCTCTACATATGAGCTTGGGAGCGATGAACTGGCCCTAAGAGAGTTTGGATTCAAATCCTATCAAATTTCCCTGACTCAGAGTTTGTGAAAACAGAGAAACACTGAGAGCTTACTGCTTCTTGGCAGAAAAAATTGGAAAATGTATAAGATTTCTTATGCAAAGAGCAACGACATTTTTGAAAGAATGTTATTTGAATATTTGGGGAGGCCACATCTGGCAGTGCTCAGATATTACTCCTGGCTCTGCACTCAGAAATTACTCCTGACAGACTTGGGGGGCTATTTAGGATGTCAGGAATTGGACACACTTTGAATGTGTGAAAGACAAACACTCTACCTGCCAATTTGAAGTTTTCTGTTGGTGGACCATACTCAGAGGTACTTAGGACTTCTATCTTGGCACTGCACTCAGGGATTACTCCCAGCAGGGCTCACCAGACCAGTTAGGGTGATTAATAGAGAGAAGCATATGAGCTTTCCTTACTCCAACTGCCCCCTTTCCAGAAAAGCACTTACTCAGCAGCCCTGCCCCCAATATCTAGTGTTAGAGAACAGCACAAGCCCTGCATTCATAGGATTCTGCACCCCAAAAATTGCCCTTCTTGGAAATGAATCTTCTACAGAACCAGCAGTAGCATCTCATGTGTGAGGAGATAGTGGTGTCTGTGGCTTTTGCTTGTCCTCCCTGAAATGAGAATCTGATGTTCCAGAAAAGGGAAACCCACAGATATGAGTACATTTGACATAGTTTAGCAAAAAAAAAGTTTCAGGAGAGTGAATAAGAGAGTTAGAATCTACTTAAATTATCCTTTGAAGATTGTGGAAACTTTTACCTTTATGATAGTCTAATAACAAAAGATGAAAATAAACCTTGAGCCATAACTGTCCTGAGGGAGATTGAGGAACCTAGCACCCAGGCTTCTCTCTCAGAAAATCTACTATCCTCTAGGATAGGCCAACTGAGACTGAAGCCAGAGACATGGCCCAGCTCAGTTTTCAGCTTCCACAATGAATGCCCACAATGAAGTCTGGGGCCCCAGACAGCTCCTGCTCCCCTCATCTTCCCATCAGCTGAGTAGCTCTAGTGACAGAACACCACCATGTTCCTAATACTAGGTTCCACCAAAGACCTCCAGTCCATGGCCAAGGTCTCTGTGAGTCACCCACACAGAAATAATAAAAGAAGTTACAATGGTGATGCACTAAGGAAAAGAGAGAAGATAGAAGAGAGGTGGTAGCAATCAGACACTGCAGAGGGTGCTGGCCATGTATATGGTTGAACTGGGTTCAATTCCCCGAACCCAGTATAGTCCCCCAAGCTCTGACAGAAGTGACTCTGGAGAACAGAGTCAGGAGTAAGTCCTGAGCACCACCAGATATGGCCCAGAGCATAATCCCCCCCCCCCCATGTCAGAGTCTGTAGAGGTTTGTCAGAGGCCAAGCAGGCAAGACTCTAACAATATACTTCAAGCCTTTTTCAATAAGAGGCCTTATGACATTGGTCCAGGAGAGGGATAGACAGAAAGGGGGAGAGATACAGAGAGACAGAGAAAGAGATGACAGAGAAAGAGACAGAGAAAAGAGAGCAGAGAGAGAGAGACACAGAGAGAGAAGTTGGGATGGGACCAGAGTAACATCAGATTGAGAGCCAGGTAAAAACAGGTACAGGTATACAAAGTAAAAGCTAAGCCATCCAAAAAGATACAGCCAGAGGTCTGTTGAAATCAGGGAGAAAAGCCATAGACAGGAGTAGAAAACAGTTAGCCAGACTTCACGTCTCAAACTACCTCTTCAAACTGCCACCAACAACTCTACCTTGAGCCTGACCGGGGTGTGTGTGTGTGTGTGTGTGTGTGTGTGTGTGTGTGTGTGTGTGTGTGTGTGTGTAGGTCTAGTTCTAGCTAGCCAATGACAATTGAAGCTCATCTTTTGGGGGGGGGCACAGCCAGTGATGTTCAGGGGTTACTCCTGGCTATGCGCTCAGAAATTGCTCCTGGCTTGAGGACCATATGGGACCCTGGGGTATCAAACAGCTGTCTGTCCTATGTTAGCGCATGCAAGGAAAAGGCCCTACCGCTTGCTCCACCATTCCAGCCCCGAAGCTCATCTTTCTTAAAGGGGCAGGCCCCTTTTATGGCTGCCACTGTAATGTAGATAATACACATTATACACACCTATAAAAGAGAATCAAAAGAGCCAAGTGAGATTTCCATAGTTGTGAAGTCAGAGTTCAAGGGGAGCTGCAGTGAGGGTGCCTGTCCTTTGCCACGTTAATATCACAAACTCTACTCTCATGCTGCCAAACGTGCAACCCAGAAACCGGAACTTTCTTGGCAATTGGGAAAACATTTTTCAGAGGCACCAAGTGTCTGAGGCCTGAGGCCAGCCACTGACCAGGACCCAGGCTGGGAAATAAACCCATCTGCAGGTTAGGGATGGAGTGTCCTTCCTTCCTCATTGTCCTCCCACTGCCCTCTGGTGCCTCGAAAAGCAACAAGGCCAGTCTGTTCACCTATGCTGCTGCAACTTCCCAAGTGCTCAGCTCTGAAGTCTGGCCCTTGGACCCAGAGGCTAAGTCAAGGTTGGTGTAGGGTTCCTTGCCAGCAGCTGATCCTAATGGAGCAGTGCCCCCCAAATCCCATACACACTGAGACGCAGTGTGCGCGCACGCACACGCGCACGCACACGCGCACACACACACACACACAGACACACATCCAGCACCTGCAGCAGAAATACAGAGGGACAAAAGAGAACCCAGGCACAGCACCCAAGCCTGGAAAAAGGAGCTGGACATAGTGCTGGACATCTGTCCTCATACCTCTGACTCTCCAGCCCTGTCTCTGGGGGCATCCATGGCAGAACCATGTCCCTGCCATCCTTTTCACCACAGCTGACAAGTCTCTCTGTTGGAGAAACTTCTAGCTTTTCCAGCTGTGATAGCTCACACACACACTCACACATACACCTTACAGCAGCCAGAGCTCATGAGTGCATGAAGGTAGAAACTTGTTCCAATTAACCCACAAGGATGGAGTTTGTCAGACAATTTAGAACCCAAAACTAATGTGACAAGAGGAAGCAGGAGAGTGGCTCCTCCCTCAAAGGCACTGGGGCCCTGCACCCTGCCCAACTTTCTGCCTTTGTGTCTCTACCTGTGGCCTCATTAACTCTGGGAGCCGAGGTGTGGACAGGAAGTGCCGTCTCTTCTGGTCCTCAGCCAGGAAACAAAGTGATTTGCCATGGAAGAACACCCGTGAGAGGGCAAACAAGGAGAAAGACATCACGGGGCCAGCGCCAAGCCTAGTGGCAACGCTAGAGGAAGTGAATTTCAGGTTGTGCCTCATCTAACCCATCCAGGCAGCATTTTGGTCCAACTTCTGCCTCTAGCTCAGTGCTCACACAGAGAACCAGTGAACAGATCCTGCTTTGACTGAGCTCAGGGAGATAGCATGTCACAGCTTCCACCACCAGGTAGTTCCCACTTCTGGACCAAGAGAAGAGGAAGATGTGTGGCCCAGACAATTGGGGAGATGGTCTTCTCCTTTGGGAGATACTGTCCAGGCTCGAACTCAGGACAATGCCTTGTCACACACATGGGTGCCTGCCTGTCTTCAGTGTCTGCTCTGGTTCCAACACTGCATGTTTCATGTAGACTGGGGCACCAACATCCCCTTCTCATCTACTGAGAACCTGTGGGACACTCAAGACACATGAGAAGACCCAGCAGACACCAGTTAATGAGGAAGGTAGTCAGAAGGAGTGTTATGGACTAGCTCTTAGGGTTCAGTTTGAATTAGGGGGATTCTTTGAGTCCTCTTGAGGAGAGTGAATACATGAGTGGCAAAATATGAAGAAATGAGACCACACAATGAATGTATGGGGAAACAGCATTCTGGCAAGTGTGTTCCAAATTTATTCTTCAAGCTAGGTGTTTTTAAGAGGTAAAATGTCAGTCAAAGGTATGAGAAGAATGTCCCGATTGACAACAGAACTCCTAGTACACAGAAACATTAGCTAGCAGTAGCCCTGTTAGAATATACATAACAATTTAACTGACTAGGCAGTTCTGATAAAAGGAACTATTTGAATAGAAGTCCTGAGTTAGAAAGGTGAATGCTAGTTTTAACATTTCAAAGGAGGAAACTTCCTGACTAGTTCCAGAAGTAAAGTTTTTCTTTGGGAGTAGTGAGGAGCTAAATTTGCCTTACAGGTTCAACAGTTTCTGTAGGGAAAGTTGCTGTTGTGTAAAAGAGCCATGTAAAAGAAATGCAAATTCTGTATCTCCTCTCTGACAGCTTATCTCTACATCCTTTTGATGTAAGTAAGCCTGACAGAGAGATTTTCTAGGTTTATTGTTTGGCACTTGAAAATTCTCCAAGCAAAATGAATTATCTGATGGAGGCCATATTTTGGCCTGTAAATACAAAAGGGAGAATAGGCCAAATAAATGTGAAGGAAATAAAATGTCAGTATCATAACATGAATCTCAGAAATATTTCCAGTGATCAATGCAGGGGATTAAACATTTGAGCAGACCTTCTGGTTAAATATTTCTTGGGAGTATACAAAACAGCCATCCATGCTAAGGGTTTAGCGAGCCTTCAGTCCATGGTCTTCATAGACATGCAGAAATTCCTATTGATGGTATGACAAAGGATACCCATGTTGATCAGTCAGACAAAATGGAATTTGTCTTTTTATCCTTTTACAGTTGAGTCCACATCCAGTGCTGCTCATCAATACTTGCTCCAGACTCTGAACCTAAAGATACTGATGGCAGTGCTCAGGACCATTATGCATTACTGGGATGGAGCCAGTATCAGCTGTGTGCAAGACGAGTGACTTAACACCTGCACTGTCTCTTCAGCCCTGAAACATTTTGATTTTTTTATTTAAAGTACCTTTATCCAGGCCAGAGCAGTAGCACAGTGGTAGGACATTTTCCTTGCATGCAGCCAACCCAGGATGACCCATGCTCAATTACTAGCATCTTATATAGTCCCCTGAGCCTGCCAGGAGTAATTTATGAGCATGGAACAAGGGTAACCCATGAGCACCTCTGGGTGTGGCCCCCAACCAATACAAAAACAGACAGACTAGGGGCTGGAGAGATAGCATGAAGGTAGGGCATTTGCCTTGCATATAGAAGGACAGTGGTTCGAATTGTGGGGGCCCTTATGGTCCCCCGTGCCTGCTAGGGGCAATTTCTGAGCTTAGAGCCAGGAGTAACCCTGAGCGCAGCTGGGTGTGACCCCTCCCCAAAAAAACAGACTAAAAACTATTTTTGTTTCAGGTCAGATATCATATGCACTATGTAAAAGTAAATTTTCTCATCTTCAGTTGAACATAATATTCTTAAATGCCCTGAATGATTGATGACTTTCTAGAAAATTCAATTGTGTTCTCAAGGGACCTCTGGCCAGACAGGGTTTCCCCAGAACTTGGGCCCACACCTCCATCCTGCACCTGAGACTCTGCCTTTTGCTGGCCCCCATACCAGCAAGGGGCCATGAGCTCAGAGGCCATTCTAATGGATTATTACACTAGAATCATCCATGATGCATTCTAATGGATGATTCCATATAGAAGACCATAATCTGCATCTTGACCCCTCCACAATCTGCTCCAGATACTCACAAAGGAGCCTACTACCCCTTTTTGGAGGCCACATTGCTCTTAACACAGAAGTTAAGCTTGCTGGACCACATGCGATCTGTTCTTTGTACCCTGAGGCCCAAACCAGAACACTTATGTGGAAATGAAATGAGTTTTCTCCTACCCTGGCATTACTATAGAATTCTGTATAATATATATAATTTTTCATGAAGGCTTTTCATGAAGCCGAACTCTCTACAGGTATTCCACCTACACAGCTGCTTAATTTCATAGCCAGAGGTCTAGCATCATATTTCCCTGCAATGTTGCTAGGAGACCAAGGCACTTCACAAAGCAACAGACACAGCAGTGAGGCCATTGGCTCCACCACATCCAGCACATGTGCAAATGTAGCCTCCTAGACCTCGTGCTCCGGCTATTGGGGGGAAGCTACTCCACATGGGGTGCCTTTGGCTCCTCAGGGCTTCCAGCTCATCTGTCTATTTTTCAGACAGGGGATGTAAGGTTTTTTAATGGGAGATTTTGTTTTTGCTACTCCACTTCAGAATAGATAAGTGAAAAAGAAATCAAGTAAAAGCGTTAGAAGTGGGGGCGGGGCAATAGTCCAGTGGGGCGGGCATTTGCTTTGCAAACAGCTGACCAAAATCCCATATGATCCCCTGAGTATTGCCAGGAATGATTACTGAGTGCAGAGCCAGGAATAACCCCTGAGCACTGCTAGGTGTGGCCCAAAAATCAAAAAAGAAAAAAAAGAGTCAGATTATTGGGAACTAGATTTTCTTGTGTTTCCTCAAGTTCTCTCAGGTTCTCTTTGCACTTTGATACCAGTGGCTGGCCCTGGTTTACTACTCACCTAGCAAATGAGTTCTAGGAATCCCTGTCCTTGGCACAGTCAGAGGAGAAATCCCAGAACCTCAGCTACTGTGAAATCTCCAAGCTACAATCAGTAAAATAGGGGAGCAGGAGCTAGTGAGATTTTAGTGAGATTTCCTCTGATCTGGCCCAGGGAGAAGCTGCCTCCATGACCAGAACTTCTGGGGAGCAGGCAGATCCACAGACCTCACAGACACATGTGTCTGAGACTGAAGCTCTTCCAGGAATGTCCTCTGCATGCTTCTGCCTGCCTCCCACTCCATTCCCCCTCCCCTGCCAGGAATTTTTGCATGTGTCACTTCCACTGGCCTATGAGATCACTTCATGACTTGTTCTCAAAGACCATCAATGGGGAGGTACTTTGTCCCTGACACTCGGAATCTGGGGGGAGATTGAGTTAGTTCCAATGAGGCCTCCACAGAAGACCCCAAAGTTGCAGCCTCCTAGAGAGAACACATGCACCAGCATACATGGCAAGCATGCATTGTCCTCACCTTGGAAGCTGGTAAGGTCAGAGGGTCCTCAGGCACCAGCAAATAGTCACATAAACAAACAGCTGCTTCTGAAAAAATCAGTTACAGTCATTTAATCCCTCAGCTCTGCAATCTGAGATGAGTTTTAAAAAGCAGTTGTGACAAATGCAATTGAGCAGAACTTCTGGAAACAATGAAAGAGTCCATCCTAGGCTTCGACCTAGGATCCACGCAAAAAATAAGACCACCAACTACAGAAGACTGATTAAAGCAACAGTGATGGAACAGAACTTTTAGAATCCTAGGCTTCATCCTATGAGCCGCTAATTACAGAGGCCTGATCTCATCATCCATGATTGAGCGGATAGTTTCCAGACACCACAGAAAAAACCTAGGGGAGAGTAAACAAACAGATATGGAACCTGGAGTTATGCACATGAGAGTATACTTCAAGTGCAGAGAAACCCTCTATCTCTTAGCCCAAGGGAATTTCCTTTCTAATCTCCCCCAATATTTACTGTGCCTATGCAAAAAAGGGCACAAATTAATTTTTTATTGTTGTTGTTGTTTTGTTTTGCTTTATGTTTTGAGCTCTGTTTTGTTTTTATTTCGGGACCATTATTATTGTTTGGTTGTTGTACTTATTGCTGGGGTGCTTTTCAGGTTTTTAGTTTGATATATTTTTTAGTATTGTTGCTATGTTTTTTCTCCTTTTTCCCCTTCTTTTAAACAGATATTTATAGCCTCAAGAAGGACTTCTCCCATGTCTTGCTTCTTTGCTTTATGTCCCCCTTTTTGGTGGTGGGAATGCTCCTGATTCAATGTCACTATATACCTGAAATTTTACTGTGAATGATTTCTAATCCACTTTTATAAATAAAAATATTTATAAAAAAATTAAAAAATTAAAAAGCAGTCGTGAACTCAGTGTGATTTCTAAAATTCACATAATCCTGCAATATGTTATGTCTACTTCTTTCTTACCTACCACAAAAAAAAAAAGACAGAATTTAGAAAGCAAACCAAGTCTTTCTAGTTATATGTTTCTGGCTGATAAATGAAGAAATACATTTATAAGCTCAACTCTGATAATACTTTTCAGTCTTTTGACAGTTAAAAAATCAGTTTAAAATTTTTTATTGTGGAAACATAAAATATTTTACATGCTATTGATTCATCACTAATTAGATAAATGGTTTATGAATGTTTCCAATTCTTCTGTACTCCAGTATTCCTGTACTGCTGATATAGCCATGGGTTTTTCTAACAAACTTTCTGATGATGAAGTTGGTTCCTTCTCGAACCCAATCAGCTGAGAAATAAAATTTCTGCCCCCTTACACCATCATTATTTCCCTGCTCTGCCTGGCACCTTCACACTTGGCTCTGGCACCTGTCAGGTCACACATTCATGGCCTGTGCTAAGGTCGCCCATGTGGCTGCAGCATGTGGAAGGTGGCATTTGTGATGTGGAGCAGTGCCTGGACTCAAACTTGACCTTATGCATGCCAGGCAAGGGAACTCTGTCCTTTACCGGACTGTGGCTCATCTGCTGAGGACATTCTCCTCAGGAAAGGATGCACACTGTCAGATGCTTTGTCCACATCTATTGTGCTTGTCACTGGATGGTACATTGCTCTTTATTAAAGGGATATTTTATAGCCATTGACTTATTTTACTGGACCTTCTTATATCCCAGAAATAACTCTCTCTAGTTGTGGGGACTAATTATTTGTGTGCACTCATATTAACATTGTATTGAGATTGACATTAATGTCTGGGAGAGATTCTCACCTTTCTTTTTTTTTTTTTTTTTTGATAATATATTTAAACACCGTGATTACAAACATGATCGTAGTTGGGTTTCAGTCATACAAAGAACACCCCCGCCCTTCAGTGCAACATCCCCACCACCAATGCCCCTGGTCTCCCTCCTTCCCAACCCCCTGCTTGTATTTAAGACAGGCATTCTACTTCTCTCACTCATTAACAGAGTCATGGTAGTTGTTAATTTAGTTATTTTTCTAACTGTACTCATTAGTCTTTGTGAACTGGTCCTTCTGGCCCTCATCTCTGGGCATTATAAAAATGTTTTTTATTTTTCTTAAAAATCATAGATCAGCAAAATTATTCTGTCTCTCTCCCACTGACACTCAGCACAAAATTTTCTATTTATATTCATGTATAGAAAAATTTCATGACTTTCTCTCTCCTGATGGCTGCATAATATTTTATTGTGTATATATACCACAGTTTCTTTAGCCATTCATCTGTTGAAGGACATCTTGGTTGTATCCAGAGTCTGGCTATTGTAAATAGTGCTGCAATAAATATAGGTGTAAGGAAGGTATTTTTATATTGTTTTTGTGTTCCTAGGGTATATCCCTAGGAGTGGTATAGCTGGATCATTTGGGAGCTTAATTTCCAGTTTTTGAGGACTCTATATTATTTTCCATAAAGGCTGGACTAGACAGCATTCTCACAAGCAATGAATTATTGTACTTGCTCTTTGTGATGTGTGCTAGTCTCTGTGTGTGAGATGGTACCTCAATGCTTCTTTGATTTGCATCTTCCTGATGATTGGTGTTGTGAAATATTTTATATGTCTATTTGCCTTTTGTATTTTTACTTTGAGGAATTGTTTATTTTTTTCTCCATTTTGATGGGGTTAAATGCTTCTTTACTTGTTAAGTTCTGTCAGTACCTTGTATATCTTAGATATTAGCCACTTGTCTGATGAGTATTGGGTAAATGGTTTCTCCCATTCTGCGTGTGAGTTTTGTATTCTGTGAACTATTTAATTTGAGATGCAGAAGCTTCTTAGCTTAGTCACAATGATGAATTCCACAGATAGGGATAGAATACTGAAAGCAGCAAGATCAAAAAGGGAAATAACATTTAAAGGTGGATCCTTAAGATTTATAGCAGACCTGTCACAAGAAACCTTCAAGGCCAGAAGGCAGTGGTGGGATATAGTGACAAAACTCAACAAAATGAATGCTTCACCTAGAATACTGCATTCAGCCAAACTCAATTTGAGGTTTGAAGGAAGTATACATAACTTCACAGATAAACAACAGCTCAGAAACTTTACAGACTCAAAACCATCCTTAAAAGAAAAACAGAAAGGCCTACTCTAAAACAAGACAGACCAACAGACACACCAAACTTCTACACAAAGATGACACTAAATCCCATGGCAATTATCTCTCCCAATGTCAATGGACTAAATACACCTATTAAGAGACACATAGTGGCAAAATGGATCAAAAAGCTAAATCCAACATTTTGCTGCCTACAAGAAACACATCTGAATAGAGAGAACAAACACATACTCAAAATCAAAGGTTGGAGGAAAATCATCCACGCAAACAACTCTCAAAAAAGCTGGAGTGGCCCTATTAATAGCAGGTGACACAAATTTTAGACTCGGAAAAGTTACAAGGGACAAAGATGAACACTTCATACTTTCTCACCTTTAATTCTTTCTGCTTCCTTATTCTAGCCTCAGGTGATTTGAACCTCATACATTGTGTCTGGAAAAAGCACATCTTGGGTTCATTTGTGGAAGAATGTGAGGGAGATTGGTGCTAATTCTTAAATACTTGGTAGAAATCACTGGGAAGCTGTGTGATCTTGGCATCTGTTCTGTTGGGTGGATTCCCTCTACTAATCTCATATCTTTACTTATTGTTGGTCTGTCTAGAACAAGATTTCTCAAACTTTTTAAACGGGGCCAGTTCACTGTACCTCGGACTTGGAGGGCCAAACCATAGTTTAAAAAAAAACTATGAGGGCCAGAAAAATAGCACATCTTAGGGCATTTGCTTTGCATGCAGCTGACCTGGGAGGGACCCATTTTATTTCCCGGCATCCCATGTGGGCTCCCAGTCTGCCAGGGCTGGCTTCTGAGTTCAGAGCCAGGAGTAACCCCTGAGCATTGTTGGATGTGTTCCAGAAACCAATCATTCAGTAAGTAAATAAAATTAAAAAAGAGAAAAATATGAACAAATACCTATGTACACTGCCCATATCTTATTTTGAAATGCAAATAAAAAAGAAACAAACATTTGCAAAATAAAGAGTAAGTAAAATTAAATCAACAAACTTGTCCAACAGAGGAAACCAGAAATATCTTTATCTTTATTTTCTAATAAAATATTCTCTTTATTTTCTGATAAAAAGGTGACCAATTGTATTCTAGGGAAACTTCTGGGGTCCACTGTCTGGACACAAAGCTGAGATATGTACAGATGATTTTGTGGAGGACACGACCTCTAGATTAGATAATCAAGATCTCATTTTTTTTTACCAAATCTGCCCCAAATCAGTGACTTCCTAGAAAAACAAATAAGCCAACAAATCTTCTTGAGGAAGTCACCCACATTTGTTTGTGTGAGGCAAGGCTGTTTCTTGTGTTCTAAAACACTCATTTTCTAAAGACTGTGTTGCTAAAAATGAGTGTCAAAAATAAGATTGTGGTACTTTAAGTCTTAAAATTTAATATATAGTCAATTGTTGGTTAGGTTTTAGTTCATTTGAGCTGTGTGGAACGTGCTCTTTAATCACACTAACCAGAAAATATTGATTAATATTAAATATTAAATAGCAGGTACTTAATTCTAACAATAAACCTGATAAGTTCAGAGTAAAAAGTATTTTCCAGCAGCAACTAGATATTTCCTCTATATTTATAGCTATCCTGACAGAAGAATATACTTACTCTGAAATAATGCAATGTTTTCTATTTTACTTATAAATTTAGTCCACAAAATTTGGTTGTAATTCTATACATAACAGGAATTGACCTGAGAGTAGTAATTTTAAGAGGACAAGAAAATATCAAATACATAATAACAAGCCCATTTACACACGGTGATACACATGTATAAAACATGGTTCAGTCTTTATGTGGGGGTTTAGAGGGCAGGTTTTGCTTCTGAGTAGAAATCTTCTGAGTAGTAACCTAGATTACTTAACCACTAAGCCCTTGTTTATCATTCATAATACTAGACCTTACAGTAGTAAAATATTTAAAATATATTTATACCTCAATGCTAATGGAGCTGATCTGTAATGTTGAGTGAGGTGCTGTGGTACCAAGACATACATAGTACATAGTGGTACATAGTGGGCAACAGGCAGGCCATATGATCTTGTTCCTCTGATCTCCTGTGTCTCACTTTGTCAGTTCAGTGTCTGGTCACACTCAACACCTTGGGATCTCTAGCAAAGACACTGTTTGTAAACCAAGATTCGTGTCCCTACAGCAGATGATGGTGATTCTAATAATTTTAAAAAATTTTTGTGACAGGGGCAGGCACAGTGGCGCTAGAGGTAATGTGTCTGCCTTGCCAGCATTAGCCTAGGACGGACCACAGTTCAATCCCCTGGCATCCCAGATGGTCCCCCAAGCCAGGAGCGACTTCTGAGCGCATAGCCAGGAGTAACCCCTGAATGTCACCGGATGTGGCCCAAAAACAAACAAACAAAAATTTTTGTCATGCCACAATATTCTCAAATATGTATTATAACATTTTGACCTTGAAATTTCAAGGGAAGGGTTAGATAGGGAATGACTGAGCAAACTGGAGTGCATGCCTGGCATGCAGGGCTCAGAGTCTATCAATCACAGTTAAGTCCCCAAGTCAGGTGTACCCCTGGTAAGCCCAACAGTGCTTGGCCAAACACTAAACCATCAATAGGGTTCCTGTAAAACATGATTTGGTCAACATTGGTGTGATGGAGGCCTAAGACCACTGTACTTCATTCTTCAGGATTTAAAATCAGGGTACTAAAACATAAACACCATGAAAATGTATCAAAATTCAAACTATGTATACCTTAAATATTACTGTGAAAGATTTGTAATTTACTTCAGTCACAAAAATTATTTTAATAAAACTTGATGGGGCTGGAGAGATAGCATGGAGGTAGGGTATTTGCCTTGCATGAAGAAGAACAGTGGTTCAAATACCAGTATCCCTAGCCTATCAGGAGTAATTTCTGAGCATAGAGCCAGGAGTATTCCCTGAGTGCTGCCAGGTGTGACCCAAAAACCAAAAACGAAAAAACCAAAAAACAAAACTTAATGGGGGTAGAAGGGGGACATTGGTGGTGGGAAGATTGCACTGGTAAAGGGGGTATTCTTTTTTTTTTATAATTGAAACCCAACTACAAACATGTTTGTATTCATGATACTTAAATAAAGATATTATTTTTAAAAATTATAAAAAATTCAAACTATGTATATGGACACAGTGACACCAGTTTTGTGACTTGATGATAGAAGGTATATAAAGACTTTATATTTGTTATCAGGTGCTGACTTTTACCACTCCCACATAAAGTTCCACTGACAGACGACCATGGGCACACAGCTCCATGGTCAAATCAGAAAACTGTAATTCTTGTGTTTCCTTCTTGCTGCTATTTCAGTTCTATCTCTTATTTGAAGAGGTGGGTAGCCCCGAGAGGGAGTGTAAATACAAGACTTCCTTGGAGTTCCCAGGGCTGAAGGCAGACTGTATCCAACCTGCCCGCTCAGTATCTCCAGGCTGATTGGGAAGTTATTATTAAAATGCCAGAAGGAATGTTGACCTAAGGAAACAAGCCATGAGTACTAGAAACCCATTGTGCCAATGGCAACATTCCTGAGTGAGCCTGGAAAGAGAGATCAGTTTGTCGTGCAGATACACTAGCAGTTTCATTCCCGGCAGGTCCAGAAATGGTGAGTGACTAAGTCTCTGGGGGCTACTTAAAGAATTATTCCTACTTAGGCAATGAAAATTTTTCAGGAAACCCGACTTTTTTAGACTGAGAAGTTCCCTGATATTACCGAAATAAGATACAGCCCAAATTATAGATAGGCCTATCATTGCAAGATGAATAAAATCTTCATACATGAAGAAGAGGTTATTCTAATTGTAATGCTATTAAATATTCAGCAATTAAGATTTTACTATAAAAGGTCATTTTTTTATGGTTTTGGGGCCATACCCAGTAGTGCTCAGGGCTTACTTCTGGCCTTGTGCTAAGGATCAGTCCTGGGAGTGTTTGGGGAACCCTATATTTGACTAAGGGTCCAAACAAGGTTGTCAGCACACAAAGCAAAAACCCCATAATCCCTATACTATCTCTCTGGCCTCTGAAGATAATTCTTATGGCACAACAATTTATATTTGGTGATATGAAGCTATTTGTAGTGGACACTTTTTAATTTTTTCTTTGTTCTCAGATTCTTCAAGCACTTGGGGCACAGAAAGATTGTGGAAGGACCTTTACAGTAGCATGTAGGGGGAATAGGGGAGGGGCGCTCAGTGTTGTGTATGTATTGGACCTGTGAGTAGAAGCCAGGCCAGAGAATCTGTTGCTCAAGCCTGTCATAGTACTCATAGGTAATGCCTGTAGGGGAGTAAGGGAGAGCATGTGTGTTGAGAAGGAACTAGGGGTATGTGTACCCTAACACATCCACTGCAGAAGAGGAGACAAACTTTCCTCTTCCAGCCCCTTAGAAGACCCAGAAGGGCTGCTTAGCTGAACAGCTTGTTGGCAAGGAAGGAGTGAGTGGAAGCTTTGGTTTCCAAGGTCAAATCTAGATTAGATAAATAGGAAATGGCCACTCCTCCAGTGTCCTGTGCATGGAATGGAGGAAATTACTAAAATAGGGACCAAGGAAAATGTACTGCCCAGGCCTGTCAGTGACTGGGTTCCTAGTACTCACAAGTACCCTCTGGAGCACAGGACGCTATATCAGAAGTGGATTATGTGCTTCTGAAGTCTGTGAAAAACAATTTTTTCCCAGTTTGTACTTGTATTTGAGTAAATAGAGAATCTATCAAGGGAAGCCTGTTGGTTTTCTTTGATTAAACAGAATTACTATAATTCTGTAGATTCTTTTCTCCCCCAAATTTTTTCCAAGATCACTGGTGTGAGATCAGCAACTGAGAGTACAAATGTGATTTGTATTAATCTCTATATACACCATTAAATACACATTCTTTCTATTTTGATCTAGCAGCAGTCACATGATTCCTAAGCATGCCATTCTGCAAAGTCAATGCTTGTGCACACTCACAGGTCTGCAGTCCCCTAATGTCATATGTGTGACACCCAGCATGTTGACCACCCAAGGGACCAAGTTCCTAGTTTTGCTCCGAAGTTATTCTGATGAGAATCTGTCCTAACATTTTCCCTAGGCTCCCTTGGTCACTGTTTCAGAACTTTGTATCTTCATAAATAATCATTCTATAATCTCTGAGGGACTAGGGCCCCACTTTTTATTTATTAAAGCAAAAACAAGATTACTATGGGGCAGTTAAGAGGATTGAAGCACATGGATTTCGAATTGAATCTGTCTCCATGGCCTGGTTTTAGAACTCCAGTCACATGGCAGACTGGGGGGACTGACATTGATGACCTGGAACCCTGAAACATGCTCAGCTGCTCTCCCTCTTGTGGACCAGCTCACCCCTCTATTGTACTTTCAGCCAGATCAGTAATGGCAGTAAGGGGAACTACAGTTATAGCTGGTAACTCACCATGGGTATAACGACATATCTGTTTGGAGTCATTTGTTTGGGAAAGTCCTTTATGAGGGCTAATGGTTCATGAGTGATCTTGAGCATCATCCCTCCACAGTTCTGCCATCACTAGGGAGACAGAGCATCAAGGAAGATAATGACATCACAGAGAACTGGGCATGTAGGTGGACAAACAGATACACTAGCCTGGAGTGCTTCAGTGCCTGAAGTCTCTGAAGCACCAGTTCCCAGGAGGGATGCATCCTCATGTTACAGCCACCTCAGTCACTCAGTGGGAAGCTTCTCTTGGGTTTTCACAGAACTTTCATTCATGTTGATGGAAAGGACTTTGGAAAGAAGAAATTTTTAGCTGTTAGATATGTTTATGAGATTTTTCTATCTAGCTGTTTCAAGCTGCCTTAGATAAACTCTGGGTTAGGGGGTTGGACAAACTACATAGGGCCTTCAGGCCCCATGAGATTAAGGAAAACACTGGCGAAGTGTGAGTTTTAGGAACCAGGCACTATTCTTGCGGAGAAAATCCTTCTAGATGATCTGGCGAATTTCAGTACTGCAGATGGTCCTTGCTCACAGCTTCCCCATAGCAGAGGCTCTCTTTGCAGTGGAAGTGGAAGTGGAACCATAGAACTGCCTAATCTGGTTATTCAGTTACTTGAGAAAGGTTTTGTTCTTCTGATATCTAACTTGTAGTTTATATTTAGAATAAATTAAATAAAAACATATAGAGCACATGACTGAGAAGGAATCTGGGAAGTATCAAAGCTCAAGTTGGCTTCTAAAAATATTCATGAATTGTCTAACTTGTGTTAAATAACTGTCTAGCCCTGGCTATTACAAGTTTTATTTAGGTAAGCTGTGCCTATCTGAACACCTGAAATGTTATCCATGGAAGAAGGTGACTCCTTTGTCTGTGAATACAGGCAAAAGGGGTCGGTCCTGCTGTGAGACTGGCGACAGGGAGAAATTGAGGGAAACTGTTGGCTTTGCGTGTTTTTCTTCTCTTGTCTCCTGAAGCACTCCTGAGAGGGCCAGGAAGGTCCCAAAAAATGTCTCCTAGAGACCCCCAAATAGCATGGCTGCTCCGTTTTACTTCACAGCCACATGCTCTTTCTAAATAATGAACCCCACCATAACACGTAGAAAAAAATCACACTACAATTGTGACAATGAGGAAACCTCACAGGCAAACACCAGGCACAGAGAATAAAGATGATAGCTCTGATGACCAAAAATAAATACCAACCATCTGATTTACTAATCAGATACTTCTGAGATACTTCTCAGATAAGAAGTTTAGAATAGAAATATGGAGGATCCTCATGGAAATCTAAGAAAACATAGCTCTAGCTGAACAGAACACAAAGATAAAAATCAGAAAACTTCAAACTAAAATAACAGGTCTGAAAAACACAGTAGCTGAACTGAAAACCTCAATGGAAAGCCTCTTCAACAGGGTAACAGCAGCCAAAGACAGAATCAGTGAACTGGAAGATGGAATACAGAACAACTCCATACAGCAGAAGAGATTGGAAAAGAACCTTAAGACAAACGATCTGACAATGGAAAAATTACTCAAGGAATGTAAACAGATGAAAATAGAAGACTTTGATAAACTCAACAGAAACAACATAAGAATTATTGGAGTACCAGAGGCCCAGGAAGGGGGTCCCCTGAAAGAATCAACAGTCAAAGACATCATCACAGAGAAAGTCCCCAAGCTAAAGACTGCATGCAATCAAATCCTGCATGATCAAAGAGTACCAGCTAAAAGAGACCTGAAGAAAAGCACCCCAAGACACATCCTAGTTACAATGATAAATCCCACAGTTAGAGATAGAATACTGAAAGCAGCAAGATCAAAAAGAAAAATTACATTCAAAGGAACATCCTTAAGATTTACAGCAGACATATCACAAGAAACTCTCAAGGCCAGTAGACAGTGGTGGGATATTGTGACAAGACTGAATAAAATGGTTGCTTCAACTAGAATACTGCATCCAGTCTGACTCACTTTCAGGTTTGAAGGAATGATACATAGTTTCACGGATAAGCAACAATTCAGAAACTTCAGAGATACAAAACCAAGCTTAAAGGAAAAACTGAAAGGTCTACTTTAAGACAAGACAGACCAACAGACACACCAAACTTATACTAAAAGACATTAAATCCCATGACAATCGTCTCCCTCAATGTCACTGGACTAAATACACCAATTAAGAGACACAGAGTAGTGGCCGGAAAGATAGCATGGAGGTAAGGTGTTTGCCTTGCATGCAGAAGGACAGTGGTTCAAATCCCGGCATACCATATTGTCCCCTGAGCCTTCCAGGAGTAATTTCTGAGAGTAGAGACAGGAGTAACCCCTGAGCGCTGCTAGGGTGTGACCCCCCCAAAAAAAGAGAGAAGACACAGAGAAGATAAATGGAACAAAAAAGATAAATCCAATCTTCTGCTGCCTACAAGAAACAACAGAACAGTCAGAACAAACAAAACAAACAAACAAACAAACAAACAGAATCAAAATCAAAGGCTGGAGGAAAATCATCTAAGCAAACACCACCCTTAAAAAAGCTATGGTGGCCATATTAATATCAGATGACACAAACTTTAGACTCAGAAAAGTTGTAAAGGACAAAGATGGACACTTTATACTAATCAAGGGATATGTGCAACAGGAAGAAATCACACTACTAAAAATATATGCCCCCAATGAGAAAAATGAGAAAAAATATCTAGTACAATTATTGACAAATTTGAAAGAGGACATCAATAATAACACAACCCTGGCAAACAGAATCCAATGCCTCATCAAGAAGATCATTCACTATGAATGATCTTCAAGTAGGTTTCATCCCAGGATTGCAAGGATGGTTTAACATGCATAAATCTATCAACATAACACACAACATCAACAGCAAGAAAAATAAAAATCACATGATCATATTAATAGAGGCAGAGAAAACATTTAAAAAGGTCTAACACCCATTCTTGATAAAAACTCTCAGAAGATGGGAATGAAAGGAGCCTTTCTCAATATAGTTAAGTGTTGTATTAAATAATTAAAGATGGATCTGGATGGAGATGGATGGTGAAGGATGGATGCCTTTGTCCTTAGGCCCTGGCCACGTGGCTTCATCCCCCATCAGCCGGTGGGTCTGGGGTTCAGGAAAGCGACGGGTATTGAACTCACTCACAGGCAGGCATCAGGAAGCATCAGCTTTATTCATACCCTATCCACCACATGTGTGTGGCCTACATCATAACCTTTCAAGCACTAGTTATTCTTGGCCCTGCATCTTAATTCCTTTCAGCCATCTTCCTTTGACCTCCATGCTGGTCAAAGACCAAAAGAGGCAAAGCGCCAGCCTAAAGCCAAAAGGGCAAAGACCCCAATCCCCTGGGTCAAAGGCTTTATATAACCTTCCAAGACCACTCCCCGGAATGGGAGGGGTCTTGCAGGTAAGGTTACACCTAATATCCAGTTCCCAATACCCCTCCGAGAAAAGGGCGGGTCTCAGGTAGGTACACCTAGATCCAGGGTGGAGTTACAGTTAAGGCCATCTACTGTCCTATCCCACAGGACTCAGTAATTTGTGGGTACGTGAGGGGGTCCCAGCCTAAAAAATAAGGAGAGAGAAACGGGACTCAAGACAAAGAGTGTTCTGATCAAGGGCCAAATTTATTGACGAAGAAGACCGGCTTATATACTCCGACAGAGCAGGGGGGAGAAGAGGGGAAATACAAGAACAGTCTTTGTATTACAGATGACTTCATGTATATAATTTTACAAGGTACAATTTGATATTTTCTCAAGAACATTTTGTGGTCAACTTAGACAGGTCAAACCTGGAACATATGTGTACATCCTATCCATACATTCTGTAGCCAACATCTGTTTCTCATAACTTTTGATAGGACAATGGGCTGTTTCCATACTTAATTTGTATAGATGCATTCAACAGTCACAAGTTTTCAGAACATAATCTACAACAGGATCTGTGCTGTTTCCTGCGACTTTGGGATTTTGCAAGTGCCTCTGCAAAAGGTTAGGCATGTATGCATGCCACACAAAAGAAAAGTTTATGCTGTGGGGAAAGAAGGCAAGCCATATAGACTCCATCTTGAGTCTGCATCTGACAATCTACCTCAAGCCAATAGCAAGTATTATTCTCAGTGGAGAAAAACTAAAAGCTTTTTTCTCTAAAGAAAGGACTGTCCTCTCTCACCACTGATATTCAACATAGTACTGGAAGTACTTTCTATAGCGATTAGGCAAGAAAAAGATATCAAGGGAATCTAGATAGGAAAGGAAGAAGTCAAGCTCTCACTGTTTGCCGATGACATGATACTCTACTTAGAAAATCCTAAAGACAACCAAAAAGCTTCCAGAAACAATACATGCATATAACAATGTGGCAGGCTACAAAATTAACACACAAAAATCAATGGCCTTTTTATACAATAATGATAGAGAAGAAATGGACATTAACAAAACAACCCCATTCACATTAGTGCCACACAAACTCAGATATCTTGGAGTCAACTTGACTAAAGACGTGTAGGACCTATACAAAGAAAACTATAAAACCCTGCTCTAAGAAATAAGAGAGGACACATGGAAATGGAAACACATACCCTGCTCATGGATAGGCAGGATTAACATCATTAAAATGGCAATACTCCCAAACATTGCACAGATTTAATGTGATTATTTAAAGATATCCATGACATTTTTCAAAGAAGTAGACTAAACACTTCTGAAATTAATTTGGAATAATAAACACCATTGAATAGCTAAAGTAATTCTTGGGAAAAGGAAAATGGGAGGCATTACTTTCCCCAACTTTAAACTGTATTGCAAAGGAATAGTTATCAAAATAACATTGTATTGGAATAAAGACAGACCCTCAGATCAGTGGAATAGATTTGAGTACTCAGAGAATGTTCTCCAGATATACAATCACTTAATTTTTGATAAAGGAGCAAGAAATCCTAAATGAAGCATGGAAAGCCTCTTCAACAAGTGGTGTTGGCACAACTGTCTAGCCACTTGCAAAAAAGCGAACTCAGACCCCAAGCTAATACCATGTATGAAGGTAAAATTCAAATGGATTAAAGATCTTGATATCAGATCTGATACCATAAAGTATATAGAACAAAACTTAGGTAAAACACTCCAGGACATTGAGACTAAAAGCATCTTCAAGGAGTAAACTTCACTCTCCAAACAAGAGGAAGCAGAGATAAATAAATGGGAACATATTAAGCTGAGAATCTTCTGCATTTCAAAGGAAACAGTGCCCAGGATCCAAGAGCCACCCGCTGAGTGTTGAGTGAAACTATACCCCCAATACCCATCAGACAAGAGGCTAATATCTAAAATATACAAGGCACTGACAGAACTTTAGAAGCAAAAACATCAAAAAAATGGGGAGAAGAAATAAATAGATACTTTGTCAAAGAAGAACTAAAAATGGTCAAAAGACACATGAAAAAATGTTCCAGATCACTAATCATCAGGGAGATGCAAATCAAAACTATGAGGTACCATCTCATGCCACAGAGATTGGTGCATATCACAAAGAATGAGAACAAGCAGTGCTAGCGGGGATATGGAGAAAAAGGAACTCATATTCACTGCTGATGGGAATGCTGTCTAGTCCAACCTCTATAGAAAGCGATATGGAGATTCCTCCAAAATCTGAAAATTGAGCTCCCATTCGACACAGCTAGTTCAACCATTATGGAAAGCGATATGGAAAATCCTCCAAAAACTGGAAACTGAGCTCCCATATGTCTAGCTATACCACTCCTAGTAATATACCCTAGGAACTCAAAAATGCAATACAAAATTTCTTCCTCACACATATATTTATTGCAGTTCTATTTACAATAGCCAGAATCTGAAAACAATCAAGATGCTCTTCAACAGATGAATGGCTAAAGAAACTGTGGTACATATGCACAATGGAATATTATGCAGCTGTCAGAATAGATGAAGTCATAAAATTTTCCTATAATGGATGTACATGGAATATATTATGCTGAATGAAATAAGTCAGAGGGGAGAGAAAGATGCAGAATTGTCTCACTCATCTATGGATTTTAATAAAAAAATTTTGCAATAATTCTCAGAGACAAAAGAGAGGAGGACTGGAAGGTCCAGTTCTCAACATGAATCTCACCACAGAGTGATGAGTGCAGTTAAAGAAATAACTACATTGAGAACTATCATAACAATGTGAACGAATGAGAAAATTAGAAAGCCTGTCTAGAGTACAGGTGGGAGTGGGGTGGGTAGCAGGGAGATTCGGGACATTGGTGATGGAAATGTTGCACTGGTGAAAGGGGAATTCTTTTCATGACTGAAACCAAACTACAATGATATTTGTAAGAAATATTATAGTACCCCAGAAAAAATACCCCAAGACATATCCTAGACACAGTGACGAATCCCACAGATAGAGACAGAATTCTGAAAACAGCAAGATCAAAAAGAGAAATTACATTCAATGGAGCATCCTTGAGACTTACAGCAGAAATGTCACCAGAAACACTCAAGGCCAGCAAGCAGTGATGGGATATTGTGACAAGACTGAATGAAATGAATGCTTCACCAAGAATACTGTACCCAGCAAAACTCACTCTCCAGTTTGATGGAAGAATACATGGTTTCACAGACAAAACACAGCTCAGAAACTTTACAGACTCAAAACCAGTCTTAAGAGAAAAACTGAAAGACCTAATTTAAGACAAGACTAACCAAAAGACACACCAAATTTCGATATAAAGATGGCATTAAATCCCAGGACAATTCTTTCTCTCAATGTTAATAGACTAAATGCACCAGTGAAGAGACACAGAGTCGCTAGATGAATAAAAAAACTCAATTCAACCTTCTGCTGCCTACAAGAAACGCACCTGAATAGTCAGAACAAACATAGACTCAAAATAAAAGGCTGGAGAAAAATTATCCAAGCAAACAACACCCATAAAAAAGCTTGAGTGGCCATACTAATATCAGATAATGCAAACTTTATACTCAGGAAGGTTGTAAGGGTCAAAGATGAACATTTTATATTAATCAAGGGATACGTAGAGCAGAAAGAAATAACTCTCCTAAACATATATGCACCGAATGAGGGTCCAGCAAAATATTTAATACAATTGTTAACAAATCTGAAAAATAATATCAATAACAGCACAATAATTGTGGGAGACCTCAACACGGCTTTGTCAACACTGGATAGGTCAACCAGACTGAAACCCAACAAGAATATACTAAACATGAAAAGAGAAATGGAAAAAAGAGGCCTAGTGGATATATATATAGGACACTCCATCCCCAGAAACCTGGATACACATTCTTCTCCAATGTACATGGGACATTCTCCAGGATAGACTACATGCTGGCACATAAAACATACCTCCATAATATCAAGAGGATAGAAATTTTGCAGACTACCTTCGCTGACCACAAGGCTCTTAAATTATTTGTGAATTCCAAAGAGACTCAGAAGTAAAACTTTAACACCTTGAAGTTAAACAGCCTCATACTGAATAACCAGTGGGTCTGAGATGAAATCAAGGAGGAAATCAAAAGGTTCCTGGAAACAAATGACAATAAAGACACAAACTATCAGAACTTATGGGACACAGCAAAAGCAGTACTGAGAGGAAAATTTATAGCTTTGCAAGCACACATCAGGAAGGAAGAAGGAGCTTACCTGAGTAGCTTAATGACACAGCTAATAGAACTAGAAAGTGCTCAACAAAAGGACCCAAAAATAGAGAGACAGAAGAAAATAACAAATCTGAGAGCAGAAATCAACGAAGTAGAAACCCAAAAAACAATCCGAAAGATCAACGAAAGCAGAAGTTGGTTCTTCGAAAAAATAAACAAGATTGATAGACCACTGGCAAAAGTAACAAAGGAAGAGAGAGAGAAACTTGATAACTCGTATCAGGAATGAAAAAGGAGAGATTACTACTGATGTGACAGAGATTCAAAGGGTAATCAGAAACTACTTTGAGAAACTCTATGCCACTAAAAATGAGAACTTGGAAGAAATGGATAAATTCTTGGACTCTTATAATCTTCCACAGTTGAAGCAAGAAGATGTAGCATATCCAAACACCCCCATCACTATTGATGAAGAGGCACATACACCCCCTACACAGTGGGGAGCCCTGCAATGATGATCAATAGATATCTGAACTTAATCCAAGTTCTTAATCCAGGCTAAGTTCATATAATGTCCAAAATTGATGTACCAATACGGTCGATTATTTATAGATGGGAGATTAAGTCACAAACCAAAACAAAATATTTAAGGCAAAATGTTTAATGTGTAAATAAAAAACTTGAGGGCCCATTCAAAATGGATGGAACCTCCTATAAACCTAGTATTTTGCCTATGATGCACCCATGCAAAAACCCCTGAGAACAGAGAAAAATATCACTTAGAAAATTATAGACAACAATATCTAACCCACTAACCTAAAGTCAAGAAAGAAAATCCCTAATGTAATACAACATCAATTCCTAAGATTAAAAACTAACTAAAATAGAAAAACATTAATTACAATAGTCAAAAGAAGTGTAGTGCCAATTATAATTCAAAGGATTACAATTATAAGAAAAATACAAAAGGTGAAATTTCTACAGAGTTCAATATCAATCTGTAAAGATGAGGATTGTGGAACTCCAAAAAGACCAGCAAAAAATACTTGATGGGTCTGGAAAAGGGGGTTGAAGCCTGGTACACAGGATAACATCAAGCTGAATGAAGAAGGAAGGCCAGTACAGTCATCTATGTGTTTGGGCATTCCCAAGCGTTACATCATTGCCATCATGAGTTGGTTGCGCTTCTGAATTTCCTTTGGGATCGGTGCAGTCTTGGGGTAGTCATTGTAGAAATGATCAACAATAGTACTGTGGATATGGATGGAAAACCAGATATTTTGATATCACAGTTTAACTGGGATCCAGAGATTGTGGGTCTTATCCATGGATCTATTTTCTGGGGTTACATTGTGACACAAATTCCAGGTGGCTTCATTTCCAACAAGTTTGTAGCAAACATGGTACAAAACTCCAACAGTCACAGATTTCTTCCTCAGGCTGAGATCAGGAGGCTTGTAGTTGTGGGTGAAGGAGATGAGTTGCACATGTGAAGGGAATCCTGAAAATTAAATATTAAGGACTAGGAAGAGAGAAGGAAGGATAAGAAAGTCTATATTGAGGAAGATAAAGTTATGAAAAAGGGAACTATATACAAAATATGCAAAATAGACAGACACTGAACAAAACATACACATAGAGACTTCACAAAAATATGGCCATAACACTCACTCATACCAAAAAATATTTTTTGGAAAGGATCAAAAATAGAACAAAAGAAAAAAGAATTCAGCTGAATCAATTAAAAGCACTTTAATATGTAATAGCTGGCAACTCTTTAGATGAATCATTTCAAATTCAAAAAAAAATTTTTAATGGAAGAGCAGAGCAGATCTGAAAGAGAATTTCATGCATAATACAAACATGGAAAACTTTACTATAAGTGTATAACAGTATATATACAAAGATATTGTATAACAGTAACTCTATGATAGTCAATCATAGGCAAAAAGCACTGTGAAGATAGGCCACCTAAAAAGTATCATTATGTCAGCGTTTTAAAACCTAAATTGAGGGAAATAAAGCAATGATGTTAAAAAAAGAGTGAAAATCATTAAATGAGTATACCTAGAAAGAAAAACAACATTAATATGATGAGAAATTTTTCTTTTAGGTGAACCTAGACTAAATTAAATTGTAAGATTTCATGAATAACTGAGACCTAGAGCAATAATGAAATTAAGACATAAATTCACCATACAAGAAAATACATTGGGGTCCATGATTTTCAATCCTATTCATTGATCATGCCTGTGGAAAGATCATAGAGCATTAATAGCAACCAATAAGGAAGCGAAATGATTATCTGGTGTCCATTGTAGATCTTTAAGAAGTATAAAACAGGATGTATGCTGCTGTGGATTTTACCAATGTATTAGGGACTTTTTTGATCTTTTTGTCATCAAAATTGATCCAGTGTTGTTTTGCAGCAATTTTACAATATGAAGTACATTGTCCATAGTGAAATTTACCATAATGGTTTCACACTGATGATAAGTTGTATTTCTTAATCTTGCTTTTATTCTCTGAAGTGAATTCTTGTAAATTGAGGTCTTCTATAGGACAATTCACATAAGTGTGCAATTTTTTTATTCGTTTGCCATCAAAAGCTAAACGTTTCAAGTGTATTATAAGTACTGGTGGCAGTTTCCATAAGTATGTTTCCTTTGAAAAATCCCTTCTAGTTTTGCAGCTGTTGCACTGAACTTTGTTGTCATCCCTTAACTCTTCTTCTTTAAATGTACATTTATCTGTAGATGTAACAGCCAGAGACAAATGAACAAATGTCTCATAAACCTCAGACCTTTGGTGGCATGTGAGACACTGTAGTATAGATTTGAATTGTCCTTGAAAGAGATAATAAATAATAGATTTGGGAGCCTTTTGGTGTTCTGGACTAAACTGTTCATAATTTTTATTTTCATAAGATGTGTAGTTTTATCTGTCATTAGATTTACAGTAAGCAAGTCCTGATGTAGTCCCTCTATTAGAAACATCAGTAGTTCATGTGGATCCTGCTGATTGTGTCCAGCGAACTGGTGATTAAGTAAACCAATTGTTACTTTGAAGCTTTCAGGGTTAATATATCTATGAAATCCATTTCCCATCGTTTTTATGAGCCGACCGAATTCTTCGGCTAATTTACCTTCATGCCCCATTGGATTTTTCTTGTTAATATCCTTTTTATAATGATCTTGATGAAAATACTGAGTCAAGTCTGAAATATTATACAAGCATTGCAATATTGAATTTATGTAGCAAGAGTTTCCTATATTTTGTAGCCCAGTTAAGACAGGTTCCTGGCTTTCCTTTTGCATCTCGGAGTGTAAGGGTTTATCACTACCGTCAGTCTCACTCAATGTATAGTGTGTGACAGATAAATCCTTGTTCCCTGTCCCAGAAACCTCAGCAATATTACTGTTAGTGTCTTGAGTATTTTGTTTTTTTCTGAAGGCGAGTTTATAGTCTGCACCTGATCATTTGTGCTAGCCTGATTTCTTTTTTTTTTTTTTTGGGCCATACCCAGTAACGCTCAGGGGTTACTCCTGGCTATGTGCTCAGAAGTTGCTCTTGGCTTGGGGGACCATATGGGACACCGGGGGATCGAACCGCGGTCCGTCCAAGGTTAGCGCAGGCAAGGCAGGCACCTTACCTTTAGCGCCACCGCCCAGCCCCCGCTAGCCTGATTTCTAACAAGGCGTAATGGAACCCAAAATTTCTTGGGAGGGTTGTCATTTGTAGAAACATAGGCATAACCCCTTCCTCACAGGAGAAGATATTCAGCTATCCATTTTTCATCCTCCTTGATCCAAATAGGTTTATGGATTGTTTCTTGTCTCTGAATATCTTCTTTAAAATGTCTTTCCGCTGCAGTGTACCTTTTCCCTCTGGGGTAAGTTTAAGTAATTTAGTGTGATAAGAGTCAAAGATAGCAAATCCGTTGGTGGTAAACCTCTTTTTCTACTTTTTTTTGTAATTGAGTTTTTAAGGTTCTGTGAGTCCTTTCTACAATGGCCTGTCCCCTACAATTGTAAGGAATTCCTTTGAGATGTCTTATCTGCCATTCTTTACAAAAAATTCAAAAGTTTTGCTAACATAGACTGGCCCATTTTCAGTTTTTATAGAATATGAAATACCCATCACAGAAAAACATTGTAAAAGAAAACTACAAACAGCCTTAGATTTTTGAGAAGACATAGGAATTGCCCACATAAACTGAGAATAAGTGTCCACCACAACATGAAGATAAGGTTTTCTTGGAAATAAATCCGTTTGAGTTATATTTATTTGCCAAAGTTTGTTAGACTGTAAGCTTCTTGGGTTTGCTCCTGCTATGTGAGTCTTTTTTGTTAACAGTGCACATATGTTCCAGTTTTCTACAATTTTTCTAGCTTGCCTCCATGGAATTTGGTAATTCATATGTAAACGGTGAGTATTTGTGTGTAGGGCTGAATGTTTCTCTATAGGTGATTTAAATATAGGCTAGCAAGTCAACAGTTTTATTTCCTTGAGCCATTAGCCCTGGAAGACCTGAGTGGGCTCTAATATGCGTGATGAAGATGGGCTCAGTTTGTTTTTGAAGAAGCTGCTGTAATCGTTTAAGTAAATTCTGTATGATCAGGTTATTAGCATTAAGCAGTGGCTATTACATGACATAAATTTACCTAATACAAAGAATCAGAAACTATATTCATGGCTTCAGATACATTTTGTAATAGGTAAATTAACGTTGCTAATTCAACTTTCTGTGCAGATTTATATTTGGTATCTATGGTCATATTAAAGTTGTCTCTGGTTATTTCTCCTTTTCCATTTTGGGATCCATAGATGTAAAAAAACCTTGGCATTGGGAATAGGGGAATCCCGAATAATTGAAGAAATAACAAACTGAGTTTTTTTTTTAAAAAGCACCAAGTTTTTCCTGCTGAATAATGGGAGGATATTTCTCCTGTGAAATCTGAGAGGGCCCTTAGTAGAGATTCATTAAGAGGTAATATTGACTCAATTTCCTTTTTTTGTATTGGCAAAACTATTATATTTGGGTCAAAACCTAGTAAAGATATAGATCTGAGTCTTTTTTTAATTATCTTTATTTAAACACCGTGATTACAAATATAATTGTACTTGTATGATTACAGTCATGTAAAGAACACACACCTTCACCAGTTCAAGATTCCCACCACCATTTTCCCAGATCTACCTACTCCCCACCACACCCACACCTGTACTTGAGACAGGCTTTCTTTTTCCCTCATTCATTCACATTGTTATGATAGTTTTCAGTGTAGTTATTTCTCTAACTGCACTTATCATTCTATGTGGTGAGCTTTATGTCATTAACTGCACCTACATGGGAGGATGGGGGGAGTAAGGGTTGGGACTGAGGCAGTATAATATTAGAAATGAGCTTTGTAGGGCAGTATCAAGGTCCCAATACAAGATGGATATTATGGATATATAGAATATATGCACACAATAATATCAATATGAAAAAAAAGAGAAAAAATTTCCACTGACTGTCCCAATATAAATCAGTGCTAGAACAGCCTGCCTTCTCCCAGAGTGCATTCCCATTAGTGTAGGGAGAGATAGGGGGAAAGCCTGTTGACCCCTAGAGAGCTCACCTAGACCGGTGCATGGGAAAGACTGAAGTCCAGGGGAGAAAAACCCTCTACCTGGCAAGAGCTGGTCTCCAGAATAAAGAACGAAATAGGAAGCCAGATGTCTGCCCGCCCTCCTCCCCATGCACATCCCCCCTGTAGTACGGAGGGAGGGGGGAACCTGAGGACCACTAAGAGTCCACCTGAACCCACTTCTGGCCACCTGGGCTGGCACCCAGGGAAGGCCTGGAGTCAGAGGAAAAAGACAAGGATGGCTGGGGGCCTACCAAGCCTCCCAGCACTCCCCAGGCTAGGGAGAAAGGTTCTGGTATGGGGCCTCCCCAAAGCCCATACCTGGCAAGAGCTGGTCTCCAGAATCAAAAAGGAAACTGGAACCCAGATGGCTGCCTGCCCTCCTCCCCATGCACCTCCCTCTTGGAGTACAGAGGGAGGGGTGACCCTGAGGACCACTGAGAGTCCACCTGAACCCACTTCTGGCCATCTGGGCTAGCACCCTGGGAAGGCCTGGAGTCAGGGCAAAAAGACAAGAACGGCTGGGGTCCTGCCAAGGCTCCAAGCACTCCCCAGGCTAGGGAGAAAGGTTCTGGTATGGGGCCTCCCCAAACCCCATACCTGGCAAGAGCTGGTCTCCAGAATCAAAGAGGAAATCAGAAGCCAGATGTCTGCCTGCCCTCCTCCCCATGCACCTATCCCCTGAATAACAGAGGATAGGGGGAACCTGAAGACCACCAAGAGACCACCTGAAACCACTTCTGGCCAACTGGCTGACACCCAGGGAAGGCCTGAACTTAGGGGAAAAAGACAAGGACGGCTGGGGGCCTGCCAAGCCTCCCAGCACTCCCCAGGCTAGGGAGAATGGTTCTGGTATGGGGCCTCCCCAAAGCCCATACCTGACAAGAGCTGGTCTCCAGAATCAAAAAGGAAACCCGGAAGCCAGATGTCTGCCTGCCCTCCTCCCCATGTACCTGCCCCCTGGAGTACAGAGGGAGGGGAGAACCTGAGGACCACTAAGAGTCCACCTGAACCCACTTCTGGCCATCTGGGCTGGAACCCAGGGAAGGTCTGGAGTCAGGGGAAAAAGACAAGGACAGCTGGGGGCCTGCCAAGCCTCCCAGCACTCCCCAGGCTAGGGAGAAAGATTATGGTGTTTGGCCTCCCCAAACCCCATACCTGGCAAGAACTGGTCTCCAGAATCAAAAAGGAAACCGGAAGCTAGATGTCTGCCCGCCCTCCTCCCCATGTACCTCCCCCTTGGAGTACGGAGGGAGGGGGGAACCTGAGGACCACTAAGAGTCCATCTGAACCCACTTCTGGCCATCTGAGCTGTCACCCAGGGAAGGCCTGGAGTCAGGGGAAAAAGACAAGGATCGCTGGGGTCCTGCCAAGCCTCCCAGCACTCCTCAGGCTGGGGAGAAAGGCTCTGGTATGGGGCCTCCCCAAACCCCATACCTGGCAAGTGCTGGTTTCCAGAATCAAAGAGGAAACCAGAAGCCAGATGTCTGCCAGTCCTCCTCTCCATGCACTTCCCCCATGGAGTACGAAGGGAGGGGTGACCCTGAGGACCACTAAGTGTTCACCTGAACCCACTTCTCGCCATCTGAGCTGGCACCCAGGGAAGGCCTGGACTCAGGGGGAAAAGACAAGGATGGCTGGGGGCCTGCCAAGCCTCCCAGCACTCCCCAGGCTAGGGAGAAAGGTTCTGGTATGGGGCCTCCCCAAACCCCATACCTGGCAAGAACTGGTCTCCAGAATCAAAGAGGAAACTGGCAGATGTCTGCCTGCCCTCCTCCCCGTGCACCTCCCCCCTGGAGTATGGAGGGAAGGGGAAACCTGAGGACCACTAAGAGACCACCTGAACTCACTTCTGGCCCTATGAGCTGGCACCCAGGGAAGGCCTGGACTCAGGGGAAAAAGACAAGGACGGCTGGGGGCCTGCCAAGCCTCCAAGCCCTCTCCAGGCTAGGGAGAAAGGCTCTGGTATGGGGCTTCCCCAAACCCCATACCTAGCAAGAGCTGGTTTCCAGACTCAAAGAGAAAACCAGAAGCCAGATGTCTGCCTGCTCTCCTACCCATGCAACTCCCCTCTGGAATACGGAGGGAGGGGGTAACCTGAGGACCAGTAAGAGTCCACCTGAACCCACTTCTGGCCATCTGAGCTGGCACCCAGGGAAGGCCTGGAGTCAGGGGAAAAATACAAGGACAGCTGGGGGCTTTCCAAGCCTCCCAGCACTCCTCAGGCTAGGAATAAGGGTCCCGGTAAGCTCAGTTTTTCTGATCTGTTAGTTCAGTGTGAAAATTTCTAATTTCAGTTGATAAAACTTTTTGATGCTTAATTTTGCTCCAGTCAAGTTTATCGATACTTTTTTTTGAGCTCCCTGAACATTTTCCATAATTCTACTCTAAATTTCTTGAGAGGATACCTATTTGTTTCCTACTTTTTAGATTATTAGAGGAGCCATCTTGATACTTTTTTTTGAGCTCCCTGAACATTTTCCATAATTCTACTCTAAATTTCTTGAGAGGATACCTATTTGTTTCCTACTTTTTAGATTATTAGAGGAGCCATCTTGATTTCTGTAAATATGGGGGTGAACTGCAAAATTACTTTATTGGCCAGGCTGTAGATTGCTTTTTAAAATGTACAGAAGTGGAATTCATGGGTTACAAGATAAGCGCGGCCGCTCCACTTCGCTTTGCGGCCGCGTTTTGGGTGTGCATCCTGAAGAGGCTATAGTCCTTGGATGTAGGCAGGTTCAGCAGAGAAAAGGTAGAGAGCAAGGCCGCTGTGGTTTAAAAGTCTCTGGGTACCCAATCATGGCAGAAATTGGCCCCATGTGCGTTGGGTGGGGACATCTTACCGGGATGGGTTCTGAAGAGGCTATAGTCCTTGGATGTAGGCAGGCTCAGCAGAGAAAAGGTCTAGATCTGAGTCTTGCCTTGATAATAATCTCTAACATCAGTTGCAAGTAGGGGACAACTGAGCGAGGCTGTTTTTTATGTAAATACATCCATTCCAAAGGTCCTGCTTGTTGCATCAAGTAGTGAAAATTAACAGAAATATCTTTTCTTCTGGGATGAATCTTAAGAGAAATGATTTTTGTAATCTGCCCAAGAAAATGTCCAATTCATTTTTGGCAGCTGTTAAGTTTCTTGGGCTACCTAAGGCAGGGTCACCCTCCAACATTTTAAACAAATTAGACAACTCTGCATTTGGGATTTCTAGTGCAGGGCAGAGCCAATTTACATCACCTAAAAATCTCTGATAATCATTAAGCGATTTGAGGTTTTCTTTTTTGATAGAAATTTTTTGAGGATGTATTGATGTCCGGTCTAAAAAAAACCCCAAATATTGATATGGTGGCATTATCTGTATTTTTTCTAAAGCTATTTTTAGTTTTGATGTTTGTAAACAGTCAATAACATAAGAGTATAAGTCCTGTAAATCTGTTTCATTGTTCACTGTGAGCAAGATATCATCTGTATAATGAAATATCATGGCTTGAGGAAATTTTTCTCAAGCAGGGCTCAAAACCTTATCTACAAAAAACTGACACATTGTTTGGGAATTCAACATGCCCTGGGGGAGAATGGTCCATTGGAAACGTCAGCAGGGTTGGATGTTATTGTGAGAAGGAACTGAGAATGCAAAACGTTTTTTATCATCTGGTGAATAGGAATATGGCAGAAGCAGTCTTCAGATCAATTATAATTAGTGGCCATTCCTTTGGAATAACTACAGGTGATGGTAAAAACAGTCTTCAGATCAATTATAATTAGTGGCCATTCCTTTGGAATAACTACAGGTGATGGTAAGCCAGCCTGCAATTTGCCCATTGGTATCACGGATAGATTTACAGCTCTAAGATCCATCAAAATTCTCCATTTTCCGGATTTCTTTTTTATAGAAAATATAGGCAAATTCCATTGAGAAAAAGAAGGTTCAATATGTCCAAATTTTAGCTGTTCTTCCACTAATTCTCTCAGCACCTTAAATTTATCAGTTTTAAGGGCCACTGACCTGTCCAAATTGGTTCATCAGATTTCCATTTTATTTTTATTGGTGCTGGAGTATTTATGGTAGTGGTCCCTAAGAAAAATTTTGAGTTTTTAAATTAAGAGTAGGTTCAGGCTCTTCTGGAGCTAATATGATGTGGAATTCTGCCTTCCACTGTTTGTGTAGGTCATGGCCCCACAGGGATGGTGAAAATGGGCCCACGGGAGGTCTGATTATCACTTTTTGATTTTCTGGGTCGTAAAATATCATACTCCTTGTACTCAACAGTTAGGAGCTCAGGCCTTTTACTCCTTATAGTGAATACAGGATTTCCTAAAGAGGCCACTTTTCTGGCCATTCTTTATCAGAAATTACGGTAACCTGAGCACCCATATCTATCATGCCGTCAGAGGGTTGCCCTTCCAAGTGAAGTTTGATTATTGGGTGTTCATCTTTAAATTTAGTAACCAGAGCCACGATTGGGTTTTGAGCAGCACCTGAATATGTGCTTCCAAAACCTCCAATTCTAGTCTTATCTGAAGTCCCAAATTTGACATAATGCGCTATTACTATCTGGGCAATCACTTCTCCTTTTTTACAGGTTTATGTAACTGGTACAGTAATAACTACAATGATTTCTCCCATAGAATCTGACACCAGTGGTTACTGATATACCCTTTATGTTGAGGGAACTTCTGCCAAGAATCAAATCCATAGTATCTGGGGGTGGCAGGCCCACAATGCTAGTTTCTAACATGTAAGGGCATGCTCCTGGGTAAATTGTAATGTCCTCTGGGCATAATATGTCTAATCCGGTGTTCCCTGATGTGGCATGAATTAATTTCCTTATAGTGATAAATTTTCTTGAGCTAGGCTTGGAAGGATTATTGTCTGTGAACTTTGCCCCTGATTTGGTAGGGTCTGGGGGAAGGCCCTGTGGGCGTTTCCCTGTATCTTGTATGTGTGCCCTTGAGGAGCTAAATTTATAAGAAGACAGCAATTCCTTTTGATATGCCCCTGTTTTCCACAATGGTAGCAGACGATTTGCCTCCTGGGGATTGTGTTGAAACCTCTTCTTAGGTTATTAACAATGAGGTTTCCAGATCTGCAATCTTTTGCCCAGTGGCGATCCATTTTGCATTTTGGGCAAAGACCTGGTGTATGGAAAGTGCCCTGTCCCCGAGGGGAGTAAGGCATCATTCCCTTGGTAACTGGGAACGTTTGTACCAAGTTTAAGTGGGGTGGAGGTTGGGGTTCCCCAAAGTTATTCCGACAGGCATAAAGGAAATCATTGACATCTGCCTTTTCACTTAATGTATTCAATACTAATCTACAGGCCAAATTTGCATTATTATAAGCCAATGATTTTACTAGGAAGTTTCTCATCTCCTCATCTTCGACGTGTAACTTCAGAGCATCTTTAATTTACCTACAAACTCTGCATATAGCTCATAAGGGCCTTGGGTAACTTTTAAAAAGTTTTCTCTACAAATGCTGTTAGAATCAATTTTTTTCCATGATGAAAATGCAATATTCCTAATTAAATTTAAGATTTCTTTAGGTAAAGCTGCTTGTGTCTGAATATTTGCAAATTGATTTTCTGCCATCAATAATTCATATGATAGAATAACATCTGCTACTTGTTTTTTTGTACCATCCAGGCTATAATTTGGCTTTTATGCCTTCTGAATAGTACATTTCTCATTCCATTCACTGTTTAGAAGACAGGCATATTTCAGCGATTTTTTTTTAAATTATACAAAGTCCAAGATGAGTTATGATTCCAAAGTTTTAGTAACTTCACACTGTATGGTGATCTTAGACCATACCCTTTACATGTTTTTTAAACCGATCTAATTCTTCCATCTGATAGGGTACATAGTTAGAAACATTTACCCCATGTAAAGGGGATGAGACAGAATTAGCAAAATTGCTCTGAATAGATCTCTGAGGCCATAAGTGTGGTTCATCATCTGAATCTGCACTGTTGTGCGATTCAATTTTGTGAATAGAATCAGGCCTCGCTTCTGGAGGTTGATCATTGTCTGAGTCACTACTGTCATGTGATTCGCTAGAATCAGGCTTAACTTTCCGAGTTGTTTTTCTTCCAGCAAAAATTCCTATAATGTTGTGATATCCCGACAATGAGGAAAATGTGAACAACTTGACCTTAGAGCAGTTTAGCCTACCTTACCAGCTAACGACAAGACAAAACCAGAAGACGTGGCACCCTTTGGTAGGTCCAAAAGCCAAGATCGTGATTTACAGATGACTGGCTGCTAGAACCACGACCAGACTGTATACATCTTGGGATCAATAAAAAAGCCCTAGTCTAGGGTTTGAGGTAAGACCTGCACAATAAGCATGATCCCCAGTTCCAAAGGTCCGGCAGAGACAATTGTAATGGAAAAGGGCTTCTGGAAGCACAAAGAAAGACGCTATCCTAGATGCCATCCTAGATTCAGTGCAAAGACCAAGATCACCAACCACAGAAGATGGATTAAAATGGCACTGAGGTAACAGAACCCCTAGATTCACAAAGACTGACTTCACCATACGTCCCACCTCAGGATCTGTGCAGATACTGAGACCTCTAAACACAGAGCTCTGATTGTATCACCCTGGACAGAGCAGAAGTCTTCCACACACCAAAACAAAACAAAACAAAACAAACAAACAAAAAAAAAAAAACACCACCGGGAGAGTCATGATCCTGAGCAAAGACTAGAGCTGATCCCATGACAGTATACTCCAAGGACGGAGAAACCCCATATCGCATAGGGCAAGGGAATTCCTTTTTGAATGACCCCAATATTTACTGTGCCAGGGCAGGAGAGGAAAAAACAAAAATACAAAAAACACAAAACCTTGGATATTTTATATATTTTTATAAATATATATATTTATATATATTTTATATATATATATATAATCTTACCTTCATTTATTATTGTTATTATTATTTTTATTTACCTAGCTATTTTGATCGATTTCTCTGTTTGGATGTGATTATTGAAATTGTTGTCCCCAATTATTCTTATTTTTTTTCTCTCTTCCTTTCTCTTCTTTTGTTTTGTGCTATGCCATGTTTCTTATTTCAAGACCACGGCATGTTTTTTTGTTTGTTTGTTTGTTTTTAATCTGTTATTTGTGGTGCTTATTGATATAGCCGGAGTCCTCACTGGATATTTGACACTTCTTTTGGTACTGGTGGAGTGTTTCACCTTCTTTTTCTCATTCATTTCACAAATCGATGATGAGAACCTCTAGAAGGATTCTGCCCATTTTCGGGGTATTAGACTCTTACACCAGTTTATTTATTTTCTTTTTTTCAGACAAAACCACACAACTTGAACTAGCTAGCCCTGCCCCCACTTAGAGGGGGAAACAAGGGAGGCATCAAGACCAAACTGATGCAAGACTACTAAGTAGTAGGTTAGATACAGAGGGGACCACATATTCTAGCCGCCCTGGGGGTGAGGGAAGAGGAAATGGGAGGTAGGACAAAAACGGATGGGTAGGGAGGACAATTTGGAGATGGGAATCCCCCCTGGTTTTATGTAAATATGTACCTAAAATATTATTGTCAACAATATGTAAGCCACTATGATCAAAATAAAAATTATATTAAAAAAATTACAAAAAAAAACAAACAAAAAAACCCAAAAATAATTCCTATAATGTTGATGGTGGGTCTGCACCTTGGTCTGAATTTTCATCGGAAAGATTTCCTTATTATCCATACTGGTTTTAGCCTCACCATTTCTACACTTTCTATTTCCTAAATACCAGCCAATACCTATGCTCACAGTAAGAACATGAGCCAACAGAGAAATTCCATAAACTATGATGGCTGGAGACAATGCAATTTTCATTTGAAATATAGACTACAACCATCAAACTGCAGTGACTGTCCTTAGATCAAAACCAGTTAGTTTAAAAAAATGGAATAATCCACTTGTATAATAGAGAACCAATACATAAGCAAAAAGGTGGCAGATCCCACATGACTAACCATAGAAACCATTTAATTGTCAGCAGAGGAAATTTCCAATGAAGTATTTCACTTAGAGTTATTGAGGGTCCAGGTTCAGCCTGTCCGGGCACCATAATGTTGCAAGTCAGCCCCTGAAGAGGTTGACTGATGGAGGGATGGAGGATGAGGCCTTTCTCCTCTAGCTTGGACCACACATCTGTTACCCTGTTCAGTTGGTGGTTCTGAGTTGAATGCGGTGGGAAGAAAGCCAATGGGCAGTCAGGCTTCCAAAGAAAATAGCTCTTTATTCTGTGAAGAGGCCAAAGCCAAAAGGCCCAAGAATAGGCCCCAGGAAAAAAGCCCCTCACCTTCCACAGACCCTTGCTTTTATGCCCCAGAATCAGGTACCACCCAATGGTGGGAGCCGAATCAGGTACCATCCTAGGGTGGGAGCAGAATGCCAGGTCACAACCTAGAGTAGGGCACAATCACCAATCAGGTTAGGGTCAGTAACATAATAGTCCCATTAAAATGTTTACATTCAGAACAACTCCCAAATGCTGAACTCATGGATCACTCCTGGTGGGGCTCAGGGGAACAGTTCTGTGCTAGGGATCAAACCCAGACCAACTGTGTACAAGGCTAGTGCCTTAACCACTGCACTAGCTATCTGGGACTCTAATTCCAAAAGTTTAATTATATCTAATTTAAGGATAAGAAAGTTGAGATATACCATTATTTTTTTAGCTTTCGGGTCACACTTGGCAGCAGCGCTCAGTAGTTACTCCTGTCTCTGCACTCAGAAGTCACTTCTGGCAGGCATAGGGGACCATATGGAATGCTGGAATTTGAACCACTGTCCATCCTGGATTGGCTGCAAGCAAGGCAGATGCTCTACCGCTGCTGTGCTATCTCTCTGGCCCAAGGTATAAGCCATTTTAAATGACTTGTTCATCATTACAGTGCTAATGTATGGACATAGAATGCCAAGACTGTCTTACTTCAAAATTCAACTTAATCTCTTTACTAATAATTCTAGCTAATACAAGGCATTAAATGTTAAAGTATACAGAGAATTTCCATTGCAGTTAGTCTTGTATTTATAAGCCCAAATACTTCCTGGTAAGATATTCAAAAGTTTCTAAATGAAAATTATAATATGAAAAGAAGGTTTTGAGTTTGCTCTGATTCTAGTCAAAATTTCCATCCTCCTATCAACACTCCTTTGAGCGTGGAGGCTGGTATAAATATAATTATTGCTACTGTTTTTTTTTTGTTTGTTTGTTTGTTTGTTTCTGTCCATATAATCAGTATAGAACAGCAGCTTACCTGGAAAGTGCCACTGAATTTTAGGCTAAAGAATGAACCTAACATGGTCATTAATTCAAAATACCATCACTATATTGAAATGATACTGAGCCATCTATCCAATTCTTTTTATTAGAAGAAAAAAAAAAGAACTGAAATAGTCTTTCTAAGACTCACAGAGGCATGTGCTTCAGAGATGAACAGATTATTTTGCACGCGGATAAGAAAGTGGGGCAGGCAGATCTGCCTTTGTGCCAAATTAATGTGGCTCTTTGAAAGGTACCTGACACATTTTTATGCATAAGAATTCTTTAACTCAGAGTTATTTTATAAAATGAGATCTGTGCATGGAATATTTATTTCCATGAACACCCCATTTTCAGATGAGAAGGAAGATGTGTGCTAAGTGCAGGGCTCCATTTTTAGTTTGAGCATTTGCTGGCAAGAAGACATAGGCTAATCCATCAACTTCATTTTAGATTTTTCTGCCAGAGGTACATAAACCACGTTTTGGAAGGCAGGCCCCAGCTCTAGCCCCAGTTTAGCAATAACTTCAATTGTTGCCATGGCACAGCCCCTGCTCACAGCCTACTCAACAGTCTTTGCCCATCTTAGAGAGACTTATGCTGAACTTGCCTTATCCCTTAGCTCCTTCCTCCAGGCACCCTCTTCTCAAGGGCCGTCAAGGGTATCAGTGTTGCCTGAGCAAGCTTAGATTCACCTCCCAGGTACACTGCTTCTTCCCTGCTCTCGGAATGAGCTGATCTTCCCCAACCTTTGTAGACCTAGCACTTCATGAGGAGATACAGGCAGGTCAGACAGAAAGAGTGTTCCAATGGTCAGAGCCCTGGAAAGGTGAGGGCCAAGGCAAGTGAGAAGGGTGGCCAGGTTTATGCCTGCTCCCAACACCACTAGCTCCCCATAGCTCCCTGAGACTTGCATCTCTCCAAGGAGCACAGCCTGTATCTTTGGGCCAGCAAGTACCCCTTTTTGGCTCTGACAACTTTCTGATTTAAGGATAGTGTGTGTGTGTGTGTGTGTGTGTGTGTGTGTGTGTGTGTGTGTTCCGACTTCAGCTTCTATCATCAACTGTAAAAGTATCTTTACCTTTTATTTCGGGCCCGGAGAGATAGCACAGTGGCGCTTGCCTTGCAAGCAGCCGATCCAGGACCAAAGGTGGTTGGTTCGAATCCCGGTGTCCCATATGGTCCCCTGTGCCTGCCAGGAGCTATTTCTGAGCAGACAGCCAGGAGTAACCCCTGAGCACTGCCGGGTGTGACCCAAAAGCCAAAAAAAGTATCTTTACCTTATATTTTAAAACAACTCAAACACTGTAAAAATTCCCAATGTTTTTGAAATGAAGCATTTTACAGTAAGTAAACCTCCAAATATATTTTAGGGCTTGTGAGCCAAAAAACTCCATCATATAAGAAAGAAAAATTCCAACCACAGTCATTCATAGAAAGAACTTTCCAACAAACATACTTGAAAAAATACCCACCTGCACTCTCAGATACCCTAAATGATCTTTATAATGGAACACATGTTTGAAAAATCTGTGGGTCCAATCCCTAGATCCTCGACTCATGTTAAAAATTTCACCTGATCTTTGCTGTGCCTCTCTGTATTTTCTGAATACTTGAAGCTCTCCTCAGAGGCCTAGGGAGCACACCCCCCAAAAAACTGCACCCTGAAGCTACCCAGTGAGGGACTGAATAAAGTCTGGCTGTGGGAGTTGCCAGGCAGAGCTGAGCCCTTTGGCCTGTGAAGGCTCTGCCCGGCTGTGTCTTTGAGGACTCTGAGAACTTCAAGGGAAATATTTGCTGTACCTGTCTGTCTTTCCTGAATACTTGAAGCTCTCCTCAGAGGCTTAGGGAGTGCACCCCCCCCAAAACAAACAAACAAACAAACAAACAAACAAAAAAACAAACTGCACCCGGAAGCTGCCCAGCAAGGGAGTGAGTAAAGTCTGGCTGTGGGGGTCACCAGGCAGAGCTGATCACTCTGGCCTGTGGAGGCTCTGCTCTACTGTGCCTTTGATGACTCTGAGGACTTCAAGGGAAACCTTTGCTGTGCCTATATGTCTTTCCTGAATACTTGAAGCCCTCCTCAGAGGCCTAGGGAGCGCACCACCAAAAAACTGCACCCTGAACCTGCCCAATGAGGGAGTGAGTAAAGTTTGGCTGTGGGGGTCGCCAGGAAGAGCTGAGCGCTCTGGCCTGTGAAGGCTCCACCCTTCTGTGCATTTGACTAATCTGAGGATTTCAGGGAAATCTTTGCTGTGCCTGTCTTTCTTTCCTGAGTACTTGAAGCTCTCCTTAGAGGCCAACGTTGCACACACCCAAAAAACTGTCACCTAGAGGCCATGCACTCTTTCTAATCATGAACCCCACCACAACACAGAGAAAAAAATCACACCACAATCATGACAATGCAGAAATATCACAGGCAAACAACATGCACAGAGAATGAAGATGATAGCTCAGATGACCCAAAAAATTCCAACCATCTGATTAACCTCTCAGATAAAAAGTTTAGAATAGAAATATGGAAGATGTTTGTAGATCTCAAAGAAAGCATAGATCGATCTGAACAGAACACAAAGACAGAAATCAGAAAACTCCAAACTGAATTAAAAGATCTGAAAAACATGGTAGCTCAACTGAAAAACTCAATGGATGGCCTCTACAGCAGGGTAACAGCAGCTGAGGACAGAATCAGTGTGCTGGAAGATGAGATGCAGAAAAAACTTAACACAGCAGAAGAAATTGGAAAAGAACCTTAAGACAAATGATCAGGCAATGGAAAAAGTACTCAAGAAATGTGAACAGATAAAAATAGAAGTCTTTGATAAACTCAACAGAAACAACATAAGAATCATTGGAGTCCCAGAGACCTAGGTAGGAGATCTCCAGGAAGAATCAACTGTCAAAGACATCATCAAAGAGATACTCCCAGAGTTAAAGACAACATGCAATCAAAACCTGCATGCCCGAACAGTACCAGCTAAAAGAGACACAAAGAAAAACACCCCAAGACACATCCTCGTTACCGTGACAAATCCCACAGGTAGAGACAGAATACTAAAAGCAGCAAGATCAAAAAGAAAAATTACATTCAAAGGAGAATCCCTAAAACTTACAGCAAACATGTCACAAGAAACTTTCAAGGCCAGAAGACAGTGGTGGAATATTGTGACAAGACAGAATGAATTGGATGCCTCACCAAGAATATTGCACCCAGCCCAACACAGGTTCATGTTTGAAGGAAGAATACATAGCTTCATAAATAAACAACAGCTCAGAAACTTCACAGGTGATGAACCAGTATTAAAGGAAAAATTGACAGGTCTACTCTAAGAGAGGGAGACCAACAAACACAGCAAACTTATTTACAAAGATGACATTAAATCCTATGACAATCATCTCCCTCAATGTCAGTGGACTAAATTCACCAATTAAAAGACACAGAGTGGCAAAATGGGTCAAAAAGATGAATCTAACCTTCTGATGCCTACAAAAAATACATATGAGTAGCCAGAACAACCATAGACTCAAAATCAAAGGCTGAAGGAAAATCATCCAAGCAACCAACACCCTCAAAAAAGCTGGGGTGGCCATATTAATTTCTGATGACAACAACTTTATACTCAGAAAAGTGGTAAGGGACAAACATGGACACTACGTACTAATCAAGGGATAAGTGCAACAGGAAGAAATCAGACTATTAAACATATATGCACCCAATGAGAAACTAGCAAATTGTCTAATACAATTACTGACAAATATGAAAAAAGAAATCAATAATTACACAATAATTGTGGGAGATCTCAACACGGCCCTATCAACACTTGAATGGTCAACCAGACTGATACCCAACAAAAACATACTAGCCCTGAAAAGAGTAATGGAAGAAAGAGGACTAGTAGATACATATAGGACACTCCATCCCAAAAAACATGGATACACATTCTTCTCCAATGTACATGGATTATTCTTCAGTATAGACGACATGCTGACACATAAAACATACCTCCATAAAATCAAGAGAATGGAAATCTTGCAGGCTACCTTTGCTGACCACAAGGCTCTAAAATTAGATGTAAACTACAAAGCCACACAGAAGATAAACTTTAACAATTGGAAATTAGACACCCTGCTAGTGAACAACCAGTGGGTCCGAGATGAAATCAAAAAGAAAAAACAAAACTTTCCTGGAAACAAATGATAATAAAGACACAAACTACCAGAATCTATGGGACACAGCAAAAGCGGTCCTGAGAGAAAAATTTATAGCTCTACAAGCACACATCAGAAAGGAAGAAGGCGCTTACTGAATAACTTAATGATGCAGCTCAAAAAAATAGAAAATAACCAACAAAAGAAACAAAAAATAGGGAGACAGAAGGAAATAACAAAGCTGAAAGCAGAACTCAATGAAGTGGAAAACCAAAAAACAATCTGAAAGATCAATGAAAGCAGAAGTTGGTTCTTTGAAAAAATAAACAAGATTGATAGACTATTGGCAAAAAAAAAAAAGAGAGAAATCTGATAGCCCATATTAGAAATGAAAAGGGGGAGATCATGACGGATATTGCAGAGATCTAACGGGTAATCAGAGACTACTTTGAGAAACATTAAGCTACTAAACATGAGAACCTAGAAGAAATGGAAAAATTCTTGGACACTTATAACCTTCCACATTTAAGTAAGGAGGATATAGTATATCTAAATACCCCATCACTACTGAGAAAATTGAAACTGTAATCAAACATATGCCCAAAAAGAAAAGCCCAGGCCCAGATGGCTTTCCTAATGAATTTTTTCAAATCTTTCAAGAGGAGCTACTACCAATGCTAGCCAGGCTCTTCCATGAAATTGAAAAAACGGGAACACTCCCAAAAAGCTTTTATGAAGCCAACATCACCTTGATACCAAAACCAGACAGAGATGCTGCCAAAAAAGAAAATTACAGACCAATATCCCTGATCAATGCTGATGAAAAGATTTTCAACAAAATCCTGGCAAATAGGATCGAATGCATCATGAAGATGATCATACACTATGACCCAGTAGGTTTCATCCCAGGAATGCAAGGATGATTTAACATCCATAAATCTATCAACATCATACACAACATCAACAAGAAGAAAAATAAAAATCACATGATCATATCAATAGATGCAGAGAAGGCATTTGATAAGGTCCAACACCCATTCTTGATCAAAACTCTCAGCAAGATGGGAATGGAAAGAACCTTTCTCAATCTAGTTGAAGCCATCTACCACAAGCCAATGGCAAAAATTATCTTCAATGGAGAAAAACAAAAAGTCTTTCCTCTAAATTCTGGTACCAGCAAGGCTGTCTGCTCTCACCACTTCTTTTCAACATAGTACTGGAAGTTCTTGCTATAGTGATTAGACAAGAAAAAGATATCAAGGGAATCCAGATAGGAAAGGAAGAATCAAGCTCTCATTGTTTGCAGAGGACATGATACTCTAATTAGAAAGCCCTAAAGACTCTACCAAAAAGCTTCTAGAAACAATAGACTCATATAGCAAGGTGGCAGGCTACAAAATTAACACACAGAAATCAATGGCCTTTTTATACACCAATAATGAGAAGGAAGAGAAGGAAGTCAAGAAGGCAATCCCATTCACAATACCACCACACAAACTCAAACCACAAATATTTGGTCAAGTCAACTTGACCAAAGACGTTAAGGAACTATACAAAGAAAACGATAAAGCCCTGCTCCAAGAAATGAGAGGATACACGGAAATGGAAACACATACCCTACTCATGGGTTGGCAGGATTAACATAATTAAAATGGTAATACTCCCCAAAGCATTATACAGATTTAATGCGATCCCCTTAAATATACCCATGACATTCTTCAAAGAAGTGAATCCAACACTTATGAAGTTCATCTGGAACAATAAACATCCTCGAATAACTAAAGCACTCCTAGGAAAAAGGAAAATGGGAGGCATTACTTTCCCCAACTTTAAACTGCACTACAAAGCAATAGTTATTAAAACAGCATGGTATTGGAATAAAGACAGACCCTCAGATCAGTGGTATAGGCTTGAGTTTTCAGACATTGTCCCCCAGACATACAATCACCTAATTTTTGACAAAGGAGCAAGAAATCCAAAGTGGAGCAGGGAAAACCTTTTCAACAAGTGGTTCTGCAGAACTGGTTAGCCACTTGCAACAAAGCGAACATAGATCCCCCAGTTAACATCATGCATGAAGGTAAAATCCCAATGGATTAAAGTTCTTTGTATCATAAGGTATATAGAACAACACATAGGTAAAAATCACTCCATGATATTGATACTAAAGGCATCTTCAAGGAGGAAACTGCATTTTCCAAACAAGTTGAAGCAGAGATAAACAGATGGGAATATATTAATGTTAGAAGCTTCTGCACCTCAAAGGAAATAGTGCCCAGATACAAGATCCACCCACCTTGTGGGAGAAACTATTCACCCAATACCCATCAGGTAAAGGGCTAATATCTAAAATATACAGGTCACTGACAGAACTTTACAAGAAAAAAATCTAATCCCATCAAAAAATGGGGAGAAGAAATGGACAGACACTTTGATAAAAAGAAATACAAATGGCCAAAAGGCACAAGAAAAAAAATGCTCCTCGTCACTGATCATGAGGGAAATGCAAACCAAAAAACAATGAGACACCACCTCACACCACAGAGATTGGGGCACATCACAATGAATGAGAACAATCAGTGCTGGCGGGGATGTGGAGAGAAAGAAACTCTTATCCACTGCTGGTGGGAATGCTGTCTAGTCCAACCTCTATGAAAAGCGATATGGAGATTCCTCCAAAATCTGGAAATTGAGCTCCCATTCTATCCAGATATTCCACTCCTAGGGATATATCCTAAAAACACAAGAATACAACACAAAAACCCCTTCCTCACACCTATATTTATTGCAGCACTATTCACAATATCCAGGCTCTGGAAACAAGCAAGATGCCCTTCGACAGATGAATGGCTAAAGAAACTGTGGTACATATACACAATGGACTATTATGCAGCCGTCAGGAGAAATAAAGTCATGAAAATTTCCTATATATGGATGTACATAGAATATATCATACTGAGTGAAATAAGTCAGAGGGAGAAAGAGACGCAGAATAGTCTCACTCATCTACGGGTTTTAAGAAAAATAAAAGTCATTTTTCAACAATACTCAGAGACAATGAGAGGAGGGCTGGAACTTCCAGCTCACTTTATGAAGCTCACTACAGAGTTTAGAGTAGAGTTATAGAAATAACTACACTGAGAACTACCATAATCATGTGAATGAATGAGGAAACTTGAAAGCCTGTCTAGAGTACAGGTGGGGGTGGGGTGGGATGGAGGGAGATTTGGGACATTGGTGGTGGGAATGTTGTACTGGTGAATGGGGGTGTCATTTACATGACAGAAACCTAATCACAATTATATATGTAATCAAGATGTTTAAATAAAGAAAAAAATTTTTCACCTGACTACAAACACCCTGCTTAACCTTTTCTGAAAGCACTAGAAAACAAGTTTATATGACTTCTTTGCCTTTCTTTAATTAGGCAGCTGATACAATCTTGCTAAACTCACTCTTCTTCAGATAAAATTCTTTCAGTGCTTTCATTGCAATTTCTGTCAGAAGATGCCCATGTTTGATTGGTGCAACAGAGTGCATTTCCAATATTGCTCCAAACCCTGGTGCATATCAGGACACCAAAATGACTCAATGCTCATTGATATTCCCTGCCTTTGTTTTTTCTTGAAATTGCATTCACTTTTTTTCATCTGACTGAAAAAGCACTTTGGGTACCCATACTCAAAATTTGGTTAGGATGGTCTTATCTAGGTCCAACTACCCATTTTTGTTAAAACTCTCATCAAGATGGGGATGAAAGAAACTTATTTCTATATATTTAAGGCCATCTACCACAAATGAACAGCAAATTTTATCCTCAATAGAGAAAAACTTAAAGCCTTTCTTCTAAAATATGGTACAAGACAAGACTGTCCTCTATCACCACTTCTATTCAACATAGTACAAGAAGTACTTGCTATAGCAATCAGGCAAGAAAAATATAACAAGGGCATCCAGATAGAAAAGGAAGAAGTCAAGCTCTCCATTTGCAGATGACATAGTATATTTAGAAAATCTTAAAGACTCTACCAAAAGCTTCTAGAAACAATAGATTCATATAGCAAAGGGGAAGGCTACAAAATTAACACACACAAAAATCAATGGCCTTCTTATACACCAATAATGATAGAGAAGAAATGGGCATTTAAAAAACCCTATTCACATTAATGTCACACAAAGTGAAATATCTTGGAGTCAACTTAACTAAAGAAGTGAAGGATCTATACAAAGAAAACAACAAAAGCCTACTTCAAGAAATAAGAGAGGACACATGGAAATGGAAACACACACACTGCTCATGGATTGGAAGGATTAACATCATTAAAATGTCAGTACTCCCCAAAGCATTATACAGATTTAATGCAATTCCTTTAAAGATATTTATGACATTCTTTAAAAAAGTGGATCAAACACTCGCAAAATTTATTTGGAAAAATAAACACCCACAAATAGCTAAAGCAATAGTTGGTAAAAGGAATATGGAAGGCATTACTTTCCTCAATTTTAAACTGTATTACAAAGCAATAATTATCAAAATAGCATGGTATTGGGATAAAGACATACCTTCAGATCAGTGGAATAGACTTGAGCACTCAGACAATGTTCCTTAGGCATACAATCAACTAATATTTGATAAAGAGGCAAGAAATCCAAAATGGAGCAAAGAAAGTCTCTTCAACAAGGGGTGTTGGCACAACTGGTTAGCCACTTACAAAAACATGAACTCAGACCCCCAGCTAACACCATGTATGAAGTTAAAATCTAAATGGATTAAAGACCTTGATATCAGATCTGAAACCATAAGGTATATAGAACAACACTTAGGCAAAACACTCCATGATATTGAGACTAAAGGCATCTTCAAGGAGTAAACTGCATTCTCCAAACAAGTGGAAGCAGAGATAAACAGTTGGGAATATATTAAGCTGAGACTCTTTGGTACCTCAAAGGATATAGTGCCTAGGATACAAGAGCCACCTACTGAATGGGAGAAATTTATTACTCTATAACTATCAGATAGGGGCTAATATCCAAAATATACAAGGCATTGACAAAACTTTACAAGCAAAAACATCTAATCCCATTAAAAATGGGAAGAAATGAACAGACACTTTTTTAAAGAAGAAATACAAATAGCCAGAAGACACATGAAAAAAAAAATGCTCCACATCACTAATCATCAGGAAGATGCAAATTAAAGCTACAATGAGGTAACATCTCACACCAAAAAGATTGGCACACATCACAAAGAACAAGAACAAGCAGTGCTGTGGTATTGTGTAGAGAAAGAAACTCTTATTTACTGCTGGTAAGGAATGCCATCTAGTAGCTTTTATTGAAAACAATATGGATGGGGCCGGAGAGATGGCATGGAGGTAAGCCGTTTACCTTTCATGCAGAAGGTCATCGGTTCAAATCCCGGCATCCCATATGGTCCCCCATGCCTGCCAGGAGCAGTTTCTGAGCACAGAGCCAGGAAAAACCCCTGAGCACTGCTGGGTGTGATCCAAAAGCCACAAAAAAAAAACAACAACAAAAAAACAACAAAAAAAAAAACAATATGGGGAGTCCTCAAAAAACTGAAAAGCTGACCAATGATGCACTCCCAGGGATATACCACTCCTAGGAATATACCCTATGAACACAAAATTACAATACAAAAATGCCTTCCTCACACCTATATTAATTGCAGTGCTATTGACCATAGCCAGACTCTGGAAAAGACCAAGATGCCTTTTAACAGCTAAAGAAGCTGTGGTACATATACACAATGGAATATTATGCAGCCATCAGGAGAGATTAAGTCATGAAATTTTTCTATATATGGATATATATGGAATGATTATGAAATAAGTCAGAGAGAGATAGACACAGAATAGTCTCACTCATTTATGGGTTTTAAAATAAAAAGTAAAGACATTTCTGTAATAATTCCAGAGACAATAGAGGGAAGCAATGAAGGACCGGCCCACAATATGAAGCTCTCCACAAAGAGAATGCTGTTAGGGAAATAGCTACACTAACAACTAGCATGACAAAGCTATTTAATGAGAGAAGTAGAATGCCTGTATCAAATACTGGCAGGGGTGGGGTAGGATGGAGATAGGGGGCATCGGTTGTTGCAATGTTGCACTGGTGGTTCTGTTTATGACTGAAACCCAACTACAATCATGCTTGTAATAATGGTACTTAAATACAGATTTTATAATAAAAAAATCTTGTTTGAAGATCAATTCCATGGCTAGTATATAGTCCTCCTTTAATCTGATACACAATTTCCAGATGTCCAGGGATTTATAAAATGTCTTTTTGTTTTTGTTTTTGGGTCACACTCGGCAGCACACAGGGGCTCCTCCTGGCTCTGTGCTCAGAAATTGCTCCTGGCAGGTACAGGGGACCATATGGAATGCCAGGGATTGAACCTGGGTCCCTCACGTTCAAGGCAAATGCCCTATCACTGTGCTATCTCTCCGGCCCTGCTAAAATTGTTGCATATAACTTAATTTGTAATAATTTCAATTTTCTGAGAATTTATTTTTCATAAAGAATAGTTAAGCCGGGGCCCGGAGAGATAGCACAGCGGCGTTTGCCTTGCAAGCAGCCGATCCAGGACCAAAGGTGGTTGGTTCAAATCCTGGTGTCCCATATGGTCCCCTGCGCCTGCCAGAAACTATTTCTGAGTAGACAGCCAGGAGTAACCCCTGAGCACCGCCAAGTGTGACCCAAAAACCAAAAAAAGAAAGAAAGAAAAAGAAAGAAGAAAGAAAGAAAGAAAGAAAAGAAAGAAAGAAAGAAAGAAAGAAAGAAAGAAAGAAAGAAAGAAAGAAAGAAAGAAAGAAAGAAAAAAAGAAAGAAAGAAAGAAAGAAAGAAAGAAAGAAGAAAGAAAGAAAGAAAGAAAGAAAGAAAGAAAGAAAGAAAGAAAGAAGAGAAAGAAAGAAAGAAAGAAGAAAGAAAGAAAGAAAGAAAGAAAAAGAAAGAAAAGAAAGAAAGAAAGAAAGAAAGAAAGAAAGAAAGAAAGAAAGAAAGAAAAGAAAGAAAAAAGAATAGTTAAGCCAAACGTATTTCCCTTGTCAGGGCATGTCTAAGCTCACCAGTTATATGCTCAGATTTTTCTGGTGGGTAGAACTAATTTAACCCCCATGGGGTTCCTCAAAAGGCCTGCTGTGGACGCCTTTTTCCCCTGCATGGATGGTTGAGGAATTTCCAAAGAGATGCCTGGCATTACATTTTCAGCCAGTATTTGATTATCTCTCCTTTGTCTATATCAGGCAAAATAATAGCCTCTATCAAATAATTTGGCTCAGAAATTCCAGCACCAAAGTTTATTTGAGAACCCTGTTTTCTTGATATAGTCATCCCTAAAAGCAAAGACAATTTTTCTCTCCTTTTCAAATATGTCCTTTGCAGCTGCAGCTTCTGGCAATCAAGGGCATAACCAGAATACAGATTTTGACTTTTGACCCTTCTTTAGAAATATGGAAGCTCATTCCTGGGGATTTGGTACCTCCCTTCATTTAACCTCTAAAACAATAGAGTCCAGCCTAGAAAGACCAAGTTTCTAGATATTTCCCATTTTCTCCTAATCCTGATTTTGCATTTAAAGCAAGTTTGCTAAGAGTTAACCTTGAACTGTGACCTTCTCTCTTGTAACTTAAAATTTTTAGTCACACCCATAGCATAACTTAGGCATTGTTATTGTTGTACTAGGCTTTGTGATTACAATTATTCTTACCTGTGGCTAATTTTACCCCTATAAATTCCCCTGCTCAAAAAATTAAACTTGTCACACTCCTGCCAGAAACGTGTTGACCCTGCATTCTCCGTGTGGTTTCATTTATTTCATATTTCATATTTGGCTGCTTGTGCTCCTGCTTTTCTATTGTGTAGTGCTATGACCCACGAGAATTGCTGAGACACAGGATGTCCATAGCATTCCCTCTTTGTTAACATTTAATTTTAAATAATTTATCTATTTATTTACTTATTTATTCTCTAGAAATGGCCAGAGTAAAATACAGCAAGTAGTGCGTTTGCATGGCAGGCTACTAACATGGGTCTTATCCCAGAAACCTCATAGAATTTCGTGAGTGATCCATGTCAGATGTGATTTATTACTACAGATAAAGGAGGAAAGCCTGAACACCCCAGGAGTGGTCAAATATTTTTTCTGGAAGATTTTTATATTTCTGAATATAAAATAATGTTGATTTAAATACCATCTAGATAATACAAGTATTTAATTTAAAATACAGCTACCAATGTTCTAACAGTGTGCCTCATACTACCACCACCCTCTGCCTCCCACCCAGTATAACCAGGACCATTTTAAGTTTAGATCATTGACATGCGGTCTCTTGATTCCATTGTTGATTGTGGCTTGGATATTTGATTCTGTCCTTTTTCTCCACCTGAGACTGCTTGGCCTTAGCTCCCATCAATTCATATTTGTGATTCTCCCCCTCCACTAAATTTCTTTCCTTCTCCTCGCTATACTCAGACCAAGGGTGCTTGAGAAACTCTCATTTGGATCATTGCACAGACTCTGAAGTTCCTTTAGCCCTCAGGATGATGGGACTTCAAAAGTGGCTGAAAGCCACACTTTACTGTTCCAAAATATACAGAGTAATGAAACGTTCATTTCATGGGAACTTAGTCAAGTGGTTCCATCTAAGTCTCAAGAAGAAGAGATACATGTTTTTCTTTTCTTTTGTGTTTATGTGCCACACACAGCAGTGCTCAGGGGAGACTCCTGGCTCTGTACTCAGCAAGTCCTCATCATCTGATTGACCAAATGGGATGCTAGGAATTGAATCTGGATCTGCTGTATGCAATGCAAAGGCCCTCCCCACTACACTATGGCTCTATCTTTGAAGAATTTGATTTTCATACCAGAATGAACAAATTCATTTCCTACATAGGATTTAATAGTTTCTTGCAGTTGTTTTCAACATCAAAGGTGAAGTGAAGGTTGTATCAGAATCATATGACACTTTTCAAACCTTACACACACATTCTCTTCTTTCAACAGACCCATTTGGCTTCCCAAGCTTTTGGCACATTCTGCCTGTGCTGTGAAGTGTGCACAAAATCTGCCACTGGGATCAATGATTGTTTCAGTGGTCCTCAAACTATGGCTCATGGGCCACATATTGTATTTGTATCTGTTTTGTTTCTTCATTGCAAAATAAGATATATGCAGTGTGCATAAGAATTCATTCATAAGTTTTGATTTTACTATAGTCAGACCCTCCAATGGTCTGAGGAACAGTGAACTGGCCCCTGTTTAAAAAGTTCGATGAATGGCTGTTTCTTGGAGATTCTGAGATGGAATATGGTTGATAAGATGCAGTTTTTTTAAGTATATTTAAGCACCTTGATTATAGACATGATTATAGTTGGGTTTCAGTCAGATAAAGAATACCCCTCTTCACCAGTGCAACATTCCCATTACCAATGCCCCCATTTTTCTTCTCCCCCAGCTGTATCCAAAATAAGGCTTTCTACTACTAACCTCATTCATTCACATATTATGATAGTTGTCAGTATAGTTATTTCTCTAACTGCATTTACCACTCTGTGTGGTGATCTTCATATTGTGAGTTGATCCTTCCAGCCCTCATCTCTATCGTCTCTGGACATTATTACAATAATGTCTTATTTTTCTTAAAATCTATAGATGAGTGAGACTATTCTGTGTCTATCTCTCTCCTCTGACTTATTTTATTCAGCATAATAGATTCCATGTCCATCCATCTATAGGAAAATTTCACGACTTCTTTTCTGATGACTACATAATAATATTGAAGATATACAAGGGACTGACAGAACCTAACAAGAAAAATATCTAACCCCATCAAACAATGGGGAGAAGAAATGAACAATTTCTCAAAGAACAAATACATATGGCAAAAAGGCACATGAAAAAATGCTCCTCATCACTAATCATCAGGGAGATGCAAATCAAAACAATGAAGAGTTACTATCTCACGCCACAGAGACTGGCACACATTACAAAGAACAAGAACAATCTGTACTGGCAGGGATGTGGAGAAAAAAGAACTCTCATTTACTGCTGGTGGGAATGCTATTTAGTCCAGTCTTTATGGAAAACAATATGGAGATTCCTAAAAAGTTGAACTCCCATATGATCCAGCGATACCACTTCCAGGGACATGAAAATACAATTCAAAGGTGCAGGTGCAGTTCTTTGTTTTAGAGTGATGCTTCTTGACAGCGCTTTTGGTGTTCAGGGATTCCTACAGTGAATCAGTCTTCAGAGTGCTGGGCATTTGAGTGGAACTCAGTAGTCTTCACCCCAGCCCATGGGTTGCCAGAGTGGAAAAGCTGATAACCACTGACCTGCAGCCTGGGTGGAACCTTCAAGTCTGACCACTGCCGGGCAGGACACAGCACCAGTGGGTGCAGAAAGTGTGTCAAATATTGCTTTCAGTTCCCTGATCTTGTCCATCACTTCTCTGCTCACAGTAATGCTGGTTAAAACTTACCTTCAAGGTAAAATTCTAAAGTTTATGCACATCAACTCTTTTGTTTGTTTGTTTGTTTGTTTTTGGATCAACCCGGCAGCGCTCAGTAGCTATTCCTGGCTCTATGCTCAGAAATCGATCCTGGCAGGCTCAGGGGACCACATGGGATGCCGGGATTCCAACCACCGTCCTTCTACATGGAAGGCAAATGCCCTACCGCCATGCTATCTCTCCAGACCCACACATCAACTCTTGGGAACTCTTTGGAAGCTGATGGTTAGTTGCCGGATTTTTTGATGAATAGAATGTATAGTGACCTTAGCCATTTGGCTTGTGATATGGTTAAAGAGAAGATCTGGTTTACCCACTTCTCCAGCCAGCAATGAGTGTGGAAGCATGAAAGAGAGTTGAGTTACTCATTTTTCTGCCTGTTAGAAATGATAATTTGTTCAGAAACTGCAGGATTTTTCAGAAGAATTCTGCTTTTTAGTACAATAGCCAACATGTCCTTGAAATAACAGAATATGTTAACAGAATCCTTTGAAGTTGCTTAACTTGGGACAAAACTCCAGGTACCAACTCTGATTCCCTCACATACTTAATCTAGGACATTTGATACCCAGGTATGATCTGGGAGATCTGGTTCTCCCTGTTCAGTGTGTGATCTGAGGGCTTCTCCCTCAGTTCCTATTTCTCTCCTGGCTCCTCTGGAGCAGTCTGGCTTTTCTTATATGTTGTTACTCAATTGTTCCAACACCATTTGTTGAAGAGACTGTCTTTATTCCATTTTAATTTCTTGGCTCTTTTATAAAGATTAATTGACCTTATATTTGTCAGTTTGTCACTGGATATTCTATTCTGACAAATTGGTCTAAAACTCTGTCTTTGTTCAAATAATATGCTGTTTTAATCACTATGACTGTAGTAGAGCTTCAAGAAAGATTCCTCCAAGTTTCTTGTTTTTCAATATGGATTGGGCTATCATAAGTCTTTTAGAATTCCACACAAACTTTATAATAATTTTTTCTTAGTCTATTAAGAATTTTATCAAAATTTCGGGGCTGGAGAGATAGCATGGAGGTAGGGCATTTACCTTGCATGCAGAAGGACAGTGATTCATGCCGGCATCCCATATGGTTCCCCTAAGCCTGCCAGGAGCAATTTCTGAGCATAGAGCCAAGCTGCTAGGTGTGACCCAAAAACCAAAAACAAATTTTTTTTATCAAAATTTGGATAGCGATTGCCTTCAATCTATATGGTAGTGTGAGTTAAGATCGTTATTTTGATATATTGATTCTTCCAATCATGAGCATGGAATGTTTTTTCTGCTGCAGGTGTCTTGCATCTTAGGCATCTCAGCATCTCTGTTGGGAGCAAAATCACTTCACGAGAAGAAAAACGGGTATCACCATTGGCCCTAATATGAAAAGATAAAATTAATGATGCCACACAAAGAGTATGTGGGGGTCTCACACGTTTTCTGGCAGGATGCGACAAGTTTAATTTTTTGAGCAGGGGAATTTATAGGAGTAAAAACTAGCCATAGGTGTAGAGGAGAATAATTATAATCACAAAGCAAAGTACAGCAGTGACAATACCTAAGCTATGGGTGTGACTGTAAAAATTCTAAGTTACAAAGGAGAAAGTTACAACTTAAGGCAGCTCTTTGCAAGCTTACTCTCAAATGCAAAATCAGGATTAGGAAGAAGTAGGGAAATATCTAGGAACTTGGGTCTTCACTGAGCTGGGCTCTATTGTTTTTAGAGGTCAAGTAAAGGATGAAGCCAAATCCCCTAAAATGTGTTTTTCATATTTCTAAAGGAGAGTCAATAGCCCAGAGATCTGCATTCGCCCTTGATACCCAGAGACTGCAGCTACAAGGACATATTGAAAAAGAGAAAAAACATTGTCTTAGGTAATCATTAGTGCTGGCATGTCCCTGAGCCCAATTACTTGATAGAGGCCACAATTTTGCCTGATATTTACAAAGGATAGCCAAACAATGACCGAAAATGTAATGCCAAACATCTCTTAGGAAATTCCCTCAACCATTCACGTCAGCGGGAAAAAGGTATCCACAGAGGGCCTTTCGAGGGAACCCTGTGGGGTTATTTCAGTTCGTCACCGCCAGGAAAATCTGAGGTGACATCTGGTGGCTGAGCTCTTCTAAAGGTTTTATGTATGCGTGTGGCAGTTTTCTATGTTGATAGGTCTTCAATTTTTTTCAAAAGTGTTATAAAGTTTTCGTGGTTATAGGTCTCTTACCTCTCTGTATTAGGCCTGATTTCTAGGTACTTGGAATGTTTTGAACACTATTTTAAATAGATAGACTCTTTGGTCGCTTTCCTCTCTCTGAGTTGTTTTTGTATAAAGAATACAATTCTCTCTGTGTATTGATCTTTGCTGCTTGCTATTTTTCTGCATTGGTTTATTGTTTCTAAGGAGATTTTTCTGTGGACTCTTTGGGATTCTTTGATGTACATATCATGTTGTCTGCAAATACAGATAGTTTGACTTCCTCATTCAATCTTCTATTTGGATTTCTTTGGTTTCCTTTTATTGTCTAATTGCTATTCTGGGCTTCTAAGACTATGTTGAATAAGAGTGACTACAATGTACCTTCTTGTACAGTGGCCTGCTTAGTTGAACTATTTTCAGTTTTTACCATTAGGAAAATATTGTTATGCTATAATGTTTATTTAGATAGCTATTACTATCTTGAGGAAGATTCCTTCCATACATATTTTGCTGAGGGTTTTAATCATGAATTGGGTGTTAGATTTTGTCAAATAGGTTTCTCTGCATCAATTGATATGAACATTGTGTTTTATTCTACCTTATTACCTGATGTCCCATTGATTTGCATATATAATTTAAGCATCCTTTCATTCCTGTGATGAAATCAACTTGGCTATGCTATAAATTAATTTGATGTGTTTGTTTGTAATAGTTTTGCTAACTGTTTTTTAAGATTTTTGCATCAATGTGATTGGGTTTGTTGTTTTCTTTCTTGTGTGGTTATCTCCTGTTAGCTTTGGTAACGAGCATGATGTAAGCTTCATAGAAGGTAATTAGGGAGAGTTTCCATCTCTTCAACATTTTGAAAGTGTCTAAAGATTTATGGTAGTAACTCTTCTCTAAATGTTTATTAAACTCAGGCCATAGACACACCTATTCCAGCCAGGAGCAAGCAAGAGTGACAGACGCTGACATCCAAGACTCCAGTAAGTGTAAGGGGCATCATCGGTCTGGAGAGGTACTGGAGGGGGTACCTTCTGGCCTTTCCAGGGAATGGGGTGACACTGCACAGGGTGTGCAAAGGCTGAAGCAGATTGTACTCTTTTTGTGTGTATGCTGAGACAAAAGTCACTGAGAACTCCTGTTCGAGCTTTTTCCACAGGCCGGACCTGTAATAAAAGTAAAAATTCCAAATGATAAGGGATGGTAAATCCAAGCCGTTTGCCCTTTGTGATGTTTTAAGCATGAAGTGTTTTGATCTTATGCAATGAATTGACTCAGATGGAATAAAGCTCTTTGGAAGGGCAATCAAAAATTAAGTTTAGATCATGCATCACAGGATGTCAGCTTGTCATATCCCCAACATCTTGTTGAAATCAAGACCTACTTCCACACTTCCTAGCAGGTATGAAAGGGGATTGTGGATAACATGTCCCCTTCAACACAGATGAGTTCAGAGATTTTTCTCACTCCAGAAAATTTTCAGGGTCAAATAGTGATGGACAATATTTTGAGACAGATGTCATATGATGGGAAATTTGATTCTCCACATCTGGATCAGTCAGGATTTTCCCCATCAGTTCAGTCCCACAGTCATTCCTATTACCAATCCTCAAAGTCCCAGTGGCTTCAAGATATACCAGCATCCCAGCATAAAGTCAGACTGAGTTCTCATCCATACATAGCAGATAGACATTATAGTCATGAGCAGCAGTACCCTGATTGCAAGCAGTGTTATGGTGATCACAGCTCCAACCATCATTACAGAGGAAGCAGATATGATTTCTTTCATTAAGATAGGAGTCATGATGGCTCGAGTCATGACTATGACAGTAGAAGAGACAATAGTAGAGATGGGAAATTGTGCTCATCTAGACACTTATAGTGTCTAAAGGACATTTTACACACACACACACCACACACACACACACACACACACACACACGGTCATTGTAGGTCTTTTGTGCAGCATTATCTGGAAGTATTTTATAAAAATCTACAGAGCAGCTTACAAGTTGCCACATTCCCTGATAAAATTTGAATAGCTACTACTACAGTCAAATACAGAAATTAGAAGAATTGTGGTTCCACTTTTTTTTTTGTTACACCCGGCAGTGCTCAGAGGATACTCCTGGCTCTATGCTCAGAAATTGCTCCTGGCAGGCTCAGGGGACCATATGGGATGCCAGGATTTGAACCACCAACCTTCTGCATGGAAGGCAAATGCTTTACCTCCATGCTATCTCTCTGGCCCCTGTGGTTCCACTTTTACTGACATTAATAACCTTTCACCTCAGGGTCTTATGGCAAAAAAAAAAAAAAAAAAGGAAATGAAAAAGAAAGTGGCACAATTCCTAATCATTTTATAAATTGAGGAGGGAATATAATGTATAGGTTTAATGTATTGTAAAGATAGATGTTTTAATTGTTAACTTTTTATTGCAAGAAGTTTCTTGTTAGTGATTCATATTTATATCTATATGAAAGAAAATTCAAGTTTATAGTCTGAATTAACTTTGTATTTTGTTAAGTGAGAAAATGGTGTTTCAGTGAATCATTTTATATTTTGTATGAGAAACATTTTGGGTAGAAGTAATTTATAACTTAAGAGAATTTAAGTTCTATGACATACTCCTTTGAGCTAAACCCTAACTGAAAATACAAATACAGGGCCCAGAGGGGTGGCACAGTGGTGGAGCATTTGCCTTGCATTTAGCTAGCCCAGGAGGGACCTGTTTTGATCCCTGGCATCCCATATGATTTCCCAGGATTTCTGAGTGATTTCTGAGTGCAGAAGCCAGGAGAGACCCCTGAGCACCACTTGGTGTGGCCCTCAAACCAACCAATCAATCAATTAATAAATGAAGTTAAAAAAGAAAATACAAACTATTTGTATTATACTGTTTGCAAAATTAAAAAAATTATTTTGGTCTTAGGGCCACATACAGCAGTGGTCAGGGGTTACTCCTGGCTCTGCTCTCAGAAATTTCTCCTAGCAGGCTTGGGGGACCATATGGATGCCAGAGATCAAACTCAGGTCCATCTCAGGTTGGCAGCCTGCAAGGTAAACGCCCTACCACTATGCTATCACTCAGACTCCCAAAATTAAAATTTATTAAATAAATCTTGTTTGCTAAACAGAACACTTAAACATAAAAATAGTGTTAGGTGATTTCTCCTTGCAGAATAAAGATGCATTATCAGACAAATGTTTTATTGAAGATCTACTTTAGATGAAGAAAAAAGGTATTGTGAAATCTTGAACTATCTGCTGTCTCTTTCACATCAACTTTAAGCTTTTTAACATTTTCAGAGAGTTCAGGAATGTGCACAGGGATATAATTAACTATGGACATTGGATAGATTAATTATTGGTACCTTTGAAAGAATTTAGTCTTAAACATTTTCCGATTTAACAATTTAAGAAAATCTTGCTTAATTGCTCTTCTTTGTACCAAAATGGCTATTCCTCTTTCATAATATAATTTGCTTATAAAAAACTTACTTGAAAAAGAAAACCTCATTCATAAACCCATCTAGGTCTGGACTTTTAGGGAGATTCTTAATTATTGTTTCAATTTCCTAACTTGCTATTAGTCTTTCTACTTCCTTCTCATTCAATTTTGGGACATTATATGTTTCCAGAAATCTGCCCATTTCTTCTAGGTTGCCTAGCTTAACAAAGTACAGTTGCTCATAATAAACTCTCATGCTCTTCTGGATTTCTTAAGATTCTGTTTTAATTTTTCCCTTTCCTTTCTGTTCCAATTTATATGCCCACTTTCCCTTTTTTTCTTTGTGAGTGTTGCCAATGGTTTATCTATATTGTTTATTCTTTCAAACATCCAACTGATGGTTTTTTTTTTTATCAATTCTTTGTTTTTCTTTTTTCTATACTGTTGATTTCTGCTCTGGCTTTTGTTACTTCTTTCTTTCTTTTTATTGTGTTTGGGTTCCTTTCTTCTTGGTTTTCCAGTTATTTAAATTGTGCCTGTAGGTTGTTGTTTTTGTCTTTCTTCTCTCCTTATGTAGGCCTGTGTTTCTATGAGTTTCCCCCTATTTCTTTTGCTATATTACTCATTGATTTTGGTACTTTGTTTCTTCATTATCATTCTCAAGGAATCCCTTTATTTCTTCCTTGATTTCCTTTTTAATTCAGCATGATTTTTGTCTCCAGGTGTTAAATTTCTTCATATTTTCTTTCTACAATCACTTTTTTTTGTTTTTGTTTTTTTGGGCCACACCCAAAGATGCTCAGTCAGGGCTATGAGCTCAGAAATCCTCCTGGCTTGGAGAACTATATGGGACTCTGGGGGATCAAAATGCCGTCCATCCTAGGATAATGCCTTACCGCTTGTGCCACCACTCCAGTCACTCTATAATCAGTCTTAATGGCTATGGCATATTAATCTGATAGCATACTTGGTATAATTTTTATGTTTGTGAATTTTTGTAAGTTAGACTTCTCTAAGTTTGTGAGCAAAAGCTGACTCTGAATCCGGTGTGTATCTGTTGATCAGAGTTAGTACTTCTTGGTCTATTTTTTTTTACTGGTCAATAAGTTTGTCCATTCTTGTCTCAGAGTACTTTCTTGAGGTTGAATTCAATTTGGTCTGATATAAGTATGGCTGTCTCAGCTTTCTTTTGTGTACCAGTAGCTTGTATAATTGTTTTCCATCCTTTTACTCTGATCAAGTATCTGCCTAAAAAATTGTTTGTTGTTTTTTTGGGGGGCCACACCCAGTAACCCTCAGGGGTTACTCCTGGCTATGTGCTCAGAAATCATTCCTCCAAGAAATAAGAGAGGACACACGGAAATGGAAACACATACCCTGCTCATGGATTGGCAGGATTAACATAATAAAAATGGCAATACTCCCCAAAGCATTATACAGATTTAATATGATCCCTGTAAAGATACTCATGACATTCATTAAAGAAGGGGATCAAACACTTTTGAAATTCATTTGGAACAATAAACACCCTCGAATAGCTAAAGCAATCCTTGAGAAAAGGAATATGGGAGCCATTACTTTCCTCAACTTTAAACTGTATTACAAAGCAATAGTTATCCAAACAGCATGGTATTGGAATAAAGACAGATCCTCAGATCAATGGAATAGGCTTGAGTACTCAAAAATTGTTCCCCAGACATGAAATAACTTAGTTTTTAATAAAGGAGCAAGACATCCTAAATGAAGAAGGGAAAGCCTCTTCAACAAGTGGTGTTGGCACAACTGGCTAGCCACTTGCAAAAAAGCAAACTCAGACCCCTAGCTAACACCATGTATGAAGGTAAAATCCAAATGGATAAAAGACCTTGATATCAGATCTGAAACCATAAGGTATATAGAACAACACTTAAGTAAAATACTCCATGACATTGAGACTAAAGGTATCTTCAAGGAGGAAACTGCACTCCCCAAACAAGTGGAAGCAGAAATAAAGATGGGAATATATTAAGTGAGAAGCTTCTGCACCTCAAAGGAAACAGTGCCCAAGATACAAAAGCCACATAGTGAGTGGAAGAAACTATTCACCGGTACCCATCAGATAAGGGGCTAATATCCAAAATATACAAGACACTGACAGAACTTTACAAAAAAAATCAAAAAATGGGGAGATTAAATGAATAGACACTTTGATAAAGAAGAAATACAAATGGCCAAAAGACACATGAAAAAGTGCTCCACATCACTAATCATCAGGGAGATGCAAATCAAAACAACAATGAGGTACCATCTCACACCACAGATATTGGTGCACATCACAAAGAATGAGAATGCTGGAAGGGATGTGGAGAGAAAGAAACTCTTATCCACTGCTGGTGGGAATGCTATCTAGTCCAAACTTTATAGAAAGCATTATGGAGATTTCTCCAAAACCTGGAAATTGAGCTCCCATATTATCCAGCTATACCACTCCTAGGAATATACCCTAGGAACACAAAAATACAATACAAAAGTCCCTTCCTCACACCTACATTTATTGCAGCACTATTTACAATAGCTAGACTCTGGAAACAACCAAGATGACCTTCAATAGACGAATGTCTAAAGAAACTGTGGTATATATACACAATGGAATATTATGCAGCTGTCAGGAGAGATGAAGTCATGAAATTTTCTTGTATAAGAATATACACAAAGAGTGATGAGTGCAGTTAGAGAAATAACTACATTGAGAACTATTATAACAATATGAAAGAATGAGGGAAGTAGAAAGCCTGTCTGGAGTACAGATGGGGGTGCTGTGAGGAGGAGAGAGGTTTGGAACATTAGTGATGGGAATGTTGCATTGATGAAGGGGGTGTTCTTTACATGACTAAAACCCAACCACAATCATGTTTGTAATCAAGTGTTTAAATAAAGATAGTAATTAAAAAATCGTCCCTGGCTTGGAGGACCATATGGGATGCCAGGGGACCAAACTGCAGTTCATCCTAGGTTAGTGTGTTCAAGACAAACTCCCTACCGCCTGCACCACTACTCTGGCAATCGACCTGCAATTTTAAGTGTGTTTAATGTAGGCAGAAAATGGCTGGGTTTTGTTTCCTGATCCAATTTGCTACTCTGTGCAGTTTGTAGGAAGAGTTCAGTCCATTGACATTTATGGAAACTATTGACAGAAAAGATTTTTATGGCATTATATTGTGTACAGTTGTTGCTGTTACAATTGGGTATTTGGTTTATATAATTGAGTTTTCATCTTCTAAAGTGTGTGCTTAGTGTGAATTTTGCAAGTTTTTTTTTGTCACAGAATGTCTTTCCTCCCTCCCATATGAATAAGGGGTTGGTTGGGTTGTAGACTGTAGTTTGAAAGTTTCTTTCATTCAACAATTTGAATATGTTATTTCACTATTTTCTTGCCTGGATTGCTTTAAATGGGAGATCTGGATTAATTCCTATATTCTTTCCTTTATATGTAAGGTTTTTATTCTCCCTTCCTACTTTAAAGAATCCAGCTCAAAAGAGACTTCCCTCAACACTAAGAAGACTTGACAACAACGACCTGCTTACAGGACAGGACTCTATGAATTGCCTTTTTTTTGTGAGATGAAACTAAAGGATGCTCTACACTATCCTGAATTCAATTTATAATATAATTATTTCAGGATCTTTTTTATATTTTATTTAAACACCTTGATTACATACATGATTGTGTTTGGGTTTCAGTCATTTAAAGAACACCACCCATCACCAGTGCAACATTCCCATCATCAATGTCCCAAATCTCCCTCCTCCTGACCCCCGCCTGTACTCTAAACAGCCTTTACATTTCCTCATACATTCTCATTATTAGGACAGTTCAAAATGTAGTTATTTCTCTAACTAAATCTTCACTCTTTGTGGTGAGCTTCCTGAGGTGAGCTGTAACTTCCAGCTCATTTCTCTTTTGGGTCTGAAAATTATTATTTCAAGAATGTCTTTCATTTTTCTTAAAACCCATAGATGAGTGAGACAATTCTGCGTTTTTCTCTCTCTCTGACTTATTTCACTCAACATAATAGATTCCGTGTACATCCATGTATAGGAAAATTTCATGACTTCATCTCTCCTGACAGCTGCATAATATTACATTGTGTATATGTACCACAGTTTCTTTAGCCATTTGTCTGTTGAAGGGCATCTGGGTTGTTTCCAGAGTCTTGCTATGGTAAATAGTGCTGCAATGAATATAGGTGTAAGGAAGGGGTTTTTGTATTGTATTTTTGTGTTCCTAGGGTATATTCCTAGGAGTGGTATAGCTGGATCGTATGGAAGCTTGCTTTCCAGTTTTTGGAGGAATCTCCATATCACTTTCCATAAAGGTTGACCTAGATGGCATTCCCACCAGCAGTGGATAAGAGTTCCTTTCTCTACACATCCCCGCCAAAACTGTTTATTCTCATTATTTGTGATGCGTGCCATTCTCTGTCATGTGAGGTGGTATCTCATCATTGTTTTGATTTGCATCTCCCTGATGATTAGTGATTTGGAGCATCTTTTGGCCATTTGTATTTCTTCTTTGTCAAAGTGTCTGTTCATTTCTTCTCCCCATTTTTTGATGGGATTAGATTTTTTTTTCTTGTAAAGTTCTGTCAGTGCCTTGTATATTTTGGAGATTAACCCCTTATCTGATGGGTATTGGGTGAATAGTTTCCCCCACTCAGTGGGTGGCTCTTGTATCCTGGGCACTATTTCATTTGAGGTGCAGAAGCTTCTCAGCTTAATATATTCCCATCTGTTAATCTCTGCTTTCACTTGCTTATAGAGTGCAGTTTCCTCCTTGAATATGTCTGTAGTCTCAATGTCCTGGAGTGTTTTCCTATGTGTTGTTCTATATATCTTATGGTTTTGGGTCTAATATCGAGGTCTTTAATCCATTTGGATTTTACCTTTGTACATGATGTTAGCTGGGGGTCTAAGTTCAATCTTTTGCAAGTGGCTATCCAGTTGTGCCAACACCACTTGTTGAAGAGGCTTTCCCTGCTCCATTTAGGATTTCCTGAACCTTTATCAGAAATTAGGTGATTGTATGTCTGGGGAACAATTTCTGAGTATTCAAGCCTATTCCACTGATCTGAGGGCCTGTCCTTATTTCAATATCATGCTGTTTTGATAACTATTGCTTTGTAGTACAGTTTAAAGTTGGGGACAGTAATTCCTCCCATATTCTTTTTCCCAATGATTGCTTTAGCTATTCTAGGGTGATTATTGTTCCAAACGAATTTCAAAAATGCCTGATCCACTTCTTTGAAAAATGTCATGGGTATCTTTAGAGGAATCGCATTAAATCTGTATAATGCCTTGGGAAGTATTGCCATTTTGATGATGTTAATCCTGCCAATCCATGAGCAGGGTATGTGCTTCCATTTCCACGTGTCTTCTCTTATTTCTTGGAGCAGAGTTTTATAGTTTTCTATGTATAGGTCCTTCACATTTTTAGTCAAGTTGATTCCAAGATATTTTAGTTTGTGTGGCACTATTGTGAATGGGGTTGTTTTCTTAATGTCCATTTCTTCCTTATTACTATTGGTGTATAGAAAGGCCATAGATTTTTGTGTGTTAATTTTGTAGCCTACCAACTTGCTATCTGAGTCTATTGTTTCTAGAAGCTTTTTGGTAGAGTCTCTAGGGTTTTCTAAGTAGAGTATCATGTCATCTGTAAACAGTGACAGCTTGACTTCTTCCTTTCCTATCTGGATTCCCTTGATATCTTTTTCTTGCCTAATCACTATATCAAGTACTTCCAGTGCTATATTGTATAGGAGTGGTGAGAGAGGTTAGCCTTGTCTTGTGCCAGAATTTAGAGGGAAGGCTTTTAGTTTTTTTCCATTGAGGATAATATTTGCTACTGGCTTGTGGTAGATGGCCTTAACTATATTGAGAAAGGTTCCTTCCATTTCCATCTTGCTGAGAGTTTTGATCAAGAATGGGTGTTGAACCTTATCAAATGCTTTCTCTGCATCTATTGATATGATCATGTGGTTTTTATTTTTCTTGTTGTTGATGTTTGTATGATGTTGATAGATTTACAGATGTTAAACCATGCTTGCTTTCCTGGGATGAAACCTACTTGATTGTAGTGGATGATCTTCTTAATGAGACATTAAATCCTATTTGCCAGGATTTTGTTGAGGATATTTGCATCTGCATTCATCAGCGATTTTGGTCTGTAATTTTCTTTTTTCGAAGCATCTTTGTCTGGTTTAGGTATCAAGGTGATGTTGGCTTCATAAAAGCTATTTGGGAGTGTTTCATTTTTGTTCAATTTCATGAAAGAGTCTTCCCAGGATTGGTAGTAGTTCCTCTTGGAAAGTTTGAAAGAATTCATTAGTGAAGCCATCTGGGCCTGGGCTTTTGTTTTTCGGCAGACATTTGATTACCGTTTTAATTTCATCAATGGTGATGTGGGTGTTTAGATATGCTACATCCTCTTCCTTCAACCGTAGAAGATTATAAGAGTCCAAGAATATATCCATTTTCTCCAGGTCCTCATTATTAGTGGCGTAGAGTTTCTCAAAGTAGTTTTTGATTACTCTTTGAATCTCTTTCTTTCTTTTTTTTTTTTTGGTTTTTGGGCCACACCCGTTTGATGCTCAGGGGTTACTCCTGGCTATGCGCTCAGAAGTCGCTCCTGGCTTGGGGGACCATATGGGACACCGGGGGATCGAACCGTGGTCCGTCCTAGGCTAGTGCTGGCAAGGCAGACACCTTACATTTAGCGCCACCGCCCGGCCCTGAATCTCTTTCATATCAGTAGTGATCTCTCCTTTTTCATTCCTAATACGAGTTCTCAAGTTTCTCTCTCTCTTTCTTTGTTAGGTTTGCCAGTGGTCTATCAATCTTGTTTATTTTTTCAAAGAACCAACTTCTGCTTTCATTGACCTTTCAGATTGTTTTTTGGGTTTCCACTTCGTTGATTTCTGCTCTCAGCTTTGTTATTTCCTTCTGTCTCCCTATTTTTGGGTCCTTTTGTTGAGCACTTTCTAGTTCTATCAGCTGTGTCAATAAACTACTCAGGTAAGCTCCTTCTTCCTTCCTGATGTGTGCTTGCAAAGCTATAAATTTCCCTCTCAGTACTGCTTTAGCTGTGTCCCATAAGTTCTGATTGTTTGTGTCTTTATTGTCATTTGTTTCCAGGAACCTTTTGATTTTCTCCTTGATTTCATCTCAGACCCACTGGTTATTGAGTATGAGGCTGTTTATCTTCCAGGTGTTAAAATTTTTCTACTGAGTGCCTTTGGAATTCACAAATAATTTCAGAGCCTTGTGGTCAGCGAAGGTAGTCCGCAAAATTTCTATCCTCTTGATATTATGGAGGTATGTTTTATGTGCCAGCATGTAGTCTATCCTGGAGAATGTCCCATGTACATTGGAGAAGAATTTGTATCCAGGTTTCTGTGGATGGAATGTCCCATATATATCAACTAGGCCTCTTTCTTCCATTTCTCTCCTCAAGTCTAGTATATTCTTTTTTTTTTTTTTTTTTTTGGTGCACCATTCCTGGAGGTACTGCAATACCAGGTCGATGCGTGGAATGGATGGAGCAAGCTCCTATTCCAGTTCCTAGTGCCAAAAATCCATTTAATATATTGTCGTCGGATAGACGGCGTATCAGATATTAAACTGATGAGAACAGATACTACACTTGATCTTAGCCAAAAGGCCGAGAAGCGATAGGTCTAGTATATTCTTGTTGGGTTTCAGTCTGTTTGACCTATCCAGTGTTGAGAAAGCCGTGTTGAGGTCCCCCACAATTATTGTGTTGTTATTGATATTATTTTTCAGATTTGTCAACAGTTGTATTAAATATTTTTCTGGCCCCTCATTTGGTGCATATATGTTTAGGAGAGTTATTTCTTCCTGCTCTACATACCCCTTGATTAATATAAAATGTCCATCTTTGTCCCTTACAACCTTCCTGAGTATAAAGTTTGCATTATCTTATATTAGTATGACCACTCCAACTTTTTTATGGGTGTTGTTTGCTTGGATAATTTTTCTCCAGCCTTTTATTTTGAGTCTATGTTTGTTCTGACTATTCAGGTGCGTTTCTTGTAGGCAGCAGAAGGTTGAATTGAGTTTTTTTATTCATCTAGCGACTCTGTGTCTCTTCACTGGTGCATTTAGTCTATTAACATTGAGAGAAAGAATTGTCCTGGGATTTAATGCCATCTTTATATCGAAATTTGGTGTGTCTTTTGGTTAGTCTTGTCTTAAATTAGGTCTTTCAGTTTTTCTCTTAAGACTGGTTTTGAGTCTGTAAAGTTTCTGAGCTGTGTTTTGTCTGTGAAACCATGTATTCTTCCATGAAACTGGAGAGTGAGTTTTGCTGGGTACAGTATTCTAGGTGAAGCATTCATTTCATTCAGTCTTGTCACAATATCCCAACACTGCTTTCTGGCATTGAGTGTTTCTGGTGACAGGTCTGCTGTAAATCTCAAGGATGCTCGCTTGAATGTAATTTCCCCTTTTTAATCTTGCTGTTTTCAGAATTCTGTCTCTATCTGTGGGATTTGTCATTGTGACAAGGATGTGTCTTGGGGTATTTTTTCTGGGATCTCTTTTGGTTGGTACTCTTCGGGCATGCAGGATTTGATCACATATATTCTTTAGCTCTGGAAGTTTCTCTTTAATGATGTTCTTGACCGTTGATTCTTCCTGGAAATTTTCTTCCTGGGTCTCTGGGACTCCAATGATTCTTAAGTTGTTTCTGTTGATCTTATCTGGGTTTTGGTCCACCCCGGCATGCTCAGGGGTTACTCCTGGCTGTCTGCTCAGAAATAGCTCCTGGCAGGCACGGGGGACCATATGGGACACACAGGATTCGAACCAACCACCTTTGGTCCTGGATCGGCTGCTTGCATGGCAAACGCCACTGTGCTATCTCTTCGGGCCCAACATAACTTTTTTTTGGGGGGGAGGCATACCTGGCATTGCTCAGGGGTTACTTTTGGCTGTCTGCTCAGAAATAGCTCCTGGCAGGCGGGGGACCATATGGGACACCAGGATTCGAACCAACCATCTTTGATCCTGGATCAGCTGCTTGCAAGGCAAACGCTGCTGTGCTATCTCTCCGGGCTCGTTTCTGTTGATCTTATCATAGACTTCTATTTTCATATGTTCCCATTCTTTGACTAATTTTTCCATTGTCTGTTCATTTTCTTTAAGTTTTTTTTTTCCAATTTCCCCCGCTGTATGGAATTGTTATGTATCTCATCTTCCACAGCACCAAGTCTATTCTCAGCTTCTGATACCCTGTCCCAGAGCTTATCCATTTTGTCATTCACTTCGTTTACTGACTTTTTCAGGCCTGTTAGTTGACATGTTATTTCCGTTTGAAGTTTTGTGATTTCTGTCTTCATATTTTCTTGGTTCTTATTAGTGTTCTGTTCAACTCGATCCATGGTTTCTTTGAGTTCGTTTAGCATCTTCCATATTGCTAGTCTAAAGTCCTTATATGAGAGGTTGACTAGTTGGTTGGTCATTATCTGGTCATCAGAATTGTTATCTTCATTCTCTATGTCTGATGCTGGCCTGCGTTGTTTCCCCATTGTCACACTTGTATTGTGGGTTTTTCTACTTGTTGTGGTGGTATTCATTGGCTAAATGATGCATGCAGCACACTCCTCTGGCTCCGCCCTTTCTGGATGGGTCGACTTGCCTCCAAGGGAGGGAGTCCTCTGTGGATGAAGCCTCACACAGAATCAAATCTTAGGCCCGAGCACACAACAGAGAAGACAGTTTGGAGAGAAATGCTTGCTTCTGTGATCCAGCACAGTTCTTAGTGTGATTTTTTTTCTTCTTGTTGTGATGGTGTTCTTTTCTTAGAAAGAGTGCACGGCTGCGTAGCGAAGCGGAGAAGCCGTGCTCTGCTGGAACCTCTTTTCAGCACACTTCCAAGAGTTTCACATATAGAAGGAGAAATAATGGAATGTACCAAGACCAAACAGTCATAGGAACATTAAGTAGAAATAAAAAAAAATGATCAAGCTTAAACATCAAATGCCAACGGCAACAGAATCAATACCCAATTTACAACATACTAGACATAGAAAGAACCACCTATACTAGCAGCCAGGGGTGGGGTAAAATAGAGGTATATGGGATGCATACTGGGGACAGGAGTGGAGGGAGGACAACATTGGTGGTGGGAACACCCCGATTTAATATCACTATGTATCTAAATATTACTATAAAAGATTTGTAATCTACTTTGATTAAAATAAAAAGAACATAAAAGAGAAGACACCTCTCTGTTCAGCTTTACCGAACATTTTATGATTTCCACCCCTAATTAATAAAGAAGGAATACCAGAAAGTGACATTTCCACATAGATCTGGACTGTGAGTCTCTGCAGCAACAGACTGGGAGGTGGGGGGCTGGAGAGGGATAGACAGAGACAGAGAGAGACAGAGATACAAAGAATGTGAAGTGAGTGTTAAGGTGTTCCAGCTGACCTGAGATCAGAGGAAAAGGCCCTTTTCCCAAAACGAGAGTTAATAGGAGCAAAATTATTCAGGCTTCTAGAAAACTGAGAGCCTGAGTGAACCTAACACATTCTTTAGTTATGCTTTCTTTCAGAGATCCTGAGGTATGCTCAGTTCCTGAGACACTTAAGGACTCTATGGACACAAAACCACTTATACAACACTGTGAGTTTCCTTTTATGATTCCCCTCCAAATTAATTTTCATGACTACTCAAGGAGTCTTTTCAATTCCCAACATTGATCATAAAATTTTGAATAAATATTTAATGAGATTATTTGCAAAGATCTATCTTATTTGCCAAGATCCTTCCATTCTACCATGTCTGTTTACTTTGGAGACACATCTCTTAAACAAACTACTGCCAGAAACTTGTTATCACCTTACACTTGTGTAGAATATAATCTCATTTTGGGTACTTCTTGTTTTTTCTAAATCTGTATTTGACCATATTTAAGGTAGCCTACTATGGTGATTGGGACCTAGTGACTTCTTTCCAATGATTTACAATATATTTAGAACTATTAAGATTGTGTGATGAATACAAATTGTTGTGAAATATCTGATACTCTACACTTTCTGGCACAGTACTTTACATCCAGAATAATATGAATATAAATTTATTCAAAAACTAACCTAGATACATCCCTTCACTTCATGACCTCCTTAACCTTCTATCCACATATTAACATTACAGAGATAACATTGAAAATGCTAACCTTTGCCATAGATTCCAATTATTATGATAGTCATCATGCTTTGTTTTTAATATTTCTAGTGCACATAATAGGTTAAAATGTTAAAATAAGGTAAAATCTTGATGAAAGAGGAAAATTAAAGCATTGTGATGCAAGAATAGAGAACAATGAGGAGAAGATAGATTCCTGGGGCTGAAGTTTAGACAAGGCTGATGGAGAAGCCACATTTATATTGATTCAAGAAGAAATAAATGTCAACTAGTCAATTAGAGGACAGAAAGACAAATGGATGGATGGATGAATAGACAGACAGATGAATGAATGGATGGACCAATTGATAGATGAGTGAATAACTAAGAGGATGAATAGACATATATGTACGTATAAAGATAGGTGAGCAGAGTTCATTGCCAGAAATCAAGAGACTGCATGGATGTCTGGGCAGCTTTTAGGACTGATGAGAATTGGTATCTCTCAAACTTATAGGTTTTATCATGATAATAATAAAGTTGGTAACTCATAGAGCAAATCAGCAAACACCTCACAGTTCCCCGTGCTCAAATTTTTTTTAAAAAAGTTATGAATTAGAGGGCCAGATATATAGTACAGTGGGTAGGGCACTTGTTTTGCACACAGAAAACCACACATTGTCCCTGAATTCCACTACGTGTAATGCCTGACAAATCAGGTATGGCCCAAAAACTAAAAGAAAAAAATCCTTCCTTTTCTGTGATCAGCCAATGATCACACTCTGTCACAAAATTCTAATGCAATTCTTCCCTTCCTGCCTTCTCTATTGGGTCCAGGTCTCTCTCCAGGTTCCAACAGACTCCCTGGCCAAATCAGGACGCTTCTTCTTATCTAGTAACAATTCCTTTTCCTTCTAGAGAGAAGAGATCTGGAGGCAGTGCACTCCTTTATAGCACAGGGCATGGCTTCCTCCACAGCCTGCAAGGAGTGATACCTGGAGAAGGCTTGAGCACCACCAGTATGGCCCCCAAACAAACCCCAAAGATTGGACGTTGTATGACTAAAATTCAACTAGGAACAATTTTGTAACTGTGTATCTAGTATCTCATGGTGCTTCAATTAAAGTGTGAAGGCTACTTTTTCACCCATGAAAAACTTCTTCAAAATAGGGGTTCATCTTATATGGCATGCTAAAACTTACTTCAGCTTCAGGGATGAGGTCCGCCCCCCTCTTACCACTGCATCCCATCCAGCTGCCAGGCGTCATCACTCAGACCTCTGCTTGTCCTGATTAATCTTTCAGGGCACACAGAGGAGCTGAGTTACTGAGAGCTGCATCCCATCCAGCCACCCTCCAGGTGTCATCGCTGGTATGCAGTTTTCCAGTGCTCTGTTCTCTTCTTGTCCTGATTCATCTTTCAGGGCACACAGAGGAGCTGAGTTACAGCCGCATCTCATCCAGTCGCTGGGTGTGCAGCTTTCTGGTGCTCAGTCTTCTCTTCAGCTTTTATGGGACACAGAGGAGGCACTCTGTCTCCCTCTAGCGGTCCTTTTAATCACTGCATCTTACCCAGCCGCACTTGGAGGACCCCCCATTTCCTGATCTCAATGAAGATCACAATTTAAAAAATCACAATCACTCACTACAAATGACAAATGTAAAATGATTGTTGGAACTCCAAAGTCTATCTTTATTAAACATATACTGTTAAACTTTGAGGGTTCTACTCTTTTTCTCTTATGTTATTTTTAATTTCCATTTGGTGGGCATTAAAAGAGAGGTAGTCTAGCCCAAGCCCTATTTTTTTAAATTATTTTTTTATTTTTAATTATGAGAACAAAGATGCAAAGAAAGAGGACAAGGTAAAGTTACAATGGAAGGACAATCACCCATAAAAAGAATTCTCAGTAGTCCCATTGCTGATATCTTAACTTTGAACTTTCAGCCAAAGAACATTAAGAAAAATAAAAACAGAACCCATGTATAATTATTTTGTCCCTCAAGTCCCTAGATTGTAGTACATAATATTTCTTAGCAGCACACAAAGCAATCTAAAGCCATAAAACTTACGAAACTCCTTAAACATTGAAGGCAAAGTACTTTTTTACATTTCCATGCACATGCATATTAGTTTAAGTTAAACTCAAACGTTTAAGTGGGTTGTTTTTCTTAAGGATTAGAGTCAAAGGACACAGTAAAATGGTGTTAGAGTGGCAATTATTGTTTGCATAGGCCCACCAAAATATGAGGGACATGGAAAGGAAAAGCCTTGGCCTAAATACAAGGAGACCCTACCCCTGAAGTTTCCTGGCATAAGACCAACTCTAGGCTCCAGGCAAACGAGGTTGTCCAATTCAGGTCATTGTCTGTAGTGCCAATACTTTTATTTTTCATACAGTCTCTGTTGTTGGTATCATGTTTCTGTATTAAAGATCCTGGAATCTGAATATCCTACATTGGAGTCAAGATGGTGAAGAGCGTCTTCTTGTTTCACCTCACAATTAAAGGGCAGAGAACCCTGTCCTGTAAGCAGGTCGTTATTGTTGTCAAGTCTTCTTAGTGTTAAGGGAAGTCTCTTTTGAGCGGGTCAATGTCAGAGCAGTGGTAGGGTCTTCCCTGGTAGAGGATTGCTTCCAGGTGTTGTTATAAAAAACCTTGGATGTTTCATAGATAACTTCCCTAGTTCAGGGGTGAATGGAGATGCCCATTCTTCTGAGGCCTGTGCCAGGTCATTATATCAATGTTTAGGGCGTAAGGTCTCATTGCACTATGAGATTTGTGTGTTCCAATCTCTATTAGATAGGAACTTATTTGTATGTATAGTATTTTCCCATTTTAATGTGCCTATGCAAACAAGGAACAATGCCACGTGGCTTTATCGGCACATATGGGGGCCATAAGAACAAGCCCAACAATCCCCATGACATGGTTCAATCATAAATATTAAACTGAGGGACTCTTCCACCAAAATTCCTTATTGAACAACTCACAAAGAGAAGACAAGACGAAAAGTGGATAGAATTGTCACGGTAAAAGAATATTTAGAAAGAGTTATAGCTGTTAAAGAAAATACGACATATGTGTTCATTTTATGTCTTTTGAAATAGTTGGGGGTTGTTAAATCCAATGCACGACTTTGGTCTGTGATTAGGACTGTGTAGTACTGAAGTTAAAAAGGCTAAATGTGGGGTACTAATGGTTGGGGGTGAGAGAGTTAAGGAGTAATAATGAGCTTTGTAGGGGTGTGCGAAAGGGCAGAATCTGTTGGGGCAGGAGGTCGGTCTTGATGCCTAACAAATTAAAGAACTGAGGGTAAAAAGGGTTAATTAAGGGGAAAATAACGAATCCGGATTGGGAGATGAGGGAGTAGAAGGGGCTCTGGTGTGGGGGAGGGAAAATATATCAGAGGGGCTATATAGATTGTACAGATGAACTGTTTATGGATTAGGCTTGGCAGTCAGAGAGGACCACTGTATAGGAAGTCACGTCTACATATACACTGATTTTAGAGACCCATTTAAATATTATCCTCCTAATCTAGGGATTCCATACTTTTTTCCTAGAAAATGTCGAGAATTAAGAAGTAAGAATATTTTTGCCAGAAGAACTGGCATGTGTAGTCTTCGGAGTGCAGACCCTACCTCTGTAGTTTGTGTATGCATAAAAGAGGAATTTTTCTCCCCAGGGCCCGATTTACCAGGCGTAGCCCTGAAGACCTATCTGGCGTGGGGGAATCTCAGTCCCCTGGACTAAGTGGTCAGCCCAGGGGGCCTATTCAAGCCCTATATTTTAACAGGAAATGTAGGAAGTCATCTTATATGCCCTGTTGTCTTATACACCGGAAAATATGGTATTGCTTTTTAAAACAAAATTACTGGATTTTTTGCTCACAGCCATGTAAAGAAAAGGGCAGACTGAGGTGTGCTTGCTCCATGATCTAGCCCAATGACAACCCCTTTAAATAAGATGAGTAGGCCACATGACCTGGAAGAGCACAAAGACCTCACCCCTTCCTACTGCCACCTGCACCCCCATGAGCCCGCTTGGGCCCAAGTACCCAGTCATTCCTGAACTCAGGCCAATGTGTCGAGTTTGCTAGTAAGTGGTGGGTAAGCAGACCACATGGATGGGTCACCCAATGTGACCTCAGGGTCTCTCCAGCCCCTGGTGCTACACTGGAAAAGGGAAAATGAAGCAGACAGTGGGGGATTAGGGGGGTATGGAACCTTCTAAAGTTCACGACAAAATGAAGAGACCAATTTGGTTGCTCTGAAACTGAAATCATTTATGTCAAGCTATGGAGGACAAAGTGAAACCTGCCCTCAAGAGTTGACTGGTGTCTAAACCAAAGGTGTCTAAAAGGGAGACACTGCGATGAGCATCTGGCAAATGAAGTTCTTAAAAAGAAGCTGGACTTTAGGTGCAACCTGCTACGGAAGTGCCCGGTGCAGTGATGTCACATGAGGCTCAGCACACACAGCAGGCCTTGGGTCAGGTCAGATCGGAGCTGCCTCCTACAGTCTCCTGAGGACAAATAGGAGGAGCTCGTTGGCTAAGGGGCTTACATCACACCCCAGAAAGATCTGTCTCCAATATAAGACAATAAGTCATCAAAACTGGTTCAGTCAGAAAAGAGATCCAGACTATTTGAAAGGCAAAACTTACCTCAATATTTCAATGCCAACTTACTTGATTTCTATGAGAGGACTATATTCTCTCATGCTACTTTCCCCCATGCTTTTATTTCATCATTTGTGATGTTTTGTCCATTTTTTAGTCATTTTTTTTAGTTTATTTGAAATTTTTTTCTTTATTTAAACATCTTGATTATATATATGATTGTGATTAGGTTTCAGTCATGTAGAGAACACCCCCTTCACCAGTGCAACATTCCCACCACCAATGTCCCAAATCTCCCTCCAACCCACCCCACCCCCACCTGTATTCCAGACAGGCTTTCCAGTTCCCTCATTCATTCACATGATTATGGTAGTTCTCTGTGTAGTTATTTCTATAATTGCACTCACCACTCTTTGTGGTGAGTTTCATGAAGTGTGCTGGAAGTTCCAGCCCTCCTCTCATTGTCTCTGAGGATTGTTGCAAAAATGACTTTTATTTTTCTTAAAACAAATAGATGAGTGAGACTATTCAATGTCTCTCTCCTTCCTCTGACTTATTTCACTCAGCATAATAAATTCCATGTACATCCATGTATAGGAAAATTTCATGACTTCATCTCTCCTGATGGCTGCATAATATTCCATTGTGTATATGTACCACAGTTTCTTTAGCCATTTGTCTGTTGAAGGGCATCATGGTTGTTTCCAGAGCCTGGCTATTGTGAATAGTGCTGCAATAAATATAGGTGTGAGGAAGGGGTTTTTGGATTGTGTTCTTGAGTTCTTAGGGTATATCCCTAGGAGTGGAATAGCTGGGTCAAATGGGAGCTCAATTTCCAGATTTTGGAAGAATCTCATATTGCTTTCCATAAAGATTGGACTAGATGGCATTCCCACCAGCAGTGGATAAGACTTCCTTTCTCTCCACATCCCCACCAGCACCGATTGTTCTCATTCTTTGTGATGTGCACCAATCTCTGTGGTGTGAGGTGGTATCGCATCATTGTTTTGATTTGCATCTCCCTGATGATTAGTGATGAGGAGCATTTTTTCATGTGCCTTTTGGCCATTTGTATTTCTTTTTTTCTAAACTTTTTTTCTCTTTATTTAAACATCTTGATTACAAATATGATTACGATTAGGTTTCAGTCATGTAAAGAACACCCCCTTCACCAGTGCAACATTCCCACCACCAATGTCCCAAATCTCCCTCCAACCCACCCCACCCCCACCTGTACTCCAGACAGGCTTTCCAGTTCCCTTATTCATTCACATGATTATGGTAGTTCTCTGTATAGTTATTTCTATAATTGCACTCACCACTCTTTGTGGTGAGCTTCATGAAGTGAGCTGGAATTATTGTATTTCTTTTTTATCAAAGCGTCTGTTCATTTCTTCTCCCCATTTTTTGATGGGATTAGATGTTTTTTTCTTGTAAAGTTCTGTCAGTGTCCTGTATATTTTGGACATCAGCCCATTATCTAATGGGTGTTGGGTGAATAGTTTCTCCCACTCGGTGGGTGACTCTTGTGTCCTGGGTACTATTTCTTTTTGTAGCAATTCAGCCCCTGAAGAGGTTGACTGATGGTGGGATGGAGGATGAGGCCTTTCTCTTCCAGCTCGGAGCACGCATCTGCCACCCTGTCTAGCCAACGGTTCTGAAGTGAAACGGCGGGTAAACAGCTCGCAGACAGTCAGGCTCGTGGAAATATTTGCTTTATTCAGTGGACAAGACTGAAGTCGAAAGACTCAGCTTCAGCTCCAGCCAAAAAGCCCTGGCCTTCCACAGACTCTTGTTTTTATCCACCAGAATCAGGTACCACCCAATGGTGGAATCAGATACCAACCAATGGTGGAAGCAGAATCAGGTACTACCCTAGGGTGGGGGCAGAATGCCAGGTCACACCCTAGGGTAGGGCACAATCACCAATCAGTTTAGGGTGAGTAACATAGTAATCCCCTAAAATATTTACATACACAACACTTTTGAGATTCAGAAGCTTCTCAGTTTAATGTATTTCCACCTGTTGATCTCTGCTTCCACTTGTTTGGAAAGTGCAGTTTCCTCCTTGAAGATGCCTTTAGTCTCAATGTCATGGAGTGTTTTACCAATGTGTTGTTCTATATACCTTATGGTATCAGGGCTGATATCAAGGTCTTTAATCCATTTGGATTGTACCTTCATACATGATGTTAACTGGGTCTATGTTCGCTTTTTTGGCTAACCAGTTCTGCCAGCACCACTTGTTGACAAGATTTTCCCTGCTCCACTTAGGATTTTTTGCTCCTTTGTCAAAAATTAGGTAATTGTATGTCTGGGGTCAATGTCTGAGAATTCAAGCCTATTCCACTGATCTGAGGGTCTGACTTTATTCCAATACCATACTGTTTTGATAAATATTGCTTCCTAGTACAACTTAAAGTTGGGGAAAGTAATGCCTCCCATTTTCCTTTTCCCTAGGAGTGCTTTAGCTATTCGAGGATGTTTATTGTACCAGATAAACTTCATAAGTGTTTGATACACTTCTTTGAAGAATGTCATGGGTATTTTTAAGGGGATCGCATTAAATCTGTATAATGCTTTGGGGAGTATTGCCATTTTAATGAGCAATTTAATGAGCAGGGTATGTGTTTCCATTTCCGTGTATACTCTCTTATTTCTTGGAGCAGGGCTTTATAGTTTTCTTTGTATAGGTCTTTTAAGTCTTTGGTCAAGTTGACTCCAAGATATTTGCAAGATAGTTTGTGTGGCACTATTGTGAATGGGATTGCCTTTTTGACTTCCTTCTTTTCCCTGTCATTATTGGTGTATAAAAAGGCATTGATTTCTGTGTGTTAATTTTGTAGCCTGCTACATTGCTATATGAGTCTATTGTTTTTAAAAGGTTTTGGTAGAGTCTTTAGGGTTTTCTTAGTAGAGTATCATGTCATCTGCAAACAATGAGAGCTTGACTTCTTCCTTTCCTATCTGAATTCCCTTGATATCTTTTTCTTGCCTGATCGCTATAGCAAGAACTTTCAGTACTATGTTGAAGAGGCCTGGTGAGAGCGGACAGCCTTTTCTGGTACCAGAATTTAGGGAAAAGGTTTTTAGTTTTCTCCATTGAGGATAATATTTGCCATTGGCTTGTGGTAGATGGCTTCAATTAGATTGATAAAGGTTCCTTCCATTCCCATCTTGCTGAGAGTTTTGATCAAGAATAGGTGCTGGACCTTATTAAATGCTTTCTCTGCATCTATTGATATGATCATGTGATTTTTATTTTTCTTCTTGTTGATGTTGTGTATGATGTTGATAGATTTATGGATGTTAAACCATCCTTGCATTCCTGGGATGAAACCTACTTGGTCGTAGTGTATGATCTTCTTGATGATGCACTGGATCCTATTTGCCAGGTTTTTCTTGAAGATCTTTGCATCAGCATTCATCAGGGATATTGGTCTGTAATTTTCTTTTTTGGCAGCATCTCTGTCTGATTTTGGTATTAAGGTGATGTTGGCTTCATAAAAGCTGTTTGGGAGTGTTCCCTTTTTATCAATTTCATGGAAGAGCCTGGCTAGGATTGGTAGTAGCTCCTCTGGAAAGATTTGAAAAAATTCATTACAAAATCCATCTGGGCCTGGGCTTTTCTTTTTGGGCAGATGTTTGATTACAGTTTCAATTTCCTCAGTAGTGATGGGGGTGTTTAGATATGCTACATCCTCTTTACTTAAATGTGGAAGGTTATAAGTGTCCAAGAATTTTTCCATTTCTTCTAGGTTCTCATGTTTAGTAGCATAAAGTTTCTTAAAGTAGTCTCTGGTTACCCTTTGGATCTATGCAATGTCTGTCGTGATCTCCCCCTTTTCATTTCTAATACAGGTTATCAGATTTCTCTTTCTTTGTGAGTTTTGCCAATGGTCTATCAATCTTGTTTATTTTTTTCAAAGAACCAACTTTTTCTTTCATTTATCTTTCAGATTGTTTTTTGTTTTTCCACTTCATTGAGTTCTGCTTTCAGCTTTGTTATTTCCTTCTGTCTCCCTATTTTTGGTTCCTTTTGTTGGTCATTTTTTATTTTCTTGAGCTGCATTATTAAGTTATTCAGTATATGCCTTCTTTCTTCCTGATGTGTGCTTGTAGAGCTATAAAATTTCCCCTCAGGACCATTTTGCTGTGTCCCATAAATTCTGGCAGTTTGTGTCTTCATTATCATTTGTTTCCAGGAAAGTTTTGATTTTCTTTTAGATTTCATCTCAGACCCACTAGTTGTACAGTAGCAGGGTGTTTAATTTCCAATTGTTAATGTTTTTTCTGTGTGGTTTTGTAGTTCACATCTATTTTTAGAGCCTTGTGATCAGCAAAGGTAGCCTGCAAGATTTCCATTCTCTTGATTTTATGGAGGTATGTTTTATGTGTCAGCATGTAGTCTACCCTGGAGAATGACCCATGTACATTGGAGAAGAATGTGTATCCATGTTTTTTGGGATGGAGTGTCCTATATATATCTACTAGTCCTCTTTCTTCCATTACTCTTTTCAGGGCTAGTATGTTTTTGTTGGGTTTCAGTCTGGTTGACCTATCAAGTGTTGATAGGGCCATGTTGAGGTCTCCCACAATTATTTCTTCTTTCATATTTGTCAGTAATTGTATTAGATAATTTGCTGGTCTCTCATTGGGTGTATATATGTTCAATAATCTGATTTCTTCCTGTTGCATATATCTTTTGATTAGTACATAGTGTCCATCTTTGTCCCTTACCACTTTTCTGAGTATAAAGTTGGTGTCAACAGAAATTAATATGGCCACCCCAGCTTTTTTCAGGGTGTTGTTTGCTTGGATGATTTTCCTTCAGCCTTTGATTTTGAGTCTATATTTGTTCTGGCTATTTATATGTGTTTCTTGTAGGCAGCAGAAGGTTGGATTCATCTTTTTGACCCATTTTACCACTCTGTGTCTTTTAATTGGTGAATTTAGTCCATTGACATTGAGGGAGATGATTGTCATAGGATTTAATGTCATCTTTTTAAATAAGTTTGCTGTGTTTTTTGGTCACTGTTTTCTTAGAGTAGACCTGTCAGTTTTTCCTTTAATGCTGGTTTTATCATCTGTGAAGTTTCTAAGCTTTTGTTTATCCATGAAGGTATGTATTCTTTCTTTAAACCTGAACGTGAGTCGGGCTGGGTGCAGTATTCTCAGTGAGGCATTCATCATTCAGTCTTGTCACAATATCTCACCACTGTCTTCTGGCCTTGAGAGTTTCTTGTGACATGTCTGCTGTAAGTCTTAGGGATGCTCCTTTGAATGTAATTTCCCTTTTTGATCTTGCTGCTTTCAGTATTCTATCTCTATCTGTGGGATTTTTCATTGTAACGAGGTGTGTCTTGGGGTGTTTTTCTTTGGGTCTCTTTTAGCTGGTACTCTTCGGGCATACAGGATTTGATTGCATGTATTCTTTAATTCTGGGAGTATCTCTTTGATGATGTCTTTGACAGTTGATTCTTCCTGGAGATCTCCTACCTGGGTCTCTGGGACTCCAATGATTCTTATGTTTTTTTTTCTGTTGAGTTTATCAAAGACTTCTATTTTCATCTGTTCACATTCCTTGAGTACTTTTCCCATTGCCTGTTCGTTTGTCTTAAGGTTCTTTTCTAATTTCTTCTGTTGTGTTGAGTTTTTCTGAATCACATCTTCCAGTACTCCAATTCTCTCCTCAACTGCTTATACCCTGCTGGTGAGGCCATCCATTGAGGTTTTTAGTTGAGCTACTGTGTTTTTCAGATCTGTTAATTCAGTTTGGAGTTTTCTGATTTCTGTTTTTGTGTTCTGTTCAGATCAATCTATGCTTTCTTTGAGTTCTTCAAACATCTTCCATATTGCTATTTTAAGTTCCTTATTCAAGAGGCTAATCAGGTGGTTGGAATTTATTATGTCATCTGAGCTTTCGTCTTCATTCTCTGTGCATGGTGTTTGCCTGAGAGGTTTCCCCATTGTCACGTGTGTAGTGTGGTTTTTCCTGCGTGTTGTGTTGTGTTTCATTGGTTAGAAAGAGTGCATGGCCGCGAAGCGAAGTGCTCTTCTGCTGCCTCTAGTTGACAGTTTTTTTGGGGTGTGCTCCCTAGGCCTCTGAGGAGACCTTCAGGGATTCAGAAACACAGGCAGATTGGCTCAGGAGAAGTTTCCCTTGAAGTCCTCAGAGTGAAAAAAGGCACAGCAGGGCAGAGCCTGCGCAGGCCTGTTAGCTCAGCTTATTGGACAGCGACCCCCACAGCCAGAATTTACTCACTGGGCAGCTTCAAAATGCAGTTTTTTGGGAGTGTGCTCCCTAGGCCTCTGAGGAGACCTTCAGGGATTCATAAACACAAGCAGACAGGTGCAGGAGAAGTTTCTACAGACATTATTTTAAGTGTAGTTCAGCAATACTTTGTATATATACTAAGGACATTATATTTGTGTTATGTATATTAAAAGCATTATTACACATTTTTATTTGTCTTTTTGTCATATTGTATTGAGCTAAAAATCTTTTGATTTTTATATAAGAATACCTTCAAATCTTTTTTTTAATGTGAACTCCTTTTGATATCAGGCATAACACTTACTCTCTACCCCAATTAAGTGTAATAGTCACCCATATTCTTTGCTTCAATTTTGTGATTGTTTTCTATATTTAAATATTTAACATACAGAAACTTTCTTTTGAAAATGTAAAGTTAGAGAGCTAACTTTAATTTTTTTAAAGATGATTTACAACTTCTCAAAAAACATTTACTAATACACCCTGCCTATCACATTTCCTATGTGCTAAGTTTGCTTATATTTTATCCCCCAGACTTCTGAACATATGTTAATATATTTAGATAACTATACATACTTTTATTTTATGACACTGACCTATCTCTTTTGGTCACCACCACTGTTTTAAGAAATTGTTTTACTTTAAGAATGCCTTTCTACTGCTGGAGAAACAATAAAGAGGTAAAGTGCTTTATTTGCATGTGGCCAACGCCAGTTCCGAGTCTTGTCAGGATTGATCCTTGATCACAGAACCAGGAGAAATCCCTGAGTATTACGGGGTTTACCCCAAACAAAATCTTCCTAATTATTAAGGTTGATTTACTAGGTAGTAATTTTTTTCAACTACAGGTTCTGTCTTTTCAATAAACATTGTATGCTACTAACAAGCCTCCATGGGAGGAGTCTACTCTTTATGGGCATGAATATCAGTAGGGCAGGAATTTCTCCAACACCATTAAATCCCTGAGGTAATGAATAGTGACAGGCATCAGACAGAAAGGCAACAAACAGATAGGTACCGGACAAGCAGACACCAGATGGACAAGCACCAGACAGGTACAGGGCAGATGGGCATCAGCCAGACAAGCATCTGATATATGCACATGGGACAGATGCTCACTGAATAGACAGGAAACAGATGGATGAGCACTGGATAGATGGATACAAGGCAGATGGGCATCAAACAAATGGGCACTGGATAGGTTGACACCAGACAGATGCACACTGGACAGACGGGCACCAGACAGAGGGACACTGGACAGATGGGCACCAGACAGAGGGGCACCAGAGAGATGGGCACCGAATAGAGGGTATTGAACAGATGTGTAATAGACAGGTGGACACTACAAAGATATCAGACAGACTGGCACCAGAGGGTATTTGACAAATGGGCACCGAATGGATGGGCACTAGGCAAGCAGGCACTGGACAGATGGACACTGATAGATGGCAACGGATAGATGGGTATTGGGCAGACAGGCATTAAAATGGTACTGAGCACGAGAGCTTTGGGGTCAGAGCATGGTGAGGAGAGCAAAAGAAGCACTGCAGCTCCCAGCCACATGGGTTCTTTTGAAGGCCTGTGGGACATTTGCTCACAGATACTTTCCAGGATGTGCCAAAAACAGCAACAAGTCCAAAGGTGGTTGTTTTGGCAAATGAATGGAGAAAGGTAAAAACCAGGCCCCAACACCTGCACTGAGAACTGAAGTTCCCAAGACAGGAGGATGCAGCTGTGTTAGGATGTTCACTGCATGAAATGTTTCTCCACACCAAAGGGCACCTATGTCTGGGAGCAGTTTCTGGGTAGAACTGAAGCTCTGCACAGACCCACTGAGGCTTGCCCAGAGGTTTTGTCCCTGAAGACATGCTCTCGGGTTGTTGAGATAGGAACAAGAATGGTGGAGTTGTGCCATCGCCCTCATTTAACCCAGGCTCCGAAACAGAGATTTCCTGGCTAGAGGACTCCATCTCTCCAGGCTGCATTGTTGTGCTCAGAGCAATCCAAAAAGAAATACACCCCGAGGACAGTATGTTTCCCTTCCTTTTCATCTGTTTCAGCCGTGATCACAGCGATTGCTCCTTGAGTGTTCCCTTGCCTGCTCACATCTATTCTGGAAAATCTTTCTCCACACATCTTGGTTTACTAGAGAGAGTGGATGATCAAGTCAGTTCAATTGTGATATTTAGTTCCCAAAGTCAGCCTTTGTTATCCTGGCTTTCATAGTGTAAGAGAGGATTCTTTGAAAATTTTGCTCTGAAGTTAATCCTGGGATTTAGAGCCTCTAAGCCAGAGGGGATCACTTCTGAGTGATTCCCTTTATCACCCCTTTATCAGCTGCCAAATGTACTTTCAAAACAAAAGTTAGTAAGCTGCCCCAGCTCCGTCCTCCAGAAAGATTTCTTCTATCCAAAACTCCTCCTGACCTTTTCATTGAACAAAATAATTTAGTAACAAAAACACTAGTAGCTGCCAAAGGAAGAAAAAAAAAAAAGCAGTTCCTGGAAGGGGCTGAAACAATAACTCTCCTCTGCTCTGTTCCCTGGGGAGAGCATGTGTTTCCTCTTTTTTATCTGTCCCCCCAAAAAATAGGCAGGAATAGGAGTGGACACTCAGTCTGCACACCTTTGCCATGTGTGCACCAGGCCCTTACAGACCTGGAGCGGCCCGGGCCGGCCACAGGACTTCCCGGGGCACCATGCCCAGCCTGCTGCTGCCGCTTGTCCTCCTTTATCTCCTGCTGGCTGGCCAGAGCAGTGGCAATGATGCAGGTACTGAGCTTGGACCCTGCTGGTATGTGGGTCGGGGCTCTGAGTTTCAGGATACTGGCCCTGAGCCTAATTTAGGGCAGCAAGCTCGGGTTGATCCTGGGTGTGTGGGAGCAGCCCTGAGAGGCTGGAGGGAAGCAGGGTTTGCATGAAGTGTAAGCACCCTAAGAACATTAGGATGTATACAACCTTCTCGGTATTGTGGGTATGAGGATAAAATGTGCTTTTGGGTGGACGGGTTCTGCCCTGGTGTGTGGCTATCTGTTTGTATCTCACGAGAACCAGTCCCGGTCGGGCTAGAAGCAGAGACCCAGCTAAGATTAAAAAAAAAAAAAAAGAAAAAAAAAAAGAAAGAGAAGAAAATAAAAGAAAAATACTGATGCTCTGAATATGCTGTGTCTAGGCTAGGGCCCGAAAATGGTGACTGTCACAGACCAAAGAGGCCAACGACCTGGAATTGTCCTTTCTGTCCTTTCGGCTTCTAAGAGTCTGGTGAGGGATCCCTCAGGATCTTCAGGGAATGGGCAGGGTAGAGAGAGACACTTGATCCGACATATGTCTACAGGCTACACTGGGAACATGCTTCTGTTTCCCTGGACCCATACAATGTCTGCATGCCATTTGGGGCCGTGCAGGGTGGCCTGAGCCACCGTCCATGGCCAGAGAAACACTGTGGACACAGTTTCATGGTTCTAGGCAGCAGTTGCAGTTGCAATTCAACTTTTAACTCTTCCGAAAGGATACATTTTATCCAAAAATTTCAGGTTCCTAGTACTCAGCAGTCTAAGGGGCACAGAAATAAGGAAGTGACTATTCTTTTCACAGTGGCCTGTGTGCTACTGAGAGAGAAGCATAACACCCCAATTCAAGATAGAAGGGAGAAAGGTAATCCCCAAACGAGGGATGAGGCATCCTAGTAAAACAAGCTATTCTTATTTTATTCTGTCTGTTCTTTTACCAAGTTTGTTGTCTGCAAAGTTCTAATTATGAAAATAATGTAGAGGGAAGCCGGTGCTCTTCATGAGCAGTATTTATCGCCACTTTTTCTGTGAAGGAATCACTTAGACAGGCACACCCTAGGAGTCTTTGCCTCTCTCTCTCTTTTCCTAGCTTTTCTCTTTTGCATCCTTCTTTTTCTTTATTTTGCTCTACTTTTACTCTCTCTTTCTAATTATTTCTTCCTTTCTCTGTTCCCTCTATTTCTCTTTTTTCTACTACCTCTCTTTAATTTTCTTGTTTTTCTTCCTTTCTTCCCTTTCTTCTTTCCTTTCCTTGATTTCAGGGACTGAACACAGACAGGGCAAGTATTGTTCTGAGTCCAGATTTGTTCCAGAGTTTCCAAGATTCAGCTGCAGTGTGTGGGAAGGCAGAATGTCATTTAACAGACTTACCTGGGCGCTGGAAAGAAAGAGTACAGAAGGTAGAGTGCTTGCTTGGCACATGGCTGGCCTGGATTCAGTACTATAGCTAGGAGGAAGCCCTGAGCACCACTGGATGGGGCTCTATATGCCAAAAAAAAAAAAAAAAAAAAAAAAAGACTGAGAATCTGATTTTTTTTTTTTCAAAGCAAAAAAGGCATATGAAGTGGCCAGACAAATTCTTTGGAACATGAACTAAAGCTGACAGCCCCAGCCAGGGCAGACCACTGACCTAAAGAAGGCAACTGTGCTGACCTTGTTCTCCACTTTTGTTCATGAGCACACATGGATCCTTGTGGGCATAAGGCATAGCAGGGAGACCGCGGCTTGGGAAGGAGGTGATGCCAGTGTCTCCAGACCCCTTTATCTACTGCTGATGGGCTCAAGCTCCCCATCAGCCTGACTCCTCTAGAACCTCACTTCAATGTCCCATATGGACGGTGACCACGCCCAGTTCTGCATCCACTGATGCGTCTGTATGTACCACCCCACCCCCAGCCTTGAGAGAGGACATTTGGGAGCCTTCAAGGGCCTACGCAGGAGGAAGAGTTTTTCCCTCAAGGGCACAAACATGCCACACCTGTCCTGTCTGTGCCCTGTTTGTTTTCCCAGATAGGACACGGAAACTGAAGCATTTCCTAAGCTGATTTATTAAGTTCTTGCCTTAATCTCTTGGACTGGAAATGTATTGATTTTGAACTGTTAGTTGTTCCCCTAGCTTAGAATTCTTCTGCAAAGTTTGATTACTAAGGGTGACTTTCATCTTCCTTTAAATTCATAAACTGCCATGAAGATCCACTTTTTTTGCATACTGATAATGACCTTTTAGATAAATGGATGCCATTTTTTCTTTCTGATATTTTTATCAGTCTTAAATTTAAATAAGCATGACATCTTGCTTTGTGCTCCGTGAGAACCAAGGAAATCTTTGTACGTAGTAGTGAGAGATCTTCTCTTAATTGATTGGTAGCTTATTTTCTAAGTTGTTCTGTGCAAATATGTGTGTGGGTGTTGTGTTGTGTTGTGTGTGTGTGTGTGTGTGTGTGTGTGTGTGCGTGTGTGTGTGTGTAGGGGGATGACTCCTGAAAAGCAGTTTTCATTTTCCCCTTCCCCAGAACAGTTAATTCTATTTTAAACTGAGCAGACTCCGGCAGTGGTTTTTAAGCCTCTTTGACTTTGAAGTCTGGATTGATCCAGAGGCTCCCTGTGTATCCCCATCCCAGTCCCTATCAGGATCAGAGAACTGAAGTGAAGAGGGATTCTAAGAGAAAAGGAGGCCATGGAAGCAATTTATTCTGTGAGTGGCATTGAGTTCTGAACTTTACATTAATTTAGAAAAGATTAAAATATGTTAGTCATTTGCAAACAGGAAATGCTATCACTCTGTGGTGTCTGAACAAGAATTTAATTACTTGGAGAAATTCATTTGTTAGTGATTGAACATTCAATTTATGAGGACAAATGATGGTGACATGCTGGGCAATACTATGCAAAAAATGCTGTGGGTTCAGAAAGGCCAAAAAGAGAGTCTGGGAGACCAGAAAGGAAGAGTTATAGAACAAGCAGAGTGCTTACCTTGCACATAGCCTACCTGGGTTCAATTCCTGCTTCCACACATGGTCCCCCAAGTCTGCCAGGAAAGATCCGCAAGCACAATCAGGTGTAAGTGTCACTGGATATGACCCCAAAAGGAAACAGAAGAGGAAAGAAGATTTGCCCTTTGCTATAGAAGTGGAGAAAGAGGACTAGCCAAGTAGTCATAGTCCGGATTCTCTTGCAGACAAGGAGTAGTGGAAAATGGTCCCAGAATGCACTATATACCTATACACTTATGTGGGGGGAGTGCAAAGGGGGTCGAGTTGGGTCACAAGGAAGGCTTTCACATAAAAATAGAAATTTCTGGGCCCGGAGAGATAGCACAGCGGCGTTTGCCTTGCAATCAGCCGACCCAGGACCCAAGGTGGTTAGTTCGAATCCCGGTGTCCCATATGGTCCCCAGTGCCTGCCAGGAGCTATTTCTGAGCAGACAGCCAGGAGTAACCCCTGAGCATCGCAGGGTGTGGCCCAAAAACCAAAAAAAAATTTTTCTATGAGCCTTGAGGCTTTAAAGTTGGGGGAGGCTGACAATGTTATTTCCTGAGCAGGAATATTAAAGCATAAAAACATTCAATGTGATTAGTACATTTTAGCAGGAGGTGAAAGAACATGGCAGGTTGGCACAGTGGTGTGCTGGTAGATAGAGTTAGAAGTAAGAGCTCAGAATCCTCAGAGATCAGGAGGAGAAACATGGCTCATTCTAATTAGCCATTAAAGGGAGTCCACGACCAGGAATTCTATGACTGGGGCTAGGAAATGGGAAATGGATCTTTCAGCAGAATATTGATTAGACTGTTGCTGTTAGATAAGAGAGAGTTGTAAGGAGTTTTGTTGTTACTGCAAGTCCTAGAGATGGTCAATAAAATGAAAAAGAAGGGCATGAAGAAGAGCTCTAAAAAGTAGAAAATCTGAAATTTGACAGATTATTTACAGCATTGAGAGAGAAAAAAGAGGTGCTATATAGAGCTTTATTTCCAGAGTGTTAGTAGAAGAATGACTTGAGACAGGCATAGGAAAGAAAAGAAGAGATAAAGGAGAAAAACGATGCTTGTTTTAAACATGAAAGCTTGAAATCCTAGTTATTCAATGGAGAAATCTACTAGTAAATCAATCTTATGGTAGAGATATAAAGAGCACCAGCAGATGGGGAAAATATTGCTGGTCTGTGCATTTTTTTATTCCCAAATCCCAAGATTTCTTCATCCATGCATTAAGATTAATTCAGGAGGCCCGAGCAATGGCACCAGTGGCAGGGTGTTTGCTTTATGTGTGCTAACCTAGGACAGACCACAGTTTGATCCCCGAGCATCTCATATGGTCCCCCAAACCAGGAGCAATTTCTGAGTGCGTAGCCAGGTGTAACCCCTGAGCATCAATGGTGTGGCCACAAAACAAAAAAAATTACTTCAGAAAAGCAATTCATTTCTCTTTCAAATGCCCATGTTTCCAAACCCTCTTCCAGCACTCATTTTCCAACTTGAGTGCAGTCTGTGTGTTTATCTTCTCTCTCTACGTTATTAGTACCTTGAAGTCAGGGGTCATTTGTTATCATTTATTATGCTAGCTCCTAATAGAGAATAAGACCAGTTAGGGGCATAAATGCAAAAATAAATAAAATAGTTGTCTTTTTGTTATTTTTACCTACCAATTTTCTACTTTGTGCATGGGAAAAGTTTATGGGCTGTTATTAATCATAGCACCATAGCATGGCAAAAGTAGCTTATTGTCTGGTCTGAAAGTGGGAAGCAGGAACAAGAAAAAAGACTTTATCAAAGACAAATGAGAGTCCAGGTTCCAGCAAGAGAGGAGAGGAGACAGATATCTACCTGCCTTAAATTGACAACAAATCTGTTAGAAGAAACCTTGAGGTGAAATCCAGAAACCTTGGGAAGAACTACAGAGAATTGAATTCTCCTTTATGAGCATCAACTGTCTCACATATTATCTTCTTATAGTTAGAAATATTCACAGAGCTACTGTAGCATGTCTTAAAATGGAAACAACCTGTTATTTTAAAAAAGCAAAGTTTGCAAAAAAGACAGAAGACATTTCAATAATATGCACAATAAATTCATGTATTCCTATATTTTCATGTAACAGATGAATGACTTTAGAACATAGTGCTTCACTTTAGCAGAGTGATTGTCAATGGATTCCACCCAAATAGGATATTCAGCTTTAAGGAAAGTGCACTAGCATAAAAACATTATGTAGGAGATTGCTTAGTACTGAAATTCTTTGTCTAGAATTCTCTAGAGTTCTCTCTTCACTACTCATTATCCATCAATAGGTCCTACCTAAAAGCAAACGGAATAACTCTAGAATAACAATTCCGATTGATAAGATCCAATTCTTTAACCATTTTTCATCTTGCGAATAATTAACCAGATAACTAATAGAAAATGATGAATATCTGAGTTTCTATATGGTTGTTCTATGCTCAGGGCTCACTCCTGGTTTTGCACTCCTGGTAGGCATGAGGGATCAAATAGGACGCCTGGGATCAAACCTGGGTCAGTTGCCCACTGTACTATCTCTCTGGCCCCTCTATGAGCTTTTAATTGCTGAATAATTGTCCGTTCTTTTTTTTCTCCATGAATTTAATTATATTCAAGCTTCCGGTCAATATTTTAGCATATGAATAATGATCTAATCCAAGCTGTTATTGTATCTTTGATCAGTTTTTCCAAATTCTCTTCCTCTTTACAAGCAATCGGAGGTGCTCTTGTGAATGTTGACTGTTGAAACAGTTTGGTCTGAGACACACTTGCTCCTGTGCAGTTTCTCTCTCCTGATATCAGAGTCCATATGTGTCGCTACTACCAGTTATTGACATATTACCATGCAAGCCTTACCCTCTGTGTTATTGCTCTGGCCTAATATTATGCTTTCTTTTCTTTTAATATTTTTGGCTACACATGGTGGCCCTCAGAGAATACTCCTGTCTTTATGCTCAGAAAAGTAAATATGTTTTTAATCACAACATACACAGGCATATGACAATCTATGCAAACACATATGTTTTCTGGAATGCCTTTCAATTTCATAACTCATGTCTAAATGAATTGCTCAAACTGATCCACAAAACCATGTCTGCTTTGAATGAGTATCCTGGGATGGGGGGGGGGTTCCTCTGGGAAGTGCTCAGGGACACAAAGCTGTACAAACCATGTGTTCCAGCCTTCCAGCCCCCTGAGCTCCCTTAGAACACTTTTGAGAACCTTTACTCAAAGATTTAGGACTCTGGTGTCCTCCTCACACACCATTGCCTTTCCTGTCTCCAGAGCACTTGCCTTGAGAGGGGATAAGGCTATGCAGGGAACTTGGCCATTGAGGAATTGAGCTTGGATCCATCTTGCCAGTACAAGGAAACTGACCATGACACTGAATATTATTTAGTCTCAATTGTATTATTTAAAAGTTGAGGAAAAGGGGCCAGAGAGATAGCACAGTGGTAGGGCGTTTGCCTAACATGCAGAAGGACGGTGGTTCAAATCTTGGCATCCCATATGGTTCTCCGAGCCTGCCAGGAGCGATTTCTGAGCATAGAGCCAGGAGTAGCCCCTGAGCGCTGCTGAGTGTGACCCAAAACCACACAAAAAAAAAATTGAGGAAAAGGGACTGAAGTGATAGTCCATCAAGGAGGACATTTGATTTGCATGCAGTCAACCCTGGTTTGATCTCTGGCATTTCATATGGTCCACTGAGCCCACCAGGAGTGATTTCTGAGCACAGAGCCAGGAGTAACACCCAAGCACGACCAGGTGTGGTCCAAAAACAAAGCAAACAAAAAAAAGGAAAAGACCTAATGATATGATATGATATGATATGGTGATCATTATTATATAAAGATCAGAAAAAAACGTATTGTGAGTTCTCTATTAATTAAGAGCCACTGCTAGAGTATTAACTACCAGTTAATACTTCCCAGAGCAGGCAGGTAAGAGGGGGCATCCCATCCCCAAAGATGTCCCCCCATCCCCTCTGAGCCACTACACCCTTTAGGCTAGACTGCTACACACTCAGATGACCAACACTTGCTTTAAATATCACACTCAGAACGCAGAGAGTTATTGGCATCAAACATCAGTTTGTTTTTCAATGAAGAGGCTGAGAATATGCCTTTCTGGAGTTTGAACTGTGAAATTGTCCTCAGCAGGACTCAGCAGATGTGAAGACATAATGCAGATGCTTGGACACTCTCCTGAGCACTAATGCCACTCCCTCCCCTGTCCACTCACCAGAGGTGACCCCTCTACCAGCCAGCAAACATACCCACTGTCTCATGCCTGCAAATCCAAACTCTGAAATGACTAAAGATATCCATAGTATTATATTATTAGGATTAAACTCCATGAATTGATGCTTTTTTTGAATTCTTTTTCTTTCCTTTCCTTTATAACACTCATTTCTTAGGTTTGGTACTCAAGAAAATTTGAAGCTCTCTAGATTTTCAGAGTAGAAGAAAATGATGCTGCTGCCTACACCATTTATGGGACCCAGAATCCAGAGTGGGTTCCAACCCTCTCACGACCAACAGTGCTGCTCAAGGAGCTTTGACACATAGTTGCTTTAACTTGAAGAACTCTTTAAAAGTTAGCAGTGGAAAATACCCAGGCTGTCCAGATTTGTTTTCATGACAACTGAAAACAAATGGATATGGAATTCCTTGACAAAGAATTGTCAAGACCATTCAGTATCCCTAGGCCTGAGCAGTGGATCATTTGGGAGGAGTCTCATGGTTAGCTAAACTTACTTTATTTGCTAGATGAAGTTGACCGGCTCTCTTGTTTTTTTATGAGGGCAAAGAATGTCTTACCTTAGTTTATATTGGTCACTACATTGGCCAGAATTTGAACAAACTAGAGAATCATTCCTGAACCATGCTCACAGAAAAGTTAATTCTTTTATGCTACAATTAATGGGTAACTGTGATGCATTCAGATCAGAAGTCCTCACCTGCACAGAGAATAAAGTATAAATATATTTTTAAAATACAATTTCTGCAGTCCTAAAGCTGTAGGAATTCACTATATTCTAATCTTTTCTAGAAACAAAGTATGAGATCATTCATTCATTCATAAATAAATAAATAAAAGGAGACATGGGGATTAGTAGATTTACTTTATCAAATGCCTCCAACACACATTAACTATATTGTTTACCGGTATATATATATATATATATATATATCTGTCTCCTCAGACATGCACCATATGACAATGTGCTCAGCTTCCTTCCCACTGATGGACATAGCATCGTCTCCTGAGCCTGAAGTACTGATTCTTGTCCCCAAGAGTTTTAATCTCTTTGTGCTTTACCTCACACCTGTAAAACTAGTGGCATTAATCCGATGATAGTGAAATTTTCTTTCAGATCTACAGTTGTGTGAATGGGCTTGAGCAGAGTACATCTGACCTCAAATTGCCATGCTCCGATTTTGTCCTATTATTCCTAGATTTATTCATTCTGGGGCAAGATGTTTTATTCTATTCCCTAATGCCTCCTTCCTTTGGGAATTTTCAGATAGGGCTGTTTCAAAGCCTCTGTTGTGTGTATCAAACGTCAATTCTCTGTCATTGGAGACATTTTTTTTGTTTGTTTTTTTGGGTCATAGCCAGTGATGCTCAGAGGTTACTCCTGGCTATGCACTCAGAAATCACTCCTGGCTTGGAGGACCATATGGGATGCCAGAGGATCGAACCATGGTCCGTCCTACGCCAGTGAGGCAAGGCAGACACCTTATCGCTTGTGGTACAGTTCCAGCCCCTGAAGATATTTTTTTTTTGGCATTTAGCTACCAAGAAACAACTTTCTTCTGTTTTTCATGTGGTATTATTTTTAGATAAATTGAAGGTGAAAGAAAGTGAAGGGAGAGTGAGGGAGAGGGTGAAAAGAGAGAAGGGAGGAGAAAGGGACATGGTCTGACTGGGTTTGGATGGAAAAGATCCAGCTGAAACAAGGGACAGAAAAAGAGAAGAAGCTGGGCTTGGTGTTTTGGTGTTAGGACTCTGGCCTCAGCTGTGCTCACAAGCCTGAAGGCCACCCTAAAGACTGGGATAGAGTAGATGTCATCTTTTGCATTTGCTCTCCTCAGCCTCCTGTCTATACCCCTCATGCATCGCATTCTTCTTGACTTATTCAGGGGGGAATGGCAGGTGTGTGCCTGGGCATAGGACATCATGTCAAATATTTTCTACTTTAATCCAGATGTCCGGACACTAGATGCTGGTGGGAACCTCCCGACAAACAGGAAACTTCTCCCTAACACTCACCTCAGGGCCCTCTGGATCACTTTCAGGAAACACAGGAAACTGTGGCCTGCACCACTCGGGGGAAAGGCTGAATAGTAAGCCTTTAGCTGGTCCGAATCATGACTGAGCCCTGTCCCGGCCCTTCCACTTTCAGGATCAACCTCACAAGTAATTAATTAATTCATTAATTCTTTTGTTCTTGTTCTAGTTCAGCATAATAGGAAACTAAGCTTGGCCAAGACAAATGTTAGTGGAAGCAGCAACATCCCCCAGGGCCCACTGGCCTGCATTCCAGCTCTTGGGCATGGTTGTGAGGATCCCTATCACTCCCGCTGTTTCTCTTTACCTTCCCCTGTTTCCATCCATACCAAGGAGCCCAAGTAGAGTAGTCTTTAAAGTTCCAGTCTGAGAAGAGATACATTTACTGTGTGCCTCCAAAACACATGGCAGGGCCACAGGCAGCGGCTTTCTCGTTGTAGTTATGGTTTAATTAATGATCAGTGGTCTAATTCTCTTTCTGTGGTAGTATTCTTTCTTTTTAAAAAACTGACTGAAGTGATTTATTTTGAGAAAAAAACTAATGAGATGATAGGATACAGAGGATATTTTAACAAACTCAAAAGTGCCAGCTCCAAGGGTGATAGCACAGAGGGTTGGTGTTTGTCTTACACAGCAGCTGACCTGGTTTCCATCCTCAGCATCCCATTTGGTCCCTTGGGTCTGCCAAAAATGATTTCTGAACTCAGAGACAGAAGTGACCCCTGAACACTGCCAGGTATGGCCCAAACCAAAACCAAGCAAGCAAGCAAGCAAATCAACAATAACAACCAACTCAAAAGTGGCACACTTTTCTTATTTTAATTAAATAATTAAAATCTAGGAGTCGCCTATGATCCATTTTAGCCATTCCCTTTGCCAGTTATCTTTTCACCAAGAGGTTGCTAAAATGGAGAGATGCATTGAGGAGACTTTGAGAGTTGGTAAGTGACTAAACTTAGCAAGTACATTTTACCTTTATCACACAGGAGAATATAAAGTGTCATGCTTCATTTGCTATAGAATTTTTGCTAGTGATAAGAAAAATTCCAAGAACATAAAAAAGGTCTCACAGATTAGTCCCAGATTTGAAAGTGACTTTAGAGGAAAAAAAAAAAAAACTCTCAAATTCAAACTTAACCAGCATCTGGGACGAGTACGACAGTACAGAGTTAGGGCCCCGGTTTGATACTATTCACTATATATGGTTTCTGTCGGGAATTATTCTTGAACACAGTGCCTGAACATGACCCAATGTAGCTCCAAAAAAATTTCCCAGCACTCATTTATTCATTAGATATCATAGGAAAGCAGATGGTAATATTACTTTAATCTTTCTAAGATAGCTAAATGCTTAACAATACAAAAGCCATAACAAAAAATGAGAATGCATCTCTTAGATATTCTGTATTTTTAAATTAATTACATAATAATCATCATCATAATATTACACGATTAGATCTATTTTTTCTCTACTATCTCTAAATAAATTTTAAGTGTCTGGCAAGAAAAGAATTTTAAGTGTTCTGGCAGAATTCATTTTCAGAATGAATCAGAAAAAGTCAGATTATTGGGTCCAGAGCAATGGCACAGCGGTAGGGCGTTTGCCTTGCAAGCGGCTCACCTAGAACCAATCGCAGTTTGATCCCCCAGTGTTCTACTAGGTCTCCAAGCCAGGAGCAATTTCTGAGTGCATAGCCAGAAGTAATCCCTGAGCATCAGTGGGTGTGGCCCAAAATCCAAAAAAAAAAAAAAAAAGAGTCAGATTATAAATAAATGTCAGAAACAACCTACTCTTAGCTTTTTTACACCAGAACACCCTTCATTGCTTAGCACTGGTTCAAGAGACTGCTTAATTACTTAACTGTGATCTACATGATTGTAGCTCTAACACCCACTGGCATTGATGGTCCTGTGAAGCCAAGAATGATGGCCCCTCTGTGTGGGATAATCTGCCAGAGAACACATTTATCACCATGCTTCTACTCAGCAAGCTTTTAACTGTTACTCAGCAAGTCTGATTTTGAGCAGAGCAAAGAAAATGTTATCAAAGAAGAAAATCATTTCTAATGCTCAGCCATCCCCAGCCTTTGATAGCAATGCCTCTTTGGGTTGCAGAGGAAGGCTCTGCTCCCACACTTTCTCCTCCACCACCTGAAACCCTCCTCCTGGGACTCAGCTTGGTTTCTTGGTTCTCACTGGCAATATCCACAATGCCAAAGCAAGATCAGCTTTTATAGTAATGGCAAATAATGCATTGACATGGTAAAGAGGGTTGTGGCAGAAATGATTTATTCTACTAACGTTTCACTATAGTCGTCTCTTATCCAGGCCTCAAAACAAGGGAGCAAGAAAATAGTTGTCCTTTTTAGGGAGAGGGCACACCCAGTGATGCTCAGGGGTTACTCCTGGCTATGCACTCAGAAATCGATCCTGGCTGGGGGACCATAAGGAACGCCAGGGAATTGAACCTCGGTCCATCCTAGGTTAGCCAATGCAAAGCAAATACCCTACTGCTTGTGCCACTGCTCTGGCCCCAGTTGTTCTTTTTTGTTTTGAGGCAAAGCAACATTCATATGGTAAAGATAGTATTGTTTGGTCTCATCTTTTCTCTATAAGTGTTTCTCTTGCATCTCCTAGTCTTGGGCATCTTTTGGAATTTTCAAATTTCCTCATACAAGGATATACCAGACCCTGATATGAAATGAACATGGTGTAAATTTTCAGAGCCCAGAGTGATAGTATAACAAGTATAACAAGTAGTAGAGCCAGGTTCCATCCCCGGCATGTTTGTCCCCACCTTATCCTGTCCTTTTTCTTGCTTATCCTTTGCTTATATGTTATTTTCCAATACCTTCACAGTGGGTATTAAAGTTAAAAATGAATTTGAATGCAAATTAGAGTTAAAGAGAGTTCTTTGGTGTCTTCAAGGTTAAGCAAATTGGTGAGTTTGCTAGAAAACTGAGACCAAACATTTTCTTTACCAAAGACAAAGGGGTTGTTTGTGTGAAAGTTGCTCAGAAGGGAGGCAGAAGAGAGGCAAGACCAGGAACTAGGTGGAAACAGCTGATGTGGCAGCTGTGTTCTTGAAACCCAATCTGTCAGGGAGGCGTGGCTGGAACCTCAGCACTCCTGTGTGTATTCATTTAGAACAGGGGTCTCAAACTCGCGGCCCGCGGGCCATTTGTGGCCCTCCGTACAACATTTTGTGGCCCATGGCCGGCCTTCAAATATCACAGTATTCGCGATTATTCGCTTACCGAATAATCGCAATAAAAATCACATTAGTAAGAAAAAAATCGCATTAAACATTCGCATACCCTGAGCAGTTCGGGGTATGCAAATGTTTGATGTGATTTTTTTTTGTGATTTTTTTTTCTTACTAATGCGATTTTTATTGCGAATATTCAGTAAGCGAATAATCGCGAATACTTTGTGTCTAGTGCAGACGCCATTTCCGCTGCTCCTGCCTGCTGTCCCTTGCATTATCAGAAGCCTAAGGGAGAGAAGTTTATTACAAAATTAGATTCTGTCATACCTTCATCACGACTTCATCAAAGCCTGCAGTGAAGAGAAAGATTGATGATGAGCACAGACAATTTCAGGAAAAGTGGAGACGCAGTATTTCTTTGTTGAGAACAGGGGCATCCCCACATGTCTTATTTGCTCAGAGAAAGTTGCAGTGCACAAGGAATACAACTTCAAATGCCATTATTCAACTAAACATGCTGAAAAATGTGCAAAATATCAAGGAAATGAGAGAGCCAAGTAGGTTGCCAGTCTTAAAGCATGTCTAATGAGGCAACAAGATTTTTTCAAGAGAGCAACCAAAGAGAATGTTGCATCAGTCGAAGCTAGTTACATGGTTAGTGAGATGATTGCTAAGGCAGAGAAACCATTCACAGAAGGAGTTTGTTAAAAAATGCATGTTACAGGCTGCAAGTATTATCTGTCTGGAAAAGAAAGGTCACTTTAGCAAAATCAGCCTTTCTGCCTGCCAACACAATGGCAGAGCACATTTCTGACATGTCAAGTGACATTTATCAACTGTGTGAGAAAGCCAAATGTTTTGATGCATACTCAGTTGCTCTTGATGAGGGCACAGATATAACAGACACTGCGCAGCTCACAATTTATGTCCGTGGTGTTGATTGCAATTTTGAATTGACAGAGGAGCTGCTCACAATAATTCCAATGCATGGCCAGACCACCGCTAATGAGATATTTTGGTATTGTGTGATGTCATTGAGAATGCAGGTTTGCCATGGAAGAGGTTTGTTGGAATAATAGCCAATGGAGTGCCATCGATGACAGGGAAGAAAAATGGACTGGTGGCACTTGTTCAAAAAAAACTTGAAGAGGAGGGTGTAGAGAAGGCCATTGTTCTTCACTGCATTATCCATCAACAGGCCATTTGCAGTAAATGCCTGCCATGTGACAATGTGATGTCTGTTGTTGTGAAATGCATCAACCAAATCAGATCCAGGGGCTTAAAGCACAGGAGGTTCCATGCTTTTTTAGAGAAAATGGAGTCAGAATGTGTAGATGTGCTCTATTTCACTGAGGTATGTTGGCTCAGCAGGGGAAATGTCCTGAAAAGATTTTTTTTGAGTTGAGAGAAGAAGTGAAATCTTTCATGGAGAAGGATGGGAATGCTGTTTCTGAATTGAGTGATCTCAAATGGCTCATGGACTTAGCTTTTCTTGTTGACATCACACATAAGCTGAATGTACTAAACAAGATGTTACAAGGCCCGGGGCAGCTTATCAGTGCTGCCTATGACAAAGTGAGAGCATTCTCCACAAAACTTGTGTTATGGAAATCCCAGCTCTCTCAGACAAACCTTTGCCATTTCCCAACATGTAAGGAACTTGTGAATGCAGGCATACCATTCAGTGGTGAGAAATATGTTGATGCCATTTTTAAGCTAAAGAAGGAATTTGATCACAGATTTGCAGACTTCAAAAAGCACAGAGCCACTTTCCAAATTTTTGTGGACCCCTTTTCCTTTGATGTGCAAGATGCCCCTCCTGTGCTTCAAATGGAGCTCATTGACCTGCAATGCAAATCTGATCTCAAAGCCAAGTTCAGGGAGATTAGTGGAAAAGCAAACATGCCTGGGCAATTTTTGAGAGAATTGCCCCCCAGCTTCCCTGAGCTTTCCCGAATGTTCAAGCGCACCATGTGCCTTTTTGGGAGCACATATTTGTGTGAAAAGTTATTCTCCACATTGAACTTCAATAAGTCAAAGTACAGGTCTAGACTTAATGATGATCATCTTCAAGCCATACTAAGGGTCTCAACTGCTTCCTCTCTAAAGCCAAATGTGGTTCAGATTTGTGAGAAGAAGCGCTATCAAGTCTCTGGCAGCAAGGAATAGGCAAAAGATGCCATGTTCAGAAGAACTGTTCATGATCTTCACTCAATGTTTTATTCATGTTCAGAAGAAATAATTAAAACTGTTAATAATGACGTTTGAGGACTTTTTTTTTTTTTGTGAAATCCCTTATATGGCCCTGCCTCACACCGACTTTGCCTCCTGCGGCCCCCAGGTAAATTGAGTTTGAGACCCCTGATTTAGAAGATAATAGTAATCAAAAGAAAATTAAGTACAAAGCCAGGTCCTCCTAGTGAGCTTATAGAAATGTTTACAGAGTTTGTTTAACCTGGTGACTGGCCAAATAATTGTGAATTTAATACAAGGATTTTCACACTTTTTTTTCAGACATTGAAATGAAAGACACTTCCACATTATCAGCAAATTCTACAATACAATCATCTGAACCAACACTGGGAACAACAGCAGCAAATATTAATGCAAAAACAACAACTGAAATGGTGTCTGATGGTAAAAACAACTCTAGTAAGCTTCACCAAATGCTAGCCAAAAAAATTAATGCTCCCTGTATTTATAATTAACCATAGAAAAAACAATTTGTGAGGCCGGGCGGTGGCGCTAGAGGTAAGGTGCCTGCCTTGCCTGCGCTAGCCTTGGATGGACCGCGGTTCGATCCCCGTTGTCCCATATGGTCCCCCAAGCCAGGAGTGACTTCTGAGCGCATAGCCAGGAGTAACCCCTGAGCGTACCGGGTGTGGCCCAAAAACCAAAAAAAGAAAAAGAAAAAAAAAAAAGAAAAAACAATTTGGGATCTTCTATGTAGTGTAATAAAGGCCTGTCTCTGATATTTCACTTAAGTCAAAGCCTGTGAATTTTCTTGAGGATTTTGAATATTAAATAAGAATCAAATACAATTCTAAAAGGTTACTTTAAAATATTTTAGGTTGTTTTACTAAATTTTAGAAGAGTAGAGCTGTAATATTCTAATGATCTCTGATCTGCTGAATCAAATCATAAAATACCCCTCAAGATATATAGCTGTACTATTCTCTTAATATTAGGGTTAAGTTCCCTAATTAATTTCATTTTTAATCATTATTTAATACGTAAAATGAATAGAAAGCACCATCTTAAGTTAGTACTTAAATACTTAAATATCTTACTCTTGCAATAAGAATGCCTTTAGACTTCAGAATTTTAGCATATTTAACATATAAGAAGAGTTTCACAATTCCTCTGTATACTGCTTGCTAATATTTGAAAACAAATGTTCACACACTTAAACAAATGGTGTCATGATTATTTATTGATGTTGTTTCACTGATTAGTTATTCACACATTAGATCAGGAACACCAGAAAATTCTGGATCATAACTTGATCAGCAAAATGAACTTTTAATTTTGTGAAAACATTTTACTGCAAATTTTATTTATATACCCCTTTCTCCACTAGAAAAATTACTTAAATTAATAATTTTAAAATAATCTTAAATGTTTAAGTATACCAAGGTAACAATTTGCAATTAATTTTTTCTCTGGACCTAAAATACAAAACTGTGAGTTTGTGTGTCTGCGTGTGTGTTTTCATTAGACCACCTAAGCACTCAGCACTTGTATTTCTCACTTTGAATAAAGTAGTCTGTAAAATGAAATTAGAAAAAGGTTTGCCCACTATAGCTATATAACAAGGGATGCTAGTACAACTCTAGAATTGACTGATTTTTGTGTGTGTATGTTTCCGGCCCACACCTAGCAATGCCTAGGTGTTACTCGTTGCTCTGTGCTCAGATATTACTCCTGGTGGGTTCAGGGGACCATACAGGATGCCAGGAATTGAACCTGAGTCACAGTGTGCAAAGCACTTGCCCTCTCCACTGTTTTATCTCTTCATACCTACAGATTTGACTGACTTTTCTTGAGTCCATGGCAGGTGAAATAAAATTGTGATCGATAATAATGTCATTATCTTATCAAAGTAGGAATCACTATCGTGCAACCCTCATATGTGTCTCAACAGCCAACAGATGATCTGTTAAACTTCACAGTGAAAGAGGAAGGTGAGTAATGATTTATTTGCCACCATTTTTCCCTTTAGATATAATTAATGTACCTAAAGGTCATAACTATGACATTTCAATAAGTTTTACTAGAGGCATGTAACTGTGCAATCACCACCATTAGCTAATTCCACCACATTTTCATTGTTTCCCAAATAACCACTGTCTCTAGTACCAATATCCCAATTCTCCCATTGGCCCAAGCCCTGGAAGTTACTAACCTACTTTTTAATTGGAGACTTCCCTATTCTAGAAATTTCATAGAAATATAATCATGACAAATGTTCTATTACATCTGGCTTCTTTCACAGCATAAAGTTCTCATATTCACCCCTATTCACCCAGTACAGATCTGAGTTTCTCTTCACAAAATGTCATGATTCTTTGGTAGGGAATATCATAAACAATGTTCTCATAAACAGTCAAGCATAAGCATCTCTATGGCATGTGTTTTCATGTTGTTTGGATATATATATCACCTAACCACCTAACTACTGAATCACATGGTACTCTGACTTTTTGAGGTACAAATTTCCACAGCATATGCCTATTTTATATTTCCACGAGTAATGCAGAAAGAATGTATAAAGTATCCTCTTTCTACCCAGTACTTATCTATCGTTTTTATTATTACCCTTCTGGTTGGTATGAAATTGTATTTCATTGTGTTTTAATTTGCATTTCTTTGATAATTAATGATGCCTTTCCATGTGCTTAGTGACCATTTGTACATCTTCCTTTTTGGTTTTAGGGTCACCCCTATAAAACTTGTTGGAACATAAATTATAGAAATACAAGTACTAGAACTAAAACCAGTGTTATCTTGATGTTGAAGTTTAAATAATCATTTCTCAAGCAAAATTTAGTTTTATCAAATCTAACACACACCTGTATGCACAAACATTACTTATAATTTAATTTGTACTTATAAAACTACATATACTTATTTACTTGTTTTTATTTGGGAGGAAACAACTAATCATAAAATCTAAAAGAGCAAATCATTTAAAGAATCATTCAAGATCATTTTCTTTCATCTTTTTTTATTTATTTATTTATTTTTTGTTTGTTTGGTTGGTTGGTTTGGGGCCACACCTAACAGTGCTCAAGGCTTTTTCCTGGCTCTGCAGACAAGGATCATTCCTGGTGAGGCTTAGCAAATCACATAGCATGTTGGAATTCAAACCAGGTTAGCTGGTGCATGGCAAATGCCTTACCAGCTGTACTATTGCTCTGGTTCTCTTTTCTTTTTCTCTGGTTTCAATCACTTCTCAACAGGAGTCCAGAATCTACTTTGTGTGATCCCAAATATATTCATAATTATTACTTTTTAATATGTTGATAAGTGTCAATCACCCAGGCTCTTTTCAACCAAGTCTAGAATTTGAAAATTCCAGTGACACCAGTAAAAGCTGAAAAGCTCTAACTTCAGCAGAAATACCTTTTATTCCATTTATTTTAGATTACCATGCATGTTTCTAAATATGTGTATTACTTTCAAAGTGTTTGGATTCCCTATTTCCTGACTCTCCAGAAGACACATGTCTCTAATTCTGTCCTTATCTTTGCAGCCTAGTCTACATAAATAAGAGGCAGTTCTCTAAATAGCCTCTCACACTGCCTTCTTGGCTCTCCCATTTTTCTGCTCTCCTGCTGCATCTTTCCCTATTCTGTTTTTCTGAGATCCAAATTCCCTTCGACCACCAGGACTGCTGTGCTGGCCTCATTAGTGAAGTATTCTTTAGGCTACCAGGATTGCTTTGCTTCTATGGTTTTCGATCTTAGCATAACTCTTCTCCCAACGATTTCTGAAAAGGAACTTATTTTGTTTTGTTTTGTTTTGAGCCACGCCCTATGGGTACTCAGGGCTTACTCCTGGCTCTGTGCACAGGAATCACTCCTGGTAGTGCTCAGGGGCCACATGGGATGCCAGGGATTGAACCTGTGGGTCAGCAGCATGCAAGGCAAGCGACCTTCCTGCTACCATCATTGCAGCCTCTCATTTTGTGTTTTCTAAACAAGCATATGTTCTTGGAGTTCTGGGAGAAGCAGAATCTTTACTGCCATGTTTCCCTCTGTCTTCAAGGGTTGAGTCTCTCCACGTTGGTGCCTTTTCACCTCCCATGTCCTCACAAACATCAGTTTAGCTTCCTACTAGAACAAAACATTTCTGTACTGCTGCACGCTTGACCTCCTTCCCCAATTCAATCCTTCAAGATGTCTCTAAAGTTCATGTCCATTTCCGTTCATTCATTGTCACCTTCAGCATTTGTGCTGTCTCCTACATTTCAATGTATTTCACTCTCTGCTTACCTGTCCCAAGGGGGTTTTTGTCACACAGCAAGTGGCCCGTCAGAGTTCTAATAGCTACTCCCTTCTTCTCACTTCAGTAGGGACCACCAGAAAAGAAGGCCTGAAAGGGTTAACAAAGACAATGGCAGTGAGTCCAACACCTACAGACCCTGTCTCAGCAGTACAAAGCTCACAGCCGAAGGGTAAGTAGAAGAAGCAGGGTGTTTATCAGATATGCACTGCAAAGCCAGGCTCTAGTTTCCACCTTTCATGGGAATGTCTGTCCCAATCAGGCAAACTCTGTGTCTCTTCCTCTCAGAGTAAGGGAGACTAGATGGCTTGACCATCTAGTAAATGAAATAAACTGTAAATTAAAAGGAGAAAAGTCAAATTCTGTTTGCTTGTTTTATTTTGGCCCTAGTCCATAGTTTCTTCCCTTTACCCCTTTATCACTTTATTAAAACCAAGTTACATAAATCAGCTAATGGAATGAAACATAGATCAGCTGTGTTACAGTTTTATTTGTGTGTCCATGTGCATGCAAAGTGGGGTTCCACACACATGTCACACCAGAAGACATCTGACTGACTTCAATGGGTGATTCTAACAGGGGCTCCTCTCCCTTCCCATCAGTCAGACCTAGTCTTGACTGTACACTCCTTATCACATCTCCTGGGTCTCAGCTCCCAGATGACCTTTAGTCCTTTATCCCCTCTTTCACCCTCCAGCTGCTTATTCAAATCCTAACCATCCATTAGGAGTCTCTATGAGAATTCATGTTCTAATTCCCGTCACTAAGTGTTGCCAAATACATATACCATGTACCTTATATTGGTGCACTTCTTATTCCAAAATGTGTTTGAAAAGAAAATAACTATTAGTGAAAAACCGGTCACACTTAGCATAAATAAGTATATTAAAATGACTATGAGGAAAACAAAATAATATTATAGCCTGTTTTTGTTTTGTTTTGTTTGGGGAAGAAGGTTTTAGCCACACCTGGAAATGCTCAGGGCCCACTCCTGACACAGGAATTATTCCTGGAATTGCTCAGGGAACATATGAGATGCTGAGGATTAAACCCAGGTCGGCCATATGTGTAGAAATTACTGAGGTAAGCTGCAGGGTTGTCAGACTTCTGCAGGCTTCCGAAATAGTTGCAGCAGCTGCAAGTCCATCTGCTGCTCAGCTAAAGAGGCCCAAGGCTGCCAGGGTCCTGTACTGCAAGGCTTGCAGGGGACCGTGGGGCCTAGCCTGTGGTTGGGGTGTCTTGCCCACCCAGGAATGCCAACATGTAGCTACCCCTCACCTGGGACTGAGAAGAGAGAGAACAGAGAAGTAGAAACCAAGTATCCTTTTTATGCCTCCTGAGGTCTGCTGAGATTGTCCAGACTGTTACTGGGAGGGGGTGAATAGATAGACAGAAATTCATTGGCACAATGAATGGCAGAATGAATGGTGGCTGGGGCGAAGCCTGGTACAAGAAAGAGAAAGGAATAGATACAATACAGGCAGCATGTCTCCAATGCTGGCCCCGTGGACCAGCGGATCTACTCTGGTCACTATCCCGGGTCCGCCTGCAAAGGTCAAAGTTTTTCCTTTTATAGATATCTGGCACGACAAGGGGTGTATCCAAGGGGCGTGTGTATGTGGTGTGTATAGGGTTCAGGTTCAACTGTCATTCGAGTAGGGCTATCCAAGGGGCATGTACAAGTCTAATTGCCATACATCAACATACATTCAAGGCAAGCATTCTGCCCACTGAACCATCTCTCCAGCTCTGTTAGCTAGATTTTGTGGCTTGTCAAGGGCTCTGAGTTGGAGGCAGGTTTGTTCTTGCTCAAAAAATAAAGATAACACATGTTAGGTATTAATGACAATTCACATCAAGTTAAAAAGATGAAACGACACACTGAAATAAAGTAGACATGCTAGAGAATAGAATTCTCATTAGAACTGCAGTCTTATTAATTTTCAAAGTCATCCCTGGTCAACCCTTTCACACCATACTGCACAGCACACATCACGTCACCCTTAAAATTTCATCCATTTACTTGACTGCTTAGGCTTATTTTTTCTCATAAATTCCTCATTTCCTTATGCTATTTATTTGGAAACACTGTCCTAACATTTCTTTCAAGCTATTTGACTACTTTAAATTACTTCATGTGGTAGGTCTGAGAGGAATGCTCAGGATCACACTGAAACCAGAAAGCAAAGCCTGTATGGGCTAAAGTTTAGCAGGCAAGCCCATTCACATTTCCTAAGACTTTCCCTTTGCAATTTAACAGACTTGCTGCTAACTATACCAACTTGGTTGGGTGGCTATTGTGGTGTTGGTGTTGAACTAGATTCTTTGGGGGCAGTTGAATTTTTGGACCACACCTGGTGATGCTCAGAGGTTAGTCCTGGCTATGCACTCACAAATCGCTCCTGGCTTGGGGGACCATATGGATCACTGAGGGATCGTACTGCGGTCTGTCCTAGGTTAGTGCGTGCTGGGCAGACATTGTACTGCTTGAGTCACTGCTCCAGTCCTAGATTTGACACATGGAAGGGGTCATTAGTCCCTGTACTAGTTTCCCAAGCCCTTAAACTATTTTATGTTCTTTCACTTTAACATTCAAGCATGTGTTGAGGCATAGTTATTTTTCTTTGTATGATATGACCCTTTAAAAGTATCCTCTAATTTTGAAGGGTATGGAAAAAAACTCAAAGGCTATATAGAAAGTTTCATTTTAAATTAGTTAAAAATTTTTTTATTCTCAATGAATTCTATTAGAAAAAAGGTTAGAGCCTGATATTATTCAAGATGAAAAAAGATTTTATTTTATTTTATTTTTTCACTTAAGTAATAGCTGATAAATATCTTAACTTCATCTTCCAACTACATTATATCATATTCAAATAATAGTGAATTTATTTGAAAAAGTAGGAAAGACTTATTAGAAGCTTTCCATTCAGAGCACTTCAGTGAAAGGAACCATGTCTATAAATGTACAGGAGGCTGAGCATTAGTGCCACAGTGACAGATCGGAATTTTAGTCATTCCCACTGCCCCACTGAGAAAATAGTATCACTCCTCACAGCTAACTAATATTTGCAGATCTGCAAGATGGAAATATGGCCTCCCATGTAGACCTTAGCAAACAAGTAATAACACTTTGCTTCCCAAAGAAACGGTAGCTACCATTCTCCAACTTTCAACCATAAAGAAAACATTTATTTTCTCTTAAAATTTAATCAGACAGGTAAGCTAGTCCGATTTCTTACTGCTATGCTCTTTTTTTTGCTCATCAATCTCAAATGTTTTCACTGAGACCTTTGCTGCCATATCCCAGGGAGGGCCCTGTTATCACAGCCCTCAGTACAAAACTGCTCTGCCTCTTCCAGTGGGTTCTGTTGAGCAAATAGAGCAGTGTGGAGAGTAGTAAGGATATGACTTATCAAAATGCTTAATATTTTCTGGTGGTGGCATTTGAACAAATTAGTAACCCGTGGAAGGTCCTAGTGGCCCAGAAGAAAGAGGAGAGAGTGGCAAATAGTGGCAGTGTCAGAGACATCCTGTGAGGAAGAAGCAGAGAGATTGCAGGGCAGCCTAATAATTAGTCAGAAACTGGAGTGAGTCAAGGCAACCTAACAACACCCTACAAAGATCTGCTAACCACAGGGAGAGAAGAATGGGGAGCAGCTGTTATGCCAGGAGAGATCTGGACTGTGATTTATAGCCAGAGCTAATGGGGGTAAGGAAAAAAGAAGAATCAAGAAAGTCCTTTTCCTCGTATAAATGTGCTCATGCTGTGTACACTCAGATGATGTGAGCTTTATTCTCTCTGGTGATTTTCCCTGCAGCATGCTCTTCAGGATTACATTTATGTTAAAGGAATTCCATGAGTTTCAAAGTTTCCTGGCATGGGTCTAGTAGGGATTGTGAAAGCAGCTCTGATCATCTTTTTCTTTTTTCTTCCTCTAAAGCTGAGAATCAAAGTTCAGTCCAAACAACCAAAAGACCAGGTAAGTTTATTTGCAGTCTCCTCTGAGAGTATTTATGGGTAAAACCAGATAGATTCATTCATGTGAGGTCAATTTAAGAACTTTACATGGCAACTAGCCCTGAGTAGAAAGGGCTAAAGAAAGGGAAAACAGGGACACCTGAGGTAAGTGGACTCAGAGACATCTGTGAGGCTAATGCTATCGTATCCAGCTTTGTCTGTCCTCAAGAGACCAGGCACTGCCTTATCTCTTTTCTGACGAGGCCTGGTCCTGGCACCCAGAAATGTATAGCCCAGAGTAAACCTAGCAGAGATTGTTCCCAGAAGTGCTCAGTTTAGCCATCCCTTAATTGTAAAAGGAACGAACTTTAGACAATATAGCAATAAAAATCGGAAAAGACAATAAAGCAAGTAAAGATGCCAGTGCTAAGAAACCTCAAAATTATAATTATTGGGAGAATTTATAAAAGTTTAAACACCATGATTCACAAGGTTGTTAATAATGTAGTTAGAGGGACCAGAGCAATAGTACAGTGGTAGGATATTCGCCTTGCACGCAGATGACCCAGGACCAGGACGGACCCTAGTTCAATCCCAGCATTCCATATGGTCCCCCGAGCATGCCAGGAGTAATTTCTGAGGGAAGAGCTTGGAGTAACTCCTGAGAACTGCAGGGTGTGGCCCCCCAAAAACAATAAAAATGTAGTTATAACTGTATGCAATGTCTTTTCAGGCATGCAATGTTCTAACACAAATTCCATCACAAGTGTGACCTTCCCTCCACGAATGTTCCAAGCCTACTTTTTAGTAGGCACAAACACATTTACTTTGTATTGCTTGGTACAACAAATGGAATTTTCCTGAAAATAGACAAATAGGAGAAAATTTGTGATATTTGTTATACTTCACAATGGAGGTACTAAATTCATTTTCTAAGGATTTACTGAATTAGTTGGTGCTGTTTATGCCTTCTTTGTTATCGTTTCCACTTACTAAGCTTGGTGGATATCTATTCAACTCTCCCATCAAATTTGCTGTGCTCTCACTTGGCTGATAGTATGGTGTAATTTGGAGATGTTGTGACCATGCACTGCACAAGCTGTGGCACTGGGTGTTTTTGTTTGTGGGAGAAGTTTAGGTCTGGCACCTACTGGGCCTCTCTGGAATGAAGGAAAAAATATCTGACTCAGGCCTCACAGTTTTCAGCCCACAGATCAATCTAACTGGGAAGATTTGGTGATTTGGCCTCTTTTTATTGGGGGATTTTTTTTAATCTTTCTCCATCATACATGGCATTTTAATTCAATCACTAATTCATAGATGTTTAATAGTGGTCATCACCTTTGAAATAAACTTAGAAATTTATATTTAACAGTTAAAATGGGAGGGGCTGGAGAGATAGCATGGAGGTAAGGTGTTTGCTTTCATGAATCCCAGCATTCCATATGGTCCCCCCGGCCTGCCAGGGGCAATTTCTGAGCGCTGCCGGTGTGACCCAAAAACAAAAAAATATAAATAAAAAATAAATAAAAAGGCGGGTAGGGCATTTGCCTTGCACAGAGCCAACTTGGGTTTAATCCCCAGCATCCCATATGATCCCAATAGAGACTGAGGTAACTCCTAAGCACTGTTGATTCTGACCCATAAATCTAATAAATAAATAAAGTCATGAAAATAGAGTGGTGCAAGCATATTTTCCTAAAATAACATTATAGTCTACCTTCTACCTATTTTGTCCAAAAAATTCAAACTAAAGTTATTGTGCTTTTAACTTTTAAATGCTTAATGATTGAAGTAGTCATTTTTATTATTATTTCTCAATGCTGTATTTTTGTTCTTATTTCTATCTACAAGTATTAAAATCCATTAGTAAGGGGCCGGAGAGATAGCATAGTGGTATGGTGTTTGCCTTGCATGCTGAAGGATGGTGGTTCGAATCCCGGCATCCCAAATGGTCCCCTGAGCCTGTCTGGGGCGATTTCTGAGAAAGAGCCAGGAGTAGACCTTGAGTGCTGCTGGGTGTGGCCCAAAAATAAAAAAAAAATCCATTACAAAAACCATTTGGGAAAAAAGCGGAGTCAAGCCATTAGTGTGAACCTAAGAGAGCCACTCCGGCCTGGCCACTGCTTCTCAGCTCTGGAGTTTTCCAGCCCTTGCCTTTGTATCTATCATTAGCAGCTGAGAAGTTACAGAATGGGAACTTGAGAAACTGCCAGTTGAAAAAGGATTTTTTATTTTGTTTAAAAGATTGTGTATGCAAAAATGCCAGCTTTATAATTTTTTGTACATAATGAAAAGTTCACTTATTAGACTATATTTATTTTGAGTATGTAAACCCTTTATCCTAAATAGATAATAGAAAAAGCATCAATTTAAAAAAATGGACAAGGAAGAAAATAAGATAAATTCTACAAGCCATAAGGACAGTCAGAACAGTATACCAGCACCTCAGATAGACATGTGTGACTAGAGACACAAAGGAAGATACAATAACAAGTTTTTTAAGAGCATCAATATAGAAAGGAGCTCTTATTCACTGCTGGTGGGAATGTTGTTTATTTCAGCCTTTATGGAAAATAATATGGAGATTTCTCAAAAAACTGAAAATTGAGCTCCCATATGTTCCAGCTATACCACTCCTAGGGATATACCCTAGGAACACAAAAACACAATACAAAAAACCCTCTGCATGCCTTATTTTCATTGCATCGCTATTTACAATAGCCATAACCTGGAAACAACCAGATGCCCAACAACATATGAATGAGTAAAGACACTGTAGTACATATACACAATGGAATACTATGCAGCCATCAGGAAAAATGAAGTCATGAAATTTTCCTATACATGGATAGACATGGAAACTATTATGCTGAGTGAAATAAGTCAGAGGGAGAGAGAGACACACAGAATAGTCTCACTCATCTGTGTGATTTAAGATAAATAAAAGACATTGCTGTAATGACTCCTTGAGACAATAGAGATGAGGGCTGGAAGGATGAACCATAATATAAAGCTTACCACAGAGTGGTGAATGCAGTTAGAAAAATAACTACACTAACAACTATCATGACAATGGTAGTGAGTGAGAGAAGTAGTATGCCTGTCTCAAATACAGGCAAGGGGTGGGGTAGGAGGGAGATGGGAAGCATTGGTGGTGGGAAGGTTGCATTGGGTAACGGTGGGGGTGTTCATTGTTTTATAACTGAAACCCAACTACAAACATGTTTGTAATCATGATGCTTAAATAAATATATATTTTAAGAGCATCAATATACTAACAAGTATAATTATATCATCTACTTTAAAACATCTAATTTAAAACTTTTTAAATCATTTATGTGTTATACAAGATGTTTAAATATATAATTTGGAGGCCAGAGATAGCCCAGGGATTAAGATATCTTAACCACAGTCAGTAGAGATTCTAAACACAGGAGTAAAGCCTGAGCACAGCCAGTCTAGTCCAAAACCCAAAAATTAATAACATTTGCATAATAATTACCCATATGATGAAAGCTAGACATTACTTAAAAGAATTAGTATTTCTCTTCTAAGCAAAAGAGTTAGAATCCTAGCTCAAAGAAGTTTCAGGCAATTTCCTTTCTAAAATAAACATTAGCTAATATGATTTCAGTCTTTGGCTAAATTATAGACAGTTCTCACATTTAAAATATTCTTTCATGTTATCTGGCCTTTATTTTTTTGGCCTTAATTTTTAAGAAAAATTCACTTCAAAAGCTATTATTAAGGACCTAGTAATAGATTGCTTTGTGAGCTACATTTTGGGAAATTTAGAATACATAAGCAACTGTACCTACAATGTGACTTTATAGGAAAGAATATATTTATAACACAAACATGTTTGTACCAAGTACCAGTAAACAAGCGAACCTTATTTTTTTTACTTATTTTTCTTTTTATAATTAATATATTTATTTAAGCGCCATGATTTCAAACATGTTTGTAGTTGGCTTATAGTCATAAATAGTATGCCCCCCTTTACCAGTGAAACCATACAAAAATATTAACATACATTTACTAGCATTTGTAGCCATGGAGAAAGATTGACTGTCCCGAAATTCTTCAGAAAACCATCACCAAAATCAAGCTTGAACCTCCAAGAGCTCTAATGTCAAAATTATGCTCATGGCCACTCTTCTCAACTTTTCCTACACCACTTCTGTCACTACTGCCTGGGGAGTTATGTAGAATAACTAGGTTGTTCTTGGCCAACACAACCAAAAGATCATCACCCTGCAGTGGCTGAAGCAACTGAGAGTCCCAGGGTTCTGCTGTCCCTACTTGTTTCATCTATATTCCCTCCTCCTGCTCCATGCACTAACCTGACATTTCCTTTGTTCTCTGGGCATATATCTGGCTTCCTCCCCCAGGCCTCTTGCATGGCAAGAACAGTACAGGTTCTAAACATTCTTCTTCCCCCACAGATGTCAGAAATGCATGAGCCCTCTGTATGTGCTGGGCTGTGGGCTGTGGGTGGCACAGAGAGGGTGATGCAAGGCAACCTCAGCACTATTGATGCCGATGATGAGTCCCCATGGCTTCGGGATGCCAAAGGGGTCAATCCTATCGGAGGAGTCTGCAACTGCCTTCAGCCAGCAGAGCACTGCCCATGACGTAGAGACAGGCTGAGCAGGGAACAGAGATTAGTCACCTCCAAGACAGATCATTGCTGAAGATTTTCCTAAACACAAGTTATGTCTTATCCCAGACTCACAATAATAACTATTATCAGCTTATCCAACATTTCAATTCCTCCGAACATGGAGATGTACTGATTCTGAATGAAGTTTCAGTTGTGACTTTCTCTTTTAGTTTTTCTGACTGCAGATAGCAACTTAACCAATTTATGCAAATGAATAAAAATAAAAATAAAATAAGTTAACAAGGACCCTTTTCCACAAAACAAAGAGCCTGGACAGTGGTGGAAAAGTGTGCCACTAAAGCTGAGGCCTGCAGCTGAACAACTGTGGGTTTTGAGAGGAAAGCGAGGCAGCTCTAGGAGCACCCGAGCACTGAAACCTGTGCAAGGAGTAACAAGTTGAAAGGTCAGTTAAGGAGCAGCACAGGTCAGTGGACCAGAGAGAAGAAGCACTAAAGTCTCCAGTGCAATCTTCCTCTTCTACTATCAAGAAATACTATAAATCTCAATGTTCATTCTCAGTATGCGGGGTTTAGAAAAAGAACCACTCTGACCCAGTGAGAGGATATTTGAATGAATGTTTTTGCACAGAGTTGCATTCCAATATGACGATACAGACAGTCAAGTAGAACTGCCTTTCAGGAGGGACAGTGAATCAGTGTCAGGAATTGCTGACTTGTCAAAATATCCAATAAGAAAGAGTACTACAATCTGACACTGAATTTGTGATTTTTTCCCCCCATAGTTAACACTCCAAAACCAGATGTGCCAGTGTCTAAAGTCAATATATTACTTTCCACAGCAGAAACAATTCAGCAAAACAACTCACAGTCTCCAGGTAAGACCTCCATGTGCATGAGTAGAAACTAACTTGGCCTGACCCTTCCTCATAGAGAAAATGCTACTAATAATTCTTAGGAACAATTCTATTGAGGTATAATTTTATACAAAAAAATAACAACCTCCAGCAATCCTTGGCACCAGAACCCCCTAACAACTTCACTGAGTCCTCATCCTGGTTAGCTAAGTACATTTGTAAGGTATTCTCAGATTCCCCCCAAAAACTGCACCCCCATAAAAAGGGGGAACACAGAAATTTTCTGAGGTACCTGTTAGGCCTATGCCATTTGTGACAGTGTTTTCAAAGATGTATGCATATGTTCAGACTATCCACTATCGGCATTTTAGTTTATAACATTAATCCACAAAACAAAGCCTTTTCCAAAAAAGGATTTTTGCACTGGTAACTCCTGTCTGTAACTCGGAGCATGCTGAGAGTGTGCGAAGGGAGCCAGAATGGTGAAGCCAGGCACAGATTAATGAATCACAGTTTTTATTTCTAATACAGCCAGTGCCGAGAATGCGAGCAATGCCAGTCCCTCTTCAACCAGCCCATCCTATTCCAGTAAGTACCACACATACCTGCTCCCCCGCTCAGATCTGTTGCCTGTTCAAATGTGCCTATGGTGGGAAGGAACAGTCAGGCCACAGAATCCTTCTCACCCCAACTGAACCGCAGTTCCATGGTTGCCCTGCCTCACTCATACTTGTCATTCTGACTATGATGTGCACAGCTTTGGCTATTCTTTCCCTACCACTGTGCTCAGAAATATCCACCAAGGTTAGCAGGAATTGGTGGAACTGGTAGATCTTCTCTGTAAAAAGGATCTGTTTGCCTTTATAGAACTTGATCTTGGGGCCTGAACAATAGCTCAGTGGGTAAGGCAATTACCTTGCATATGGCTGACCTAGGTTTGATACCCTGCATCCCATATAGTCCTCAGCCTGCCAAGAGTAACTTCTGAGCACCACCAGGTGTGGCCTTAAAAAAATAAAACAAAATAAAAAAGAACTTGATCTTAATATGGAAAATGGACTTTCTAGAAAAGTTCCATTTTAGAAAACAAGAATTATGCTATAGATGTGGATATCAGCACCCATAAAGAATAGTCATTCTTTTCCCACAAATGAAGATCCAGGTCTGCTCCATGCAGTAAGATATCATCAGGTAACATCATTCTACTGACTGTCACATACATGGCTGCTGGTTTGTGGGCTCTTTATTTGGGCAGATTCAAATGAGCTCTCTCAAGGTCTAATGTCAGTGGGTTAAACAAATTTCTGAGCAAACAATGTGAGTACAAACCACCAGTAAAGGACTGACTGATTTTTCTCATGCTAAATCTGAGACCAAGTGTGCAGGCAGCCCATGCACATATGAACCCCTTTCTGGAACCACACACTCATTTTTAGCGACATCCACTTGCATTATTTTTTTTTTTCATGTTGATATTTCTAAGATATTTGTGATTTTTGGCCAAAATCAGTGACCAAATATGAGCAGTCCCCATATAGGGCATACTGTTTTCCAGTGACTTCCTGATGTAGTGCTACAGAAAATTCCATGTAGCCTCAGATCTGAAGCATTTCTACAACACATCTCCCCCTTCTGCAGTCTTCAGGAAGTAGGCAGCTCTCCCTGAGGGCTGGCATTTTACTTCAGAAAGGTGACAAGACTGACATCAAGTGGACACATCCAAAATGACAACTCGAGTAGTCGTGAAGCCACTATTCTTGGCTCAAAAATATTTTTGTAAAATGACATTGGATGAAGAAAAGCATGTATATACAGCATACTTAGTAGTTTACATACTATAGAATTCAGTACCTATGCCAACTGACAACATTTCCAATTCTTTCCAGGTGTTATCCTGCCTGTCGTTATTGCTTTGATTGTAATAACACTTTCAGTGTTTGTCCTGGTGGGTTTTTATCGAATATGCAAGAAGACAGACTCAGGTAGGTAACAGCTGGTTTTTGTTTTTATTTTGTTATGGTATTTTGATATGATATTACATGCTCAGTTTAAACTTGGGTTGAAACTCTTATGAAAAGGAATTATAAAAAAATAAAGTGTCACTTTAAAAAATATTCTAGAAAGACAGGATAAAGCCAATCCAGGACCACTGGTGAGGAAAGAGGATTAACTACTGGTGGCAGATGACTTGCAAACCAAATGAGTTCTTCAGAAAACAGCATCAGATCTGTGTGTGGCTGAGGAACTTTGGTGGAAAGATGTGATTTAGTGGCAAGCTTTATTAAGAGTCAGGATTTGTTTCATTCCCTAGGAAGACCATGGGGCTTTAACTGCGGAGGGACCATGTTCTTTTGTGGGGCAGGCTCTGCTGAAGGACTCGGGTCCTGGGACTGAATACTGTTGTGACTATTAGTGAAACAATGGTGATTCCAGTAAGGTCATTCTCATTTCACCTTAAGCATTCCTCCAGCCACATGGCATACCTTCCTCTCTCTTTAAAAGAAAGATCCTATATCTATATATAGGATCTTATATATCCTATATATATAGATCTTATATATCCTATATATATAGGATCTTATATATCCTATTTTTACTCTTTTTTGTTGTTTTATATTTTCCTTCCCTCTTAAATATTTATGGTCCCAATAATTGTATTCTGGTAGTTTTTAAAACTCTTTTTTAATAATCTGTATACTTAGGTTTAGAGACTAGATCTAGGGGTGTTAAAGTGATTTTCTATAGAGTTCATTCCTGGGACCCAAATGATATAATTGCAAAATTTTGTATGCTATATTTACATGTGAGATATTTTAACACTGTGGGGCCAGAGCGATTGTAACCACAGGTAGGTGTATTTGCCTTGTCCACAGTTGGCCTGGGTTCAATATCTTATATCCCATGTTGTCCATATGATCCACCAGTTCTGATTCCTGAGTGTAGAACATGGAGTAAACCCAGAATACTACCGTGTGTGGTACAAATTTAAAATAAGAGAAGTTGATGTTTTCATTGAAAAGGACTCTATGAATGATTTAGATGAAATTCCTACCACTATAGAGCTATTCTGGAGGCATATAGTACTTTATTAACTGGTGTGGAAATTATGCAGTGAGCCAAATCTATTTGGTTATTGTCAACTTTATTTTTTAAATAGAACTAATCTTGGTATAATGATATCGGTACAGTTAAGCACCTGCAGTTGATCACTCTTCTTATGTGGTGAAACTTGTTGAAGTTCAGAAAATAGATTAACCCTCTCTACTTTTTGGAAGACAAATTGTGATATATTTCAACTCAAAGTTAAGCTTATCTGGATACAGACGAGAGTAGTCTCAATGTACACTGAAAGAAGGAGGCTACGTATGCAGAAAGTAATCTGTTATTATGACATCATATCTGTCAACAAGCTCATATGAGAGGATTCAAAAGCCACGTGAAAAAGCAGGCAAATAAATGGAACAGCTCTGTTTGAACCAGAACTGTGAGTATCGTGACTGATATTATACTTAGCACTTTAAACAAAAATATTAAACTTCAATAAAGACCCTCAAAACTAATGGTAGGAAAGATAAGGTGCTAAGCATTCTATCATTAATTAAATACTAGGGATTCAAAATTATAATTGCAGTCTCTTAAGATAATATCAATAAAAATAGCCAAAATAAGATTGAAAATCAATCTCTTATAACAAGGATTGTTAAAACTAGAAGTCTGTTCAAAGATCATATTGTGATGACAAAAGACAAAGCAAAGATAAAAGAAAATGCAAGGAACAGGTGATTAGTAGCAATACAATAAAGCCCCAAGGAAATGAGCCACCAACCCAGGGCCTATCTCTGGTTATATTCAACAGTTTTCTTGAAAGGCCCAGATGAAACCCAAAGTCATGCCAAGCCTGCTCTGTGCAAAATGGATGGCTCTGTACTCCAACCCTAGGCCAACGGGTCTCTGTCCTGGGAAGCACTTGACAAGGAATGAGAGATGACCTGGAGCTAAAGAGATGACACTGTGCAATCTCTTCTGAGAGGCAGAATCCTTGAGTGCCAGATGTAGTTAAGACCTAGAGTCACATCCTAGTAAACCACAATTACAGTTATTTGTGTATCAAGAAAGAAAAAAGTTAAGAATACAATTGAATTGAAAATATGAAAAGTATAAAATAAAGCAAAAAGTTCAATTACAAAAAAATTAAATCATGTGATATAAAAAGACAATTCAACAGTCTGAAAAAGATATTTTTAATAGATACTAAAATAAACTCAGATTTCCCAGTGTCAATGGAATATGCAAAATGGATACTACTTTCATATAGTGATAGAAAACTAATAAAACTGGTAAAGAGTGGGGCTGGAAAGATAGCATGGAGGTAAGGTGTTTGCCTTGCATGCAAAAGGTCGGTGGTTCAAATCCCAGCATCCCAGATGGTCCCCTGAGCCTGCCAGGAGTGATTTCTGAGCATAGAGCCAGGTGTAACCCTTGAGCACTACCGGGTGTGACCCAAAACCCAACCCCCCCCAAAAAAAACAAAACAAACAAAAAAAAACAACAACTGATGAAAACCAAACTTAGAAAAGGGGCTAGTTAAGATACCCTATGATGTGGATGGCACTCATGAGGAAGGAATGTTGATAGTGAGATGATTGACAGGCCAGGAGAGACGGGAAGAAAGTTTTAGATTTAGAGACATCACTACACAGAGGGTGGCAGGGGTCTTTTTATTATGTATTGTAACCAAGCACAGTGTAACTCCAATGGCAATTCTCTCCTAGGCACACAGGAAAACGGGAATGACCAGTAAGTACTGTCTCATATTTCTTTGACGCTTTAACTTACTCTTTACAAAGAGAAGTACTTTTTGTCTATCACACGTTTTCTCTTGACATTTTCAGATGTTTGGCTGGCTAAGAATTGGCTGGAGTGGTCCTGTGCCCCTCCCCCCAGCACTTTTTGGGAACCTCTCAAAAAGTCCACATATATGAATGACATATTCATGCTGTTTACATGTTTACTTTTTCACAAGCAAGTGGTGATAATTAGCATGATGCTAACTTGATGTTTTCTGCTCCAATAGACCTCAGTCTGACAAGGAGAGTGTGAAGCTTCTCACTGTGAAGACAATTTCTCATGAATCTGGTAAGTTCCCAAAATGCTGGTCAGATGAAAATGGCCATTCAAAATTTTATATTGTACATGTACATTTTATATTATTTTTTAACTTCTTTTTATATTTTAAATATGAGCTCCTGCCTTTTTCATAGAATCTTGGGAACATATTACTTTGTTTTACCTCATATTTCTGCATTTTTCTATAAAATTAAGAAGAAAGGAAAAAAGAAAGGATGGGGGCCAAGGTGGTCTCAGGTGCATTGTGGAGAAAAAACAGACAGAACTAAATATCCAAGCCAAAGTCAGCATCACTAGAATCAAGAGACCTAAACTTTACAACCTAAATTAAATGGGGCTGTTATTACTGGCAGGCCATGGAGCAAAGATTGGTTGTCTAGGAAGCACTGAAATCATAGGTGGAGGGAGGTTGATACTGGTGGTGAAAATGGCCCTGATTCACTGTGTTTCTGAAACTCAACTATGAAGAACTTTGTAGATCACAATGGTTTTAATAAAATAAAATTTATGAAATTTTAAAAAATAAATAAAAATCTACATTGTAGAATTTTTTGTATTTTGTTCATGTGAAACATAACTGAAAAGTGTAATTTCCCTTTAAGTCATCAATTATTACCATCTAATCAATGCAAAATTCTCCTGTGAAGAAAAATGATCCCTAAAAATAATATTTTTGGTAAGATCATTGGACTTTATACAGATTTTAGAGTTTATCTGTAGATATACTTTAAGCAGGGCTTCTTATTCTATTCATGACCCCTTTTCAACCTGAGAATTTTTTACATGAACCCAGTTGTATAGGCATATAAAACAGTGATACAAAGAAAGCACTTACTGATTTAAAAATCATTAATTTCTTTTCTAATAAAATTTGGGGGATTTTTTTTCTCCATCCCCATATTTAGCTGCACAATCCCATCTGAGCAGTGACACAGTTTAAGAAACCTAGCCATGAATCACCAGAGAGTGACTGTAGGATTTTCTACTCTGGATCAGCAGCAGAGAAATAGTCATTAAGTTGCATAACTTAATGAGAGTAATCAAAGGCTTAATACGGTCCTTATTTTAAGTGGGAAATTTAAACTAGAACAAATTGCAAGGGCAGACATCTAGGCAGCTCCAGTTCCCATTATGCAGAAAGAAGAATAGAGGAAAGAATAAAAATTAAAAATTGCTTTTTATTTAAGGCACAACCTTGGCACAACCACTGTTACTGGTTGCTGGTTTTTCTCCCCATTTTTCTCTAGGTACACATGATTTTATTTGCTTTCCCATAGATTTCATTGTAGAACTCTTATTCTGTAAAATAGAACTCCATGATTTGTGAGATCACCTCAGACACCATATTTCTTTTTTTATTATAATTTTTATTTTGACCATATTGGCTTACATATCTTTCACAGTAGTATTTTAGGTACATATTAAATTGAATCAGGGGAATTCCCATCACCAAATTTTCCCTCCCTCACCCCTGTTCCCATCCTGCCTCTCCTATCCCCCACTCTCACTCCTCGGGCTGCTAGAATAAGCCCTCTGTGTCTAGTTTACTACTTAGTGATCATATATCTGGTTGGTCCTGGTACCCTCCCTTATTTCCCCCTCTGTTTGAGAGGCGGAACTAGATAGTTCAAGTTATGTGGTTTTGTTTGAAGAAAGAAAAAGCAATAAAATGGGGTAAAAATCAAATAAGCCGAAAATGGGTGTAGTCCTTCGAGAGGCTCTCAACCTCAGTTTTAGAGAGGACAGGAAAAAAGAAATTGAAATACCACAAGAGTACAAAAAGAAATATTGAATAAAATATCCAGTGAGCACTACATCACTAAAGGCAAGCACAGTTTAATAGTCTCGGTCCTGAAATAAAACCATGCCAGAGCACAAAAAGAAAGAGAAAGATAAAATAACATAAAATAAGATTGGGGATATCAACTTCAATATCAACACCAAAAAAAAAAAAAAGTCAAAGAGATAAAAGTAAAAATAAAAAAAATAGATAAAATTTTAAAAAAGGAACTATTTTGTGCCCCACTCCCATTTCTATTTTTTTTTCCCCTGCATAGGCATAGTAAAAATTGGGGGCATTAGAGAGGGAATCCCCTTGGCCTAGGATATTTGTTACAGGGTCTCTCCACCCTTGAAGTATAGTGTCATGGGGTTGACTGTAGACTCCTTGTCCGTTCATTTACTCTCCCCTCGGTGCTTTCGTGGTGTATGGAAGACTTCTGCTTTGTCATGGGCGATAAAATCACACCTCTGTAACTGGAGATCTTGGTAGCTGCACAGGTCAAAGAGTGGAGCTTTTGATGAGGCTTTTCTTTACGGTTCTGGGAGTTCTGTTCCTTCCCTGTTGTTTTAATCCGTCTTCTGGTGGTCATGGTCATCGGACTGCTCCTAGGATGGAGCCAGTGATATAGTCTTTTATTATGTTTCCAGAAAACCCGTTCAGTTGCGATTGTCTCAGTCAGATCTCTGGCATTAGAGATCTTGTTTGTTGTAGAGATCGTAGACCAAAACATCGATTAGGGCTTTGTTGTTGGTCCCAGGATGCGTATTGTCCAGTCATGGTTGTAGCGACATCTGTAGATAGCTATCTTGGCTTTTGCACAGATCAAGGAGTGACAAGTCTGCTGATTTTGTCTTATTGTTGGCTGGTGAGGTAGGACAACCTGCTCTTAGATCAAATTGTTCCCATTTCCTTGATCCTAGGATATCATTTTAGAATTGGCCCATGTTGGTATCAGAGCAATATTTAGGGTGACCCAGAAGGGATTTGGTTCCTGGAGCTGTTGTGGAGAACTGTGTCGTTTCTATGTCTGGGATCCAGGAGTCAAGGTTGGATGATCGGTGTCTAATTCCCTGGGCTCTAATTTGGATCCCCATGACAAGTGATCAAGGTGGGAGATGCCCCTGTAGACACCATATTTCTAAATCCTTTGTAGATGGGTCTGAAAAAAGCCAGATAGTGGTGAAATATAAATAAACCAAGGCAGTCAGGAAAGGATGATCATGGCATCTGTGACTTTTCACTTTGTGGACTCCTTGAGTCAAACTTTTCTTTATTAAACCAATGTCCATACATCTGGAGGAGGAAGGTCAAGTAATCCAGGTAGGCTTTTACATATCAAAAGAGAAATTTATTGGAAAGAAAGCTGGGGGAAATGCCTTTGTTTTGGATTAATAGCTGGGCGTCATTTTACACTATTCTAACCCAATTGTCCAACATACTAAATCTTTCTCACAGTTCCCCATTCCCTACTAGGCAGAGCTTGAAGGGAGACATGAAGAAGCAAACTGACTTTCAAACTGGCATGCTTCCCATGCTTCCTTTCTTTAATGCACAGTCATCTGCGTGGCTTTGTGCCCATTTGCTTCAACCCCTGGCCTCAGACACTCTCGAAGGGACCGAGTTAGCTCTCCTTTGGTTGGCAGTAATTAGCATCATTTTTATCACTGAGGTTGAGCAAGCAGCAGGTTGCATGAATAGAGGTCCAGAAAGAAAAAACTAGCCCAAATGAGGTTTCTTTTCAAGGAGGTGACTCTGCTGCACTGAGTTATCTTGGGTGATTGACCTTGATATATGTATGAGTTTACTAGAGTAGGGGCACATAGAAACATAAGGGGTCTCTCAGCTTCTTGTCTTTATATTGGGGACAGAATAAATGCTATTTTCGAGAGGGCACTGTATTGCTCTTAAGTTACCCTACAAATTCATTTTTGCAAAACTTTCACTGAATTATTTTAGCAGAGAACTCTAGAATGTCTCCCTGATAAAATGGCACTTAAAAACCTATGGCCTAAGTTTGCTCAAGCAGAACAAGCTGATGAAACAAGCCAGGGTCAAGAATTCTTTCCCTGAGTCCCCTTCTTGTTATCACGGCCCAGTTCACAATCCCACCCCCAGAGAAAAAGTTTGCATTGCTCCTTTAGAGCAAAAATGGATGATGATGAAAAATAAAGCTCATAAATTTTGGAGAATTACTTTCAGGCAATACCAAGAGACAAATTGTAGCTCTAATGACATTCATGTAGGGAAATTGTACCTCCTTGAAAAAGATAAAGAAAGCCAAGAACTTGATACCCATTCTTTTCACTCAAAGCTTATAAAGCATCTCTTCTGTTTGTAGGTGAACATTCTGCACAAAGAAAAGGCAAAAACTGACAACTTGGTGGACCACCCCCCTACCTGAGCAATAAACATGTAAGTTTTTCAATTTCATCCATGAAGATACTTGTTAATATTGACTTTATTAGTTCTCTGCAGCTCCGATTTTTCCCAAAGACCTTCATGAACTGGAAAGCTATGTCTTCTATCTCATTGACCATCACTGTCTATTTGACTACCAAGATTTGCCAGGAAGGAGAATATCACAGGGACTATGAGTGATTTTGCCTGTTGCCTTGTCAACCACCAGAAAGACGCAATGATCTACCTGTAAACTCTATTCCCACGAGCTGCCTTCCCCTGGCCAGACTGCATGTACTTGAGTGCCTTAAACTCATTCTCCTGCTGGTAAACACTTGCAGGAGCCAATGGAATAGCTTATACAAGTGCAGAGTCTTACAGAAATAGGAAATGGAAGAGCATTTTGTATTAAAGGAATATATGCATCAGGAAAAGGAAAATGGATAATTCCAGGATGATGGCTTTTTCCTTTGTGAGGACCACTGCAGAATGCACTTGCTTTCTGGGCCTAGAAAAGATATCTCTGTTTACAAAGGATCTAAATCCAAGTGAAACCAAATGCACATCATACCCTACCAGTCCTGGGCATTCCTGTTACATAGTGGTTCAGTAACTGCATCAGATAAAAGGGCCAATCAATCAGACAGTATCATCACAGTAATTTTCAATAAAGCACCAATCTAATTTAATTTTTATTTTTTGGTTTGGGGTTTTTTGTTTTGTTTTGGTTTTCGTTTTGACGCTCAGAGGTTACTTCTAGCTATGTGCTCAGAAATCACTCCTGGCTTGGGGGGATCATATATGGGACACCAGGGTATTAAATCGTGGTCTGTCCTAGACTAGCACTTGCAAGGCAGATACCTTACCTCTAGCGCCACCACTCCAGCTCGAAGCAACAATTAATTACCATACAGCCATGGTTACTCAGCCCCTTCAAACCCTCCTCACTTCACATGAGGTTGTCCTTGTCTGTATGAGAATTGGGTGATGTTCTTCTGAATCTGCTTTTGTTGATGCAGGGAGCATTGAGGAAGTTAAGTACTTTATGTTCTTTTAAACCTACAGAAGAGACTAAACTTTGGCAATTAATAGTGAAGAAAGTAAAACCACCAGAGTTGGGCCCAGCACAGTGGTGATCACTCCAGGTGGAGCAGTGGGCAAACCACCCAGTGGCAGAGCAGTACTGGATTCTGGGGCTAGGCGGCCAGGGCCTGCCTGCCATGCTCTGCCAGAAAACAGAAGAGCACATCCAGACACAAGCAACATGATAAAGCGCTACTCACTCCACTTCACTCAGCTCCCGATGGTGGAAAGGGACCAAGATCTGCTTGTTCAGCTGCAGTAGACACAGGTGCCTATGGAAATGAGCATGAAAACTGGGCCCGTTCCTGAGAAATATCAATGTAACTTGCTCTGCAGCAGCTATTACTGTCTGGTAGTGAGTTAAATTATGCTTTACCAATTAACAGAATGCTCACATCATAGTGAAGGATTGGCAGTCTGGAGGAAACGTCTTTTGTTGATTGAGAAAGGAAGAGAAGGATCTATCAGAGACAAAAAGATGATCTAAACAAGCACAACAAATACATTTTGCTCAATTTCCATTCAGTTCTGTTTCTATATTTTGAAAAAGTAATTCTTGCCCCTGATATGTCTTTGATGTGCAGAGGTAAGTAATTGTGTGGCTCCTCCGTGTAATTTTGGAATTATATAACAATGTTCTGAAGGAGTCAGTAATAGGAAGTAAATTTGACAATCTGCCAGTTTTGCTCTTTTCATCTTGATTTTCCTGATAAATTTCTCCTGTCAGTCATTATACTTTAAATGGAGGACCAGCAAGTTATTTCTTCCTAAAGCGTCAGTTAGAAACTATATGTACTCGTGTTCTAATGACTAGGGATGTGGTTGTTAGATATAGAGGATCTGAAAAAAGAAGTTGAGAAGTTTTCTATTTGCTTCAACAGCAGACTATAATATAGAAATAAACACTCAAGTTAAAACGTTCCCCTCAGAGGCCTGAGTGATAGTGCAGTGGTAGGGCATTTATCTTGCACACGGCTGACCCAGCATGGACCTTGGATTGATCCCCAGCATCTCATATGATTCCCCATGCCAGGAAATTGCCAGGAGCAATTTCTGAATGCGTAGCCAGTAGTAACCCCTGAGTGTTACTTCACTGCATGGCCCAAAAACCAGACCAAACCAAACCAAACAAACAAAATTCACCTCAAAATACAGTTTTAGGTATATCAAATACCTACTTTGGGGCAGCATATAGATGCAGAATGGCAGAAAGACACTTTGGGAGGCAATAGGGGTGAGGAAGGTTAGCTCTACAAGGACCTCCCACTGGATAGGCTAGGGAGCTAAGGAAGAGAAAACAGAGTAAGAGCCTTTCTCTTTCCTTTTTCTTCCCCTTGCCTTCCCTCTCCTTCTCTCCCCTTTCCTTTCCTTCCTTTTCTTTCCTTTCTTGTTACCATTTCTTGTTACCTTTCTTGTTACCAAGAAATTGCATCCCCCAGCATCTCTGATTCTTTCCTTTTGTAGAATCTGATTTTTCTCCCTTCCCCAGCTAAATGTCTAGACTCTCTGCTCTCAGGGTAAGAAGAAAGAAGGACCAACTGGGTCTTTCCAGGCTCCTGTGCTGACCAGTCTACACAGACCACCTTTCCCAGTAAAATGTTATTCAGACATGGAGTCATGTCATAGAATCCAAAGGACTCCTGGGTCTTTTCTGCCCTTGAAGACATGGGAAAGCAGGTGCCCCCACTTTATCTAGCACCCTGAGACAGGAATTTTTAGCAGGGGCAAGTGTAAACAGAAACTTCACAGCCCAGGAAAGTGGAGGTTCATCAGGACATAAACCTTTCCAGAGTCAAATGTTTCAGAAATTCTGATACTTTTCTGATGTACTTAAATGACCTAATTTTTGTATTTATAGTTTTCAACTCTGATAATGCAGGTAAATTTTCAAGTTTTATTAAATATTGAAATATATGCTGTGTCACTTTTATAAACAAAAACTGTTCTATTTTCATGTTGATACTTTTTTTTTCGTTTTTATTTAAACACCTTGATTACATACATGATTGTGTTTGGGTTTCAGTCATAAAAGGAACACCACCCATCACCAGTGCAACATTCCCATCACCCATGTCCCAAATCTCCCTCCTCCCCACCCAACCCCCGCCTGTACCCTAAACAGGCTCTACATTTCCCTCATACATTCTCAATATTAGGACAGTTCAAAATGTAGTTATTTCTCTACCTAAACTCATCACTCTTTGTGGTGAGCTTCCTGAGGTGAGCTGGAACTTCCAGCTCTTTTCTCTTTTGTGTCTGAAATTTATTATTGCAAGAATGTCTTTCATTTTTCTTAAAACCCATAGATGAGTGAGACCATTCTGCGTTTTTCTCTCTCTCTCTGACTTATTTCACTCAGCATAATAGATTCTGTGTACATCCATGTATAGGAAAATTTCATGACTTCATCCCTCCTGACAGCTGCATAATATTCCATTGTGTATATGTATCACAGTTTCTTTAGCCATTCGTCTGTTGAAGGGCATCTTGGTTGTTTCCAGAGTCTTGCTATGGTAAATAGTGCTGCAATGAATATAGGTGTAAGGAAGGGATTTTTGTATTGTATTTTTGTGTTCTTAGGGTATATTCCTAGGAGTGGTATAGCTGGATCGTATGGGAGCTCGATTTCCAGTTTTGGGAGGAATCTCCATATTGCTTTCCATAAAGGTTGAACTAGACGGCATTCCCACCAGCAGTGGATAAGGGTTCCTTTTTCTCCACATCCCCGCCAGCACTGTTTGTTCTCATTCTTTGTGATGTGTGCCATTCTCTGTGGTGTGAGGTGGTATCTCATTGTTGTTTTGATTTGTATCTCTCTGATGATTAGTGATGTGGAGCATTTCTTCATGTGTCTTTTGGCCATTTGTATTTCTTCTTTGTCAAAGTGTCTGTTCATTTCTTCTCCCCATTTTTTGATGGGATTAGATGTTTTTTTCTTGTAAATTTCTGTCAGTGCCTTGTATATTTTGGAGATTAGCCCCTTGTCTGATGGGTATTGGGTGAATAGATTCTCCCACTCAGTGGGTGGCTCTTGTATCCTGGGCACTATTTCCTTTGAGGTGCAGAAGCTTCTCAACTTAATATATTCCCATCTGTTAATCTCTGTTTTCACTTGCTTGGAGAGTGCAGTTTCCTCCTTGAAGATGCCTGAAGTCTCAATGTACTGGAGAGTTTTGCCTATGTGTTGTTCTATATATCTTATGGTTTGGGGTCGGATATCGAGGTCTTTAATCCATTTGGATTTTACCTTCGTACATGATGTTAGCTAGGGGTCTAAGTTCAATTTTTTGCAAGTGGCTAGCCAGTTGTGCCAACACCACTTGTTGAAGAGGCTTTCCTTGCTCCATTTAGGATTTCCTGCTCCTTTATCAAAAATTAGGTGATTGTATGTCTGGGGAACATTTTCCGAGTATTCAAGCCTATTCCACTGATCTGAGGGTCTGTCCTTATTCCAATACTATGCTGTTTTGATAACTATTGCTTTGTAGTAAAGTTTAAAGTTGGGGAAAGTAATTCCTCCCATATTCTTTTTCCCAATGATTGCTTTAGCTATTCTAGGGTGTTTATTGTTCCAAACAAATTTCAAAAGTGCCTGATCTACCTCTTTGAAGAATGTCATAGGTATCTTTAGAGGGATAGCGTTGAATCTGTATAACGCCTTCGGGAATATTGCCATTTTGATGATGTTAATCCTGCCAATCCATGAGCAGGGTATGTGTTTCCATTTCCGCGTGTCCTCTCTTATTTCTTGGAGCAGAGTTTTATAGTTTTCTTTGTATAGGTCTTTCACATTTTTAGTCAAGTTGATTCCAAGTTATTTGAGTTTGTGTGGCACTATTGTGAATGGGGTTGTTTCCTTAATGTCTATTTCTTCCTTATTACTATTGGTGTATAGAAAGGCCATTGATTTTTGTGTGTTAATTTTGTAGCCTGCGACCTTGCTATATGAGTCTATTGTTTCTAGAAGCTTTTTGGTAGAGTCTTTAGGGTTTTCTAAGTAGAGCATCATGTCATCTGCAAACAGTGAGAGCTTGACTTCTTCCTTTCCTATCTGGATTCCCTTGATATCTTTTTCTTGCCTAATCGCTATAGCAAGTACTTCCAGTGCTATGTTGAATAGGAGTGGTGAGAGAGGACAGCCTTGTCTTGTGCCAGAATTTAGAGGGAAGGCTTTTAGTTTTTCTCCATTGAGGATAATATTTGCCACTGGCTTGTGGTAGATGGCCTTAACTATATTGAGAAAGGTTCCTTCCATTCCCATCTTGCTGAGAGTTTTGATCAAGAATGGGTGTTGGACCTTGTCAAATGCTTTCTCTGCATCTATTGATATAATCATGTGGTTTTTATTTTTCTTGTTGTTGATCTTGTGTATTATGTTGATAGACTTACGGATGTTAAACCATCCTTGCATTCCTGGGATGAAACCTACTTGATCGTAGTGGATGATCTTCTTAATGAGGTATTGAATCCTATTTGCCAGGATTTTGTTGAGGATCTTTGCATCTGCATTCATCAGCGATATTGGTCTGTAATTTTCTTTTTTCGTAGCATCTCTGTCTGGTTTAGGTATCAAGGTGATGTTGGCTTCATAAAAGCTATTTGGGAGTGTTTCCACTTGTTCAATTTCATGAAAGAGTCTTGCCAGGATTGGTAGTAGTTCCTCTTGGAAAGTTTGATAGAATTCATTAGTGAATCCATCTGGGCCTGGGCTTTTGTTTTTGGGCAGACTTTTGATTACCATTTTTATTTCATCAGTGGTGATGGGGGTGTTTAGATATGCTACATCCTCTTCTTTCAACCGTGGAAGATTATAAGAGTCCAAGAATTTATCCATTTCTTCCAGGTTCTCATTTTTAGTGGCATAGAGTTTTTCAAAGTAATTTCTGATTACCCTTTGAATCTCTGTCATATCAGTAGTGATCTCTCCTTTTTCATTCCTAATACGAGTTATCAAGTTTCTCTCTCTCTCTTTCTTTGTTAGGTTTGCCAGTGGTCTATCAATCTTGTTTATTTTTTCGAAGAACAAACTTCTGCTTTCGTTGATCTTTCGGATTGTTTTTTGAGTTTCCACTTCGTTGATTTCTGCTCTCAGCTTTGTTATTTCCTCTGTCTTCCTATTTTTGGGTCCTTTTGTTGAGTACTTTCTAGTTCTATTAGCTGTGTCATTAAGCTACTCAGGTAAGCTCCTTCTTCCTTCCTGATGTGTGCTTGCAAAGCTATAAATTTTCCTCTCAGTACTGCTTTTGCTGTGTCCCATAAGTTCTGATAGTTTGTGTCTTTATTGTCATTTGTTTCCAGGAACCTTTTGATTTCCTTCTTGATTTCATCTCGGACCCACTGGTTATTGAATATGAGGCTGTTTAACTTCCAGGTGTTAAAGTTTTTCTTCTGAGTCCCTTTGGAATTTACAAATAATTTCAGAGCCTTGTGGTCAGCGAAGGTAGTCTGCAAAATTTCTATCCTCTTGATCTTATGGAGGTATGTTTTATGTGCCAGCATGTAGTCTATCCTGGAGAATGTCCCATGTACATTGTAGAAGAATGTGTATCCAGGTTTCTGGGGATGGAGTGTCCTATATATATCCACTAGGCCTCTTTCTTCCATTTCTCTCCTCAGGTCTAGTATATTCTTGTTGGGTTTCAGTCTGGTTGACCTATCCAGTGTTGACAAAGCAGTGTTGAGGTCCCCCACAATTATTGTGTTGTTATTGATATTGTTTTTCAGATTTGTCAACAGTTGTTTTAAATATTTTGCTGGCCCCTCATTTGGTGCACATATGTTTAGGAGAGTTATTTCTTCCTGCTCTACATACCCCTTGATTAATATAAAATATCCATCTTTGTCCCTTACAACCTTCCTGAGTATAAAGTTTGCATTATCTGATATTAGTATGGCCACTCCAGCTTTTTTATGGGTGTTGTTTGCTTGGATAACTTTTCTCCAGCCTTTTATTTTGAGTCTATGTTTGTTCTGACTATTCAGGTGCGTTTCTTGTAGGCAGCAGAAGGTTGGATTGAGTTTTTTGATCCATTTAGCCACTCTGTGTCTCTTAACTGGTGCATTTAGTCCAATGACGTTGAGAGAAAGAATTGTCCTGGGATTTAATGCCATCTTTTTATCGAAATTTGGTGTGTCTTTTGGTCAGTCTTGTTTTAGATTAGGTCTTTCAGTTTTTCTCTTAAGACTGGTTTTGAGTCTGTAAAGTTTCTGAGCTGTTTTTTGTCTGTGAAACCATGTATTCTTCCGTCAAACCAGAAAGTGAGTTTTGCTGGGTACAGTATTCTAGGTGAAGCATTCATTTCATTCAGTCTTGTCACAATATCCCACCACTGCTTTCTGGCATTGAGTGTTTCTGGTGACAGGTCTGCTGTAAATCTCAAGGATGCTTGCTTGAATGTAATTTCCCCTTTTGATCTTGCTGTTTTCAGAATTCTGTCTCTATCTGTGGGATTTGTCATTGTGACTAGGATGTGTCTTGGGGTGGTTTTTCTTGGGTCTCTTTTGGTTGGTACTCTTCGAGCATGCAGGATTTGATCACATATATTCTTTAGCTCTGGGAGTTTCTCTTTAATGATGTTCTTGACCGTTGATTCTTCCTGGAAATTTTCTTCCTGGGTCTCTGAGACTCCAATGATTCTTAAGTTGTTTCTGTTGATCTTATCATAGACCTCTATTTTCATCTGTTCCCATTCTTTGACTAATTTTTCCATTGTCTGTTCATTTGTTTTAAGTTTTTTTTTTCCAATCTCTCCTGTTGTATGGAATTGTTATGTATCTCATCTTCCACAGCACCAAGTCTATTCTTAGCTTCTGATACCCTGTCCCAGAGCTTATCCATTTTGTCATTCACTTCGTTTACTGATTTTTTCAGGCCTGTTATTTGACATGTTATTTCAGTTTGGAGTTTTGTGATTTCTGTCTTCATATTTTCTTGATTCTTATTAGTGTTCTGTTCTATTCTATTCTATTCATGGTTTCTTTGAGTTCTTTGAGTATATTCCATATTGCTACTCTAAAGTCCTTATCTGAGAGATTGATTAGTTGGTTGGTCGTTAACTGGTCATCAGAATTTTCATCTTCATTCTCTATGTCTGATGCTGGCCTGCGTTGTTTCCCCATTGTCACACTTGTATTGTGGGTTTTTCTACGTGTTGTGGTGGTATTCATTGGTTATATGATGCAGGCAACGCACTTCTCTGGCTCCGCCCTTTCTGGATGGGCCGACTTGCCTCCAAGGTAGGGGAGTCCTCCGTGGATGAAGCCTCACCCATGATCAAATCTTAGGCCCAAGCACGCAGCAGAGAAGACAGTCTGGAGAGAAATTCTTGCTTCTGTGATCCAGCACAGTTCTTAGTGTGGTTTTTTTCTTCTTGTGATGGTGTTCTTTTTTTAGAAAGAGCGCACGGCTGCGTAGCGAAGTGGAGCTAAGTGCCTTCTGGAGCCTCTTTTCAGCCCACTCTCAGGAGGTTCACGCAACAGGATAGCAGAGAGACACACACAGGCAGCACTCACAGTTTTTCACAGTCGGGCCCCACTGGTCAGGTGTAGTTTTCACTCGCTCGCTGGGCAGCTTCAGAATGCTGTATTTTTGGGGTTCACTTCCCAGGACTCTGAGGAGAGTCACTGGCTCGCTGGGTAGCTTCCGAATGTAGTTTCTTTGGGGTTCGCTTCCCAGGGCTCTGAGGAGAGCTTCCAGAGTTCAGGAAAGACAGAGAAGGGTAGGACAGGGCTCCCTTCCAGTGCTCAGTTTCCTCAGAAGAAGCACAGCCGGGTGGAGACTCTGCAGGTAGAGCAATCAGCACTCTGCCTGGAAACCCCCACATCCAGCCATTTCTCACTCACTCACTGGCTCGCTGGGTAGCTTCCGAATGTAGTTTCTTTGGGGTTCGCTTCCCAGGGCTCTGAGGAGAGCTTCCAGAGTTCAGGAAAGACAGAGAAGGGTAGGACAGGGCTCCCTTCCGGTGCTCAGTTTCCTCAGAAGAAGCACAGCCGGGTGGAGACTCTGCAGGTAGAGCAATCAGCACTCTGCCTGGAAACCCCCACATCCAGCCATTTCTCACTCACTCACTGGCTCGCTGGGTAGCTTCCGAATGTAGTTTCTTTGGGGTTCGCTTCCCAGGGCTCTGAGGAGAGCTTCCAGAGTTCAGGAAAGACAGAGAAGGGTAGGACAGGGCTCCCTTCTGGTGCTCAGTTCCTCAGAAGAAGCACAGCCCGGTGGAGACTTTGCAGGTAGAGCAATCAGCACTCTGCCTGAAAACCCCCACATGCAGCCATTTCTCACTCACTCACTGGCTCGCTGGGTAGCTCCCGAATGTAGTTTCTTTGGGGTTTGCTTCCCAGGGCTCTGAGGAGAGCTTCCAGAGTTCAGGAAAGACAGAGAAGGGTAGGACAGGGCTCCCTTCCGGTGCTCAGTTCCTCAGAAGAAGCACAGCCCGGTGGAGACTTTGCAGGTAGAGCAATCAGCACTCTGCCTGAAAACCCCCACATCCAGCCATTTCTCACTCACTCACTGGCTCGCTGGGTAGCTTCCGAATGTAGTTTCTTTGGGGTTCGCTTCCCAGGGCTCTGAGGAGAGCTTCCAGAGTTCAGGAAAGACAGAGAAGGGTAGGACAGGGCTCCCTTCCGGTGCTCAGTTCCTCAGAAGAAGCACAGCCCGGTGGAGACTTTGCAGGTAGAGCAATCAGCACTCTGCCTGGAAACCCCCACATGCAGTCATTTCTCACTCACTCACTCTCATGTTGATACTTTTGATGACTATAGTCAACAGGTGAAAAGTATTAGAGTATAACACGGTCAGGCCTGGAAATAATTTGTTCTACCATCATTAGGGGTGTTTGGAATTGATGTTTTCTCCAAAACCTCTGGAGACACAGGACCTAAATCAATGGTCCTCAAACTATGGCCCATGGGCCACATATTGTATTTATTCCCATTTTGTTTCTTTACTTCTAAATAAGATATATGCAGTGTGCATAGAAATTTGTTCATAATTTTTGTTTTTACTATAATCTGGCCCTCCAACAGTCTAAAGGACAGTGAACTGGCCCCCTGTTTAAAAAGTTTGAGGACCCCTGAAAATGCTATGGACGGACAGCAGAGGATCCTTTAGGTCTTCTTGCCTGTCATCCACACTGTGAGACAAAGATAAAGGGTGCAGGTGATGCTCCATTGAGAAGATAACTCGATGTGAATGCTTTATAGTCTGCTTGGTCAGTACTATCTTTGCACTTGTATGGATTTTTAGAAGTGCAATTTTCTTTTAGCAATCATTGTTAAATGCCCAGTTTGTGTGTGACACCAATACTTTAAATACAGGACTGTAATACAAATTTTCAGGGTGTCACTTTCCTGAAAAATATTCTCTGGTGATAGCTTCCATTCCATCAGGAGACAGTTTTCTGTTGGACACTAACCAAAATTCCTGAATACTGCCTGTACATGGGGTCCTAATGCCATGATGGTTGGAGTTCTGTGGAAAGCTTTGAAACTGACAAGTTGCCTGTCACAGCCATTAGCATTTTATGGTAACCTGTGCTGGACTTCCTTGTAAATTTTGCTGTATTCTATGGTAACCTGTTCCCCCAGTTCATAACCCAGGAAGAAAGGGCCCCAGGCTAATGACCCAAGACTGTTAATTCCAGTGCTTATACAGGGATAAAAGAGGAATTGGGATATTGAAAGGGTAACAGGACATAGCCTGGGGTGTCGGTGAGGCTGGGGGAAAGCTCAGCATGAGCAATAGGGGTCTAGGATTGTCCTGGAGCAAGGCAGTATAACCAGGACTTTCAGTGAGGGAGGAGAGATGCCCAAGGTCAAGCCCTGATAGAAATACTAATGGAGGGAATGTGGCCTCATCTCTGCTGCCATGGTGTCTCCTCAGCCTCAAGGAAAATCCCTGAATAGGGGTCTTATCTACATGCAGTAACCCATGCTAAATTCCCTGGTAGCTCACACTGGATTCCAGGGTAACCCACCATGAATTCCAGGGTAACCCTCACAGAATTAACCCATATTGGACTCTATGGTCACCTGTGCCAAATTTTAAACTACGTAAGTGATAGGGTGCAGTACTGTACTTTTACATTTATGTGGCAAAGTATTTGAAAACTTCCAACTATAAGAGACACATAAATGATTATCTTCGTTTTAACTTAGTGATGCCTTAACTATTAATGAAGAACATAAGTCAAGAAGATAGGGCCCGGAGAGATAGCACAGTGCCGTTTGCCTTGCAAGCAGCCGATCCAGGACCAAAGGTGGTTGGTTCGAATCCCGGTGTCCCATATGGTCCCCCGTGCCTGCCAGGAGCTATTTCTGAGCAGACAGCCAGGAGTAACCCCTGAGCACTGCTGGGTGTGGCCCAAAAACCAAAAAAGAAAAGTCAAGAAGATATACATTTCAGAACAGTGTCTACTTGTATTTCTATGAGAAGATAATCACAGAATGATGGGAGAGGAAAGCAAGAGGTCAAAGTAAATAGGAGCTGTGCACATTATTTTTAATATGTCCAGTCTTCCATTTGGCCTACTTTGGTTATGTTTAATTCAAACTCATCACTACATGGGTGTGACTATGACTAAACGAACATGCCAGGCAGGAGCATGAAATATCAATGAAAGTATCAATGAAAGTGTTGGTAAAGATCAGGAAGAATAGTCACAGAAGTATGAAAATAGACCCCTCCCTCCGGGTTCCCTCAGTCCAGCCAGGTTCAGCCCAGTTCCCGAGAGGATGAACTTTGTGTATAAAAACAGCATCCTTGGGACCGGAGTGATAGCACAGGGGTAAGCCGTTTGCCTTGCATGCGACCAACACAGGACAGATGCTGGCTCAAATCCCTGTATCCCATATTGTTCCCCCGAGCCTTCCAGGAGTGACTTCCGAATGCAGAGCCAGTAGTAATTCCTAAGTGCCCCCGGGTGTGACCCAAAATCAAACAAACAACAAAAAAGACAACATCCTTGGGGCCGGAGTGATAGAACAGCAATAAGGCAAATGCTTGCTCGCTGCTAACACAGGACGGACGCCAGTTCGAATCCCATATGGTTCCCCCATAAAGCAACCCATATGGTCTCACGAGCCTGCCAGGAGTGATTTCTGAGCCATGAGTAACCCCTGAGCGCTGCTAGGTGTGACCCCAAAACCTAACAGGGTAGGGGAAGAGGAGCATCCGTTCGAGAAGCACTGCACTGAAGGCGAGAAGATGCGAAAGGAGAAAAGAAATATCTGCACCGGTCCGGTGATATTAGAAAAGGCCCCCAAAGCCGGATAGGAGATCTGGATAAAAAGAAATACCTGGTGCCTTCTGATCTCACAGTTGGTCAGTTTTACTTCTTGGTCCGGAAGCGAATTCATCTCTGAGCTGAGGATACCTTGTTTTTCTTTGTCAACAATCATTCCTCCCACCAGTGCCACAATGTGTCAGCTATACCAGGAACACCACTGTTGAAGAAGACTTCTATACATTGCCTACAGTGATGAGAGTGTCTATGGTCTGTGAAGCTGCTGTCCCTGAGATGGGTACGAGGTGGGAGGGGTCCATTCCTTGATTTCCTCCTCCTCCAGGCTCAACCACCACCTTCTTTCTTCAGGATCTGCACTTCCTAATGTTTGAGATTCTCTTTTAAGCCCCTCTTAGATGGAGGTCTAATGGGGGGAGATGGCCTCTAGCACCTATCATTCACTTTCTCCATCACTTTCCCACTATGTTTTAGATTCCCTGTCAGTCTCTTTGTTACATTCAGTGATTATTTTGGTTTGTATTCCCTGACTACCTGAATAACTCAGAATCCCCAACAATTCCATCCTTTCACTATCTTCTTTTGGAGGGGGTAGATGGAAGGGACTGAAATTGTGGGAGGAAAATAGCACATCAATAAAGAAGAAACCACCTAAAAAAAAGTATGAAAATAATCTCACTTAAGAACTGTATATAAATAATATTCTTTAAACGAACATCACGAATTCAATTTTTAATAATCTTTATTGTGACCAACGTGAATTACAAATCTTTCACAGTAATATTTAAAGCACATAGTGACATTGAATCAGAGGTATTCCCACCACCAGTGTTGTCCTCCCTCCTGTTCCCAGAATTCCTCAGTTTACAGCATTCCTCTCCTTAGCAGTTATGACTTCTAGTATAACTGGTCCTCTTTGTATAGCTTGTTGAAGATTGGGTATCAATTCTGTTGTTGTTGACTTGGGGTTTGGTCTGATCATTTTTTTATTTCTACTCAACATTCATACGACTGTTCGATTCTGGTACCATCCATTTCCCCCCTCAATTTATGAGGCAGAACAAGATGATTCAAGTTATGTGGATGTTTGAAAAAAAAAAAGAGGGCCCGGAGAGATAGCACAGCGGCATTTGCCTTGGAAGCAGCCGATCCAGGACCAAAGGTGGTTGGTTCGAATCCCGGTGTCCCATATGGTCCCCCGTGCCTGCCAGGAGCTATTTCTGAGCAGACAGCCAGGAGTAACCCCTGAGCACCGCCGGGTGTGACCCAAAAAAAAAAAAAAACAGAAAAAAAAAAAGGAAAGAAAATGGAGGAGTCCGTCTAGAAGTTATATATATTAATTTAAAAAATAATAAAGGGGAAAAAGAAGAAAAACATAAAAAAACAAAAACAAACAACCACAAAATAAAACAAAAAAGAAACAAAAATCAAGCAAAAAATACAAAACAAACAAAAGAAACAACTAGTATCTACAAAAAAGCACCTCAGGAACAAATACAACAACCAAACAATAACCATGAGAATGAAAGAAAAAAAAAAAAAGGAAAGAAAAGAAAAAGGAAGAAGGGCTGGTGTGGCAAGGTTGGTGTTTTGTTTTGTATTGTTTTTAATTTTTATTTTGGCCAAAGTGGATTACATAAATCTTTCACAGTAATATTTTGGGTACATTGTGACATTGAATCAGGGGCATTCCCATCACCTATGTTGTCCTTCCTCCACCCCTGTTCCCAGCATGCGTCCCATATCCCCCTCATTTACCTCCCTAGCTGCTAGTGTAAGTGGTCCCCTCTGTGTCTAGCTTATTGTAGATTGGGTATCGATTCTTTTATAGCTGGTTTTTAATTTGGTGTTTAATCTTCTTATTTTTAAATTTTACTTAATGTCCATATGACTGGTCTTGGTACTCTCCATTTTTTCCCCCTCATTTTGTGAGGCAGAACAAGATGCTTCAATTTATATGGTTCTGTTTGAAGGAATAAAGAGAAAAAGAAAATAAATAAATGGGGCAAAAATCAAACAAGCAAAAAATGGGAGAAGTCCTAGAGGCTATAAATATTAATTTAAGAGAAGAAAGGGAAAAGGGAAGAAAAACAAAAAGCTCGAAAAGCACCACAGCAATAAAGACAACAATCACACAATGTTGTAATTCACGTTGGTCACAATAAAGATTATTTTTTTTTTTTTTTTTTTTGGTTTTTGGGCCACACCCTGTGACGCTCAGGGGTTACTCCTGGCTATGCGCTCAGAAGTTGCTCCTGGCTTCTTGGGGGACCATATGGGACGCCGGGGGATCGAACCGCGGTTCGTCCTAGGCTAGCGCAGGCAAGGCAGGCACCTTACCTCCAGCACCACCGCCCGGCCCCAAAGATTATTAAAAAATTGAATCCATGTTGTTCTTTTAAAGAATATTATTTATATACAGTTCTTAAGTGAGACTATTTTCATACTTCTTTTTTAGGTGGTTTTCTCTTTATTGATGTGCTATTTTCCTCCCACAATTTGAGTTCCTTTCTCCATCTACCCCCTCCAAAAGAAGATAGTGAAAGGATGGAAATAAAAACAAAAAAAAATCACAAAATAACAAACAAAAACCATGGGGGGACAAACAACGAAACCAAAAAAATTAATTTGTGCTTTTTTTGCATAGGCACAGTAAATAATGGGAAGATTAGAAAGGGAATTCCTTTGGCCTAAGAGATACAGAGTTTCTCCGCCCTTGAAGTAGACTGTCATGGAAATAACTACGGGCTCCATACAGACATGTTCATTTACTCTCCCCTAGATCTTTTTGTGGTGTCTGGAAACTCTGCTCCATCGTGGATGATAATATCATGCCTCTGAAGCTAGAGATCTTGGTATTTGTACAGGTCAAAGGATGGAGCCTAGAATGGAATCTGGTGCATGTTGGTGTCAGAGCAGTATTAAAAATGTCCCAGAGGGAGATTGGTTCCTGGAGCTGTTGCGGAGAACTAAGTCGGTTCTGTCTGGTATCTATGGTTCGGGATTGAAAGGCTGCTGTCTAATCACATGGAATCTAAGTTGGTCCATATGACATATGTTCAAGGTGGGAGGTGCCCTGTATTGTAAAATGTATGAGTTCTTATCTCTAGTAGATAAGAGCTTGTTTCTACACATAAATTTTCCTCTTTTTTAGTATGCCTTTAAGGCAAGAAGAAATGGTGCTATATTATATTGCTGGTGCATTTGGGGGTGAGAGTGTGAGACTCCATCATCTCTGTGCCTTGGTTTGGACCTGAGCTATTATCCCAGGCAAAACTTTTTCTTGTAGGTTTTGTATCAAGCAGAACCAAATAATGTGGAGTTAAGGAAGTAAAGCGAACAAAAACAAGACAGAAAATATATATACGTATTCATACATATATATATATATACATATATATAATGACAACAGAATCGATACCTAGACACAGAGGGAACCATAACAGCCTGGGGGGTAAGGGAGGGGAATATGGGATGCATGCTGGGAACAGGATAGAAGGAGGGCAACATTGGTGGTGGGAATGCCCCCTGATTCAATGTCACTGTGCACCTAAAATATTACCGTGAAAGATATGTAATCCACTTTGGTCAAAATAAAATTATAGGGGCCAGAGAGATAGCACAGTGGTGTTTGCCTTGCAAGCAGCCAATCCAGGACCTAAGGTGGTTGGTTTGAATCCCGACATCCCATATGGTCCTCCATGGCTGCCAGGAGTAACCCCTGAGCACCACCGGGTGTGGCCCAAAAACCAAATAAATAAATAAAAATTATTCAAAAAATTCTGACCAAAAGGGGAAAATAAAGGCAGAATCAATACTTCCACCTGCAAAAAAAAAAAAAAAAAAAAAAAAAAAACCACACACACACACACTAGAGTGTTTCACTAGAGTCTCTGGCTTCCAATCATATTCTTCACCTGTATCTGTAAGCCCCCTAAGACATTATTATAGGCCTTGTAGTAAAAGGCTGATTGCATACCTGTTCACTCTAAGTTGTTGTTTTTGTTGTTGCTGGTTTCATTATGGTATAATGAACAGTCGAGGCTTTGTGTTGTTCCTCTTCCACTTGTTTGAATTGTGCCCCCCGGTAAATGCTGACAACTATAGTGCTTGGAGTTTCTACCCTATTAGACCATTATATTTGTTATGGAAGTATTTTATGTGTATATATGGTGCATATTCTAAGCACCTCATCTTCTGGCTTACTTCATTTTCCATGTTGCTGCAAAATCCATGATTGTATAATTTCTAACTGCTATGTAGTATTCCATTGTGTAAAAATACCATATTATGATCCACTCATCTGTTGTTGGGCATCAAGGTTGGTTCCAGATTGTGGCTATTGTGCTGAGTGCTGCAATAAACAGTGGAGTACACACATACTTGGGGATGAATGTCCTTCCAACTTGGGGATAGATAACCAGGAGACCAATTCTGAGTTTACTTAACACTAGTATATTCTTGTTGGGTTTCAGCCTGGTTGACCTATCAAGGGGTTACAGGGCAATGTTGAGGTCTCCCACTACTATTGTGTTGCTATTAATATCATTTTTTATATTTATCAATATTATATTAAATATTTTGCTGGTTCCTCATTGGGTATGTATATGTTTAGAAGTCTGATTTCTTCCTGTTTTAAATATACCTTGATTAGTATGAAAAGTCCATCTTTGTCCCTTACAATTTTTCTGAGTCTAAAGTTTGTGTCATCTGATATTAGTATGGCCAGTCTAACTTTTTTAAGTGTGTTGTTTGCTTAAATGATTTTTCTCCAAACTTTGATTTTGAGTCTATGTTTGTTCTGACTATTTCAGGTGTGTTTCTTGTAGGCAGCAGAAGGTTGGGTAAGAATGCCGAAGAGATCAAATTCTCAGGCCTCAGGAAAGCAGAAAAGACCCAAGATGTCTGCCATGCTTCAGACAGACACACAGCAGAAATCAGCTAGTCCCACTGTCTGTGGGCAGGACAACTCACCTCTGAAAAAGGCGAGCCCTCAAGGAAGGATGCCAAAGAGATCAAATTCTCTTTTGTTGTTGTTGTTGTTGTTGTTGTTTGTTTTTGGGTCACACCCGGCAGCACTCAAGATTACTCCTGACTCTGCTCTGAAATCGCTCCTGGCAGGCTCGAGGGACCATAAGGGATGCCGGGATTCAAACCACCGTCTTTCTGCATGCAAGGCAAACGCCCTACCTCCATGCTATCTCTCTGGCCCCGAGATCAAATTTTAAATTTCCAAGAAGCAGAAAAGGTCTAATATGTCCGCCGTACTTAATGACACACAGCAGAAATCAGCTAGTTCCATCTGGCCACTTTTTCTAGGCACACTGATGAAATTATATTATATTATATTATATTATTATATTATTGTCTATGACCAATATTAACTATGGTTTCATTTGCCATAACAAAATGGTAATCAGACCGGCTTCTCTTGTTAATTCTCTCCTTCTATTAACATGAACATACATTGCTGGCTCCCATCAAGATAATTTATTACCAGTGAATAAGCCATTTGTAAAGACCCAAGAAAATTTTTAGTTTTAACTCAAGACTTCAGTCATTTAACTTAAAACTACTTCTACCAGAAAAATTAAAGTTTTTCCTTTCCCTGGACTTCAAGTAGAGCCATTTTTCTGCCAGAAATGTAATGATGACTGTCCCCGCATGGCCAAAATTCAGTCTGATGCAATAAAGACATTATTTAGTCACAAAAAAACATAAGAGCAAATGATCTCATCAAAAGCTTAACTTCACTGAGAAAAAAGAGAACCCAGGGGGGTCTCTAACTGAAAAGACTTAGGAAACGATTGGGTTGGGGTGAGTAGATTTATTAAAGCTCACATATTCTCTGGCATCTATGCAAATGATATCATGAGAGGCCTTTATTTTGCAATTTTATATAGTCTAAGCAAGGCTATTTCACAAAATATAAAGAGAGCTACATATTCCTGGTACACACATAACTTAAGAATCACATCAAACACTAGAAACAGAAGTAAAAAATTTCAAAAGGAATATAACTGCATTCTTCATGCTAGTCATGCACTCTTCACCTTTGAACTCTTTCAATGATCCCTTAATTAAATTTTTGTCTTAGAACTATAGATCCAGAAAGTAGTTCTGCTTGATATAAATAACAAAATAATTATTCATGCAATTAAACTTGATGCAAGATTATTTTCCATTTTACCAAAACTCATATGGCAGATATATAAAGAGGACCTGTTTATAAATAAATATAAACAACCTTCCACGTTGTTGTAAAATCATCCTCCACATGTGTTTCTACCCCCAAATAGACAGATCTAAAGAAGCAGGGTAGAAGCAAAGAATTAATAAACCAAGCCAGTCAGGAGATTCATGGAGTCAGTGTCTTTTCTCTTTGTGGTATATCTCTCTGAGCTTTAAACTAAACTGCTCCTTTTTAAAATAATACCCACTTACAAGGAGGGGGAAGATTAAGAGGCCAGGTGGGCTTTTACCTATCAAAGGGCTAGGTTTAAAGAAAAGAAGGAGAGGGGAAAAATGTCTTTGTTTTGGGTTAATAGCTGGGTATCATCTTACATGGGATCACAGTTCTCCTGCTCTTGTATAGTGCTTCCTGACAAAAGCTTTCTCATCACACTAAACAGAACTATGAGAAATAAAAATATCATTGGTAATTCAAGGGAAAGTCTCCCTAATTAAAATACAAGTAAATGGTTAGGTGACTAAATGCATCATTTCTTGAGAAGTCAGTATGTCTCATGATCACATGTAGAAAGTGAACATTGAACATAGAAAGTAAACAAATTTTGACCAGGACTTTCTGGTTCCTTTTGTGAGAAAGAACATCTCATAAAGCACCACACTACCAGCATTAAAATTAAATTATATATTTGAAAATATAACTGAAAAACATTAAGAGCCCCCACTTAGATGCACTAATCTAGTCCAAGTTGGAATAAATACTAAAAGTGATTCAGAGCATTTGTGAATATGTTAGATCAAGCAATTGATATGTGAGACAAATCACATAATGGACATTCTGAAAAGTTGTTCTCCTATGTTCTCTAAACTCGGTGCATTTTCACCCAACATTCTCTGGCATAGAAACAGACCTGCTCCACAACTGAACTTCATTAACCTGCCAAGCCACCAATGTCCCAACTCCACTGCTCCCAAGGCCAAATATGCAGCCATATGATGCCTCCAAAATTTCATAGTACTAATAGCCTAGTAGGAGTACTACAAATTTGATGGGAAAGTCACATAGAAGAGGACTGTGCTCAATGAGTGAAAACAATAACACAGAAGGTTCAGCTAACCAAGTGCAACCAACTAAATCATCAATAATTTTCATAGCACCATTGTGAGATATAATAAGTATCACAAATTATCTTTCAATAATTTATTTCTTGGTCATTCCATTTGCCATTTTTGTTGTAACAAGCAATATGAAGCACCTGTTTGTACATGCTAAGGAATAAGTTTGGGGATAAGTAGGATATTGAGGACACCAGTGAAGAAAAGGTAACACCAGTGGTGGAATCGGATAGGATTGGACCATTGAATACCTTAAACCAGGGGTCTCAAACTTGTGACCCTCGGGCCGCAAACGGCCCTCCCTACAACATTTTGTGGCCCTGCCCCAGAGAAATCTTTTTTTGTTTTGTTTTGTTTTAATTGTTTGGGTCACACTCCCCAATGTTCAAGGCTTACTACTGACTTTGCACTCAAGGATCACCCGACTTTGCCTCCTGCGGCCCGCAGTAAATTAAGTTTGAAACAATGCTACTATGAACAAACTTGTAAATCAGTATTTAAATTAAATAATTAAAAAATTTAAATTTCAAGAACATGAGGAAATAACGTTCACTAATTTCCCTGATGAGATGCCCTGCTTAGTGCTATTTCCCCAACTTATATAGATAATTGTTAAATGAAATTCTACTTCAAACAACAAAGATATAAATTTTGCAAAATCCTAATTGGAGAAACTAGGATCTATAACTACAGAAACCTGACAGCAACAACTGTGATGGTAAAGAGCTGTTTCTGGGACCACAGAGAATGACTAAGGGGCTAGACAACATAAATGACTGGAGCCTAAAGTTGGTCTTATGCCAAAATACCTCAGGCATAAGGTCTCCCTGTTTTTAGGCCAAAGGTTTTTCCTTCCAATTTCTTCCATATTTTTCTATGTCAATGCAAACAACTATAACTGCACAAACACATATCTTTTTTTAGTGTATCTAGTGTATCTTTAAAAAAAATAGAGCGTTCTTGGTTATTGTGCAGGTCGTAGTTCAAACCCTAGACTAGGGCTTTTTTATTGGTCCCAAGATATATACAGTCTGGTCATGGTTCTAGCAGCCTGTCATCTGTAAATCGTGATCTTGGCTTTTGGACCTACCAAAGGGTGACAAGTCTTCTGATTTTGTCTTATCGTTAACCGGTAAGGTAGGATAACCTGCTCTTAGGTCAAGTTGTTCCCATTTTCCTCGTTGTCAGGATATCATATTAGAGCTGGCACATGTTGGTGACCCAGCAGTATTAAGGCTGTCCCGGATCCCCAGTTCCAAAGGTCTGGCAGAGACAATTGCAATGAAATGGGGCTTCTGGAAATACAAAGAAAGATGCTATCCTAGGTGCCATCCTAGGTTCAGTGCAAAGACCAAGACCACCAACCACAGAAGACAGATTAAAATGACACTGAGGGAACAAAACTTCTAGAACCACAAAGACTGACTTCATCATAAGTCCCACTTCTGGACCTGTGCAGATACTGAGATCTCTAGATACAGAGGTCTGATTTTATCACCCAGGACGGAGCAGAAGTCTTCCAAACACCACAAAAGCACCACTGGGAGAGTAAATGATCCTGAACAGAGTCTATAGTTAATCCCATGACAATATACTCCAAGGGTGGAGAAACCCCATATCTCTTAGGCCAAGTGAATTCCTTTTTGAATGACCCAATATTTACTGTGCAGGAGTATTTACTGGGTAGAAGGGGAAAAAAAGCAAAAAGCACAAAACATTATTTATTTTTATATATTATTTTTTATCTTCATTTATTATTATTATTATTATTTACCTATCTATTTTTGGTCAATTTCTTTGTTTTGGTGTGATTATTGAAGTTGTTGTCCCTATTTATACTTATTTTCTTCTCTTCTTTTCTTTTCTTTCTTTATGTGCTCTGCCATGTTTCTTATCTCAAGACCATGGCTTTTTTTGTGTGGTGCTTATCGTTATTGTTGGAGTCCTCACTGGATATTTGACACTTTCTTTTGTACTGGTGGAGTGTTTCACCTTCTTTTTCTCCTTCATCTCTCAAACCGATGATGAGAGCCTCTAGAAGGATTCCACCCATTTTCGGCATATTAGACTTTTACCCCAGTTTATTACTTTTCTCTTCTTCAAACAAAACCACATAACTTGAACTAGCTAGTCCTGCCTCCCAGTTAAAGGGGGAAATAAGGGAGGCACCAATACCAAACAGATGCAAGACTACTAAGTAGTAGGCTAGGCACAGAGGGGACCACATATTGTAGCAGCCCCGGGGGTGAGGAAAGAGGATATGGGAGGTACGACGAAAACGGAGGTGTAGGGAGGACAAATTGGTGATGGAAATCCCCCCTGATTTTATGTAAATATGTACCTAAAATATTATTCTCAACAATATGTAAGCCACTATGATCAAAATAAAAATTATATTAAAAAAATAGAGCGTTCAAAACCCTCTGCTATTGGTTTTAACGACTTCATTGTTTCCCAATAGCCAGTTTGTTTGTTCTAGTCTCTGGACAGCCTGGAAGATTTGAATCCTCCCTTACTTTTCCTCTTTTGTACCTGAGCCAACATGCTCTAGATTCTGTAATATTAAGCAAATACTGCTTGGCATATGCAGTAACATAGGTCAAACCCAAGTCCCAGATACTGCTGCTGCCTGCTGTCCTTAATGCTTTCTCTGCTACTCCTTTTTCTTTGTTTGGGAGGTGGTTATTTCTGATAAACTTAAGTTAATAGAGGTGAGTCTCACATACTTGAAGCCTGAACCTTATCAGTGAGCCAAATGGCTGGATCAACACTGAGTTTTCAATCCATTTCCTCAAAGACAGCTCTAGCTCTAGCCCAGCACTTCTGTATCCATACTCACCTGTACTCAAACTTGTAGTCATCCCATATAACTCCAGATCCTCACTTAAATGTAGGGGATGTTTTTCCAGAATATTTTACTTTCACTATTCTGTGGTGTTGTCATACACATGTAAAATCATTTTACTTTTTCCTTTTATTTTTTTTTCTGAGTTAATTACAAGTACCCGTAATTATGTCAACCCTGACCCTCAGGTGATTATGTTAAACCCTGGCTAATAAAAGTGGCAAGGAAGCAGCAGTAAGACCCAAGACTCTGTTCAGCAGCCCTGGCCAAAATTGCATTTTTGACTCTGTCTGATTTCTTGTGCAAAACTGCAAGTTGAGAGCCCCACATACTGTAATAAATTATAAGCATCATCTGGCATTATTGCTTTCCTGGAAATGTGACTTCTTTCACTCTTCATGCTCTGTCATTCTTTGCCTTTATAGTTTTTTCTGAGAAACAAAACATGACTGTGCCACTCCATACTTCCCTGCACAGTCAAACATGCATGATAACTGACATATTACAATTAAGCTTAAATGTGTAGCCAGCCCCAAGTCCCTCTCCTACAAGGTAGAGAAGAGCTGGGCAACAAGCACATTTGCATCTGGGATAAGACTGACCCATCCTAATGTGGTTTCCAGTATTAGCAAATTTTCACTTTTTTTGGTTATAGTTATGAACATATTACTATTTGATACAAAATAAAATTGATAGTAGAATGTAATATACCAATCTTGATGGAAAAATTTAGTTTAATTTTTCCAGTTAATGTCCTAGATAATTTTTCTAAAAATTGCATTACCCCAGCAATAAAACTAGTAAGATTGTTTTAAATAAATTACTATGGAGCACCTGAGATAATTCAGATACTGAGAATGTCAGAAGCAAGACAAACATAAATATTCAAACATAAAACATTATAATTTCTCATTTAGAGGTCATTACTTGCCTAAAAGTCTAATGAAAATGTACTTTTGACTCTGATTTCTTGTGTGAAACTGCAAGATGAGACACCCCCCACAGAATTACCCACACACACTGTAGTAAACTACAGGCATCACCCTGGCACTGGCATTTTTCCTTTCCTGGAAATGTGGTAAAAGAGCAGTGGGTCTGTAGAAAGAACAGACTTGGTTTTGTAGTTCTGCAAAAGCAAAAGCAAAAACAAAGAGACAAAAATAATTTGATTTATAAATTTTTCCTGTATGTACCATTTGAAAAGAAGGCATAGAAAATCAATCCTGTCTCTGCAAGATTAGGTTTTCTGAGGCAACAATATTACATGCTTTATTCTTCCTATCCCAAACTCCAAACTCCAAACTCCAAACAAAGTCCATCCTGTCTCCTATGTCCTGGTGAAGATTCTGCCCCTTTTGTCCAGGCCAAGGGCCCTGGGCAGCAGGAGATGGTCAAGAGAATGAGTGAGCTAGATGGCTGAGGATACTTGAGGGTACTTGCCAGTGCTAGGCAGAAGTACTGTCAATCCCAAGCTCACCAAGCACTTTCCCCTCTCATACATGCATGCATGCAGAGAACACAACAATATTTATTTTGCAAACAGCATCTTTGCTGCGTCACTTTGTGCCCCTTTGATCACTTATGTGATCAGCAAGGCTAGGACAGTCTTCAAGATCACTGTAGACCCTCATTCTATAAATATAAAAAATGTTTTGTGATGGCACAGAGGGTAATTATTCGTGGGGGGATACAAAGGAAAAGCTAAACTAAATGTTTATTCACTGGGTTGAGGGGTTATATTTCAGCTAGCTGGTGCTGGACTGCTATGAGTATGATAAAGTAATGTAGAATAAGAGTTTAATATATGCAAATCAATCAACATCATATACCACATCAGTAAAAGAAAAGATTTTAAAAATTACTTGATAATATTAATTGATGCTGAAAAAGAATTTGACAAAATCCAGTTTATGATTTATGATTAAAACCCTCAGCAAAATAGGTGTGGAAGGAACCTTCCTCAAGATAGTTATAGCTATCTATATGGAAAAGCAATTCCATTAAGGTCATGCATTAGGCAAGGATCCCTATATTCTCCACTCTCATTCAACAATAACAATCAGACAAGAGAATATAAATTAAAAAAGAAGAAGCCGAACTATCTCTATTTAGAGATGATATACATCAAAGAGCCTAAAGAGTACATAAAAATATCCTAGAAACAATAAATTAATACAGTAAAATTCTGGATACAAAGTTAATATACAAAAGACAATTGCATTCCTTCATAAAATAATGAGTCAGAGGAGAAAGAGATCAAAGAGTTTATCCCATTTAAAATAGTGTCCAAAACAAAAAAGTACCCAGGACTCAACCTAACATGAGACGTGAGACACCTATACGATAAAAACTTCAAAACCCTTCAGAAACAAATGGAAGATCTAAAGAAATCGAAGAATACTTCATGCTCATGAATTGGAAATAAGTCAATAACATATACAAAAGAGAAGTATCATAAAATCCTCTAAATACTTAACAAATAACAATGGAATCAAGAGACTGAAACTCTAACCATCTACACTTTAAACGGTCCTGTTTTATTGGCAGGCAGGGGAGCAAAGCGTGGTAGCTGGGATCCACTCTGGGAACATATGTGGTGGAGGGACATCAACACTGGTTGGATTGGCCCTGATTCATTGTCTGTCTGAAACCCAACTATAAAGAACTTTGTAAATCACAATGGTTTCAATAAAAATGAATTAAATAAGAAAAAAAACTTTGTAGCAGGAAATGCTCTCTGGTGAAGGTTGTTATACATTATATGACTGTATTAATCAGAAACAAGTTTATAAAAACTGAAATGTAAATATAAACAACCTTGTAGCCATGGTGTTTAAGGTTAAAAATAACTCAAGAAGACTTTAAAATGCTAACTTTAGTTATGTATAATTTACACAATAAAATAAAAATATTTAAAAAGTCTAAGGATATGAATCTAAAGTTATACCAGTAATTTACTAATCAATTTCACTTTTCTTCTATAGATATACAATTTTTCAAAATCTCTGAATATTTCTTAATATTTAAAATCTACATATTTTAACAAGTAAAGAAAATTTATAATTCTAATGAAACAGACTCAGAAATACCAAGTGTTTTGCCATAAGAAGAATAAAACAGTTCAAGTCCAGACCATTTGACTTTAGTTCTGAGTCTAACTGCTGAGACTTTGTCACAGGTCAAGAATTTTAAATGTATAAAATGATCATGCTGATGTCCTTGGGAGAATCGTTTGATGAGAGTTATTCTGTACATAAACTCTGTAATAAATAAAATAGCAGCTGCACAGAACTGGAGCAAACCAAGTGAATGGTAGACATTGTGTAACTATTTTCCTGTCACCCTTCACCCAGGATCACCCACTTTACCTGGAAGGCAGTGCTGTTTATATTCAGATGATGAATTCTCACAACTCTAGTTTTCCATAAGAAGCACTGCTCACTCGGGCCACTTAGAAAGGATTCTGCCCAATACCCTAAGATAAAAGGGGAAAAAAAGGTTAATGAGTGTGGAGGGGGAAGCCCAAAGACAGAAGCGTGCCTGCAAAATCAATTCTGGGCCCCCTCCTGTATCACTGTTCAAAAGTCAAAGTCAAGGTGTTGGGGACACTAAGCACAACGTGTTATGACAAGCTACAGTGTCCTTTGCTTACCCATGTGCAGAATCTGTTTGAGAGCAATCCCAGGGTCTGGTACTGTTTTGAATCCTCAGACCTGGAGCTTTCTGTGCCCACCTTGTCTCAGATCTTGCTCATTTTGCTCCATGCCCCAGCCCATGTACCTCTGAGAAGGGCAAGAGGTACTTTTTTTCTTTCAGCTAAAGTAAAAAAAACCTCAGTTAGCCACATTTAAGCAGAATTTAATTTCGCATCAAATCCCACTCCTAATAATGTAGCCATCCGGGTTCCCAACTGTGAGAAACTGTGAGTGCTGCCTGTGTGTGTTTTTCTACTGTCTTGTCTCCTGAACCTCTTGGGAGTGGGCCAAAAAGGGCTCAGAAAATTCGCTCTCCCAGAGGCTAATTCAGAGGCTGGAATGCCAAGGAACTGCTTCCAAATGTGATAACTGGCTATAAGCAGTACTTTGAAGAAGGCAGGTCCCCTCTTTGTGACATCAGGCTGAGAAAATCTATGCCTGCCCAGTGGGTCCTGACTGTGAGAAACTGTGAGTGCTGCCTGTGTGTGTTTTTCTACTGTCCTGTCTCTTGAATCTCTATGTGGCTGTGCAATCTTTCTAATGAAGAATACAACTGCAACAAGAAGAAAAAATCACACTAGGAACTGTGCTGGATCACTGAAGCCCAGCATTTCTCTCCAGACTGTCTTCTCTGCTGCGTGCTCGAGCCTAAAGTTTGATCCTGTGTGAGGCTTCATCCACGGAGGGCTCCCTGGAGGCTAGTCGACCCACCCAGAAAGGGCGAACCCAGAGGAGCATGGCTGCACATATCATTTAGCTCTGAAATTATATGTGAATTCCAAAAGGACACAGAAGAAAAACTTTAACACCTGGAAGTTTAACAGCCTCATACTGAATAACCAGTGGGCCTGAGATGAAATCAAAGAGGAAATCAAAATTTTTCTGGAAACAAATGATAATAAAGACACAAACTATCAGAAATTATGGGACACAGCAAAAGCAGTACTGAGAGGAAAATTTATAGCTTTGCAAGCAAACATCAGGAAGGAATGAGGGGCCTACCTGAATAGCTTAATGACGCAGCTCATAGAATTAGAAAGTGCTCAACAAAGGAACCAAAAATAGAGAGACAGAGGAAATAACAAAACTGTGAGCAGAAATCAACGAAGTGAAAACCCAAAAAACAATCTGAAAGATCAACGAAAGCAGAAGTTGATTCTTCGAAAAAATAAACAAGATTGATAGACCACTGGCAAAACTCACAAAGAAAGATAGAAAAAAAACTTGATGACTCGTATTAAATGAAAAAGTGAAAAATGAGAAATCACTATCGATATTGCAGAGATTCAAGGGGTAATCAGAAACTACTTTGAGAAACTCTATGCCACTAAAAATGAGAACCTGGAAGAAATGGATAAATTCTTGGAATCTTATAACAAACTTCCCATGGTTGAATAAAGAGGATGTAACATATCTAAACAACCTCATCACTATTAATGAAATTAAAATGATAATCAAATGTCTGCCCAAAAACAAAAGCCCAGGCCCAGATGGATTCACTAATGAATTCTTTCAAACTTTCCAAGAGGAACTACTACCAATCCTGGCAAGACTTTCATGAAATCGAAGAAACGGGAACACTTCCAAATAGCTTTTATGAAGCCAACATAACCTTGATACCTAAACCAGACAGAGATGCTTCCAAAAAAGAAAATTACAGACCAATATTCCCGATGAGCACTGATGCAAAGATCCTCAACAAAATCCTGGCAAATAGGATTTAATGCCTGATTAAGAAGATCATCCAATACGATCAAGTAGGTTTCATCCCAGGAATGCAAGGATGGTTTAACATCGGTAAATCTATCAACATCATACAAAACATCAACAACAAGAAAAATAAAAATCAAATGATCCTATCAATAGATGCAGGAAAAGCATTTGATAAGGTCCAGCACATATTCTTGATCAAAACTCTCAGCAAGATAGGAATGAAAGGAACATTTCTCAATATAGTTAAAGCCATCTAACACAAGCCAGTGGCAAATATTGCCCTCAATGGAGAAAAACTAAAAGCCTTCCCTCTAAATTCTGGCACAAGACAAGGCTGTCCTCTCTCACCACTCCTATTCAAGATAGCACTGGAAGTACTTGCTATAGCAATCAGGCAAGAAAAAGATATCGGCAAAAGCCAGCTCCCTGTGTGTGACACCAGGCGGGGAAAATCCACAAAAGTACACCGGCCCAGTGGGGCCCATATGTGAAAAACTGTGAGTGTGACCTGTCGATGTCTGTCTACTGTCCTCTTGCGTGAAACTCTTGCGAGCGGGGCAAAAAGAGGCTCCAGAAACCTCGGTCGCCCAGGCGCCATTTTCAGGGAGGGACTACAGAGCATGAAAACCAGCAAAGCTTTGCAAAAGCCGGCTCCCTGTGTGTGACACCAGGCGGGGAAAATCCGCGAAAGTACACCAGCCCAGTGGGGCCCAACTGTGAAAAACTGTGAGTGTGACCTGTCTATGTCTGTCTACTGTCCTCTTGCATGAAACTCTTGCGAGTGGGGCAAAAAGAGGCTCCAGCGGAGCACGGCCGCTCCGCTTCGCTACACAACCATGCACTCTTTCTAAGGAAAGAACTCCATTGCAACAAGAAGGAAAAATCACACTAAGAACGGCGCTATATCACAGAAGCAAACATTTCTCTTCGGACTGTCTTCTCTGTTGCATGCTCGGGCTTAAGATTTGACCCAGTGTGAGGCTTCATCCACAGAGGCCTCCCCTCCCTTAGAGGCAAGTCAGCCCATCCAGAAAGGGAGGAGCCAGAGGAGTGTGCTGCCTGCATCATATAGACAATGAATACCACCACAACACGTAGAAAAACCCACAATACAAGTGTGACAATGGGGAAACAACGCAGGCCAGCATCAGACATAGAGAATGAAGATGACAATTCTGAGGACCAGATAATGACCAACCAACTAATCAACCTCTCAGATAAGGATTTTAGACTAGCAATATGGAAGAAGCTCAACGGACTCCAAGAAACCATGGATCGAGTTGAACAGAACACTAATAAGAACCAAGAAAATATGAAGACAGAAATCACAAAACTCCAAACTGAAATAACATATCAACTAACAGGACTGAAAAAGTCAGTAAACAAAGTGAATGACAAAATGGATAAGCTCTGGGACAGGGTATCAGAAGCTGAGAATAGACTTGGTGCTGTGGAAGATGAGATACATAACAGTTCCATACAGCAGGAGAGATTGGACAAAAAACTTAAAGCAAATGAGCAGACAATGGAAAAATTAGTCAAAGAATGGGAACAGATGAAAATAGAAGTCTATGATAAGATCAACAGAAACAACTTAAGAATCATTGGAGTCTCAGAGACCCAGGAAGAAAATTTCCAGGAAGAATCAACGGTCAAGAATATCATTAAAGAGAAACTTCCAGAGCTAAAGAATATATGTGATCAAATCCTGCATGCCCGAAGAGTACCAACCAAAAGAGACCCCAGAAAAACCACCCCAAGATACATCCTAGTCACAATGACAAATCCCACAGATAGAGACAGAATTCTGAAAACAGCAAGATCAAAAGGGGAAATCACGGTCAAGCAAGCTTCCCTGAGATTTACAGCAGACCTGTCACCAGAAACACTCAATGCCAGAAAGCAGTGGTGGGATATTGTGACAAGACTGAATGAAATGAATGCTTCACCCAGAATACTATAACCAGCAAAACTCACTTTCCAGTTTGACGGAAGAATACATGGCTTCACAGACAAAAAACAGCTCGGAAACTTCACAGACACAAAACCAGTCTTAAGAGAAAAACTGAAAGACCTAATCTAAGACAAGACTACCCAAAAGACACACCAAATTTTGAAATAAAGATGGCGTTAAATCCCAGGACAATTCTTTCTCTCAACGTCAATGGACTAAATGCACCAGTTAAGAGACACAGAGTAGCTAAATGGATCAAAAAACTCAATCCAACCTTCTGCTGCCTACAAGAAACGCACCTGAATAGTCAGAACAAACATAGACTCAAAATAAAAGGCTGGAGAAAAATTATCCAAGGAAACAACACCCATAAAAAAGCTGGAGTGGCCATACTAATATCAGATAATGCAAACTTTATACTCAGGAAGGTTGTAAGGGACAAAGATGGACATTTTATATTAATCAAGGGGTACGTAGAGCAGGAAGAATTCACTCTCCTAAACATATATGCACCGAATGAGGGACCAGCAAAATATTTAATACAACTGTTGACAAATCTGAAAAATAATATCAACAACAACACAATAATTGTGGGGGACCTTAACACTGCTTTGTCAACACTGGATAGGTCAACCAGACTGAAACCCAACAAGAATATACTAGACCTGAGGAGAGAAATGGAAGAAAGAGGCCTAGTGGATATATATAGGACACTCCATCCCCAGAAACCTGGATACACATTCTTCTACAATGTACATGGGACATTCTCCAGGATAGACTACATGCTGGCACATAAAACATACCTCCATAAGATCAAGAGGATAGAAATTTTGCAGACTACCTTCGCTGACCACAAGGCTCTGAAATTATTTGAGAAATCCAAAGGGATTCAGAAGAAACACTTTAACACCTGGAAGTTAAACAGTCTCATGCTCAATAACCAGTGAGTCCGAGATGAAATCAAGGAGGAAATCAAAAGGTTCCTGGAAACAAATGACAATAAAGACACAAACTATCAGAACTTATGGGACACAGCTAAAGCAGTACTGAGAGGAAAATTTATAGCTTTGCAAGCACACATCAGGAAGGAAGAAGGAGCTTACCTGAGTAGCTTAATGACACAGCTAATAGAACTAGAAAATGCTCAACAAAAGGACCCAAGACTAGGAAGACAGAAGGAAATAACAAAGCTGAGAGCAGAAATCAACGAAGTGGAAACTCAAAAAACAATCCGAAAGATCAACGAAAGCAGAAGTTGGTTCTTTGAAAAAATAAACAAGATTGATAGACCACTGGCAAACCTAACAAAGAAAGAGAGAGAGAGAAACTTGATAACTCGTATCAGGAATGAAAAAGGAGAGATCACTACTGATATGACAGAGATTCAAAGTGTAATCAGAAACTACTTTGAAAAACTCTACGCCACTAAAAATGAGAACCTGGAAGAAATGGATAAATTCTTGGACTCTTATAATCTTTCACGGTTGAAGGAAGAGGATGTAGCATATCTAAACACCCCCATCACCATTGATGAAATTAAAACAGTAATCAAATGTCTGCCGAAAAACAAAAGCCCAGGTCCAGATGGATTCACTAATGAATTCTATCAAACTTTCTAAGAGGAACTACTGCCAATCTTGGCAAGACTCTTTCATGAAATTGAACAAACAGAAACACTTCCAAATAGCTTTTATGAAGCCAACATCACCTTGATACCTAAACCAGACAGAGACGCTACCAAAAAAGAAAATTACAGACCAATATCACTGATGAATGCAGATGCAAAGATCCTCAACAAAATCCTGGCAAATAGGATTCAATGCCTCGTTAAAAAGATCATCCACTACGATCAAGTAGGTTTCATCCCAGGAATGCAAGGCTGGTTTAACATCCGTAAATCTATCAACATAATACACAACATCAATAACAAGAAAAATAAAAACCACATGATCATATCAATAGATGCAGAGAAAGCATTTGATAAGGTCCAACACCCATTCTTGATCAAAACTCTCAGCAAGATGGGAATGGAGGGAACCTTTCTCAATATAGTTAAGGCCATCTACCACAAGCCAGTGGCAAATATTATCCTCAATGGAGAAAAACTGAAAGCCTTCCCTCTAAATTCTGGCACAAGACAAGGCTGTTCTCTCTCACCACTCCTATTCAACATAGCACTGGAAGTATTTGCTATAGTGATTAGGCAAGAAAAAGATATCAAGGGAATCCAGATAGGAAAGGAAGAAGTCAAGCTCTCACTGTTTGCAGATGACATGATACTCTACTTAGAAAACCCTAAAGACTCTATCAAAAAGCTTCTAGAAACAATAGACTCATATAGAAAGGTGGCAGGCTATAAATTTAACTCACAAAAATCAATGGCCTTTCTATACACCAATAGTAATAAGGATGAAATGGACATTAAGAAAATAACCCCATTCACAATAGTGCCACACAAACTCAACTATCTTGGAATCAACTTGACTAAATATGTGAAGGACCTATACAAAGAAAACTATAAAACTCTGCTCCAAGAAATAAGAGAGGACACACGGAAATGGAAACGCATACCCTGCTCATTGATTGGCAGGATTAACATCATCAAAATGGCAATACTCCCCAAGGCATTATACAGATTTAATGCCATCCCTCTAAAGATACCCATGACATTCTTCAAAGAAGTGTATCAGACACTTTTGAAATTCATTTGGAACAATAAACACCCTCGAATAGCTAAAGCAATCATTGGGAAAAAGAATATGGGAGAAATTACTTTCCCCAACTTTAAACTGTACTACAAAGCAACAGTTATCAAAACAGCATGGTATTGCAATAAGGATAGGTCCTCAGATCAGTGGAATAGGCTTGAATACTCAGAAAATGTTCCCCAGATATACAACCACCTAATTTTTGATAAAGGAGCAGGAAATCCTAAATGGAGCAGGGAAAGCCTCTTCAACAAGTGGTGTTGGCACAATTGGATAGCCACTTGCAAAAAATTGAACTTAGACCCCCAGCTAACATCATGTACGAAGGTAAAATCCAAGTGGACTAAAGACCTCGATATCAGCCTCAAAACCATAAGATATATAGAACAGCACATATGCAAAACACTCCAGGACATTACAGGCATCTTCAAGGAGGAAACTGCACTCTCCAAGCAAGTGAAAGCAGAGATAAACAGATGGGAATATATTAAGCTGAGAAGCTTCTGCACCTCAAAGGAAATAGTGCCCAGGATACAAGAGCCACCCACTGAGTGGGAGAAACTATTCACCCAATACCCATCAGACAAGGGGCTAATCTCCCAAATATACAAGGCACTGACGGAACTTTACAAGAAAAAAAGTCTAACCCCATCAAAAAATGGGGAGAAGAAATGAACAGACACTTCGACAAAGAAGAAATGCACATGGCCAAAAGACACAGGAAAAAATGTTCCACATCACTAATCATCAGGGAGATGCAAATCAAAACAACGATGAGATACCACCTCACACCCCAGAGAATGGCACACATCACAAAGAATGAGAATAAACAGTGTTGGCGGGGATGTGGAGAGAAAGGAACCCTTATCCACTGCTGGTGGGAATGCCGTCTAGTTCAACCTTTATGGAAAGCAATATGGAGATTCCTCCAAAAACTGGAAATCGAGCTCCCATACGATCCAGCTATACCACTCCTAGGAATATACCCTAGGAACACAAAAATACAATACAAAAACCCCTTCCTTACAGCTATATTCATTGCAGCACTATTTACCATAGCAAGACTCTGGAAACAACCAAGATGCCCTTCAACAGACGAATGGCTAAAGAAACTGTGATACATATACACAATGGAATATTATGCAGCTGTCAGGAGAGATGAAGTCATGAAATTTTCCTATACATGGATGTACACGGAATCTATTATGCTGAGTGAAATAAGTCAGAGAGAGAGAGAAAAACGCAGAATGGTCTCACTCATCTATGGGTTTTAAGAAAAATGAAAGACACCCTTGTAATAATAATTTTCAGACACAAAAGAGAAAAGAGCTGGAAGTTCCAGCTCACCTCAGGAAGCTCACCACAAATAGTGATGTGTGTAGTTAGGGAAATAACTACAATTTGAACTGTCCTAATAACTAGAATGAATGAGGAAAATGGAGAACCTGTCTAGAGTACAGGAGGGGGTCGGGTGGGGAGGAGGGAGACTTGGGACATTGGTGATGGGAATGTTGCACTGGTGATGGGTGGTGTTCTTTACATGACTGAAACCCAAACACAATCATGTATGTAATTAAGGTGTTTAAATAAATTAAAAAAAAAAGAAGTAAAGATTCTGAACTAAAAAAAAAAGAAAAGAAAAAGATATCAAGGGAATCCAGATAGGAAAGGAAGAAGTCAAGGTCTCACTGTTTGCAGATGACATGATACTCTACTTAGAAAATCCTAAAGACTCTACCAAAAGCTTCTAAAAACAGTAGACTCATATAGCAAGGAGGCAGTCTAGAAAAGTAATATACAAAAATCAATGGCCTTCCTATACACCAATAGTAATAAGGAAAAAATGGACATCAAGTAAACAACCCCATTCACATTAGTGTCACACAAATTCAAATATTTTGGAGTCAACTTGAATAAAGATGTGAAGGACCTATACAAAGAAAACTATAAAACTCTGCTCCAAAAAATAAGAGAGGACACATGGAAATGGAAACACATATCCTGCTCATGAATTGGCAGGATTAACATCATTAAACAAATGGCAGTACTCCCCAAAGCATTGTACAGATTTAATGCAATCCCTATAAATAAAGATACCCATGACATTCTTCAAAGAAGTGTATCAGACACTTTTGAAATTCATTTGGAACAATAAACACCCTAGAGTAGCCAAAGCAATTATTGGGAAAGAGAATATGGGAGGCATTATGTTCCCCAAACTTTAAACTGTATTACAAAGCAATAGTTATCAAAACAGCTTGGTATTGGAATAAAGACAGACCCTCAGATCAGTGGAATAGACTTGAGTACTCATAGAATGCTCCCCAGACATACACTCATATAATCTTTGATAAAGGAGCAAGAAGTCCTAAATGCAGCAAAGAAAGCCTCTTCAACAAGTGGTGTTGGCACAACTGGCTAGCCACTTGCAAAAAAGCGAACATAGATCCCCAGCTAACATCATGTACGAAGGTAAAATCCAAATGGATTAAAGACCTTGATATCAGACCTGATACCATAAGGTATATACAACAACACGTAGGCAAAACACTCCATGACATTGAGACTAAAGGCATCTTCATGGAGGAAACTGCACTCTCCAAGCAAGTGAAAGCAGAGATAAACAGATGGGAATATATTAAGCTGAGAAGCTTCTGCACCTCAAAGGAAATAGTGCCCAGGATATAAGAGCCACCCACTGATTGGGAGAAACTATTCACCCAATATCCCTCATATAAGGGGCTAATATCCAAAATATACAGGGCACTGACAGAACTCTACAAGAAAAATAACATCTAATCCCATCAAAAAATGGGGAGAAGAAATGGACAGACACTTTGATAAAGAAGAAATACAAATGGTCAAAAGTCACATGAAAAAATGCTCCACATCACTAATCATCAGGAAGATGCAAATCAAAACAACTATGTGGTACCCCTCACACCACAGAGACTGGCACACATCACAAAGAATGAGAACAATCAGTGCTGTCAGGGATGTGGAGAGAAAAGAACTCTTATCCACTGCTGGTGGAAATGCCGTCTAGTCCAACCTCTATGGAAAGTGATATGGAGATTCCTCCAAAAACTGGAAATTGAGCTCCCATTCAACCCAGCTTTTCCACTCTTAAGGATAAACCCTAGGAATACAATAATACAATACAAAAACCCCTTCTTCACACCTACATTTATAGCAGCTATTCACAATAGCCAGGCTCTGGAAACAACCAAGATGCCCTTCAACAGATGAATGGCTAAAGAGACTGTGGTCCATATACACAATGGAATATTATGCAGCCATCAGGAGAGATGAAGTCATAAAATGTTTCTATACATGGATGTACATGAAGTATATCATGCTGAGTAAAATAAGTCAGAGGGAGAGAGAGACACAAAATAGTCTCATTCATCTATGGGTTTTAAGAAAAATAAAAGTCATTTTTGCAACAATCCTTAGAGACAATGAGAGGAGGGCTGGAACTTCCAGTTCACTTCATGAAGCTCACCACAAAGAGTGGTGAGTGCAGTTATAGAAATAACTAGACTGAGAACTACCATAATCATGTAATTTCTCTTACATATTAATGTTATTGGGCCAACCAGAGGAATCAAAAAAAAAAAGTTGAGGGATGAATCCCCTAAACTTCCCCTGCACTACTAATACCCTAAGTATAAAAAAACAGCTCGTTAGGACAGATCTGTCTGGGTTGTTTTAGGACATGTATGTCCTATACATTCTGTATGCTATGAAGCTAACAGTAACTTTCACTTTTAATTAATTTTACCATTTATTTAAAGAAAGTTTATTTCTAGGTTTGCTATTTGCTTTCTCAACCTGCTGTTCAGCTCCTGTTCTTTTCTTGGGAAAAGTATTGCCTGCATTTCCTGTGGTCTGATTTAGGGGGAGCTTCTGAAATGTAGCTGAGCATATTGAATTTGGCAAACCAGACGGGTCTAGATAGAGAGGATTATATTTGCATAATGGCCATAGTGCAGCTATATGTAAAGCATTTTCCTCTGCATAACAATAACATTCAATTATGATGCTACTCAGAGCCAAGCAGTCCACTGACCAGCTGGTGTTTAGTATTACCAATCCTATCACTGAGTCTTTGTTTACCCAACAGTTTCCAAGTCAGAATTCATATAGGACTTGTAGAATGATCGTGTGTGAGCTTTTCTGTGCATTACTGTCTTCTGCAGCAAACCATTCTATGCCTCTTTGACTCGCTCTCTCCAGTAATCATTCATTCACTTCTCAGCCCTCTGGCAACCCTTTCTGGACAACTCTAAGTCACTGTCCCTCTCACTCACACAGGCTCTCAGGGACCTTCCAACAGCTCATCTTTTCCTATGATGGGCTGTTTCCTTCTGGCATCATGCTAGTCCCCAGGACCTGCTCCTCACTGTCTGAATAGAGTCACATTCTGACTTAGGTATCACATGGCAGACACACTCTCCACCTTAGACAATCTTGCTTTTACATTCTCGAGAACACAGGTCCTGCCACATCTGCAGCCTGGGTTTCCAAAGAGATGTAAGCCAGACAAAGAGCTTTCTGGCCTTTTAAGGCTCCTGTGAACAGCCAGCTACCTCAGGGAATTACTCTTAAAAGAGCACTCATTGTGGCAATTATTTACAAATGAGCTCCCAGGTGAGCCTTTTATGGGAGGTAACAGGTAATGCACATCCCAACAAGAGGACATTCAAATTACAACCGAAGTAGCAGGCTCTTTCCTATCTGAAACACTGGTCAGCCAGACTGCAGCTGGGACTGTTTGTTTGCTGCACACAGTGCCTGGGACCCTTCAAAAGTCACTCAACCTTGCCCAGGAACTGTTGCTGACAATCACCATGTGGCATGAACAGGGCAGCCTGCTCATGCTCTTTCCTTCTCTGATTACAGTCTGTTCTTGAATGTCAGCACTAAGGAGTCAGTAGCTGTCATTGTCTACATAGGACTTGTGCAAAGGAAGAAGGAACCATAAGGAGAGCCTAGAAAAGGTGCCTATGTTGCAATCCACTGGAAGCAAACTTAACCCAGAGCTTTTCAGTGATGCAACAGGCAGTAGGTTAAGGTCAGCTGGAATACTTCTGCCACCTGCAAACAGCTCCTAAAGGTAAACAGTGTGTATAATTGGGAGGAAAACTCCTCCCAATTGACTCCTCTGCCTGGTTACTGATTAGCCTCACTCGGGAAAGTGAAACAGCATATGAAGCATGCTATCAGAAAGAATCGAGGGCACAGCAGAGGGTCAGTAGGGAAAGCCCAGTGACCAGAAAGATATGTAGAGTGTTTGCCTTGAACCCAGCCAATTTGGATTCAATTCCAGGCATCCATCCCATCTGTTCCCCTGAACTCACAAGGACAGATCCCTGAACATAGAGCCAGGAGTAAACCCTGAGCACAACCAAGTATTCCCCCAAACAATATATATGTATATACAAATTAAAATTTTAAAAGTGAAAGTCCATCTATTATTGCAAATAGAAGACTAGGCACAGGGTTCTCTGACCTCTGCTACTCACCCTATGCCTTTCCCAACTCTGAATCACATGTTCAGCAGGTAGGGCTCTTGCCTTCTACTAGACCAACCACTGTCCTGCCCCAGAACCCTTTATGGTCCCCCAAGTCCCACCAGGACTGATCCCTGAGCCCAGAGCCAGGAATAAGTCTTAGACACTGCCAGTATCACCCCAAAACATAAAAAGCAAGATAGTTCTCACTCAGGAGATGTGGGAACACCATCAGCTTTGTGGTGATGTCAGCTGCACTGACAATCAACTATGATTCAAAGTTGTCTCTAAGCTGGTACCAAAATACCAGGAAATGTGCCCATGCAAGGGTCCTCACATGTCAAACTGTACTCTTCACTGAGATGTGGGCATACTCCAGGCCCCCCTACTTTTGCAGTGGGGAGCTCCATTCTTATTTTTTTTAAGTATGGGTATAAACTCAGGACAGGCCTTTCAAATACTTCTTATATATATATACATATATATATATGTGTATATATATATATATACTTTTTAAAATTTTTATTTTGACCATATTGGCTTACATATCATTCACAGTATTTTAGGTACATATTAACATTGACTCAGGGAAATTCCCACCACCAAATTTGTCCTCCCTCCACCCCTGTTCCCTTCCTGAAACCCATACCCCCCACCATGACCCCCCAGGCTGCTAGAGTAAGTGGTCCTCTCTGTGTCTAGCTTACTATTAGTGATCATATATCTGTTTGGTCCTGGTGCCCTCCCTTGTTTCCACCTCTATTTGAGAGGTGGAGCTACATAGTTTGAGTTATGTGTTTTGTTTGAAGGAAAGAAAAGCAATAGAATGGGGTAAAAATCAAATAAACTGAAAGTGGGCAGGCTTTCAATCTCAGTTTGAGAGAGGACAGGAAAAAGGTAATTGAACCACCAGAACAATACAGAAAGATATATCAAATAAAATATCCAGTGAGAACTACAGCAATAAAGACAAGCACCACACAATAGTCTTGGTCCTGAAATCAAACCATGCTGGAGTGCAAAAAGAACGAGAAAGATAAAATAAAATAAAATTGGAGACATCATCAATATCTACACCAAAATAAAGAAGTAAAAAAAAATCAATCAATAATTAAATATATAAGTGGATAAAAGGATTATTTTGTGCTTTATTTTTCTTCCCCCCCCCCCCTGCATAGGCACAGTAACAATTGGGAACATTATAGAGGGAATTCCCTTGGCCTAGGAGATACAGGGTTCCTCCACCCTTGAAGTATACCATCGTGGGCTTAACTATAGACTCTCCCCTCGGTGCTTTTGTGGTGTACGTAAGACTTCTGCTTTGTCATGGATAATAAAATCAGACCTCTGTATCTAGAGATCCTGGTGTCTGTACAGCTCAAGGAGTGGAGCTTATGATGAAGTCTGTCTTTGTGGTTCTAGCAGTTCTGTTACTTCAGTGTCGTTTTAATTCATCTTCTGTAGTTGGTGGTCTTGGTCATTATACTGCTCCTAGGATGGGATAGAGTTTTTTGTTATGTTTCCAGAAGGCCTGTTCAGTTGCAATTGTCTCAGTCAGACCTCTGGAATTGAAGATCTTGTTTGTTGAACAGATCGTAGACTAAAACCTAGGCTAGAGCTTTGTTGTTGTTGTTGTTGTTGGTCCCAGGATGCATACTGTTCACTCATGGTTGTAACAACCAGTCATCTATAGATAGCGATCTTGGCTTTTGCTCAGATCAAAGGATGCTCTTAGATCAAGTTGTTCCCATTTCCTTGTTGTCAGGATAACATGTTAGAACTGGCACATGTTGGTGTCAGAGCAGCATTATAGATGACCTGGAAGGGATTTGGTTCCTGGAGCTATTGTGGAGAACTGTGTTGTTTCTTTTTCTGGGATCCAGGAGTCAAGGCTGAATGGTCAGTGCCTAATTTTCTGAGGTCTAAGTTGGTTTCACATGACATTGGTTCAAAGTGGGAGATACTCCTGTATTGTAAAAAAGTGTGAGTTCTTATCCCTAGTAGATAAGAGCTTGTTTTTATATGTAAGACTTCCCCCTTTTTAAATATGTCTTTGCAGGAAGAAGTGGTGCTACATTATATTGCTGGTGGATTTGGGGGTGGAGAGAGAAGAAAACAGAAACATGACAAAAACTAATAATATATATGCTCGCACATATCTAAAAAAAGATTTTTTATTAAATAAAAGAAGTAATTAAAGGAACAAAGTGGGGCCGGAGAGATAGCATGGAGATAAGGCGCCTGCCCTTCCTGCAGAAGGACGGTGGTTCAAGTCCCGGCATCCCACATGGTCCCCCGTGCTGGCCAGGGGCGACCTCCGAGCATAGAGCCAGGAGCAACCTCTGAGCGCCACCAGGTGTGACCCAAAAAAAGCAAAAACAAAGCAAAACAAAATCAAAAACAAAAAAAAACCCAAAAAGAATAAAAAAGAAAAAGGGAGAAAGTAATGCAGGAGATTACATTTGGGGAAAAACACGTTAAGAGGTAGTGTTATATAGGTCTTATACTTAAGATAAAAGTATAGGCTTCCCTATTGTCTTTTGAGATTTCCTTGTGCGGTGTGGGCTCCAGGGTGCCTTTTCATCACACACCCTGGCATACCTGAGAGTGACAAAAGATTTACTGCAGGGACGTCTTGGGTAGAGTTTTTGCAGTGGGGATCATTTTGGAACTAGGTCCAGTATCAAGCCATAGTCCACATTAGGGAGAGGTCATTAGGAGGACCACACTGAGTCAGTCTTGCCGGGAATGAGGTGTGAGTTTGAGTGGGTGTCTCTTTATTTAGGTGCTGAGTATTAGTTCATTGGGGTAGGAGGTTGGTCTTGATGCCTAATGGATTAAGAACTGAGGGTGAAGAGTTTTAATATGGTGAGATATCGGGGATGGGGTTGAGGGGTGAAGGGATAGTCGGATTTCTGAAGGGAGGAGAGGGGATAGTACATGGGAAGGGTTATATCGGGTATATATGTATACATGTACATATATTGCATATGTATATTACCCTATATATCTATATATACCCTATATATAGGTATATTTATACTTTTTTATTTAAGTGCTGTTACAAAACTCCCTTATCTGATGGATATTGGGTGAATAGTATCTCCCATTCTGTGGGTGGCCTTTGCAGCCTACTAACCATTTCCTTTGAGGTGTAGAAACTTTTGAGTTTAATGTAGTTCCATTTGTTTATCTTTGCTTTCACTTGCTTGGCCAGTGACATTTCATTTCATCTTGAAGATGGCTTTAGTTTTGATGTCATAAAATATTCTGCCTATGTTTTTTCTTTATGTATCTTATGGTTTAAGTTCTGATATCAAGGTCTTTAATGCATTTTGTATATGGCATTAAGGAGAGGTCTGAGTTCATTTTTCTGCATGTTGTTTACCAATTTTATGAGCACTACTTGTTGAAGAGACTTTCCTTGTTCTACTTTGTATTTCTTGCTTCTTTATCAAAAAAATTAATTTTAGGGGTCAGAGAGATAGCACAGCGGTATTTGCCTTGGAAGCAGCTGACCCAGGACCCAAGGTGGTTGGTTCAAATCCCGGCATCCCATATGGTCCCCCATGCCTGCCAGGAGCTATTTCTGAGCAGATAGCCAGGAGTAATCCCTGAGCAACGCCAGGTGTGGCCCAAAAAACAAAAAAAATTAATTTTAATAAACCCTTGGGTTCATCTCTCAATATTTAAGTCTATTTCATTAATCTAAGAGTTTGTCTTTATTTTAATTTTTATTTCAATATCTTGCTGTTTTAATGATTACTGCTTAGAGTGAGCCCTTCCATCTTTTTTTTTTCCCAAGAATTGCTTTAGCTATCTATAGCTGTTTACTTCTCTGTATAAATTTCAAAAGTAATAACACTTCTTTGAAAAATGTCATAGGAATTGTAATTTACATGGATCTCAATATATAAATCATATATATTATATAATATATTAAAATATATAATTTATATATAATATATATTGATTCTATTCTTTCCAGAAGCTTTTTTGTGGAGATTTTAGGATTTTTTAGATGCATATAATCTAAAAACAATGAGAGTTTCACTTCTTCCTTTCCTGTGTCTTCTTTTCCTATGCCCTTTATGTTGTCTCCTTGCCTAATTGCTATGGCAAGTACTTTCAGAACTATACTGAATAGAAGTGGTGAGTGGGGGCAACTTTGTCTTGTGGCATAGCTCGGTGGAATGGCTTTTAGATTTTCCCCATTGAGTATAAAGTTTTCAATGTGTTTGTGATAAATGTGTTTGACAATATTAAGGAAAGTGCCTTCAATTTCCAATTATTGAGATTTTTATCATGAATGAGTGCTGGAACTTTTAATACTTTTCAGCATCTATTGATATGATTATATTTATTTTTTCCAGATTCTCTTGTAGTGGCTTATATATTTTCAAAATTAGTCTCTGATTACCCTTTGAATTTCTGTAGTGTCTGTAAATGACCTCTTCCTTTTCCCTTATGATTCTGCTTATTAAGTTTCTCTATCCCTTTCTTTATGCATCTTGCTAATGTTTTATTAATCTTGTTTATTTTCCAAGCAACCAACTCTTTCATGAGTGCTCATTTCATTAATTTTTGCTCTAAGTTTTATTATTTCTTCCTGCCTGCTCATTTTGTTGATCATTTTCAATTTCTTGAGCTGTGTCATTAGCTATTCATGTAGGCCTTTTATTATTTTCTGATGAGTGCTTGTAAAATTATAAATACCACTTAATACCACCTTTGCTGAATCCCGCATGTCCTAATAATTTGTGTCTTCATTCTCATTTATTTTCAGGAAACAAATTTTAAATTCCTCTTTTATTTTGTCACAGACCCACTGGTTAATCAAGTTATCTGTTTAATTTCCAGGATATTTTTCCATGCCTGCTTGTAATTAACCTCTATTTTCAGTGCTTTATAACCTGAGAAGATAGAAGAAAAATTAATATTCCCTTGATTTTATGAAGGTATGTTTTATGGACCATCATGTAGTCTATCTTGGAGTCTGTTCTATAAGCATCAGATAATAATGTGTATCTAGTTTTCCTGGAATGAACATATATACTTAGCCACTCTTCTATTTCTTTCTTCAGAGCCAGTATTACTTTGTTAAATTTTAGCCTTGTTGACCTATCATGGAATCCCTTCAAGGCAATGTTGAAGTCTTCCACTATTACTATGTTGTTACTGATATCTTTCTTCAAATTTGTCAGCAGTTGTTTAAGGTATTTTTGATGGTCCATCATTGGTTGCATTGGTTTAGAAGTGTGATTTCTTCTTGGTGTTCACATCCCTTGTTTAGTAAGAAATGCCCATGACTCATAAGTTTTTTAAGCCCAAAGTCTCTGATATTATTATGGCCATTCCAGCCTTTTTAAAGGAGTTATTTGCTTAAAAATGAATGATTGTTCTCCAACCTTTGACTTTTAGTCTATGTTTGCTCTGATTACTTAGGTGTGTTTCTTGTATGCAGCAAAATTTTGGATTCATGTTTTAATCCCTTTTGACACTGTGTGTCTCTTAATTGTGAAATTAGTCCATTGACATTGAGAGAGATGATTGTCACTGAATTAGGTCCCATATTTTGGTAGTAGTTTGGTATGCTTATTGGGTCTGCCTTGCTTTAAGGTAGACCTTATTTTTTTAAGGTTGGTTTTGAGTCTGCAAAGTTTCTGAGCTGTTACTTATCTGTGAAGCTCTGTATCTTTCCTTCAAATCTGATTATAAGTCTGGCTGGGTGAAGTATTCTTTTTTTGGGGGGAGGGGTCACACCTGGCAGTACTCAAAAGTTACTCCTGGCTCTGTGCTCAGAAATCGTTCCTGGCAGGCTCATATAGGAAGCCGGAATTCAAACCACTGTCCTTCTGTATGTAAGGCAAACGCCTTACCTCCATGCTATCTCTCTGGCCCCGGTAAAGTATTCTTAACAAAGCAACCTTTCGTTGAGTTCTGTCACTATATTCCACCACTGTCTTCAGACCTGGAGGGTTGTTTGTGATAAATATGCTGGCAATTTAAAGAATTTTGAATGCAATTTTCCTTGTTGATATTGCTGCCTTTAGTAGTCTATCTCTGTCAATAGTATTCATTATTCTGGGTGTTCTTCTTTAGATCTCTTTTAGCTCATTGGGCATCCAAAATGTAATTGCATGCACTTTATAGCTCTGGAAACTTCTCTGCAATGATGTTCTTGACTCTTGATTTTTCATGGGGATTTTCTTCCTGAGCCTTGGGAACTCCAATAATTAGTATGCTACTTCTGTTAAATGTATCTCAGATTTCTGTCTTTATTTGTTCACATTAGTTGAAGATTTTTTCCATTGTCTAATCATTTGTTTTAAGGCTCTTTTCCCACCTCTTTTATTGTATGGAGTTGTTATACATCTCATTTCCCAAAACACTGATTCTGTCATATGCAGATGTTACTCTGCTGGTGAAGCTTTCCAGTGAGTTTTTTTTTTTATTTTACCTACCAAATTTTCAGCCTTGTTATTTCAGTTAAATTTTTCTCATCTCTTCTTTTATATCTTCCTGTATCTTAGTTGTGGTTTGTTTAATATGTTCCTTGTTTTCTTTGAATTCTTTGAATGTCCTTCATATTTCATCTCTAAAGTCCTTATTTTCTAGGTGTTTGGAAACTTTTAGGTCATCAGAGCTACCATCTTTATTCTCTAAGCAGGGATATGATCTTATTCAAATATCTTGGTAGTCATTATGTTGATTTTTCCTTTTGGAATTTCCAAAGGCTCAAAGAATATCACAGCCTTAAATTCTTCCTGTTTCCAGAAGGCCACAGTCTTATGGTGCTCACAGAGCCAAGAATTTTGAGTTGATAAAGTCGTTTTTTCTTTCACATCCTGCTCAACACAAACCCAGGAATTCCTAAAAAAAAAAAAAAAAGATGCTAGTGATGATCACTAATAGTTGTTACCTCTGAAAAGGCCCAAGTTGTTTGTTTAGGATTACTACTGAATGGAGGTAAGTACTCAGACTGTCTCTATAAAAAGAATGTCATGATATGCTCTGGGCATCTCATACTTCATACTTCACTTTAAATCCTAATATTACCTGTTTTTGTTTAGAGATCACATTTGGGGTGCTTGAGGGCTAGTCTTGGCAACAAGTCCAAAAAGAGCCAGAGATAAAATCAGGGGCTCCAATATGCCAAACATGTATTCCAATTATCTGATACATCTCTAAGCCTAGACCTTAAATTTTATAGTTTTGGACTGAGAACAGGAACTGCCTACTCAGAGACATAAAAGCAGCAGTAACCCCAGCTCAGGTCTAGACTGGCAGATACCTTGATAAATATAAAGGTGAATACCCTCTTCCCAAAAGGACCAATAAAGTAGAGAGGCCCAAGCCCCTCCGTGGCCAATAGAGCATGGATGCCACTCATCCAGATACACAAAAGCAGATAAGCGCAGCCACTCCACTTTGTTCCATAGCCCTGCTTATCACTCTTATCAATGCATGTGATCCCAATATGTAGAATAAAACACAATGCAAAGAAATTATGGGAAAGCCTTACAGAATACCACCATGCTTTGAGAATAAAGATGATAGATCTAAAGACCCAACAAGTACTGGCCACTTACAAATTTGGATGATGCTCAAGGAACTCAAAGAATTCATGGAACAAACCAAATGAACCACAAATAAGAATCAAGAGGACATGCGTGTAGAAATAAGAAAAGTCTATATCAAAATACCAGGGCTGGAGTGTCACCATTGTCAGCGCTTGGAGGCTGTGGTGCAGAGAGAGAACCCTGCACTTTCTCATAGGTACCAGGGGAGGGAGGATACCTGAGAGTAGAGTCAGACCTCGGGGTTGTTGCTGCCATTGTAAGTCTTAGGGCCACACTCAGAGGAGGGAACCAGCCCCATGCCACAGGTGACAAAGGAGGACTGAGACCCGAAGGAAGAATCAAACCCTCACGCAGTCACCATCTTTTATCCCCACTTCCGCTCCTCCCCACCAACTCTCGTGACCAGTGAGTCTGAAAAGATCAGACCTAACACTTCCCTCAAATAATCCACAGCACATAAAACACAGCAGCAAGACAAGAAAGTAGCTTGTAATACCTCTGCTACTTTGACAACCTCACTCAACTAGGAAAAATAAACTCAAAATAGAACATACCTAATCACTTCTAACAGTAAGTTCAGCATACCACTTTTTTTTAAACAACCCGAAACTTGAATGCTTTAAGCCACCAAATGCAAAGAAATATGGGTAAACTAAGGACGACACTAGCAGCTGAGAATATAGAGAGAAATTCTAACAAGGTTCCACATCCACCAAAATGTACTAGCCTAATAGATGAGGAACTAAAAGTGGCAATGAATACCATATCAAGAGAAATCAAGGAATCACTATTCAGCTAGATTAAGAAATCCATAGATGAACAATTCAACCAGAAGATGAGAGAATCCATACAAATGGAATTAAGGGAAATAAAAAACATTTTAGCAAGCCATAATAGCAGAATGACAAAGAAGCCAATAAGGAAATAAAGGGTAAAGCATTGGAAGAAACCGTTAGGTATTTAATGAACAAAGACAAAAGAAATAATCAACAAACTGTAGAAATACCAGAAGGGGAGGAAACAGGGAAAGGGAAGAATAGTGAGGAAATAATAGCCAAATATATTCCCAATCAAACCAGACCTTCCATTTGAAATGATACAAGCAAGAAGACAGTGGAATGACATATTTAGACTACTTAATGAAAGAAACAACAGAGACACAGGCTTAGAATAAAAGGATGGAAATAAATGTTTCTAACTAATGGAAAACAAAAAATGCTGGAACAGCCATTCTTATATAAGACCAAATTGCATTTAACCTCTAGAAAGTGCTCAGAGACAAAGGGGGTCACTAATTACTGATCAAAGGAACACTAGATAAGAAGTACTAACTCTGGTTAACATTTATGCAGCCAAAGATGAACATATACCACCAAGAAAGAAAACTACAGACCAATCTCACTTACAGTAATCCTTAATGGTAAAAAACTGAAAGCATTTCCACTAAGGTCAGGAACTAGGCAAGGCTGTCCACTGCTGCTCTTATTCAACATAGTTTTAGAAGTACTAGCAATAGCAATCAGATAAGACAAGGGAGTCAAAGAAATCCAAACAGGGAAAGAGGAACTCAAACGATCTCTTTTTGCAGGTTATTAGATTAATCTAATAAAGCCATAGAATAATGGGGAGAAGAAATGAATAGACACTTCTCTGGGAAAGATCAGCAAATGGCCAATAGCCACATGAAAATATGTTCATGATAACTCATCATTAGGGAACTCCATTAGGGCTCGAAGGACCAGCTCACAATTTGAAACTCACCACAAAGAGTGGAGAATGCTGTTAGAGAAATAACCACACTAACAACTAGCATGACAATGTTAAAGAATGATTTGACAAGTAGAATGCTTGTCGCTTGTCGATAAAGCAGGGGCAGGGGAGGAGGGTGGCATTGATGGTGGGAATGTTGCACTGGTGAAGGGGGTATTTGGTTTATGACTGAAACCCAACTACAAACATGCTTGTAATCATGGTGCTTAAATAAAAATTTATATTAAAAAATAAATATATATGTATAACCAAGAAAAATGTGACCCTGTCATAAGTAAACAATTTGTTTTTCAAAATTGGAAGTAAGAACATAAAATTGAGTATTAAGATAAAATGTAGACTCTTCAAAATTAGAGTACAATTAGTTTTATTCTATCATTCTGAGGCTTTACAACTTAAGCTACTATAGTGCTTGGATTTAAAAAGCTAAGTTTTCCTACAAACAAAAGTTTTCCTAAAAATATGATGGCTCTATATTTAAAAGTGCTTGTCCCATTTTTACCATGTCAATTTTTTTTGATGTAAGCTTTGTATCAATTCTTTTGTCTGTTTATGTGTGTGCTGAATGCAAAATGTGTGGCCACCTATGTGTTTGTTTAATTCCAATGATACTAAGAATTTAGCTTGGTGCTGTTTGGTTTTGTTTGAAATGTCTGTATTTGATATCTCTACCTTTTATGATAAAATACAATTTTTAAAGCCTTATTCATTTTGGGGATTTCAGTTATATAATAAACAAGTTTTAACACAGAAAGCTCAAGTGTCATAAAAGGCTCACCTAAGAATGTGCTGGCACATGCCTTGTTTGTCAATTTTTACAGCTTGATCAGTCTGATCACTCAAAAGCTAACAGACTGTGGTATACTTTAACTAATCAGTATGCCTTAGCACTTTGGAAAGATATATTAACTTGGCAAATGGCAAGGCCCAGACCCAGTACTTATCTGGGGCTATGAACCTGTGTGCATTTTTGACATAAAAAAGGAGCTACATGCTAACTCCCTTGTTCAAGTCATTGTGTTCAAGTCTGATCTTTCTATATTTCCACCAAATGGACATAAGACTGTCTGGTCTTGGAACCATCCATTTTTCTCCCTCTAAATATGATGCTGATCAAGGTGATTCCAGTAATGTGGCTATATTTGAGATATAAGAAGGGTTTTGGAAGGAGACTGTCTAGGCTATTCCTTTGGAAGAAGAAAGGGGAAAGAAGAAAAAGAGAAGAAAGAAGTAACAAAACAAAATAAAACGAGACAAGATAAAAACAAACCAGAACAAAACAAAAAAGCAATAAAGGAGTAACAAAAAAAGTACGAAAAAGATTAAGAAAAAAAAGAGCAAATCAAAACCCTAAAACCAAAACCATCTGCGGAGAAACAAACCAAAAAAAAAAAAATCAAAAACAAAAACTAGAGCAAAAACAAGAAAGTGGGGGGAGGGAGAGAACCAGACCAGCAACTTCTTAAAAAAGGGTTGTGTTTCTTTCTTTTTCTTTTTTATCTTTTTTTTGTATAGGCACAGTAAACATTGGAGAAATTAGAATGGGAATTCTCTTGGCCTAAGAGATACATGGTTTCTCCATCCTGGAAGCATACTGCCATGGGAACAACTAAAGGCTTCATACTCACTCTTTTACACACCCCAAAGTCTTTTTATGGTGCCAGAAGACTTTCTGCTCAGGTGTGGGCGATGACATCCCTCCTCTGTAGCTGAAGATCTTGCTATTTGTGTAGGTCATAGGGCAAAGGCTAGGAGAGAGGGTTTTTTTTTGTTGTTGTTCCTTTATTTCCGTGTGTGTGTGTGTGTTTTAATGGTTCTAGGATTTCTGACTCATCACTGTTGTTATAATCAGTCCTTTGTGGCTAGTGGACTTGGTTTTTGCTCAGATCCTAGGTCAGAGCCTAGGCCAGGGGTCTCAAACTCGTGGCCCGTGGGCCATTTGCGGCCCTTCATACAAAATTTTGTGGCCTGCGTCCGGCCTTCAAATATTGCAGTATTCGTGATTATTTGCTTACCAAATAATCGCAAAAAAAATTGCATTAAACATTCGCATACCCCGAGCAATTCCATTCGGGGTATGCAAATGTTTAATGCGATTTTTTGTGATTTTTTCTTATTAATGCGATTTTTTATTGCGAATATTTGGAAAACAAAATCCTTTATGTGGCCCTGCCTCACCCCGACTTTGCCTCCTGTGGCCCCCAGGTAAATTGAGTTTGAGACCCCTGGCCTAGGCTATAGTCTTTCAACATGGTTCCAGATGTTTTGCTCAGTTGCAGTTGTCAACTGTGGAATTAGAGTTCATGGTTTTTGTGTGAATCCAAAGCTGAGGCCTAGTCAAGGAACTTCCTCATTGGCCCCTTGCTATGTTCTGTCCAGTTCGTGTTTGTCAAGGTCAGTCTTCTGTAAATAGAAATTTGGTTTTTGCTTAAGGGCAAAGGATGATATGTCACCCAATTGTATCATACAGCAGATGGTGAGATAGGGTGGCCCTCTCCTAGTCAAGTTGTTGCTGTTTCCTCATGTCAGGATGTCATGGTATAACTGGTACAAGTTGGTGCCAGGGTGGCGTTCAGAATTTCCCTGGGTGGAGTCTGGTTCCTGGTGCTGTTGCTGGGACCTGTGTCAGTTTCACTTCTGGAATCTGGAAGGGGACCCTGGAAACAACCAAGATACCCTTCAACAGACGAATGACTAAAGAAACTGTGGTACATATACACAATGGAATATTTTGCATGTGTCAGGAGAGATGAAGTCATGAAATTTTCCTATACATGGATGTACATGGAATCTATTATGCTGAGTGAAATAAGTCAGAGAGAGAGAAAAAAATGCAGAATGGTCTCACTAATCTATGGGTTTTAAGAAAAATGAAAGACATTCTTGCAAAAGAGAGAAGGACTGGAAGTTACAACTCACGTCATGAAGTTCACCACAAACAGGGATGAGTTTAGTTAGAGAAATAACTACATTTTGAACTATCCTAATAATGAGAATGTATGAAGGAAATAGAAAGCCTGTCTAGAGTACAGGCAGGGGTTGGGTGGGGAGCAGGGAGACTTGGGACATTAGTGATGTTGCACTGGTAATGGGTGGTGTTCTTTACATGACTGAAACCCAAAAACACAATCATGTATGTAATTAAGGTGTTTAAATAAAAAATATTTAAAAAAAGAGAGAGAAAACTCTCAAATAAAATCACAAATGAAAGGGGAGAGATTACAAAAGAACCCCCAAGAAATCCAGGACATCATAAGGACTTATTATGAATAACTGTACTCAGGTTAGAGAACCCAGAAGAAACTGAAAATTTTCTGAAAAAATATAATCTTCCAAGATTGGCTAAAGAGAATATAGAAAGCCTAAATAGTTCAATCACATCTAAGATTGAATAAGTAATTAAGAAACTCCCTAAGAACAAAAGTCCTGGTCCAGATGGTTTTACAGGTGAATTCTATCAAACATTCCAAGAAGAATTACTACCATTGATCCTCAGGCTCTTCCAAAACATTGAAAAGACAGGAAACCTTCCTAACTCATTTTATGAGGCTAATATCACTCTCATTCCCAAAGATGGCAAAGACTCCACCAAGAAAGAAAACTACAGACCAATCTCACTAATAAAATAGATGCAAAAATTCTCAACAAAATCTTAGCAAACCAAATCCAACAATACATCAAAAAGATTATACACCATGACAAAGTAGGTTTTATCCCAGGGATGCAAGGATGGTTCAACATATGCAAATCAGTCAACATCATACACCACATCAACAACAAGAAAGACAAAAATCACATGATTTTTATATCAATCTATGCAGAGAAGGTGTTTGACAAAAATACAACACCCATTCACGATGAAAATACTCAGCAAAATAGGGCTGGAAGGTACCTCCCTCAAGATAGTTACAGCTATCTAGAAAAGGGCCATACACAATATTATCATTAATGGCAAAAAGCTGAAAGCATTTCCACTATGGTCAGGAACTAGGCAAGGCTATCCACTGTTGCTGCTCTTATTAAACATAGTTTTAGAAGTCCTAGCAATAGCAATCACAGAGGAGAAGGGAATCAAAGGAATCAAAATAAGGAAAGAGGAAGTCAAACTATCTCTTTTTGCAGATGATATGATATATAATGAAAACCCTAGAGAGTTTACAGCAAAACTCCTAGAAACAACCATAGTGGCCAGCTACAAAGTCAATACACAAAGGACAGTAGCATTCCTCTATACATTGAATAAATAAGTAGAGGAGAAAGTCAAGGAGTCAATCCCATTTAAAATAGTATCCAAAATATCAAATACCTTACAAGAAAAATGAAGGGCTTATACCATCAAAACTTTAAAACACTCCAGAAAGAAATTAAAAAGGACTTAAGGAACTGGAAGAACATCTCATGCTCATGGGTTGGTAGAATCAACATAATCAAAATGGCTATCTTACCTGAATTTCTATACAGATTTAATTACAATCCCTATCAAAATTAAAACATAATTTTTAAGGACTTAGAACAATCAATTAAAAAATTTATATGGAACCACAAAAGACCCAGAACAGCCAAATACATACTAAAAAAACAAGAAGCTGATTGGCATCTCTACCTAATCTGAATCTTTACTATAAAGACATATTGATCAAAACAGCATGGTACTGGAACAAAGACAGTGGGTTAGAATAGAATATCCATGAATATGCCCATAAATATACGAACAACTAATATTTGACGAAAGAGTCAAGAACTTGAAATGGAACAAAGACAGTCTCTTCAACAAATGGCGATGAAGCAATTGGATAACCACCTATAAGAAATTAAAGATTAACCTATGCCTCACACCTTATATAAAATCAACTCAAAATGGATTAAAGACCTTAAAATTAGACCCAACTTTATGAAGTTCATTGAGGAAAAATAGACAGAATACTTCAAGACCTATATATCAAAAAAGTCTTTGAAGATGGAATGCATCAAACCTAAATAAATGAGACATCAAACTTAAAAGTTTTTGCATGGCAAAAGAAAGCCTGGTCAAAGCTAGAAGACAGTTAACAAAATTGGAAAATATTTTTGCACTCAACATATCATATAAGGGTTCATATCTAGGATATACACAAAGCACTCAGAAAAGTATGCTCCAAAAACCTGATAAAGCCATAAAGAAATGAAGAGAAGAAATGAAGAAGACCAAAAGATGGACAATAAACACATGAAAACATGCTCACCATCACTCATCATTAGGGAAATTCAAATAAAAACAACAGTGAGATATCACATTACACCAGTGAGGATGGCACACATCAAAAATAACAGGACATGGGGCTGGAGATATAGCATGAAGGTGGGACACTTGCCTTGCATGCAGAATGACAGTGGTTTGAATCTCGGTATCCCATATGGTACCCCCCGAGTCTGCCATGAATGATTTCTGAGTGAAGGGCCAGGAATAACCCCTGAGTGCTGCTGGATGTCACTCAAAAACCAAAAATAAATAAATAACAGGACCAATCTCTGTTGGTGGGAATGTGGGAAGAAAGGAACTCTTGTCCACTGCTGGTGTGAATGCTGCCTGTTCCAACTCCTAGAAAACAGTATAGAGAGTGCTCAGTAAACTCAAATTTAAGCTGTTTTATGACCGAGCAATCACATTCCTGGGTGTCTATCTCCAAGACAGAAGGCCATTTATCCCAAAGTATATATGCACTCCACTATTTATTGCAGCAGTCATGACAATAGCCAAGATTTGGAACCAACCTCGATGCCCAACAGATAAAAGTCTCTTAACTGCAAACTAAAAACACTGCTTCATGTAAACATATGCATTGGGCATGCTCTGAAGTAAATTAATGTGATTTTTTTTGCTGCATGCATGCCAATAACTTGTCAATTTTTGTCTCATAGTATGTTAATTTCAGAGCAACAATCCAGTACTCATGTCATCCGTTAATCTGTTTTTAGCATCAGATTTTATATGATTCAAAGTCAAAAACAGCTGCTCACAGCATCGAATGACCAAAACAAAGTAAAAGGAGCAATCCCAAGTGCTTTCATGGACTTAAAATTGTCTTGCAGAGAATTCCACACTTTTAGGATTTCATTTTCAGAATTGCTAGCAGTGATTTCATTTTCACCCTTTCACACTCAATACATTCAAGAGCCACACACAGGTCATTGAATTTACTTTTCCAGATAGAGCTTTCTTGAAATTCAAGTAGCTCCATTTCCAAATTTTGAATATCCAACCACTGTAAGCAGGAAAGCTCAAGATTTTCAAATGCGAACTTTTCTGGAGAAGTTATAAATGAAAGGGTTGTCTCCATCTTTCGGAACTGAGAAAATCTTTTACTAAAATTCTCCTTTGCTTCGGCTACAATGGTGAAATATGCTTTGTGGATTTCCTGGTGTATTGTTGTGACTATCCACAAATGTTGTAGAATTATCCAAATGTATTTTTAGGTCGGGAAAATATTTTAGCTGTCCACTCTCAAGGTCTTTTTCAAATACATGCAATTTTCTCTCAAAAGCTCTGATATCATTAAAAATGCTTTCTGCTGTTTTTTTCCATGCCTTGTAATTTTTTGTTTAGTACATTAAAGTGGTTAGTAAAATCTGTAAAGAACATGAGGTTGGTAAGCCAGGCCATGTTGGTGAGTTGAGGATAGTCTTCCCTCTTTTAGTTCATAAATAGCCTAACTTCTTCCAAGAAAGCCACAAATCTCTCTAGTACTCGTCCTCTGCTCAGGCACTGAACATTATTGTACATCAGTAAAGTGTTATATTGTGCCTGAACCTCATCAAGAAGGGCTTGAAATTGTCAAAAATTTAAAGTGTGCACCATGATGAAGTTCACCATTTTTGATACATCTTTGAGGATATCGTCAAGTTTTTTTGCTGCTTTCTTTGGCGCAGAGAGCCTCTTGATGTATTATGCAGTGAAATTGAATCAGTGGAATATTTCCTGATGTTGTCCCCACAATGCTAGGTGCTCCATCACTAGTAACTGAAAACACTTTTTTCTGGACTTATGTCTAGTCATGAAAAGCCTCCATCACAGCATTGTGTATATCTATCCCTTGTGTTCTTCCAGACAAAGCACTTTTACCAGCTCTTCTCTCATGATATCACCAGTAGCATAATGCAAAATGAGAGCTAGTCTTGCGTGGTTAGTAATATCTGTACTTTCATCCAAGCACATGGAGTAGAAGGGTGTTTTTTGTAAATCACCAGTAAGCTGTTGACTAACATCAGCAGCCATTTGCAGAACCCTGTCTTTTGCAGTATTTCTGCTTAGTGACATCTCAGAGATGTGCTGCACAATTTTATCCTTGTTTTGAAAATCATGGAAGAGTGAATTACTCCCAGCCAAAATTGCCTTTTTGATAAAATCTCCATTAGAGAGGGGCTTACCATGGTTTGTCATGCATAGTGAAATTTGAAAGCTGGCAACTGTAAGATGATTAGTTTTTGGAAGATAGTCGCTGAAACTAAGAGACTGAGAGTGAAATTTCTTTAATTTTCCTACAAGGACCTTTTTTTCTTTGAGCTAAACCAAGTTCAGGAACACTGTTATGGTTGGTCTCAAAGTGACGTTTGACACTTGCTGTGCAAGACACAGCACTTTCAAGAGGCCTGGACAGAGACATATGTAGTGATTGAACGCAGGCCTCTTGGAATGGTCTTCCACTATCTGTTTTTGCTTTTTTTGCTGTACTCATTTTATTTGTTCAAGATTTCAACTCTACAAAAAGATAAAATTTGTATAATAAAAACATATAATGAAATTCTGTATACAAATCTGTCCCCATAAAAATATGTTATTGGGGAATTTTACTAACTGTAGACATTTATTTTGGTCAAAAAATATACTGTCAGGGCCGGTGAGGTGGCGCTAGAGGTAAGATGTGTAATGAAAGTGCTGTGTCCTTGTAGGTGTGACAGAAGAATGCTCAGTGCTGTAGGCGAGTACCTGGGCGGGTTCAGAGGTAGAGGCAGGGAGTGAGACTTTGCTTCTCATAGCCCCGTAGCGGTTCAGGCAGCCACAAGGAACAAATTGCCAGGTAGGACTGGACTGTGACAAAAATAGGCCCGGGCATTTTAGGTTGAGCAGCCCAATCACATGACTTCACACAGGCCCCACCCATTGAAGTCCAGGAGCAGGACTAAAATGCAGAAGCACACTTGAGAGGCATGGCCAACCACTAATAAGTAAGGAGTGCAACAGCCAACACACAAGAAGATGTGACATGGGGATGGGGAGAGAGAAGATGGGATATTGGTGGGGGGAGAAGATCCATAAAGACTACAACTAAAACATCTCTTCTTTTTTTTTTTTTTTTGGTTTTTTTTTTTTGGGCCACACCCTGTGACGCTCAGGGGTTACTCCTGGCTATGCGCTCAGAAGTTGCTCCTGGCTTCTTGGGGGACCATATGGGACGCCGGGGGATTGAACCGAGGTCCATCCTAGGCTAGCGCAGGCAAGGCAGGCACCTTACCTCCAGCACCACCGCCCAGCCCCATCTCTTCTTTTTTAATTTTATTAATTTTTTATTTTTAATTATGAGAACAAAGATGCAAAGAAAGAGAACAAGGTAAAGTTACAGTGGAAGGACAATCACCCATAAACAGAATTCTCAGTAGTCCCATTGCTGATATCTTAACTTTGAACTTTCAGCCAAAGAACATTAAGAAAAATAAAGCAGAACCCATGTACAATTACTTTGTCCCTCAAGTCCCCAGATTGTAGTAGGTAATATTTTTTTAGCAGCACACAAAACAATCTAAAGACATAAAACTTATGTAACTCCTTAAACATTGAAGGCAAAGTACTTTATTACATTTCCATGCACATGCCTATTAGTTTAAGTTAACCTCAAACGTTTAAGTGGGTTGTTTTTCTAAAGGATTAGAGTCAAAGGAGTACAGTAAAAATGGTGTTAGAGTGGCAATTATTGTTTGCATAGTCCCACCAAAATATGAGGGACATGGAAAGGAAAAGCCTTGGCCTAAATACAAGGAGACCCTACCCCTGAAGGTTCCTGGCATAAGACCAACTCTAGGCTCCAGGCAAACTAGTTTGTCCAACCCAGGTCATTTTCTGTAATGCCAATACTTTTTTTTTTCACACAGTCTCTGTTGTTGGTATCATGTTTCTGTATTAAAGATCCTGGAATCTGAATATCGTATATTGCAGTCAGGATGGGGCAGAGCGTCCTCTCGTTTCACCTCACACTTAAAGGGCAATGCAGAGAACCCTGTCCTTGTTGTTGTCAAGTCTTCTTAGTGTTAAGGGAAGTCTCTTTTGAGCAGGCTGATATCAGAGCAGTGGTAGGGTCTTCCCTGGTAGAGGATTGCTTCCAGATGTTGTTATAAAAAACCTTGGATAAAACATCTCTTCTTAATCCTCTGCTGTCACACAAAACTCTAAAGGAATGCTGAACACCCAAAGATCCTCCAGAAAACAATGTAATTTAAAGGAAAATGCACAGGAAAGATAATCGTGCAATATGTTCAAACTTCAATGTTCTATAAAAGCAATCACAGACTTTTTACCTTTGAAACAAAAATGACAAGTGCTTATCAATAAAACCAAACCACAGCATCCACACTTTTTATAATGAAAAATTCGGATAACAAGAGGCAGTTCAGCAATGTCCAACCTTAGTGAGCTGGAGGTTTATGTGACAGTAGAGAACTAAGAAGAGATGTATTATTTGTAGTCTTAATGTATTGGAGAAGTGACTGCGATTCCCCAAATAAAATGAACTGCAAACTGGATTAATTACATTAATGACTATACAGCATTAGATTCATCACAATAATAATTGATTAAGAGGTGACCTGAATGTACGGGGAAAGGACTTTTATTTTTTATTATTGGAGCCTTTGTTATTTTATTATGATGTTTACAATAGCACTGTGAATGGCCACATATACACTTTACTGTTTTTTGCTATATTGAGTTTTCCATAAGGTACAGTGCAGAGGATTAGGGTTTTGTTTGTTCACAAAGAGCCCAGCCCTCCTCTCAGCTTACTGAACTTCTCTATGCAATCATCATAAGCAGCATTTTTTATTTCCACAAATTTAGCATGTCCCCCATGGAAGATACAGAGGTTTTTTGTTTTTTTTTTTTTTTTTTTTACAGATGTCACATGTGGAGTCACGCTACAGCCTCACTGAGTTCCTGTGACAGACTCAATATGAAGCTTCTCTTCCTCCCACCACTTCCCCCTCACACACTGCCTGGCTCATAGACTACTAAGGGGAAGACAGTCAGGTTAAACATCCACTCACAGGACTGCAGCCAGCAGAGAAGAATGGGCATCGGCCCACTGGGACAATGGCCAGTCCGGCTCTGTTGCCAGGTGAGCTGCAAAGCAGACACTGGCACACTTGCCTCCCGCCTTGCCACATATATTAATTGCGAACCTTCCCCCATGCAAGCTACAAGGACTTCAAGAGCCACAACAAGCATGCGTGCCATTGGTTTGCCATCACTGGCTTAGACTATCCAATGTATGATAAAGAATCCAACAACAATGGAAACAGTGGCTTAGAGTGAACATCATCATCTTCTTCTTCGTCTTCGTAGTCTTCTTCATCTTCTTCCTCCTCTTTTTCATCTTAGGCTCTGTGTGGTCAATCTCTGGGACCCATTGATGGCTTGGAGCTGAAAAAAAAGGAAGGCTCTTTGGTGACCTCCCTGGACCTGGAGGTGCTTCTTTTCTGCCAAGGCAGCCTTGGTGGGGAAACGAATCCCTAGGCCCGCCCCTGAGGCTGAGCTTTCAGAGCCTGACAACCCTGAAGTCTCTAGGGGTGAGGGTGCTCCTCTTGTGTGTTGGTGCTTGAAGCTCGGTCCCAATAATGAGGTCATAGTCCCCCCCTCAGCCAATGGGTGCAGTTAGGGCGGGTCTTGATACAGAAGGATGTCACAGTCCTTTGGGTTTGTTGGGTTCTGTTACCTCAGGAGACGTGATGTTGCAGGCAGTTGGTGCCTGATGGGCCATTTACAAGCTGGGAGTCTACCTGTGGCCTCTTCTTGAGGGTCAATCAGCCCACAGGTTGCTTGCTCTCCTTGCAGGGAGAGCCAGGAATTGCCCCAGGACTTGTCTTGAGTACAGAGGTAGGAGTCCACCTGACCTGAGCACATTCAGGCTTATTGTACACCTCCTCCGCCCCCAGCCAGGCACTCACCTCTTTCCTCTAGGCCCACCTGCATACACAGCCAAAGTGCTGGGATTTCTTCTCTGAGTCCCTCGTTGCTCTGGGACATGATTTCAGTCTCACTAACCCCTGGCAGCCTCCGGAAACAGCCTGGCTGCAGCCAGGGAACATCAGTGTCTTTGTGGATCCAGGCTCCACGCTGTGCAGCCATGCTCAGGTGGGCAAATGCTAGTGCAGTACTCAGGCAGAATCCTGGCAGTGCTCAGGGAATACTCTCTTTGTCCTTGAGCTGAGGACACAGCAAAACCTTCCTTGACTCAACCCAGGTGCCTTAGTCCTTCCCTTTCTCACCCAGGACAATTTTCATTGGAGGAAGCCTCAAGTTTGAATCAGCGCAAAATCAAAAGGCCTAAGAGAATATGGGCCATAGCTGAAACAAAGCCATGCAGACGCTTTCAGACAGGATTGTTTATCTTAGAATCATTGTGATAAATTTTTAATTATTTTTATTGTTCATACGACAGTTGGGTTGTTTTTTTCAAAATAAGTTTTCCTCAAACTGTGCAACAATCTTCACCTGTGTGCAATTATTATTTTTGTGTGTTAATTTTGTAGCCTGCCACATTGCTGTATGAGTCTATTGTTTCTAGAAGCTTTTTGGTAGAGTTTTTAGGGTTTTCTAAGTAGAGTATCATCTCATCTGCAAACAGTGAGAACTTGAATTCTTCCTTTCCTATCTGGATTCCCTTAATGATTTTTTCTTGCCTGATCTATATAGCAAGTACTTCCTGTGCTATGTTGAATAAGAGTAGTGAGAGAGGACAGCCTTTCTTTGGGCCAAAATTAAGAGGGAAAGCTTTTAGTTTTTCTCCATTGAGGATAATATTTGCCCCTGGCTTGTGGTAGATGACCTTAACTATATTGAGAAAGATTCCTTTCATTCCTATCTTGCTGAGAGTTTTGCTCAAGAATGGGTGTTGGACCTTATCAAATGCTTTCTCTGCATCTATTGATATTATCATGTAATTTTTATTTTCTTGTTGTTGATGTTGTGTATTATTTTGATAGATTTGTGGATGTTAAATTATCCTTGCATTCCTGGGATAAAATCTATTTGATCATAATGAATGATCTTCTTGATGAGGCATTGAATCGTATTTGCCAGGATTTTCTTGAGGATCTTTGTATCAGTGTTCATCGGGGATATTGGTCTGTAATTTTGTTTTTTTTTGGTAGCATCTCTGTCTGGTTTAATTATCAAGGTGATGTTGGCTTCATAAAAGCTATTTGAAAGTGTTTTCGTTTTTTTGATTTCATGAAAGAGTCTTGCCAGGATTGGTCGTAGCTCCTCTTGAAAAGTTTGAAAGAATTCATTAGTGATCCATCTAGGCCTGGGCTTTTGTTTTGGGGCAGGCATTTTAATTGCCGTTATAATTTCCTTGATAGTGTTGGGGTTGTTTAGATATGCTACATTCTCTTTATTCAACCATGGAAGGTTATAAGAGTCCAAGAATTTATCCATTTCTTCCAGGTTCTCATTTTTAGTGGCTTAGAGTTTCTCAAAGTAGTTTCTGATTATCCTTTGAATCTCTGCAATATCGGTAGTGATCTCCCCTAGTTCATTTCTAATAGAAGTTTTCATGTTTCTCTCTCTTTCTTTGTTAGTTTTGCTAATGGTCTATCAATCTTGTTTCTTTTTTCAAAGAACCAACTTCTGCTTTCGTTGATCTTTCGTATTGTTTCTTGGGTTTCCACTTCATTGATTTCTGCTCTCAGCTTTGTTATTTCCTTCTGTCTCCCTATTTTTTTTCAAGCACTTTCTAATTTAATGAGCTGCATCATTAAGCTATTCAGGTAGGACCCTTCTTCCTTCCTGATGTGTCCTTGCAAAGCTATAAATTTTCCTCTCAATACCGCTTTTGCTGTGTCCCATAGGTTCTGATAGTTTGTGTCTTTATTATCATTTGTTTCCAGGAAAGTTTTGATTTCCTCTTTAGTTTCATCTTGGACCCTCTGGTTATTCAGTATGAGGCTGTTTAAGTTCCAGGTGCTAAAGTTTTTCTTCTGTGTCCCTCTGTAATTCACATATAACTTCAGAGCTTTGTTGTAAGCTAAGATAGCTTGCAAAATTTCTATCCTCTTGATATTATGGACATATGTTTTATGTGCCAGCATGTAGTCTGTCCTGAAGAATGTCCCATGTACATTGGAAAAAATATGTATCCAGGTTTCTGGGGGTGGAGTGTTCTATATATAAATACTAGGCCACTTTCTTCCATTTCTCTTTTCAGGTCTAGTATATTCTTGTTGGGTTTCAGTCTGGTTGACCTGTCAAGTGTTGACAAAGCCATATTGAGGTCTCTCACAATTATTGTGTTGTTATTGGTATTCTTTTTCAGATTTGTCAACAATTGTATTAAATATTTTGCTGACCCCTCATTCGGTGCATATATGTTTAGGAGAGTGATTTCTTCCTGCTGTACATACCCCTTGAGTAATACAAAATGTCCATTTTTGTCCCTTACAACTTTCCTGAGTATAAAGTTTGCATCATCTGATATTAGTATGGCCACTCCAGCTTTTTTATGGGTGTTGTTTGCTTGAATTTTCCTCCAGCCTTTTATTTTGAGTCTATATTTGTTCTGACTATTCAGGTGCGTTTCTTGTAGGCAGAAGATTGATTTTTTGATCCATTTAGCCACTCGGTGTCTCTTAACTGGTGCATTTTGTCCATTGACATTGAAAGAATCGTCATGGGATTTAGTGCCATCTTTGTGTCAAAGTTTGGTGTCTCTGTTGGTCAGTCTTGTCTTAAAGTAGGTCTTTCAGTTTTTCTTTTAAGACTGGTTTTGAGTTGGTAAAGTTTCTAAGCTGTTGTTTATCTGTGAAACCAGGTATTCTTCCTTCAAACCTGAAAGTGAGTTTTCCTGCGTGCAGTATTTGAGGCGAAGCATTTAATTTATTGAATTTTGTCACTATGTCCCGCCACTGCCTTCTGGCCTTCAGTGTTTCTGGTGACAGTTCTGCTGTAAATATCAAGGATGCTCCCTTGAATGTAATTTTCCTTTTTCATCTTGGTGTTCTGGCCCAGCCTTCTGGAGCCTCTAGGAGAGCAATTTTGCTTGGCTCTTTTCGGCCCATTCAAGAGAGGTTCAGGAGACAGGACAGTAGAAAAACACGCACAGACAACACTCACAGTTTTGTGCAGTTGGTAACAACTTGCATTTCTTTTTTTTAAAATTTTAATGAATATCTGTATTAATATTGTGAATTAATCAGCTAATATTTTTTCTTTTTTCAAATATATTTAAGCACTTTGATTACAAACATGATTGTACTTCAGTTTCAGTGAAAGAAAAATGTTTGCAAAAGTTTTGAGGCATTTTTCCACAGATAATTTCCAACAATAATAAGTAATTTCAAGTCCTTATAAGTATAAAAATATAACAATATATTCTATAGTTTTATAGATAACTATAATATAACTATTCTCAAGTCATTTGTTAGTTATCATCTTTGTAGCAGGACAGCCCCTGAAGAGGTTGACTGATGGAGGGATGGAGAATGAGGCCCTTTTCTTCCAGCTCGTAGCACGTGTCTGCCACCCTGTCTAGCCCACGGTTCTGAGGTGAAACGGCGGGTAAACAGCTCGCAGACAATCAGGCTCGTGGAAATATTTGCTTTATTCGGATGGACAAAACTGAAGTCCAAAGACTCCGATTCAGTTCCAGCCAGCCAAAGCCCCTCGCCTTCCACAGGCCCTTGCTCTTATAGTCCAGAGTCAGGTCCCACCCAATGGTGGGATCAGATACCAACCAATGGTGGAAGCAGAATCAGGTCCTACCCTAGGGTGGGGGCAGAATTCCAGGTCACACCCTAGGGTAGGGCACAATCACCTAATCAGATTAGGGTGAGCAACATAGTAATCCCCCAACAATTCCCTTTTTTTTTTTTTTTTTTTTTTTTTTTTTTTTTTTTAGGGTTTAAAAGATCGGGCAAGGAGAGCCAGAGAATCCTCCTGCAGCCAGCAGCTTTTCACAGAAGGACCCCTCACTCCTGTCCCTCAAGCTATTTATTGCCAACTCCACAGCGCCCCACCTGGAAGGGTTAGGTGGGGCAAAAGTCACAGAACAATCCTAAGGAAACACTTTTAAATACAATTCCAAGAATCATCTTATGGAAACTTTTTCATATGCTACAATTCCCCCTTTTTTGTAAAGAAACAATAAACAATAATAATGTACAGAAATAAATAATATATATATATATTTTTTAATTGTAAAAAGAATAACTAAGCAATTGTAAAAGAGTGGCTTTTTGCATAAGTGCATCACGGGAAAAAGTATAGAAAAAATTTTTTAGCCTAACACAGGGTGTTCAAAACCAGAAACAGATGTAAAGGAATCAACTACAAGCTCCAGAGTAGAATAAAATCTACAGCATCCAAGATGATCAATTCCGAGTAAGTATTCCCTTGAAAAGCAGAAGTCGAGTAAGAAATTCCAATATTCAGGACCTAATAGGCCATGGGGAGCTCCCGGGGCAATCACAAAGCCCGAAAGTAATTCGGAGACAGAGATCCTTAGATGAGATGCTCACAAGGCTGCGTAGCAGGTTAGAAGACACACATTTTCCATTCCAGTCCAGTTTGAGCAGAAGAAAGCCCATCTTTGGAGGCAGTGAATTAGGCCCCTATTTCGAAGGAAGAGGCACACACACACACCCGCACAATGGGCGCCAAAGTGTAATGGCGCCCGAACAGGGACCTGAACCCTGGACCCTCAGAACTGTAAGTGAAATATTTCATTGGAAATTTCCTATGCTGACCATCAAATGGTTTCTGTGGTTAGTCATGTGGATTTTACCACCCTTAGTCTTACGCATTGGTGCTCTAGTATACAAGTGGATCATTCCATTTTGTTTAAAACTAATTGGTTTTGATCTAAGGACAATCACTGCAGTTGGATGGTTGTGGTCTATATTTCAAATGAAAAGTGTAGTGTCTCTAGCCATCATAGTTTGTGGAATTTCTGTGTTGACTAACGTTATTATTATGAGCATAGTTATTTGCTGTTATTTCTATTTAGGAAATAGAAAGTGTAGAAATGGTGAGGCTAAAACCAGTATAGATAATAATGAAATTTATCTGACGAAAACTCAGACCAAGGTGCAGGCTGACGAATCCAGCCCCACCATCAACAATATAGAAATTTTTGCTGGAAGAAAAACAACTCAGAATGTTAAGCCTGATTCTAGTGAATTGCTTGACAGTAGTGACTCAGATAATGATCTACCTCCAGTGCTAACTCCACGAAGTATGCCTCCTTCTAGTCACAAAATTGAATCGCAGAGCAGAGCAGATTCAAAAAATGAACCACATGCTCAGTCTCAGAGCTCTATTCAGAGTAATTTTGCTAATCAGGCTTTATCCCCTATAGACGGGGTAAATGTTTCTAACTATGTACCCTATCAGATGGAAGAATTAGATCGGTTTAAAAGATCATGTAAAGAAAATGGGCCAAAATCGCCATACAGTGTGGAGTTATTAAGACTTTGGAGTCATAACTCATCTTGGACTTTGTATGATTTTAAAAGAATCGCTGAAATATGCCTGTCATCTAAACAGCGAACTGAATGGGAAATGTACTATTCAGAAGGCGTAAAAGCTAAATTATATAGTCCGGATGGTATGAAAAAGCAAGTGGCAGGTGTTACTCTATCGTATGAATTATTGATGGCAGAAAATCAATTTGCAAATATTCAGACACAAGCAGCTTTACCTAAGGAAATCTTAAATTTAATCAGGGAGATTGCATTGTCAGCATGGGAAAAAATTGATTCTAACAGCATTGGTAGAGGAAACTTTTTAAAAATTACCCAAGGCCCTTATGAGTCATTTGCAGAGTTTGTAGGTAAGATTAAAGATGCTCTGAAGTTACAGGTGGAAGATGAGGAGATTAGAAACTTCCTAGTAAAATCTGTGGCCTATCATAATGCAAATTCAGCCTGTAGATTAGTATTGAATACATTAAATGAAAAGTCAGATCTGAATGATTACCTTTATGCCTGCCGGAATGTCTATGTGGAACCCCAACCCCCACCCCACTCAGACTCAGTACAAACCTTCCCAGTTACCAAGGGAACAATGTCTTACTCCCCTCGGGGACAGAACACTTTCCGGAAACCAGGTCTTTGCCCAAAATGCAAAAGGGGTCGCCACTGGGCGAAAGATTGCAGATCCAGAAACCTCATTAATAATAACCTAAGTAGAGGTTTCAACACAGTCCCCAGGAGGCAAATCGCCTGCTACCATTGTGGAAAACAGGGACATATCAAAAGAAATTGTCGTCTCCTTATAAATTCAGCTCCCCAAGAACACACATACAAGATGCAGGGAAACGCCCACAGGGCCTCCCCCCAGGCCCTTCCAAATCAGGGGCAAAGTTCACAGACAATAATCCTTCCAAGCCCAGCCCAAGAAAATTCATCACGATAAGGGAATTAATCCACTCTACTTCAGGGAGTGCCGGATTAGACATATTATGCCCAGAGGACATTACAATTTACCCAGGAGCATGCCCTTACATGTTAGAAACTGGCATTGTAGGCCCGCCACCCCCAGATACCATGGGTTTGATTCTTGGCAGAAGTTCCCTCAACATAAAGGGTATATCAGTAATCACTGGTGTCATTGACTCAGATTCCATGGGAGAAATCATTGTAGTTATTACTGTACCAGTTACATGGACCTTTAAAAAAGGAGAAGCGATTGCCCAGATAGTAATAGTGCCTTATGTCAAATTTGGGACTTCAGATAAGACTAGAATTGGAGGTTTTTGGAAGCACAGATCCGGGTGCTGCTCAAAACCCAATCGTGGCTCTGGTTACTAAATGTAAAGATGAACACCCAATGATCAAACTTCACTTGGAAGGCAAACCCTTTGATGGAATGATAGATACGGGTGCTCAGGTTACCGTAATTTCTGATAAAGAATGGCCAGAAAATTGGCCTCTTCAGGAAATCCCGTATTCCCTAGAAGGAATAGGAGGCCTGAGTTCCTGTCTGTTGAGTACGAGGACTATACTATTTTACGGCCCAGAAAATCAAAAAGCAATAATCAGACCTCACGTGGGCCCATTTTCACCATCCCTGTGGGGCCGTGACCTACACAAACAGTGGAAAGCAGAATTCCACATCCCATTAGCTCCAGAAGAGTCCGAACCTTCTTTTGATTTAAAAACCCAAAATTTTTAGTGGGGGCCACTACCGTAAAAACACCAGCACCAATAAAAATAAAATGGAAATCTGATGAACCAATTTGGACAGGTCAGTGGCCCCTTAAAACTGATAAATTAAAGGTGCTGACAGAATTAGTGGAGGAACAGCTAAGTTTAGGACATATTGAACCATCTTTTTCTCAATGGAATTCACCTATATTCACTATAAAAAAGAAATCCGGTAAATGGAGACTTTTGATGGATCTTAGAGCTATAAATTTATCCATGATACCTATGGGCAAATTGCAGACTGGTTTACCATCACCTGTAGTTATTCCAAAGGAATGGCCACTAATTATAATTGATCTGAAAGACTGCTTCTACCATATTCCTATCCACCCAGATGATAAAAAACGTTTTGCATTCTCAGTTCCTTCTCTCAATAATACCCATCCCTGCAGACGTTTCCAATGGACTGTTCTCCCCCAAGGCATGCTGAATTCCCCAACCATGTGTCAGTTTTTTGTAGATAAGGTTTTGAGCCCTGCTCGTGAAAAATTTCCTCAAGCCATGATATTTCATTATACAGATGATATCTTGCTCACAATGAACAACGAAACAGATTTACAGGAATTATACTCTTATGTTACTGACTGTTTACAAACATCAGGACTGAAAATAGCTTTAGAAAAAATACAGATAATGCCACCGTATCAATATTTGGGTTTTATTTTGGACCGGACGTCTATACGTCCACAAAAATTTTCTATCAAAAAAGAAAACCTCAGAACGCTTAATGATTTTCAGAGACTTTTAGGTGACGTAAATTGGCTCCGCCCTGCACTAGGAATCCCAAATGCAGAGTTATCTAATCTGTTTAAAACGTTGGAGGGTGATCCTGCTTTAGATAGCCCGAGAAATTTAACAACAGCTGCAAAAAATGAATTGGACATCTTCTTGAGCAGATTACAAAAATCGTTTCTCTCAAGATTCATCCCAGGAGAAAAGGTATTACTGTTAATCTTCCCTACTATAGAAACCCCCCACAGGGGCCTTGATGCAACAGTCAGGACCTTTGGAATGGGTGTATTTACATAACAAACAACCTCGCTCAGTTGTCCCCTACTTACAACTGATTTCAGAGATTATTATCAAGGCAAGACTCAGATCTATATCTTTACTAGGTTTTGATCCAGATATAATAGTTTTGCCAGTACCAAAAAAGGAAATTGAGTCAATATTGCCAATTAATGAATCTCTACAAAGGGCCCTCTCAGATTTCACAGGAGAAATATCCTCCCATTATCCAGCAGGAAAAATTTGGGACTTTTTAAAGAAAACTCAGTTTGTTATTTCTTCAATTGTTCGGGATTCCCCTATTCCCAATGCCAAGGTTTTTTACATTGATGGATCCCAAAATGGAAAAGGAGGAATAACTGGAGACAACATTAATATGACCATAGATACCAAATATAAATCTGCACAGAAAGTTGAATTAGCAACGTTAATTTACCTATTAGAAAATGTATCTGAAGCCATGAATATAGTTTCTGATTCTTTGTATGTGGTAAATTTATGTCATGTGATAGCCACTGCATCCCTTAATGCTAATAACCCGATCATACAGGACTTACTTAAACAATTACAGCAGCTTCTTCAAAAACGAACTGAGCCCATCTTCATCACACATATTAGAGCCCACTCAGGTCTTCCAGGACCTATGGCTCAAGGAAATAAAACTGCTGACTTGCTAGCAATGCCTATATTTAAATCACCTATAGAGGAACATTCAGCCCTACACACAAATGCTCGCCGTTTACATGTGAATTACCAAATTCCATGGAGGCAAGCTAGAGAAATCGTAGAAAACTGCAATGTATGTGCACCGTTAACAAAAAAGACTCACATAGCAGGAGCAAACCCAAGAGGCTTACAGTCTAACGAACTTTGGCAAATGGATATAACTCAAACAGATTTATTTCCAAGGAAACCTTATCTTCATGTTGTGGTGGACACTTATTCTCGGTTTATGTGGGCAATTCCCATGTCTTCTCAAAAATCTAAGGCTGCTTGTAGTTTTCTTTTACAATGTTTCTCTGTGATGGGTATTCCATATTCTATAAAGACTGATAATGGGCCAGCCTATGTTAGCAAAACTTTTGAATTTTTTTGTAAGGAATGGCAGATAAGACATCTCAGAGGAATTCCTTACAATTGTAGGGGACAGGCCATTGTAGAAAGGACTCACAGAACCTTAAAAACTCAATTGCAAAAAAATAGAAAAAGAGGTTTACCACCAACGGATTTGCTGTCTTTGACTCTTATCACACTAAATTACTTTAACTTACCCCAAGGGGAAAGCTACACTGCAGCGGAAAGACATTTTAAAGAAGATATTCAGAGACAAGAAACAACCCATAAACCTATTTGGATCAAGGAGGATGAAAAATGGATAGCTGGCTATCTTCTCCTAAGAGGAAGGGGTTATGCCTATGTTTCTATAAATGATGACCCTCCCAAGAAATTTTGGGTTCCATTACGTCTTGTTAGAAATCGGGCTAGCACAAATGATCAGGTTCAGACTACAAACTCCCCTTCAGAGAAAAAACAGAATACTTCAGACACTAACAGCAGTAATATTACTAAGGTCTCTGGGGCAGGGAACGATTTAGCTGTCACACACCATACAATGAGTGAGACTGATGGTAGTGATAAACCCTTACACTCCGAGATGCAAAAGGAAAGACAGGAACCTGTCTTAACTGGGCTCCAAAATATAGGAAACTCTTGCTACATGAACTCAATATTTCAATGCTTGTATAATATTTCAGACTTAACTCAGTATTTTTATAAAGATCATTATAAAAAGGATATTAACAAGAAAAATCCGATGGGGCATGAAGTAAATTAGCCGAAGAATTTGGTCGGCTCATCAAAACCATGGGAAATGGATTTCATAGATATATTAACCCTGAAAGCTTCAAAGTAACAATTGGTTTACTTAATGACCAGTTTGCTGGACACAATCAGCAGGATCCTCACGAACTACTGATGTTCCTAATAGAGGGATTACATCAGGACTTGCTTACTGTAAATCTAATGACAGACAAAACTACACATCTCATGGGAAATGAAAATTATGAACAATTTAGTCCAGAACACCAAAAGGCTCATAAATCTATTATTTATGATCTCTTTCAAGGACAATTCAAATCTATACTCCAGTGTCTCACTTGCCACCAAAAGTCTGAGGTTTATGAGACATTTGTTCATTTGTCTTTGGCTGTTACATCTACAGATAAATGTACATTACAGGAATGCCTCTCTGAATTTTTTAAAGAAGAAGAATTAAGAAATGACAACAAAGTTCTGTGCAACAGTTGCAAAAATAGAAGGGATTTTTCAAAGAAACGTACTTATGGAAACTGCCACCAGTACTTATAATACACTTGAAACGTTTTGCTTTTGATGGCAAACAAATAAAAAAATTGCATACTTATGTAGATTTTCCTTTAGAAGACCTCAATTTAGAGGAATTCACTTCAGAGAATAAAAGCAAGATTAAGAAATACAACTTATCATCGGTGTCAAACCATTATGGTAAAGTTCACTATGGACACTGTACTTCATACTGTAAAATTGCTGCAAAACAACACTGGATAAATTTTGATGACAAGAAGATCAAAAAAAGTCCCTAATACATTGGTGAAATCCACAGCAGCATACATCCTGTTTTATACTTCTTAGAGATCTACAATGAACACCAGATAATCATTTTACTTCCTTATCAGTTGCTATTAATGCTCTAGGATTCTTTCCACAGGCATGATCAATGAATATAGATTGAAAATCATGAATCCCCAATGTGTTTCCTTGTAGGATGGATTTATGTCTTAATTTCATTATTGCTCTAGGTCTCAGTTAATCATGAAATTTTACAAATTAATTTAGTCAAGGTTCACCTGAAAGAGAAATTTCTCATCATATTAATGTTGTTTTTCTTTCTAGGTATACTCATTTAACGACTTTCACTCTTTTTATTTTAACATCATTGCTTTATTTCCCTCAATTTAGGTTTTAAGACGCTTACATAATGATAATTTTAGGTGGACTTTCTTCACAGTGCTTCTTGCCTATGATTGATTATCATAAAGTTACTGTTATACAATAACTTTGTATATATACTGATATACACGTATAGTAGAGTTGTCCATGTTTGTATTATGCATGAATTTCTCTTTCAGATCTGCTAGGCAAAACCATAAAAAAAAAAAAAAAATTTTTTTTTTGTGAATTTGAAATGATTTATCTAAACAATTGCCGGCTATTACATTTTAAGGAGCTTTTAATTGATTCAGCTGAATTCTCTTTTTTTTTTTGCTCTATTTTGGATCCTTTCTAACAAATATTTTTTAGTATGAGTGAGTGTTATGGCCATATTTTTTTGTGAAGTCTGTGTATGTATGTCTTGTTTAGTGTCTGTCTGTTCTGCATATTTTGTATATAGTTTCCTTTTTCCTAACTTTATCTCCCCAAATTAGTCTTCCTTATCCTTCCTTCTCTCTTCCTAGTCTTAACATTTTAATTTTCAGGATTTCACATGTGCAACCCATCTCCTTCACCCACAACTACAAGCTTCCTGATCTCGGCGGGAAGAAGAAATCCATGACTGTTGGAGTTTTACACCATATATGCTGCAAACTTGTTGGAAATGAAGCCACCTGGGATTTGTGTCACAATGTAACACCAGAGAAAAGATCCATGGACAAGACCCACAGTCTCTGGATCCCAGTTAAACTGTGCTATCTGAATTTCTGGCTTTCCATCCACATACAAAATGCTATTGTTGACCGTTCTACAATGGCTACCCCAAGATTGCACCGATCCCAAAGGAAATACAGAAGCCCAACCAACTTATGATGTAATGATGTAACGCTTGGGGATGCCCCAACACATGGATGACTGTACTGGCCTTCCTTCTTCATTCAGCTTGATGTTATCTCCTGTACAAGGCTTCAACCGGCTTTTCCAGACCCATCAAGAGTCTTCTGCCGGTCTTTTTGGAGTTCCAGACCCCTCATATTTACAGATTGGTATTGAACTCTGTAGAAATTACATCTGTTGTTTTTCCTATAACTGTAATCCTTTGAAGTTATGTTTGGTACTACACTTCTTTTGACTATCGTAATTAATGTTTTTCTATTTTAGTTTTTAATATTAGGAATCGATGTTGTATTACATTAAGGTTTTGCTTTCTTGACTTTAGGTTTGTGAGTATATATTATTGTCTATAATTTCCCAAATGATATTTTTGTCTGTTCTCAGGGTTTTTTGCGTGGGCGCATCATAGGCAAAATACTAGGGTTTATAGAAGGTTCCATCCATTTTGGATGGGCCCTCAAGTTGTTTATTTACACAGGGAGGGGTCTCTGCCTTAAAACATTTTGTTTTGGTTTGTGACTTAAGCTCCCATCTATAAATAGTCGACATCAATTTCAGACATCTTATGGACTTCAGACCGGATTAAGAACTTTGGACTAAGTTCAGATACCTATTGATCATCATTGCAGTGGCTCCCCACTGTGCAGAGGGTGTATGTGCCACTTCTTCCGAAATAAAGGCCTAGTTCAATGCCCTCAAAGATGGGCTTTCTGGTCTACCTGAACTTGAATGAAAATGGAGCTGGAGAGATAGCATGGAGGCGAGGCGTTGGCCTTTCATGCAGAAGGTCATTGGTTCAAATGCCGGTATCTGCCAGGAGCGATTTCTGAACGTGGAGTCAGGAGTAACTCCTGAGCACTGCCAGGTGTGACCCAAAAACGACCACCACCACCACCTACAACAACAACAAATAAAGAAAAGGTGCTTCTTCTTGCCTGCTACACAACCTTTCTGGTGTCTCTTCGAAAGATCTATGTACGTCTTAGATTTATCTTCTCAGGAGCTTGTAGTTGATTCCTTGATACATGTTTCTGGTTTTAGACACCCTGTGCTTAGGTTAGAAGTTTTTCTTTACATTTTCCTGTGATGCGCTTATGCAAACAGCCGCTCTTTTATTATTGACTAATTTTTCTTTTAATAATTGTAGACAATATTGTTTGTTTACTAAAAACAAAAGGGGGAATTGTTGGGGGATTACTATGTTGCTCACCCTAATCTGATTAGGTGATTGTGCCCTACCCTAGGGTGTGACCTGGAATTCTGCCCCCACCCTAGGGTAGGACCTGATTCTGCTTCCACCATTGGTTGGTATCTGATCCCACCATTGGGTGGGACCTGACTCTGGACTATAAGAGCAAGGGCCTGTGGAAGGCGAGGGGCTTTGGCTGGCTGGAACTGAATCGGAGTCTTTGGACTTCAGTTTTGTCCATCCGAATAAAGCAAATATTTCCACGAGCCTGATTGTCTGCGAGCTGTTTACCCGCCGTTTCACCTCAGAACCGTGGGCTAGACAGGGTGGCAGACACGTGCTACGAGCTGGAAGAAAAGGGCCTCATTCTCCATCCCTCCATCAGTCAACCTCTTCAGGGGCTGTCCTGCTACAATCTTGATAAGACATCATTAATTTTTTGCATTGGTGAGTAATGCCTGTGAACACAGCCATTTCATTTTATTTTGTATTTTGACCATATTGAATTACATATCTTTCACAGTAACATTTCAGGTACATATTAACATTGAATCTGGGGGAATTCCCATCACCATCCCCACCCATGTTCCTATCTTGCATCCCATATCCTCATACTTACCCCCAGGCTGCTACACCAGTGTACATTTCTATCGACCAATGTCCCCAGTTTCCTTCCCGCCCTGCCTGCCTTTGGGGTAGAATTCGTCATTTCTTCTTCTTCTCCTTTTTCTTCTCCTTCTCCTTCTTCTTCTTCTTCTTCTTCTTCTTCTTCTTCTTCTTCTTCTTCTTCTTCTTCTTCTTCTTCTTCTTCTTCTTCTTCTTCTTCTTCTTCTCTTTTTCTTCTTCTTCTCCTTCTTCTCCTCCTCCTCCTTCTTCCTCCTCCTCCGCCTCCTCCTCATTCTTCTTCTTCTTCTTCTTCTTCTTCTTCTTCTTCTTCTTCTTCTTCTTCTGCTTCTCCTCCTCAACCTCCTCCTCCTTCTCCTTTGTGTTCTTCTTTATCTCAGGTACTGTGAGGTCAGTCTCTGGGACCCCATGGTTAGTTTGAAGCTGAAAGGAAAGTAAGGCCCTTTGGGGACCTCCCTGGACCTGGAGGCTCTTGCTTTCAGCCAAGGCAGCTTTGGTGGGGAAAAGAGCCTCTAGGCCCGCCCCTAAGGCTGAGCCTTCAGAGCCTGACTACTCTGCAGTAAGTAGGGGTGAGGGTGCTCTTCCTTGAGGGTTGGTGCTTGAAGCTCGGTCCTAATAATGAGGGCATAGCCCTCCCCCCATGCCTATGAGTGCAGTAGGGTGGGTCATGATACAGAAAGATGTCACAGTTCTTTGGGTTTGTGGGATCTGTTGTCCCTGGAAACGTGATGTTGCAGGCAGTTGGTGACTGATGGGCCACTTACAAGATGGGAGTACACCTGTGGCCTCCTCTTGAGGGTCAATTTAGCACTTGGACTGCTTGTTCTCCTTGCAGCAATCTTCCAGCATCTCAGAGGGACCCAGGCATTACTCCTGAACAGGTCTTGAGCACAGAGGTAGGAGTCAGTCTGGCCCTGAGCACATTCAGGACTGTTTTACACCTCCCTCTGCCCCAAGCCAGACACTCACCTCTTCCCTCTAGGCCCACCTGGATGCCCAGGGAAAGTGCTGGCATTCCTTCTCTGAGCCCTTGGTTGCTCTGGGACATGCTTTCAGTCTCACTAACCCCTAGTAGCCTCTGGAAGCAGCCTGGCTGCAGCCAGGGAACATCAGTGTCTTTGTGGATCCCGGCTCTACACTGTGCAGCCATGCTCAGGTGGGCATGTGCTAGTGCAGGACTCAGACAGAAGCCTGGCAGTGCTCAGGGAACATTCTCTTTGTCCTTGAGCTGAGGACACAGCAAAACCTGCCTTGACTCAGCCCAAGTGCCTAGGTCCTTCCCCTTCTCACCCAGTGAACAGATTTTATTGGAGGAAGCGTCCAGTCAGATAGAAATCAGTGTAAGATGAAACAGGCTAAGAGAATATGGGCCATAACTGAAAAAAAGCCATGCAGACCCTTTCAGACATGATAGTTTTTCATAGAATTATTGTGAAAAAATTTATTTACTTTATTGTTTATAAGACAGTTGGGTTGTTGTTTTCTTTCGAGGAGAGTTTTTGTCAAACAATGTGGACAATCTTCACCAGTGCACATTTCTTTTTTCTACATTTTAATGAATATATTTTTAATATTGTGAATTAAATGTCAATATTTTTAAGTATCTTTAAGCACCTTGATTACAAACATAATTTAGTTCAGTTTCAGTCAAAGAAAAATATTATTTGTAAAAGTTTTGTGGCAAACTTGCACAAATACTTTTCAACTATATTTGGTATATTCAGCTATAATCTAATATAATATAACATAACATATTATATAGAGATTTATATATATAACTAAAATATAATTATTCTCTAGTCATTTGTGAGTAAGTTATCTTGATAAGACATCATTACTTTTTTGTGTTGGTGAATAATGCTTGTGAAAACAATATTTCTTCTTTTTTTATTTTGGCCATATTGGCTTACATATCTTTCACAGTAAAATTTTAGGGACATATTAACATTGTTGAATCTGGGGGAATTCCCATCACCAAATTTTTCCTCCCTCCACCCCCGTTTCCATCTTGCATCCCATAACCCCACCCTTAGTGCACATTTCTATCACCAAAGACCCCAGTTTCCTTCCTGCCCTGCCTGCCTCTGGGGTAGAATTGGTCATTATTTCTTCTTCTTTCTCTTCTTCATCATCTTCTTCTTCTTCCTCTCTTCTTCCTCTTCTTCTTCCTTTTCTTCCTCTCCTCCTCCTTCTTTTCTTCTTCTTCTTCTTCTTCTTCTTCTTCTTCTTCTTCTTCTTCTTCTTCTTCTTCTTCTTCTTCCTTCTCCTCCTTCTCCCCCTTCTTTTCTTCTTTTTCTTCTCCTCCTCCTCCTTTTCCTCCTTCTCCTCCTCCTCCTTCTCCTTCTCCTTCTTCTCCTCCTCCTTCTCCTCCTCCAGCTTCTCCTCCTCCTGCTCCTCCTCTTCCTCCTCATGCTCCTCCTCCTCTTCCTCATCCATGTCCTCGTCCTCCTCCTTCTTCTTCTTCTTCTTCTTCATATCAGGCAGTGTGAGGTGAGTCTCTGGGACCCCAGGGATGGTTTGGAGCTGAAAGAGAAGGAAGGCCCTTTGATGAACTCCCTCTACCTGGAGGTGCTTTTTTTTCTGCCTAGGCAGCCTTGGTGGGGAAAAGAATCCCTAAGCCCGCCCCTGACGCTGAGTGTTCAGAGCCTGACTACCCTGCAGTCTGTAGGGTTGAGGCTGCTCTTCCTTTGAGGATTGGTGCTTGAAGCTCGGTCCTAATAATGATAGCATAGCCCCCCCATGCCTAAGAGAATATGGGCCATAGCTGAAACAAAGCCATGCAGACCCTTTCAGACAGGATTTTTTCCATAGTATTAGTGTGATAAAATTTTTCTTCTTTTTTTGTTATTATATCTTTTTTTTTTAATGTTCTTATTTGAAAACAAAGATGCAAAGAAAGGACAAGGTGAAGTTACAGTGGGAAGGCAATCATTTATAAACAGAATTCTCAAAAGAAATCCCCTTGCTTTTATAAGTACAATTTCCCCTTTGTTTAATATGTCTTTGCAGGAGGAAGTGGTGGTACATTATATTGCTGGTGGATTTGGGGGGGGTGGAGAGAAAAGAAACCAGACTCCCAACAAAAACTAAAAATATATATGCTCACACATATCTAAAGGAAAAAAAAGTTTCTTAAAAAAAAAGAAGATTAAATAAAAGATATAATTAAAGTGATAAAGTGGGGCCAGGAGAGATAGCATGGAGATCAGGCATCTGTCCTTTCTGTAGAAGGGCAGTGGCTCAGCACCCGGCATCCCAAATGGTCCCCCATGCCCTCCAGGGATGTTCTCCAAGCATAGAGCCAGGAGCACCCTTAGAGCGCTGCAAGGAGTGACCCAAATGAAGCAAAAACAAATCAAATCCAATAAAAAAAAACTAAAACAAGGCAAAACAAAAGAATCTAACAAGAATAAAAAAGAAAAGACAAATAAAACAGAGAAAAGGGGGAGAAAGTGATACAGGAGATTACATTTGGGGAGAAACAGGATAAAAGGTTGTGTTATATAGGTCTATACTTATAATGAAAGTATAGGGTTCCCCCTTGTCTTTTGAGATTTCCTTGTGAGGTGTGGGATCCAGGCAGGGAGGTCTTGGGTAGAGTTCTTGCAGTGGGGGTCCTTTGGAGCTAGTTCCAGTATCAAGCCACAGTCCACATTAGGGAGAGGCCACACTTCATGAGTCGGTCGGGGTGTTGGTTCTATTTTCTTGCCGGGAACGAGGTGAGAGCTTGAGTGGGTGTCTCTTCACTTGGGTAGTGGGTACTGGCTCGTTGTGGTAGGAGGTCTTTCTTGGTGCCTAGTGGATTAAGAGCTGAGGGTGAAGAGTTAAAGTGTGGTGGGGATATCGGGGGTGCTCTTATCTACAAGGGATAAGAACTCATACTTGTTTACAACACAGGGACATCTCCCACCTTGAATGTATGTCATGTGGAAACAACTTAGGCTCCAGGGAACTAGACACTGATCAGCCTTAACTCCTGGATCCCAGATATCAGCTCAAGAAACCAAATCTCCTCCAGGGCATTTACAACGCTGCTCTGACACCAACATGAGCCAGTTCTAAATTGATAACCTGACAAGAAAGAAATGGGAACAACTTGATCTAAGAGCAAGTTGTCCTCCCTCATCAGCTATTGATAAGACAAAATCAGAAAACAGGTCACCCTTTGATATGTGCAAAAGTCAAGATCGCTATATACTGGTTGTTGCAACCAAGACTGGACAGTACACATCCAGGGACCAACAACAACAACAACAACAGCAACAAAAAGCTCTAGCCTAGCTTTTGGAATACGATCTGTTCAACAAACAAGAGCTCCAATTCCAGAAGGTTGACTGAGACAACCGCAACTGAACGGGTCTTCCGGAAACATAACAAAAGACTTTATCCCAGGCTCCAGTCTAGGAGCAACATAACAACCAAGAACACCAACTACAGAAGATGGATTAAAACGACACTGAAGAAACACATAACTGCTAGAACCACAAAGAAAGACTTCATAAACTCCATTCCCTGAGCTGCACAGACACAAGGATCTCTAGAAACAGAGGTCTGATTTTACCATCCAAGACAAAGCAGAAGTCTTCCGCACACCACGAAAGCAGCAAGGGGAGAGTAAATGATCATGCAAGGAATCTAGAGTTAATCCCATGATAGTATACTTCAGAGGTGGAGAAACCCTGTGTCTCCTAGGTCAAGGGAATTCCCTCTACAATAACCCCAATAGTTACTGTGCCTATGCAGGGGGATAAAGAAAAGGAGAGAGAAAAAAAAAAAGCACAAAACAATCATTTTTCCACATGTTTATTTATCGATTGATCGATTTTTTTGATGTCTTTATTTTGGTGTGGAGATTACGGTTGATGTCTCCAATATTATTTTATTTTATTTTGTCTTGTCTTTCTTTTTGCACTCAAGCATGAGTTGATTTCAGAACCGAGACTATTGTGTGGTGCCTATCTTTATTGCTATAGTGCTCACTGGTTATTTAATTCGATATTTTTTTCGGTATTGTTGTGGCATTTTAATTACCTTTTTTCACATCCCCTCAAACTGAGGTTGGAAGCCTCTAGAGAGACTCAGCCCATTTTCAGCGTATTTGACTTTGAACTTCTTTTTTTTCCCCTCTCTCTGTTTTTCCCTCTTATTTTGTATCCCATTCTATTGCTTTTCTTGCCTTCAAACAAAACCACATACCTCGATTTTTCTAGCTCTGCCTCTTAAATAGAAGGGGAAACGAGGGTTCCAGGACCAAACAGATATATGATCACTAATAGTAAGCCAGACAAAGAGGGGTCCACCTACTCTAGCAGCCCAAGGGGTGATTGTGGGGTATATGGATTATAGAAAGGGAACTGGAATTGGGGGAGGACATAGTTGGTGATGAGTATTCCCCTGACCCAATGTTAATATGTATCTAAAATACTACTGTGAAAGATATGTAAGCCATTATGGAAAAAAATATGTTTTTAATTAGAAACTTTTTTTGACTTACATGTATTATTATTATATCAATTATATTATATGTTATGTTATGACACTATATTATGTTATGTTAGTTTACCTCAGTATGTTAATTAATTTTGTGTTTTGAATAAATTCTTACAATAAAAAAAACCCACAAAAAATGAAATCCCCTTGCTGACACTTTAATTTTGAATTTTCAGCCAAAAAATTAAGAAAAATAAAACAAAAACATGCACATTTACTTTGTCCCTCAAGTTCCTAGATTGTAGTACATTATAACATTTCTCTTTTTTGTTTGTTTGTTTGTTTTGGGGCCACACCTGGCAGTGCTCAAGGGTTACTCCTTGCTATTTGCTCAGAAATAGCCTCTGGCAGTCATGGGGGATCATTTGGGATTCGAATCAACCACCTTAGATCCTGGATCCACAGCTTGCAAGGCAAAGCTGTGGTGTTATCTCTCCAGCCCCACATTTCTTAATAGTACAAAAAGCAGTGTAAAGCCACAAAATTTATGTAACTCCTTTAAACATTAAAAGCTTTAGTATTGTTGACATAGTTGATCATAATACATTGTTTCACTAAGGATGAATCAAAGGAGCACAGCAAAGACGATGTTAGTGTGGAAATTGTTTGCATAGGCCCAGCAAAATATAGGGGAATGGAAAGAAAAAGCCTTGGCCTAAATACAAGGAGACCTTACCCCTGAAGTTTTCTGGCATAAGACCAACTCTAGGATCCAGGCATACTAGGTTATCCAACCCAAGTCATTGTCTGTAGTGCCAATACTTTTATTTTTCACACAGTCATTGTTGTTGTTGTGAGGTTTCTGTAGTTAAGGATCCTGAAATATTTCCATATCCCACATCAAAGTAAGGATGATGCGGAGCATCCTTTAGTTTCACTCATAATTAGAGGGTGTTGCAGAGAGCTCGGTCCTGAAAGTAGATTGTTGTTGTTAAGTCCTCTGGGTGTTAAAAGGAAGTTTCTGTTGAATAGGTCTATGCCAGAGCAGTGGTAGGGTCTTCCCTGGTAGAGGATTGCTTTCAGGTGATGTAGTATACAAACGTGGTTGTTTTGTAGATGGCATCCCTGGTTCAGGGGTAAATGGACATTGCCCGTTCTTCTGAGGCCTGAACCAGGTCTTTACAACAATGTTCAGAGTGTATGGTCCCACTGCATTAGAAGATTTGTGTGTTCACATCTCTATTATAAGAACGTGTTTGAATATAATTTTCCATTTTAATGTGCCTATGCAAAGGAAGAACAATGCCACATGGTGTGGTTGGTGCCTATATGGATGCTAGTACAAGTCCAACAATCCCCTTGACTTGGTTCTAACATAAACTTTAAATGGAGGGACACTTCTACAGATTTCCTTATTTAACAAATAACAAAGAGAAAGACAGAGAAAACAGATATATATAGAGGGGAAATTTTGAAATAGTTCGGTGGGGTGTTAAATTCAGTGAAAGATTTTGGTCTGTGATTGACGTGTATGGTATTGAAGGTGAAATAGGTAAATGGGGGAATAATGGTTGGGACTGAGGCACTAAAGGACTAGAAATGAGCTTTGTAGAGCAGTGTCAAGGTCACAATACAAGATAGTTATTATGCATATATAAAATATATGCATATAGTAGTATCAATATATACTGTATGCGCGTCAAGCGGTTGTTCTTTTCTATTTTTTATTTTTTGGTTTTTGGGCCACACCTGGCGGTGCTCAGGGGTTACTCCCGCCTATCTGCTCAGAAATAGCTCCTGGCAAGCACGGGACCATATGGGATGCCGGGATTTGAACCAATCACCTTCGGTCCTGGATCAGCTGCTTGCAAGGCAAAAACCACTGTGCTATCTCTCTGCTCCAAAAATGGAAACCAATTAGAAAAAGTGTCAGTGACTGTCCCAACATAAACCAGTACTGCATCGGCCCGCTCTCCTCCCCATGTCCCTCCCCGCTAGAGCAGGGAGAGGGAGGGGGAGCTAGAGGAGCCCTATAGAGTCCAGGGAAGGCCTGGAGTCCAGGGGAGAAAAAGGGGGATGACTGGGGGCCTGCCAAGCCTCCCAGCACCCCCCATGCTAGGGAGAAGGCCTAAGGCCTGGGGCCCCCCCCAAGTCCCATACCTGGCAAGAGCTGGCCTCCAGAATCAAAGAGGGAACTGGAAGCCAGTTATCTGCCCGCCCTCCTCCCAATACGCCTCCCCCCAAGAAAAAAAATAAAAATAAAAAAAAGAGAGAGAAAAAACAGGGTGTGTGTTTTGTTGGTGTGTGTGTGTAAGAGAGAGTGAGAGAGAGTGTGTGTGAGAGAGAGATAGCAAGAGAGCAGGAGTAACCCCTGAGCACTGCCGGGTGTGACCCAAAAAATATAAAAATAAAAAGTAAAAAAAAAAAAGAAAAAGAAAAAACAGGGTGTGTGTGTGTGAGAAAGAGAGAGAGAGAGAGAGAGAGAGAGAGAGAGAGAGAGAGAGAGAGAGAGAGCAGGAATAACCCCTGAGCACTGGCGGGTGTGACCCAAAAAGCAAAATAATATAAAAATAAAAAAATAAAAAGGAAAAAAAGAGAAAAAACTGTGTGTGTGTGTGTGTGTGTGTGTGTGTGAGAGAGAGAGAGAGAGAGAGAGAGAGAGAGAGAGAGAGAGAGAGAGAGAGAGAGCAGGAGTAACCCCTGAGCACTGCCGGGTGTGACCCAAAAAGCAAAATAATATAAAAATAAAAAAATAAAAAGCAAAAAAAAAAAAACAGGGTGTGTGTGTGTGTTAGAGAGAGAGAGAGAGAGAGAGAGAGAGAGAGAGAGAGAGAGAGAGACTAGATTAGGCAGACATTCAGCCACACACACATGAAATCCATCTGTTTGGGCCGACTGTGGTTCTTTCTAGGGAAACACTCTCTCTCTCTCTCTCTCTCTCTCTCTCTCTCTCTCTCTCTCTCTCTCTCTCTCTCTCTCAGTGGCTGGTGTATCTTCACCTGGTGAGCTCACTGCCTAGAGAGAGAGAGAGAGACTGGATCATCCTGCCTTGTGACAGTGGATAGCCGAAGATATAGATCATATATAATATGCTACATATATGATCCTATTATAGGATATATATCCTATTATCCTAATATATTAGGATAATGAGAGTATTACCAGCATGGATTCCTGAGTTAGGGCCAGAAATATTAGAGTGAGTGATCCCCCCAGCAAACAAATACAAACAAGGGGGATATGTAAATGTAGAAAAGGACTTGGATGTTCAAGGAAGTAGTCAATATGTCAATTGGATAGTTTGTAACTATACCCTTACAAATACCATGTAAGCAAGGGAGGGAAGAAGTTTGGAACGTCACGCCTGTAGGTACTCAAACAGGCTTTCTTGTTAAATAATATCTCGACCGGGAGCTCTTACAGCTCAGGTGAGACCTTACAAGAACCAAATCACTTGAATCACAGTTACTTCACCATCAGCTAAGAGCTCCGGCCAGCGCGCCATATAAAAGCGGCCGCTAGATGGCCACCGAGTACCATCCGGCAGCTGGCTGCCTGGCTGGCGGCGCGTTGTGAAGAGAGAGCGAGTGAGACAGAGAGACAGAGACAAACAGAGACAGACAGACAGAGACAGACAGACAGACAGACAGACAGACAGACAGACAGCCTTGGGTTTTATTTAACTATGTAGTTAGGTGGTTGAAGAATCATTTGTCTTTTAATTTGACAAACGAGAGAGAAAGAAAGCAAGAAAAAAGAAAGACATTTCAGAGGCCTGTCCTCCCTGGCGGCTTGTGCTCTCTCTCATCATGCTGGTGACTGTCATTCATTCATTTAGAGTAAGGGCGGGTTTAGTCGCGTGGGTGGTTGGATGGTTTTGTGTCTTTTTCACTGAAAGACAATGAAGCACAGAGTTGACACATTTGTTTCCAGATAACTGCTGCAGAAAGGTCATTTTTGAAACGGAGCGAGTCAAGTCAACAGGAATAGAAGAAAGTTTCAAAAGAAAAAGAAAGTAAGAAGGAAAAGTAGAGTAGCAGCCCACTGATGGAAACAATCGTATCTCCTACAAAATCAACAAGAGGAGAGATAGCAGGAGGGTCCCGAAGCTCTCCTCGCGAGCTGTCCACTTTGTACATCCGCGTGGTGTGTTTTAATAGGGACCCAAAAAAAAGGTAGCCTTTCCCAAAAAAAGAAAAACGGAGCTTCCAACACCCACACACCCAGCGGTCCGAGAGGTGAGAGAGAGCAAGCCTGAGGTGTGTGGAAAGTGGAAAGGGAAACCAACCGACCTCTCGGGCCTAGACTAGGCAGACATTCAGCCACGCACAGATGCTTCTTTCTAGGGAACCTCTCTCTCTCTCCCTCTCTCTCCCTCCCTCTCTCTCTCTCTCTCTCTCTCCCTCTCCCTCTCCCTCTCTCTCCCTCTCCCTCTCCCTCTCTCTCTCTCCCTCTCCCTCTCTCTCCCTCTCTCTCTCTGCCTCTCCATCTCTCTCCCTCTCTCTCTCCCTCTCCCTCTCCCTCTCTCTCCCTCTCCCTCTCTCTCCCTCTCCCTCTCTCTCTCTCCCTCTCTCTCCCTCTCTCTCTCTCTCTCCCTCTCTCTCCCTCTCTCTCTCTCTCTCTCCCTCTCTCTCTCTCTCTCTCTCTCTCTCTCTCTCTCTCGCTCTCTCTCTCTCTCTCGCTCTCTCTCTCTCTCTCTCTCAGTGGCTGGTGTGTGTGTGTCTTCACCCAGTGAGCTCACTGGATAGAAATACAGCAAGACCCTTCTGCCTTCACCCACCCCAAATCTTTAAGCTACGTTTATGGAATCAATCACAAACCACGTTCAAGGGATACTTTTTTTTTCATCAGTGGTCGGTCTGACACTGAAACTTGGGAGAGGGTGCGGGTACTTTGTTGCTAGAGCGCTGCTCCCTGCAGCCCTGGTGGAGTCCCTGATTCATGGGAAAGAGAAAGAGAGAGAAGGGGGGAGGGAGAGAAAGAGGAAGAGGGAGGGAGAGAGGGAGGAACGGAGAGAGGGAGGGAGGGAGGGTGGGAGAGAGGGAGGGAGAGGGAGGGAGTGGAGGGGGGAGAGAGAGAGGAGAGGGGAAGGGAGAGAGTGAAGAGGGGGAGGGAGAGAGAGGAGAGGGGGAGGGGGAGAATGGAGAGGGGGAGGGAGAGAGAGGGGGAGGGAGAGAGTGGAGAGGGGGAGGGAGAGAGGGGGAGGGAGAGAGAGGGAGGCAGAGAGAGGGAGGGAGAGAGAGAGGAGAGGGGGAGGGAGAGAGAGGGGGAGAGAGAGAGGAGAAAACGTAGTTCCCTAGAAAGAACCAATTTGTAAGAGCTCTTACAGCTCATGTGAGACCTTACAAGAACCAAATAGGGCTTCAATAACAGTTATTTCACCATCAGCTACACTTATTTTCATCAGCTACACTTATTACACCATCACTACACTTATTTTCAAGTGCGGCAGCAATGTTTGCTCTAAATTCAAGTATTTGTTCAAGTATTTGTTGACGAAGAAGATGAAGAGGAAAGATGAAGTAGAAGAGGAACGAGGAGGAGGAGGAGGAGGAGAAGAGGAAGAAGAAGAGGAGGAGGAGAAAGAAGAATAGGAAGAAGGAGGAGGAGGAAAGAAGAAGAAGAAGAAAATGATGATGATGATGATGATGATGATGATGATGAAATGACAAATTCTACCCCAGAGGCAGGCAGGGGGCAGGATGGGAAAGAAACTGGGCAAATTGGTCGATAAAAATGTGCACTGGTGAAAATGGTTGTACATTGTTTGACAAAAAGTAATCTTGAAAAAAACAACAATCCAACTGTCTTATGAACAATAAAGTAATTAAAAGTTTACTACAATACTTCTCTGAAAAACAATCCTGTCTGAAAAGGGTCTTATGGCTTCTTTTGAGCCATGGCCCATATTCTCTTAGGCCTTTTGATCTTGCACTGATTTCTATCTGACTGGACACTTCTTCCAATGAAAACTGTCTACTGGGTGAGAAGGGGAAGCAGCTGGGCACCGGAGGACTTCTGCCTGAGGACTGCACGAGCATTTGCCCACCTGAGCATGGCTGCACAGCGTGGAGCCTGGATCCGCCGACACTGATGTTCCCTGGCTGCAGGCAGGCTGCTTCCGGAGGCTGCCAGGGGTTAGTGAGACTGAAAGCTTCTTCCAGAGCAACCAGGGCCTCATGGAGGGAATGCTAGCACTTTCCCTGGGCATCTAGGTGGGCCTAGAGGGAAGAGGCGAGAGCCTGGCTGGGAGTAGGGGGAGGTGTACAACAGTCCTGAATGTGCTGAGGTGGGGCTGACTCCTACCTCTGTGCTCTAGTCCAGTCCAGGGGCGATGCCTGGGTTTCGCTGGGGTGCTGGAAGATCCCTGCAAGGAGAGCAAGCAGCCTTGGGGCTGGATTGACCCTCAGGAGAAGGTCACAGGTCTGCTCCCAGCTTATAAGTTGCCCATCAGGCACCAACTGCCTGCAACATCACATCTCCAGGGCCAACATAACCCAACACATCAGAAGGACTGTTACCTCTGTATCAGGACAACTCCCTACCCTCTCCCACAGGCCTAGGGGTAGGGGGATTCCCTCCTCATGGCCATGCCTTCTCTGCAGGTACAGCTAGCACTTAATGCCACAGCAGTGTCTTCCAGGCACTTGTCATGGGTGTAGGGGTGGAGAAGCAGCTTTGGGGCTTTGGGGTAGCCACAGACTTCTCAGGCTCGGCCAACAGGAGGCCCTGGTTGAGCAGGCTGGTGTCTTCATGGACACCCAGCAGGTACAGGCGGAAGCCCAAGGAACTGGAGGAGCAGGGAGGATGCCTTGGGTAGCAGGACACCAACAGCTTCATGACTTCCTTCATAATGTCCAGGTCCAGAGACTTGCACACCTTCTTGATGGGGCTCCAGAGTAGCCCCATTTTCTGTATAGATCGTAGGCCAAAGCCTAGGCCAGGGTCTCTCTTATTGGTCCCAGGATAAGTTCTGCCCAGTCCTGGTTGTCACAGTCTTCTGTAGTTAGTCAAATGATTTCATCTTATTATTAGCTGATGAGATATGACAACCTGCTCTTAGATCAATGTTGCCATTTCTTCATTGTCAAGATGTCATATCAAAACTGGTGCATATTGGCGTCAGAGCAGTATTACGAATGTCCCTGAAGGAATTTGGTTCCTGGAGTTGTTGTGGAGAACTATGTCAGTTCTGTCTGAGATCTAGGATTCAGGGTAGGACAGCCACTGTCTAATCACATGGAGTCTAAGTTGGTCTACATGGCATATGTTCAAGGGGGAAGGCGCCCCTGTATTGTAAAATGCGTGCAATTTTATCCCTTGTAGATAAGAGCTTCTTTCTATATGTGAAATTTCCCCCTTTTTCTGTATGCGTTTGCAAAAAGAAATGGTGCTATATTATATTGCTGGTGCATTTGGGGCTGAGAGTGTCAGGCTCTCAAATAAGACTATTTGATCCCTTTTGTGACTTCTATTATTTTTCGTAAATTAATGAAAAAGTATAGTAAATGTTAATGTTTTATTATAATTTTTACAATACGGCGGCCCCTAAGCAGTGAAAAAGTTCATAACACCTGCAGTTTTGTCATAGATCCCAACAATATAAATTGGAGTTCACACAACTGACAACGTATAACATTATATGACTGAATATAAATGCACTTACTGTGTTTTAACCTGGGTTTTGCTCCTCCTCACTGCTGTTTGTTGTTGGTTTTTTTTTTTGGGGGGGGGCCACACCCAGTGATGCTCAGGGGTTACTCCTGGCTATGCGCTCAGAAGTTGCTCCTGGCTTGGGGGACTATATGGGTCGCCGGGGGATCAAACCACGGTCCTTCCAAGGCTAGCGCAGGCAAGGCAGGCCCCTTACCTCTAGCGCCACCGCCTAGCCCCCACTGTTTGTTTTTGACCAGCAGGGGAGAATAGCATCAGCCCATGCCGAGAGATCAGAGATCACTCTGTTACCATTCATCCAGTTTAACATCTTTCCTTTCCTCCTCTTTCTACCTTTTCTCCTTTTCTTCTGTTCCACCTTCTTTCCTTTCCTTTTCTTTCTACCTTTCCTTCTGTCCAGTTTTCAATATTTCCTTCTTTTCACACTTAACTACATTTCTTCTTCTTCTTCTTCTTTTTCTTCTTCTTCTTCTTCTTCTTCTTCTTCTTCTTCTTCTTCTTCTTCTTCTTCTTCTTCTTCTTCTTCTTCTTCTCTCCTCCTCCTCCTTCTCCTACTACTACTACTACTTTTCTTCCTCCTCTTCCTCCTCCTCCTCCTCCTCCTCCTCCTCCACAATTCCTTCAATTCCTTCTGGTAGTGCCCATGGGACTCACCTCTTAATAATGCTGCCAACTTCCTCCAAGCTGCCTCTGCACTGTGCCTCTGTCTCCTGCGCTCACTCTCCCCCACATTCTGACCTTCACTGCCCACAAACCACCTGCAGACAGCCCTCCCAAATGATTTCTCTGAATCCTGAGTAGTTGTAGTCCAGCTGCGATGTTCGGATCATCTCACCACCTGAAGGGCAGACATCGATTCCTATAATTCCCCACCCCCTGTCCCACTGATGACTGTCCTTCAGTTAAAAAAAAATGAAAGGCATCAGCAGGCCCAGTGGGTCAGTGGGCTGGAAAAATATCCATGTGACCCATGGGCAGTAGTTTAAAGACCCCTGAACTAGGGCTAGAACTTGCAGCACTATGTTAAATAGGAGTGTTAATTAAATAGTGTTAGTTAATTAAATAGAGTGTTAGTTAAATAGGAGAGGGCAGCCTTGTCTTGGACCAGATTTTAGAGGAAAGGCATTTAGTTTATTTCCAATTAGAATAATATTTGCCTTTGGCTTGTGGTAGATGACCTTGACTATATTAAGAAAAGTTTTTCCCATTCAGATCTTTTTGTATTATTATATATAATATTTATTTTGGCCATATTGGCTTACATATATTTTCAGGGGTCAGAGAGATAGAATAGCAGATAGGGCATTTGCCTTGCATGTAACAGACCTAAAATAGAAATTGAAACCCATATTTTTGCTGTACATTTTAATCCTACTATGTTGGAAGAAAACTCAGTGGATCTCTCAGAAACAGCAAAAAGAGAAGATTAAGGGTTACTGGATCCTGGGTTCAGATGAGATGAGCCATTTGAAAATTGGCAATCCAATAACAATACTTTCTTAATAATCAGAGTCTTTATGGGACCTTAGTGCTAAAAGATGCATAGCTAATTACTATGTTTTTCCAGATCATGAAATGGAGAACTAGGAAAGTTTCACATGCTAGAGATGAGAAGAGGAGAAACAAGCCCCTTATATTTGGGAGTGAAAATGGTCCTATTATTTGAGAAAAAGTCTCCCAAGCATCACCCAGCTCAGGTTCTTAAGCACCCAGATCACCTTTGGGAATGACCCTAGATGCCTTCAGCACAACTGGGATTTCCTGTTATCCTGGCAAAATGAAATCTGAGCAACCTCTCATCCACCAGTTCAGCTGACCAAGAGCTACTGCTAGGACTCTGGAGTCTCCTCAGGAGTGTGAAGCCTCTATAAAGCACCATAGGATGACGGGGGTGGTGGTGGTGGTGGTGGAGGTGCTGACTTTGTGGACCATAAATTCATGAGTTATAGATACCATTATAGAGTTATATATACCACGAGTTATAGAGTTATATAGAGTTGTATATATATCATGACTGCAAGAAAGCAGTCATTGGTCATATATAAGTTTATAAATACGATTGTACTCCAGTTCAACTTTATTTACAGACACATTAACCTGAATTTTATATTTCAATGTGCAAATATGATTTCCCTTACATGTTTTCCAATTACTTAGGAATGTAAATGGTAATTTTAGTACATGGCTATACAGAATTTAGTAGCAAACTTTATGTAAGCTGTTGGTCACAAATCTAGAGCTAGAGTTAGTAAGGTACTTGTTGCCCTAAATGCCGCCCATGGAGGTTCAGACCCCAGGCTACCAGACACAGTCCTTCAACTATTACCAAGCGTAATATCCGAGTATAAGATGGGGAATAACTCCTGAGCACTGCAGGGTGTGGCTTAACCACCACCACCAAATAAATAAAATTCTAACTAGGCTTTAAAATTCTTGCCAAGTATCTAGTGTTAGGACTTCATTGAAATGATCAAGTTCGCATCTCATTTGGCTTCATTTTGTTTTTTAGGGTAGGAGTGCCACATGTGTTTGTGCTCTAGGTTTACTTCTGGGCCTTGGATGTGTAAAGGTCTAGTGTAGATAGATTAAGGGAGTCATTTGGTCAAAGAATGTGGTTTTTAAGATAAAAACAAATGCACAGGTGCCAAGTGGTCTCAGGTGCATTGGTTAGGGAAAAAATGGTCAGATCTAAATACCCAAGCCAAAGTCAAAGAAAATAGAATCAAACTACGACAGGATAAACACAAAATGGATCAGTTAACTAGCAATCCAGAAGGCAAAGGTTGGAGTTATGGAATGCATGGTGGAAACTATGGTGGAAGGAGGTCAACAGTGGTGGTGGAAATGGCCCTAATTCATTGTCACTATATACCTGAAATACAACTGTGAAAGACTTGTAATTCACAATGGTCTCTATAAAAAATTAAAATAAAAGAAAGTTTTTCATATCTTACTCATGATTACTTGTTTTTTATTTGAAGGTTGAGTCATACTTGGAGTGATTAGGGGTAACTCTTAGCTTTGTGCTCTGGAATTACTCCTGGTAGGGTTTGCAAGACCATAAGAAACACTAAGGATCAAATGAGTTTTGGCACGCACCCTTTCCACTAGCTATACTATCTCCCATGCCCTGATTACTGGTTCTAAGCAATAAATATAGTCTGTTAAAGACAGTTGTGACTTTGATTCCAAGAGTCTTTACCCCATGATTTTTCTATCTTATTACTTTTTTCTTTTCTCTTTTTTTATATCTCTTTTTTTAATTCTCATGAAATCTCTATTTCAGGCCCTTTCATCCGAGGCCATTTTAAAACCGTAAAACAAGTACAAAAACAAAATAAAAAAAAAGGAGAGAATGTCACATATAATACATCTGATAAGAAATTAGTGTTTAAAATATATTAAATTCCTACAACTCAACAACATAAAAATAATAACTCAATATTTAAAATGTATAATAAATTCCTACAACTCAGCAAAATAAAAGAATAATTCAATTTTAAAATGGACAGTCTTTGAATAATGAACACTTCTTAAAAAATGAGCACATGAGGAAATATGTAGTATTTATCATGGAAATACACATTAAAATTGCAGAGATTCCACCACTCACATGGAAGGATGGCTATCGTTTTAAAAAAAGATAGGGCCAGAGAGATAGCACAGCTGTAGGGTGTTTGCCTTGCACACAGCTGATCCAGGACAGATGGTTTAAGTCCCGGCATTCCAGATGGTTCCCCTTGCCTGGCAGGAGCGATTTCTGAGTGCAGAGCCAGAAGTCTGCCTGAGTGCAACAACAACAGCAACAAAAGATGAAACACTTTGGTTGTTCTCAGATTTTGGCTACTGTGAATAGTGCTGCAATGAACTTATGAGTGGAAATGTCATTTCCCTAGGCTTCCCCCCATTCCCCACCCAGCTCCTTAGGGAGGGTTGGGTGGGGGTTTTGAACTTCCGGCCTCTCAACTCTTGAAGGACCTCTTTCCTTCTGGGAGCCCAGAGTCTCTTCCAGCATGGGGTTCGGCAGGCCTCCGCCATGCTAAAGGCCTTCTAACCAGGCCTGGGGGGGGGTGCGGGACTTGGGTGACCCCAGCACCCCTCTACCACCTTGCTCCAGATCTCCAGGGCTTCCCCTGGGCCACATGCCTGGGCAAGCCAGCGAGGTGGGTCCCTTGGAGGAGCTTGAAGGTTACCCTAGGCTTAACTTGTGGGAGCTGAGAGCTGCTTGGTTCACTAAAGCAGTCACTTGTAAATTCTTACCAGTCTATATATTTAAAATCGCTTGGGGCTAGTGTCCCCATGTGCACAATATCCATTAATAGTACTCCCTATCCTTGAATTATGTTTTTGTGTATGCAGAATGTCCATTTTGTTATCTGCCCTTTCTCACACCCCTACAAAAGCTCATTTTTTTCTTTAACTCTCTCACCCCCTACCTTCATTACTCCACATTTACCCTTTTTACCTTCAGTACTACAGAGTCCTCAGTCACAGACCAAAGTGGTGCACTGGAGTTAACACCGCCCCCAACTACTTCAAAAGGCATAAAATAGATACGTATGTCTTTTCAACATTTTATGTCTGTTTTCTTTGAGAGCTATAGCTCTTGCTAAATATTTTCTTATACAGTGACGATTTTCTCCATTTTTTATCTTTTCCTCTCTTTGTGAACTGTTCAGTAGGAAATTTGGTGAAAGAGTTCCTCTGTTTAATGGTTATGTTTGAACCAAATCACTGGTATTGTTGGATGTGTTCTTATGCCCCCATATCACTGATAATGCCACGTGGCTTTATTTGTTGTTTGCATAGATTAAACAGGAAAATACTATACATACAAATAAGTTCTTATCTAATAGAGATGGGAACACACAAAGCTTGTAGTGCAATGGGACCTTATGCCCTGAACATTGACATAATGACCTGGCACAAGCCTCAGAAGAATGGGCATTCTCCATTCACTCCTGATCTAGGGAAGCCATCTACAAAGCATCCAAGGTTGTTTATAACATCACCTGGAAGCAATCCTCTACCAGGGAAGACCCTACCACTGCTCTGACATTGACCTACTCAAAAGAGACTCCCCTTAACACTGAGAAGACTTAACAACAACAACGACCTGCTTACTGGACTGGGCTTTCTGCATTGTCCTTTAATTGTGAGGTGAAACTAGAGGATGCTCCATACCAGCCTGACTTTAATGTAGAATATGCAGATTCCACGATCTTTAATACAGAAACCTTATGCCAACAGTAGAGACTGTGTGAAAAATAAAACTGTATTGGCACTACAGACAATGACTTGGATTGAACAAACTAGTTTGCCTGAAGCCTAGAGTTGGTCTTATGTCAGGAAACTTCAGGGGTAGGGTCTCTTTGTATTTAGGCCAAGGCTTTTCCTTTCCATGTCCCCCATATTTTGGTGGGCCTATGCAAACAATATTTGCCACTCTAACACCGTTTTTACTGTGCTCCTTTGTGATCCACACTAAACACAATGTCTGTATTCATATCTACATGCTCATTGAATTCAAAGTTTGAAATATTTCCACAGCATCCCTATGAACAAAGGGATTTGTTCCTAAAGATGGAAGACTTGAATTCGGCAAGGTTAAACATGCAGCAAGTCTAAGATCTATAGCTGGTAACCATTGGAGTTAAGATTTAAAGTCGTAGATTGGAGCAATAAAACAGTGGTAGGGTTTTTTAACTTGACATGCAACCAACCTGGGGTCCTACCCATGACACTGATATGGACCCCAGGAAATTCTCTCCCCCTCAAAAAAAGATTAAAATCCAGGTCAATGTGAGCTAGCATCCAAGTGTTTTTTTGTCACATTAGCTCTTTGTTAACCTATTGTTAAGTCAACATATTTCCACTTTGTTTTACACCGGCACTTAACTCAACTGCAAAATGTCTTAGGGTCATATGTCCAATTTATTTACTGTCGAGTTTCCTGGTAGCTGGTGTCTTTTCTTTTTCCTTTTTTAAAATATTTTTATTTAAGTAACGTGATTATAGTTGGGTTACAGTTAAAACAGATCACCCCCTTCACGACTGTAACATTCCCCCCTCCTATTCCCTGTCTGTATTCGAGACAGGCATTCTACTACCATTACTTGTTTTTAAGTTCAGTAAATTGTTTTTGTTTTGTTTTTTTTCTTAAAGGATAAGGGCTAAAGAAAAAATAGTAAAGGTGTGACCGTGGCAATCACCATTGTTTGCATAAGCCCAGAAAAATATGGGGAAAACAGAAAAAAATCCTTGGCCTAATTACAAGAAGGCCTCCCCCTGAGGTGTATTGGCACAAGACCAACTCTGGGCTCCAGGCAAACCAGTTTGTCCAACCCGAGACATCCTCCGTGGTCCTGGTGAAACTTTTTCACACTTTAGCTGTTGTTGGTATCGGGTTCCTATATTTAAAGATTCTGGATTCTGTGCATTTCTTTCATCGAAGACAGGCTGATGTGGAGCATCCTCTAGTTTCAGCACACCATTAGATGCGGAGCGATCTTCCCTGCAAGCAGGCTGTTGCTGAGTCGTCTGGATGTTGAGAGCACTCCTTGGAGTAAGTCAATGCCAAAGCAGTGGTAGGTCTTCCCTGGTAGAGGCTTGGACCCTGGTAATGTTATAGACAATTGTGGTTGTTTCCATAAATGGTATATATTGTTCAGGTGTGTATGGGCGATGCCGATTCTTCTGAGGCCTATGCCAACTCTTTATGCCAATGTTCAGGGTATAAGACCTACCTGAGTTATCAAATTTGTGTCCCCATCTCTATTAGATAAGAACTTGTTTGCATATGTGTTATTTTCCCATTTTAATGTGCCTATGCAAAATAAAAACAATGCCACAAGATATTGTTGGTGCATCTGGGAGCCGACGAATACAGTCCACCATTCCCGGTAACTTGGCTCAAACATACATTCTATACAGAGATACTCTTCTACCAGTATTGCTTATAAAACAGATCTCATGGGGGAAAGGCAAGCAATCAATAACAAAACCAGTGACAAAATTGTCACTATATGAGGGTATTCAAAAAGAGTTATAGATGTTAAGGGAATACATCTGAGATATACAAAGGAGAGAGATGTGTCCCTTCTATGTTTTAGAACAGGGGTCTCCAAACTACGGCCCACGGGCCACATATTATATTTATTCCCATTTTGTTTCTTCACTTCTAAGTAAGATATATGAAATGTGCATAGAAATTTGTTCATAATTTTTGTTTTTGCTATAATCTGGCCCTCCAACAGTCTGAAGGACAGTGCACTGGCCCCCTGTTTAAAAAGTTTGAGGACCCCTGTTTTAGAAATAGTCAAGGGGGAGGGTGTTGTTTCTGAGACACCACTTTGGTCTGTGATTTTGCCAAGCAAAGAGCACAAGGAGAGATACTTCCCTGTGTTGCCTGCTGAAGCTTCCGACTTCCTGGGAGGCATTTGCTTCCTAATTCTGGAAGCCGGAAGTGTCCCTTTTATGTTTTAGAAATAGTCAAGAGGGGGTGTGTTGTTTCTGACAAAAAGATTAAACACAATGATATCCAAATATTTGTCTACGTGTTCCTAGGAAGGGTGCGGGGTTTGGGTCACCCCAGCACCCTGCTGTTGTCTTTTCTAATGGGATTTTTTGCTCTTTTCTTGGGTGTGTCATTTCCTATGAATTTCAGATTCATTCTCTCATATACTCTTAGGTTGTTCAATCATTTTCTGTTGCTAACTTGGCTTGAAAAAGCTAGAAGGCAGAAATTAAAGAACATACATTGAACAAGTCCATGCTACAAAGCTTCCCACAAATAGTGAGAGAGTGCAGTTAGGGTAGTTAGGACCACTATGATGAAGATAGTTGGAAACAATCACTCTAGATAGGAACTAGGTGCTGTAAGGAGATAAAGTGAGAGGCATGAAAACCCTTATTAACAGTAAGCAAATAATAGTGTCTAAAATGGGGGAAAATGAAAGGAAGTGAAAAAGAGAAAGTGAGAGAGACAGGTCTGCCCAAAAGGTAGGCAGGGGAGGGAAACTGAGGACATTGGTGGTGGGAAGGTGCAATGGTGAAGGATTTTGGACTCTGTATTACTGAAAATCATGAAAACTGTGAAAAACAAAAACCAACTGTATTATGATCAACCTTATAAAGTAATTAATAAAAATAGGAACTAGTATCCAATGATTAGAGTTGTGTGGGATGGTTGGGGCACATCAATGGATCTTAGGGCCTCACACAACCAGGCATATGCTCAAATATCTTAGCTCTAACTCCACTAGCTTTGAAGACTCCCTACTAGGTTTGGAATCTAAATTACAAAACAATATAAGTACTAGTTTTGACTCTGGATTCTTGTGAACTTCTGTGTCATATAATTGGAACAGGAAATAGTCATTAAAATAATTATAGGTTTGATGGTTTGGGGACCATAATTAAATGTGCTTTGGTGTCACTTCCTACAGTGTTATGGTTGCCATATGATTTGGCATTGTGCCACACATATCCCACATACTCTCAGCCCATAGACAGCTATCTAGAACAAAATATATATTTTTTGTGTGCAATGTGTAGATTTATATTTTTCTAGTCACATAGAGCTATTTTATTTTTCTTTCTTTCTTCTTTTTTTGGGGTCACATCTGGCAGTGCTCAGGGGTTACTCCTAGCTCTGCACTCACAAATCACCCCTTGCAGGCTCATGAACCATATGTGATGCTGGGATTCGAACCACTGGCTATCCTGGATTGGCTGCTTGCAAGGCAAATCTCCTACCGCGGTGCTACCTCTATTTTTCTGTCTTTCGGGTTTTGTAAAAAATATCATGCGATTTGTTTTAGATTGAGGTTCTTAAAATAGCATGTTGAACTCTACAAGCATCAACACTGTATTATGCACTAGATAAATTGTATGAAACACGCAAAATTATGTTGAATACATATTTGGCATTGAATAGCATTTATTTATTGATCAACTGATAAGAGAAAACTACTTCCCTATATATTTTGTAATTTTCAGTTTTAATTATCTAATTATGTTTTTGTTGTTGTTGTTCTCTTTCCTTCATTATATACTTGTTGCATTAACAGAGATTACTGTGTGCTCATATTCCCCATCATGCCACTGAAATATTTTGTTGTGGCAATTGTAAATATTTCAGGTCCCAGCCTTTACCTTGGTCCTTGCACACTTTGAGTTGTGCTTGCCAGAGTTCACATACTTTAAGTTGTGATCACACACCTGACTTTGGTGCATTAGAGAATGTGCAGCTGCTCTGATGTTTAGAATTCCTTTTTTGATGGCAATTTTTGGAGAATGCTCTTTTCAGGATTGCTACAACACCTTTATGTGATATGTATTGTGCATAAACAGAAAGTAGTGATATATTCAGATTGTGTCAATGAGTAGGAAGGTGGGGGCCAAATAGATATTTCCAGGTCCTGGAAATATCAGCATTTTTAACATAGATAAAAATTAGCATTTATGTACAGAAATTCAGTATGTATGTTAGTAATTTGCTTAATTTTGAAAATCTGAGAGTCAGAGTAATAAAGTAAGAAAACTAGTCAAAGTTATGTCTTTAAAAATTATTTGCAGAAATGAAAGGTATGTAATTAAATGAGACAGCTAGAGGAGTAAATAAAGGATTCTTTGAGGAATAAATAACAAAAGACTAAACTAGGTTTTTTCTTAGCCTAGGACTCTGCCTTCTGAGGTTCCAACGGTTGTCAGCAGAGCAGCAATGGTTTTGGGGGCATCTTCCACTTGGATACTGGCCGGTCCTGGGGCTTAGCTTTACTTGGCTTTTTCTTCTTTGCTTAGGTCTCTGCCTTCTGGGGTCCCCAGGATTTTCAGCAGAGCAGCAATCGATTTGGGGGCCACTTCCACCTGGATACTGGCGGCTCATGGGGCTTGGCTTTGCTCAGCATTTTCTTCTTTGCCTAGTTCCCTGCCTCTGGGGTTTCCAGGGTTGTCAGCAGAGCAGCAATGGTTTTGTGGGCCTCTTCCACCTGGATACTGGCCGCCCCTGTGGCTAGGCTTTGCTCGATTTTTCCTTCTTAGCCTAGGACTCTGCCTTCTGGGGTTCCCATTGTTGTCAGCAGAGCAGCAATGGTTTTCCTTGCCTCTTCAACCTGGATACTGGCTGCCCCTGGGGCTTGTCTTTGCTCAGCTCTTTCTTCTTTGCTTAGGTCTCTGCCTCTGGGGTTCCCAGGGTTGTCAGCAGAGCAGCAATGGTTTTGAGGGCCTCTTCCACCTGAACACTGGCCACCCATGGGGTTTGGCTTACTCGGCTTTTACTTCTTTGCCTAGGTCTCTGCCTTCTGGGGTCCCCAGCATTTTCAGCAGAGCAGCAATCGATTTGGGGGCCTCTTCCACCTGAATACTGGCCGCTCATTGGGCTTGGCTTTGCTCAGCATTTTCTTCTTTGTCTAGGTCCCTGTCTTCTGGGGTTCCCAGGGTTGTTAGCAGAGCAGCAATGGTTTTGTGGGCCTCTTCCATCTGGATACTGGCGACCCCTGGGTCTTGGCTATGCTTGGCTTTTTTTTTTTTTTTTTTTTTGCCTAGGTCTCTGCCTTCTGGGGTTCCAAGAGTTGTCAGCAGAGCAGAAATGGATTTGGAGGCCTCTTCCTCATTTCCCTCCTGGATCCAAAGGGAGGATCTGGGGGTGGGGGCTCTGACCTTCCGACCTTCTAGCTTGGGAAGGATCTTCTTCCTTCCGGGAGCCGGGAGGTTCGGCCAGAATGGAGTTTGGCATGTTTGGCAGCCCTCCGCCATGTCAAGGGCCTCTTTAACCGGCCCTAGGAAGGGGTACAGGACATGGGTCACCCCAGCCCCCTCTACCTCCTTCCTCCAGTGCTCCAGGGCTTTTCCTGGCCACGTGGCCAGGCAAGCCAGCGAGGTGGGTTTCTTGGAGGAGTTTATTGGTCTTCCTAGGCTTTCCCCATTTCCCTCCGGGCTCCAAAGGGAGGGTTTGGGATTGGGGGCTCCGACCTTCCAGACTTCTAGCTTGGGAAGAAACTCCTTCCTTCTTGGGAGCAAGAAGGAATAGCATAACAATAGGTTCTGGCAATAGGACTTACCAGGGAAGTTTCCTTATTCCTGTGCATTGTTAACCACGCAGGGGAACATTATGACAAATATATGGATATCATTGTGTCTCATTGCTTGTCTTTATCTGAATGATGTCCAGGAGCTCGTTTTATTCCTTTACACCCTCACTCCCATCTCCTGTTACCCCACATTTAACCATTTTTCTGTACTAATTATTTTTGTTCTGGCCAAGGTGGATTACATATCTTTCACAGTAATTTTTTGGGTGGAGTCTGAAGCTTCAGCAGGCAACGCATCACGACAAGGTTTTATGCTGTAGGCTTTTTGGCCAAGATAAGGTTAAGATGCAGCCTCGGCTACCCCCACAGCTTTCTTTCCTTCCTCCCCGTCCCCAGGGTTATTTCCGGACACCTGCTCAGGGTTCCAGCAAGTGGATTCTGGTGAGGTCCAATTTAAAAGAGACCCCAGACTTCCTTGCTCCTGCAAGGGGCTGGGAGGGGACTGGTAAACTTTCAACTTCCAGCATTTAGGAAGAAAATGCCTCTCTGGGAGTTGGAAGCTTCAGCAGGCAACAAGGGGAGGACATGACTCCATGTTCTCTTTGCTTGTCCAAATCACAGATCAAAGTGGTGTCTCGGAAATACCCACCTCCCTCTTGACTATTTCTAAAACACAAAAGGGACACGTGTATCTCCTTTGTATATTTCAGATGTATTCCCTTAACATCTATAACTCTTTTTGAACATCCTCATATAGTGACAATTTTGCCCACTAGATTTGTTATTTGATTGTTTGATTTTCCTCCTTTGAGATATGTTTTATAAGCAATACTGGTAGAAGAGTATCTCTGTATAGATTTCACATTTGAACCAAGTTACGGGGAATGTTGGACTTTATTTGTCGGCCCCCAGATGCACCAACAATATCTTGTGGCATTGCTTCTCTCTTGCATATGCACATTAAAATGGGAAAATAATACATATGCAAACAAGTTCTTATCTAATAGAGATGGGAACACATATTTGATAATGTAATTGGGCCTTTTACCCTGAACATTGGCATAATGATTTGGCTTAGGCCTCAGAAGAATGGGCATTACCCACACACACCTGAACAATGGATACCATCTTTGGAAATAACCACAATTGTCTATAACATTACCAGGATCCAAGCCTCTACCAGGAAAGACCTACCACTGCTTTGGCATTTACTTACTCCAAAGAGTGCTCCCAAAACCCAGACGACTCAGCAACAGTTTGCATGCAGGGAAGATCGCTCCGAATTTAATGGTATGCTGAAACTAGAGGATGCTCCACATCAGCCTGACATCAATGAAAGAAATGCATAGAATCCAGAGTCTTTAAATATAAGAATTTGATTCCAACAACAGCTAAAGTGTGAAAAAGTTTCACCGGGACCTTGAGAATGACTTGAGTTGGGCAGACAGGTATGCCTGGAACCCAGAGTTGGTCTTATGCCAACAAACTTCTGGGGTGAGGCCTTTTTGTAATTAGGTCAAAGATTTTTTCCATTTTTTCATTTTTCTGGACCTATGCAAACAACAGCAATTGCCACTGCCACACCTTTACTATATTTGTTTACTCTTATCCTTTAAGGAAAAAAATACAACTAACTGAATTAAAAACAAATAACTGTAGTAGAATGCCTGTCTCAAATACAGGTAGGGGATGGGAAGGGGGGAGGTGCTAATGTTACCCTGGTGAACGGGATGTTCTGGTTATAACTGTAACCCAATTATGATCATGTTACTTAAATAAAAATACATTAAAAAAGAAAAAAGCAGTAGGAAAAACACAAAGATCACTACAATATTGCTCAAGCATCAACAAAGAAGCAGAAATATAAAGAAAAGAACAAAATCAAAGAAGGACATGGAGAAATACAAAGAACATAGCAATATTCACAGTGATTAGAATAGAAACACAGGCACAGCAAAATCAGAAATTAAAAGAAGAATCATGAAAAACACAGTATTTTCACCTCTCAAATGTGTAATGTGGCACTTGGAAAGCAAAACTAAGAAGAAAGCAGTAGGAAAACCACAAAGATCACTGCAAAACTGATCAAGCATAAGCAAAGGAGAAGCAACTTCAATAACACATCAAAATCAAAGAAGGTGATGAAGAAAAACAAAGGATACAGAAATATTCACAAAGGATTAGATAAAAAACAAAGGACTGAAAAATCAGAAAAGAATAAGAAGATCATGAAGAACACAGCATTTTCAGCTCTCAAATGGGTAATGGTGCACGTGGAAAGCAAAAGTAAAAAGAAAGCCATAGGTTGTTACCCTCCCACTTAGGAGGGCATGCACCATATGTGGCTTTTTGCCTTCCTGGTGCAGTGTCTAATTTTTTTTCCCAAGAAATATCTGCCAGAAGGCCCATTTAGAGGTCTATCATTGACCCTTTGCATGGATCACTGGCAATATTTTTGTCATACTTCCTACATGGTAGTGACTCAACATTTTTCTCTTTAATTCATTTCTGCCAACTATAGAAATTCGGCCTCAGCTTTCCTGCAAAGAAGAAATGTCAGTACCAAAGTCCACCAGCTATTTTATTTGTGACTCGTATTTCTAGTATAACTGGCATCAGCAGCTTGCTTTTCTGAGTCTAGCTCTTGATGGTAAACAATTATTTCTGTCCCCCCAAAAATCTATTTTCCAGCTACTAGATAAACATCATAAATATTTCTATCTCTCTCCTCCTGTTTCCTTGTTAAACCTGTTTTTCTGCTTACCCAAAAACAATTTCAACACCAACCTCCAACAGGGGTCTTTCTCACCTATAGGATAGTCATTTGATATGCCGATTCTAGGCCTATTTCCCCATTGTACTGCTCTCCTACTCTTTGTTCTCCCTGACTACAACCTGCATACCAGAGCTTGTTGCGGGCCAAACCTGTTCGCAAAACGCCAGCGCCTGCAAACAGATCCTTCGTGGAGTTTCGGGAAAAATCCGCGGGGAGAGAGTGGGTACACGGACGGCGAACGACGGAAAATATATTGTAGAAATGAATGAAACCACGCAGATTGCATGGGGACTCTCGCTTACAGAAACGGAGACAAATTTATTTTTTAAGCTGGCAGCTTTTAAAGGTTAGAGACTTGGAAGGCAGATGCAGATTCTAGACATCAAAGAGGCTGGGAAAAGAATGAAGGACTCTAGCTTAAATTAGCATATAAAAGAGTTGAAACTGAAGGTGAAAAAAGCAGCTAGTTTGGGGTTCCCTTAGCTTTGGGTAAAACAGAAGAAAAACGTAATTACAGGGGAGTTGGAATGTGAGGAATGTTTCAGAGTTTTGGGGAATGAAAATTACTTTATTATGAGCTAAGTTTATGGAAAGGCCTGAATTTAGGCGCCAAGGTAGCAAAAATTACAGGGAGCTATTAAATGGGAGACTTTTGGCTGTTTGATTGCTGTTCTAGTTAGAAAGAATTTACTAAGGCCTGATTTCTAATAAAGGTTTAAAATAAAGAGAGAAATAGTTACAGCCCTTATGAAATTATGTCCAAATAATCCACGCAAAGGGTCAAGTGATTTTGACTACTCTAAGCGGGCCTTTTTGGCAGATAATTTCTTATTTGAAGAGAGCACTACACTTTTGTGTGTGCCTCTCCAGAGTGGGGTGTAGCATTTCACCTTTTTTTTTTTTTGTGGGCACCTGGTGGCAATATTAGGCTTTTATGGCTGTGGGCTTAGAATAGCCTTTTGCACACTAGGGACCAAATAGGAGTTCGAATTACTGTTTGTATGCGAGGCAAAACACCTTACGTATGCTATTTTTTGTAATAAGTTCAATTAGAGAGAATAGTGACAGTACCAAAAGAGCCAAAAGTTTTAAGTATTTTTTTTTTGCAAGGTGGGATTAGGAGTATGATATGCTTAGCTAAATAGGGTATAAAGTATAAACTATTATATGAAAATTAAAATATAGGCAGGTTATAGTAACAATAAAAAATTGAGAATGTGCATTGGCATTGAGTAATAAAAAACAAATAAGTAAGATACTATAAGTGAGAGAATTGTAAGGAGAAGATTGAGTAATACTACATTATTATGAAAAGTTAGAAATAAAGAAGCATAGAAAAGTTGGAAATTAGAGGACAATTTAAGCAATAGTAATAACATGGCATATATGAAACAATTTTTGCTGGGAAATATTTGGAAGGGGAATTGCTGGTTTGCAAATTATAAACACATATACAAAAAAAATTTTTTTGTTACAAATTACAATGATAATAAAAGTTTTGTTGCTGCTTTTAAGAAGGTAGGTTAAACAGGAAACATTTACTTAGAAGAATAAAAGATGATATTTTGTTGAAGAGTTCATAAGTTCAGTTTTTAAATTTTAGAGTTCGTAAGTTCAGCTGTGGGTGTGACGTCATCTGTTTCCAGGCAGCCTTCAGGGATCATCAGTGATGGCGTTTTTGCAGAAGTCACAGGACTGGGGGTTGAAAATGCAGCTGGAGTTGTTAGGTGAAATCAGCAGGGGTGCTGCGTGTGAGCTTGTCAGCTTTCTGCAGGAGGGAGACTAATTCCTCAGGCAAACAGCGTTTTAGCGTTAGTAGTTTCTGTGAATTTTATTTTGAAGAACTGGAAAACTTAAGTGAAAAAATTAGTAGGGGCATGGTAATTGTTTTACTTTGACTGGGTTCCAGAGAAACTTTTTAGACCTGTGGAAAAATTAAATAGCTTTTAATTATACTTTGGAGGAGCTGTATCTTTTTTGCCTATAAGAAAGGAAGAAAGATTTTTTGTTACTTTGATTGCAAGGGAATGCAATTGACTGGTATAATTTTGCAGTTTTAATTCCTGAAAAGGATTAAATTGATTAGTGGGATTTGAGCAGATTAGATTTAAAAACTCTAAGATTGTTTTAGAGGTGCACGTATTCTTGTTTCCTGTGGGAGGATAAAAATTAATTTGCAATGAAATACAAAAATTAAGTAAAAGCACTTACAATTATTAATTAGTACAGATTGGTTATAAAACAAGGTAAATTATGTAAGGTTATAATATTTAAATGCCTTTTATAAGCAAGTAGATAAGGTAGTGGTGGTAGGTATATTTAGAGGCTAAAAATATAAGGAAAAATAAAAGAAGCAAAACTTTTAACATAGTAGCAATAAGATTATAAAGTAATGATTTTTATACTTAAAAAGAAGAGAAAATGTTTGTTAAGAAAACCGCAATAATTGACCTGATTATACTGTATACATATTGAAATAAAAGAAAACAAATTTATAGAAAAAATTATAGAAACAATAGAGAGAAAATATTTTTGAGTTATGTAAATGAAAAGTTATGCACCAAACAAGACATAAAAATTGATGTAACTTATTAGCTTGGCATTTGTGTGAAGGCACATTTCCTGTATTAGGAAGAAAACTTTAATGATTTTTTGGGAGAAAACACAGCTGAATATTACTGTTAATTTGTATACTATAAATTTTTGGGTAAGAGTTACCGTGATAAGGTAGAGTAATTAGTACATGAATAAACTTTTGTTACTAATGACCAGTTTTTTGTAGTTATTAAGTAACTTTTACTTAAGTATTTTTTTAAATGCATAAAAAACAAATACAGAAGGTGGTTACCAAATACAAGTTAACTAAAAAAAATTTTTATTTTAGATAGTTGAAAATTAAAATTATATTTTTAGACATATATATTTTTAAGATTGGAGAAAATTTTTCTTTTTGGGGCAGCCACTGAAGGCTGTCTGCAAATGTGGTTTGCAGAGAAGGCATTTTTGTTTATACATATGCAAATTAAGGTAGCCATTGAGTATAAACAAAAGATAAATTTAAAGATTAAAGAGGCTGAAAGCACAGAGCAACAAGTAAATTTTTAAAATTGCAATAAGTTATGTAGCTTTGATTTTATGATTACTGTATCATGAGGTTAAAAAACATGCTTTATTACTAGAATTTTACCATAAAAAGCATTAGATTAGTGTTTTGAAAATAATTTTGCACTAACAGACTGACAAATGAAATGGCCAGATTAATTATTAGTTAAAGTTGTAGACTTTGGGGGATAAGTTCCCTTTTACCAATTAAAGGTACTAAAATTTGTTGAAAACTTGAGGGCATTAAACTAAATTAAAACCAGTGCTGACAGGTGGTATATGCCAGCTACTTGTTAACATTAGAAAACTCTTATTAAGGCTTAAAGATGGAAATAATGAAAATTGCCCTTAATTAAAATATAAGTAAATAAAATGCTAGATGTTATTAAAGATGATTAAAAATTAGTTATTAGATGTATTATTATTTTTGATAACAATAAAGAATTAACACAATTTGATACCAGTTTTAATATTATTATGACCAATGATAATATTACACAGTAATAAATCTATGTGACCAAAAAAAATTTTTTTTAAATTAAGTTGTAAAAATATTATGCATATACAAAATTAATACTATGGTTAAATTTTAATTAACTGCAATATCATTAGACAATTTTGATTTATTAAAAAACCTTTTAGAAAGAGAAATTTGGAAACCTTGAGAAATTTTGTTCTCATTCTGCTGACCACAATGAGCTCTCTGCGGGGGAGGGTTCCTTCCCCCTCAGGGCCTAGAAGCCCCTTGAATTCAAAGCGCAAACACACCTTTTTTTTTCTTTGCTTTTCTCTGAGGCGAGGTTGACCTAGGAAAAAGCTGTTTTTTTTTTTTTCAAAATTGCACATTTGTAATATGCTCACACATTGTCTTCAGACAAACAATTTCAATGCACACTTAGACAAACTTTTAGATTCACACAGCACATAAATTGACAAACTTATAGGTGCAGGTAAAAGATGAGATGAGAAAAATTGTGGGAAATTTTTGGACGTCTCCAAATTATTCCCGCCAGATTTTTGCTGGCTATTAATAAAAAATTGTTTTAGGAAAAGATAAGATAAGATAAGGCCTTTTTAGAAGAAAATAGAAGAGTCGACTCTTAGTTAAAAAAGGAGGTTTTTGAAGAGAAATAGAAAAAATTAAGTTCATTTGTTTACCTTTATAAATTTTTAATTGGCGAATTTTTACTTTTGTTGCATTAGATATGACCTGCAACTTTTACGGATACACACATATTTATAAAAAGAAAAACTTTTGAGCAGAGACTTACGAAAAGAATTTATACATTAGATATGCAAAAATGTTATTAATTATGATTTTTAGACAGTTTTCAGCACATCTCTTCCCCATATACTATACGATGAATGAGGTAGAATATAGGGCTGGAAATTTCCTTTGCTTACACCATTATTTCAAGGTAGGACTACAGAACTTTTTAGAACACTTTTAGGCAATCCTAGACCCCTCAAAGGGAATGGAACGTGTTCCACTGCCCAGGAGTGGGGCCAATCTTTTCCAGCGATGCAGGAAAAGTCTGCTCCAGTATCCACGTGGCCTAAAATATCTTTGTTCTGAATTTTTATAGATGTTACAAGTGGTTTTGAGGTGTTCTCATATTTCTCAAACATTACAGGAGAACAAGACTCAGTAGCATGAAAAGATGCAGCATACAGATTGTTATGTTCTAAAAACTTTTTAACTTTTAGCACAGGAGAAACAGTAGCCAAAGCTAATTTTGATTCATCTATAACTTGGTGTTTTCTGGGGGATTCTTTTGTCTCTAAGTTTAGAGATGCCATAGAAGAAAACAGCTCTTCAGTTGTTAAAGGTTTTGAGCCTTTCTTTGCTCTATTAAGCCACTGATTGCTAGTTCTCATAGAATTTATATTGGTCTTCTGCCTGGACTGCTGATTAAAATGACTATATTCTATCTCTGCCCTGGTAGTTTGGGCTGATTCTTTTTTATCATCAATTACCTCCATAACCTCTGTTCAAATTGTATAGATAAGATTTAGGTGGGCATCAGGACCATATGTATCATATACATTTTTGATATCCTGCTGCACTTGTAGCCAATCCTCCAAACATAGAGTACCCCTTTCAATAAACCAGAGGCTATAAGTTTCTAAGAATAGAATAAATTGCTGTATCTGCTGTGGAGATATGGCATAACTCTTAGCTCTTAGAATATACTTTATAGTATCAGAAAGAATTTGTTGCTTAGAATAATTTTGACCCATGTTCCCGTTTACCTTCTCGTCTTAAAGCCTGGTACTTTTCCAGGGGTTCCTAGGCAACCTTGACGAGGGCCAGTTCCGTGTCCTAAAATTGAAAAAGAGAAGGAAAGAAAGGATAGAAGAGAAGAAAAGAAAAATAGCTTACCCTCTCCGAATAGCCCCAAACGTTGAACGCCAATTTGTTGCGGGCCAAACCTGTTCGCAAAACGCCAGCACCTGCAAACAGATCCTTCGTGGAGTTTCGGGAAAAATCCGCGGGGAGAGAGTGGGTACACGGACGGCGAACGACGGAAAATATATTGTAGAAATGAATGAAACCACGCAGATTGCATGGGGACTCTCGCTTACAGAAACGGAGACAAATTTATTTTTTAAGCTGGCAGCTTTTAAAGGTTAGAGACTTGGAAGGCAGATGCAGATTCTAGACATCAAAGAGGCTGGGAAAAGAATGAAGGACTCTAGCTTAAATTAGCATATAAAAGAGTTGAAACTGAAGGTGAAAAAAGCAGCTAGTTTGGGGTTCCCTTAGCTTTGGGTAAAACAGAAGAAAAACGTAATTACAGGGGAGTTGGAATGTGAGGAATGTTTCAGAGTTTTGGGGAATGAAAATTACTTTATTATGAGCTAAGTTTATGGAAAGGCCTGAATTTAGGCGCCAAGGTAGCAAAAATTACAGGGAGCTATTAAATGGGAGACTTTTGGCTGTTTGATTGCTGTTCTAGTTAGAAAGAATTTACTAAGGCCTGATTTCTAATAAAGGTTTAAAATAAAGAGAGAAATAGTTACAGCCCTTATGAAATTATGTCCAAATAATCCACGCAAAGGGTCAAGTGATTTTGACTACTCTAAGCGGGCCTTTTTGGCAGATAATTTCTTATTTGAGGAGAGCACTACACTTTCGTGTGTGCCTCTCCAGAGTGGGGTGTAGCAAGAGCTCGTGCTTAAAAATGTCATCAGTCATCAGCTGAAAAATAAATTTGTCTCTCATCCCTTGGATGTGGGTCCTCATACAATTCGTTTTGAGTGGTCTCATTTATTTCATTTTCATATTTCATATTCGTCTGCCTCGTGTACCCGATTATTCCTAGTGAGATTATCTAACCCACTAAGTTTTTGCTTAGACACTAACACGTCTGCAGCAATAGGTAATAACAAAGATCACTGCAAAACTGTTCTAGCTTCAGCAAAGAAGAAGAAAGTTGAAGAAACATACAGGACACAGCTGAATCAAATAATGAGATGAAGAAATACCAAAAACAAAGCAATATTCACAAAGGATTAGAATAGAAACACAGGCAGAGAAAAATCAGAAAAGAATAAGAAAAATCATGAAGAACACAGCATGTTTAGCTCTGAATTGGGGAATGTTGCACTTGGAAAGCAAAACTATTAAGAAAGCAGTAGGAAAAACTCAAAGTTCACTGCAAAATTGTTCAAGCTTAGGAAAGAAGAAGAAAGTAGAATAAACAAAAAAGACACAGCTAAATCAAATAATGAGATCAAGAAATACTAAAAACAAAACAATATTCACAAAGGACTTGAATAGAAACACAGGCACAGTAAAATCAGAAAAGAATAAGAAGAATCATGAAGAAGACAGCATTTTGGTAATGTTGCATTAGGAAAGAGAAACTAAGAAGAAAACATTAGGAAAAAAACAAAGATCACTCCAAAACTGTTCAAGCTTGAGTAAAGAAGAAAGTAGAAGCAACTTGAATAACACATCAAAAATCAAAGAAGGAAATGAAGAAAAACAAAGAATACAGAAATATTCACAAAGAATAACTATAGATACACAGGCACAGAAAAATCAGAAAAGAATAAGCAGAATCATAAAGAACACAGCATTTTCAGCTCTCAATTCAGTAATTTTGCATGCAGAAAGCAAAAGTAAGAAGAAAGCAGTAGGACAAATACAAAGATCACTGCAAAACTATTCAAGCATCTACAAAGAAGAAGCAACTTGAATAACACATCAAAATCAAAGAGATGAAGAAAATCAAAGAATACAGCAATATTCAAAAAGGATAAGATTAGAAGCACAGGCATAGCAAAATCATAAAAAAATAAGAAGAATCATAAAAAACACAGCATTTTCAGTTTTCAAATGGGAAATTTTGCACGCATAAAGCAAACATAAGAAGAAAGCAGTAGGAAAAACACAAAGATCACTGCAAAAGGGAGGGACTACAGAGCATGAAAACCGGCATAGCTTTGCAAAAGCCGGCTCCCTGTGTGTGACACCAGGCGGGGAAAATCCGCGAAAGTACACCGGCCCAGTGGGGCCCAACTGTGAAAAACTGTGAGTGTGACCTGTCTATGTCTGTCTACTGTCCTCTTGCGTGAAACTCTTGCGAGTGGGGCAAAAAGAGGCTCCAGAAACCTCGCTCGCCCAGACGCCATTTTCAGGGAGGGACTACAGAGCATGAAAACCGGCAAAGGTTTGCAAAAGCCGGCTCCCTGTGTGTGACACCAGGCGGGGAAAATCCGCAAAAGTACACTGGCCCAGTGGGGCCCAACTGTGAAAAACTGTGAGTGTGACCTGTCTATGTCTGTCTACTGTCCTCTTGCGTGAAACTCTTGCGAGTGGGGCAAAAAGAGGCTCCGGCGAAGCACGGCCACTCCGCTTCGCTACGCGGCCCTGCACTCTTTCTAAGGAAAGAACTCCATTGCAACAAGAAGAAAAAATCACACTAAGAATGGCGCTATATCACAGAAGCAAACATTTCTCTCCGGACTGTCTTCTCTGTTGCATGCTCGGGCCTAAGATTTGACCCAGTGTGAGGCTTCATCCACGGAGGACTCCCCTCCCTTAGAGGCAAGTCAGCCCATCCAGAAAGGGAGGAGCCAGAGGAGTGTGCTGCCTGCATCATATAGACAATGAATACCACCACAACACATAGAAAAACCCACAATACAAGTGTGACAATGGGGAAACAATGCAGACCAGTATCAGACATAGAGAATGAAGATGACAATTCTGAGGACCAGATAATGACCAATCAACTAATCAACCTCTCAGATAAGGACTTTAGACTAGCAATATGGAAGAAGCTCAACGGACTCCAAGAAACCATGGATCGAGTTGAACAGAACACTAATAAGAACCAAGAAAATATGAAGACAGAAATCACAAAACTCCAAACTGAAATAACATGTCAACTAACAGGACTGAAAAAGTCAGTAAATGAAGTGAATGACAAAATGGATAAGCTCTGGGACAGGGTATCAGAAGCTGAGAATAGACTTGGTGCTGTGGAAGATGAGATACAAAAAAATTCCATACAGCAGGAGAAATTGGACAAAAAACTTAAAGCAAATGAGCAGACAATGGAAAAATTAGTCAAAGAATGGGAACAGATGAAAATAGAAGTCTATGATAAGATCAACAGAAACAACTTAAGAATCATTGGAGTCCCAGAGACCCAGGAAGAAAATTTCCAGGAAGAATCAATGGTCAAGAACATCATTAAAGAGAAACTTCCAGAGCTAAAGAATATATGTGATCAAATCCTGCATGCCCGAAGAGTACCAACCAAAAGAGACCCCAGAAAAACCACCCCAAGACACATCCTAGTCACAATGACAAATCCCACAGATAGAGACAGAATTCTGAAAACAGCAAGATCAAAAGGGGAAATCACGGTCAAGCAAGCTTCCCTGAGATTTACAGCAGACCTGTCACCAGAAACACTCAATGCCAGAAAGCAGTGGTGGGATATTGTGACAAGACTGAATGAAATGAATGCTTCACCCAGAATACTATACCCAGCAAAACTCACTTTCCGGTTTGACGGGAGAATACATGGCTTCACAGATAAAAAACAGCTCAGAAACTTCACAGACACAAAACCAGTCTTAAGAGAAAAACTGAAAGACCTAATCTAAGACAAGACTACCCAAAAGACACACCATATTTTGAAATAAAGATGGCGATAAATCCCAGGACAATTCTTTCTCTCAACGTCAATGGACTAAATGCACCATTTAAGAGACACAGAGTGGCTAAATGGATCAAAAAACTCAATCCAACCTTCTGCTGCCTACAAGAAACGCACCTGAATAGTCATAACAAACATAGACTCAAAATAAAAGGCTGGAGAAAAATTATCCAAGCAAACAACACCCATAAAAAAGCTGGAGTGGCCATACTAATATCAGATAATGCAAACTTTATACTCAGGAAGGTTGTAAGGGACAAAGATGGACATTTTATATTAATCAAGGGGTATGTAGAGCAGGAACAATTCACTCTCCTAAACATATATGCACCGAATGAGGGGCCAGCAAAATATTTAATACAACTGTTGACAAATCTGAAAAATAATATCAACAACAACACAATAATTGTGGGGGACCTTAACACAGCTTTGTCAACACTGGATAGGTCAACCAGACTGAAACCCAACAAGAATATACTAGACCTGAGGAGAGAAATGGAAGAAAGAGGCCTAGTGGATATATATAGGACACTCCATCCCCAGAAACCTGGATACACATTCTTCTACAATGTACATGGGACATTCTCCAGGATAGACTACATGCTGGCACATAAAACATACCTCCATAAGATCAAGAGGATAGAAATTTTGCAGACTACCTTCGCTGACCACAAGGCTCTGAAATTATTTGTGAACTCCAAAGGGTCTCAGAAGAAACACTTTAACACCTGGAAGTTAAACAGCCTCATGCTCAATAACCAGTGGGTCCGAGATGAAATCAAGGAGGAAATCAAAAGGTTCCTGGAAACAAATGACAATAAAGACACAAACTATCAGAACTTATGGGACACAGCAAAAGCAGTACTGAGAGGAAAATTTATAGCTTTGCAAGCACACATCAGGAAGGAAGAAGGAGCTTACCTGAGTAGCTTAATGACACAGCTAATAGAACTAGAAAATGCTCAACAAAAGGACCCAAGAATAGGAAGACAGAAGGAAATAACAAAGCTGAGAGCAGAAATCAACGAAGTGGAAACTCAAAAAACAATCCGAAAGATCAACGAAAGCAGAAGTTGGTTCTTTGGAAAAATAAACAAGATTGATAGACCATTGGCAAACCTAACAAAGAAAGAGAGAGAGAGAAACTTGATAACTCGTATCAGGAATGAAAAAGGAGAGATGACTACTGATATGACAGAGATTCAAAGGGTAATCAGAAACTACTTTGAAAAACTCTACGCCACTAAAAATGAGAACCTGGAAGAAATGGATAAATTCTTGGACTCTTATAATCATCCACGGTTGAAGGAAGAGGATGTAGCATATCTAAACACCCCCATCACCATTGATGAAATTAAAACAGTAACCAATGTCTGCCGAAAAACAAAAGCCCAGGTCCAGATGTATTCACTAATGAATTCTATCAAACTTTCCAAGAGGAACTACTGCCAATCTTGGCAAGACTCTTTCATGAAATTGAACAAACAGAAACACTTCCAAATAGCTTTTATGAAGCCAACATCACCTTGATACTTAAACCAGACAGAGACGCTACCAAAAAAGAAAAATACAGACCAATATCACTGATGAATGCAGATGCAAAGATCCTCAACAAAATCCTGGCAAATAGGATTCAATGCCTCGTTAAAAAGATCATCCACTACGATCAAGTAGGTTTCATCCCAGGAATGCAAGGCTGGTTTAACATCCGTAAATCTATCAACATAATACACAACATCAATAACAAGAAAAATAAAAACCACATGATCATATCAATAGATGCAGAGAAAGCATTTGATAAGGTCCAACACCCATTCTTGATCAAAACTCTCAGCAAGATGGGAATGGAGGGAACCTTTCTCAATATAGTGAAGGCCATCTACCACAAGCCCGTGGCAAATATTATCCTCAATGGAGAAAAACTGAAAGCCTTCCCTCTAAATTATGGCACAAGACAAGGCTGTCCTCTCTCACCATTCCTATTCAATATAGCACTGGAAGTACTTGCTATAGCGATTAGGGAAGAAAAGGATATCAAGGGAATCCAGATAGGAAAGGAAGAAGTCAAGCTCTCACTGTTTGCAGATGACATGATACTCTACTTAGAAAAGACTAAAGACTCTATCAAAAAGCTTCTAGAAACAATAGACTCATATAGCAAGGTCGCAGGCTACAAAATTAACACACAAAAATCAATGGCCTTCCTATACACCAATAGTAATAAGGATGAACTGGACATTAAGAAAACAACCCCATTCACAATAGTGCCACACAAACTAAAATATCTTGGAATCAACTTGACTAAATATGTGAAGGACCTATACAAAGAAAACTATAAAACTCTGCTCCAAGAAATAAGAGAGGACACACGGAAATGGAAACACATACCCTGCTCATGGATTGGCAGGATTAACATCATCAAAATGGCAATACTCCCCAAGGCATTATACAGATTTAATGCCATCCCTCTAAAGATACGCATGACATTCTTCAAAGAAGTGGATCAGACACTTTTGAAATTCATTTGGAACAACAAATACCCTAGAATCGCTAAAGCAATAATTGGGAAAAAGAATATGGGAGGAATTACTTTCCGCAACTTTAAACTGTACTACAAAGCAACAGTTATCAAAACAGCATGGTATTGGAATAAGGATAGGTCCTCAGATCAGTGGAATAGGCTTGAATACTCAGAAAATGTTCATCAGACATACAACCTCCTAATTTTTGATAAAGGAGCAGGGAATCCTAAGTGGAGCAGGGAAAGCCTCTTCAACAAGTGGTGTTGGCACAATTGGATAGCCACTTGCAAAAAATTGAACTTAGACCCCCAGCTAACATCATGTACGAAGGTAAAATCCAAGTGGATTAAAGACCTCGATATCAGCCCCAAAACCATAAGATATATAGAACAGCACATAGGCAAAACACTCCAGGACATTACAGGCATCTTCAAGGAGGAAACTGCACTCTCCAAGCAAGTGAAAGCAGAGATTAACAGATGGGAATATATTAAGCTGAGAAGCTTCTGCACCTCAAAGAAAATAGTGCCCAGTATACAAGAGCCACCCACTGAGTGGGAGAAACTATTTACCCAATACCCATCAGATAAGGGGCTAATCTCCAAAATATACAAGGCACTGACAGAACTTTACAAGAAAAAAACATCTAACCCCATCAAAAAATTGGGAGAAGAAATGAACAGACACTTTGACAAAGAAGAAATACACATGGCCAAAGACACATGAAAAAATGTTCCACATCACTAATCATCAGGGAGATGCAAATCAAAACAACGATGAGATACCACCTCACACCCCAGAGAATGGCACACAACACAAAGAATGTGAATAAACAGTGTTGGCGGGGATGTGGAGAGAAAGGAACTCTTATCCACTGCTGGTGGGAATGCCGTCTAGTTCAACTTTTATGGAAAGCGATATGGAGATTCCTCCCAAAACTGGAAATCGAGCTCCCATACGATCCAGCTATACCACTCCTAGGAATATACCCTAGGAACACAAAAATACAATACAAAAACCCCTTCCTTACACCTATATTCATTGCAGCACTATTTACCATCGCAAGACTCTGGAAACAACCAAGATGCCCTTCAACAGATGAATGGCTAAAGAAACTGTGGTACATATACACAATGGATTATTATGCAGCTGTCAGGAGAGATGAAGTCATGAAATTTTCCTATACATGGATGTACACGGAATCTATTATGCTGAGTGAATTAAGTCAGAGAGAGAGAGAGAAAAATGCAGAATGGTCTCACTCATCTATGGTTTTTAAGAAAAATGAAAGACACCATTGTAATAATAATTTTCAGACACAAAAGAGAAAAGAGCTGGAAGTTCCAGCTCACCTCAGGAAGCTCACCACAAAGAGTGATGAGTTTAGTTAGGGAAATAACTACATTTTGAACTGTTGTAATAATGAGAATGTATGAGGAAAATGGAGAGCCTGTCTAGTGTACATGCGGGGGTCGGGTGGGGCGAAGGGAGACTTGGGACATTGGTGATGGGATGTTGCACTGGTGATGGGTGGTGTTCTTTACATGACTGAAAGCCAAACACAATCATGTATATAATCAAGGTGTTTAAATAAATTAAAAAAAAATAAAGATCACTGCGAAATTGCTCAAGCATCAACAAAGAAGCAGAAACATGAAGAACAGTGCAAAATCAAAGAAGGACATGGAGAAATACATAGAACATAGCAATATTCATAGCAGATTAGATAGAAACACATGCACAGCAAAATCAGAAAATAAAAGAATCATGAAGAACCAGAAATATTAAAACAGAATCTGGCAGGCTTTAATCTTCACAACTTGGAGAGTCGCCAGTTTCTGGGTGTCTGACACCAGTCTAAGTTTATTACCATGCACATGATTTTATTTAATCTTCCATTAGTCCAGTCATCATGGAAAGACATGACTCCTTTAAAAAAAAATTAGAAAACTAAGGTTGGGGCCGGCGAGGTGGCGCTAGAGGTAAGGTGTCTGCCTTGCAAGCGCTAGCCAAGGAAAGGACCACGGTTTGATCCCCCGGCGTCCCATATGGTCCCCCGAAGCCAGGGGCAATTTCTGAGCGCTTAGCCAGTAGTAACCCCTGAGCATCTAACGGGTGTGGCCTGAAAAACCAAAAAAAGAAAACTAAGGTTAGAGCCTTGATATTGTCAACCTTTCAGAGATATTCAGTGGTTGAGTGGCATGAGCTCTACAGACTTCCGGATTCTCCCAACACTTCTAAGCCCTTCTAACCAGCACACTGAACTGAAGAGGCTTCCAGATACTTAAACGCAAGTTTTCCCTCCCTTCTTTCAATTTAAGTTTTCCCAAAAGATAAAATGTGTATCAGTAGAATTTCTCTTGAGGGAAGAGAGAAATTAGTATCTCTTGAGGGGAGGGAGAAAAAAGCAACATAGGCCCCACAAATTCCTAATGCTCTGAAGATAATAAAAATATTCTGAATATGACCAGATAGTATTTAAAAGCTATGTGTTTTTATCCAATTGCTTGATTCTGTGTTTAAAAGAAAAAATTTGAGTGGAAGTGATGGTATAGAAGGTAAAGTAATCTTTGAGAACAGAGACAGGAGTAAACTCTGAGCAGCAAAAAGTTCTAACTTCTCTATCTTAGCAAAGCTAGATTACCACTGGCATTGACCTGGAACTGGGAATCCCTTCAGAAAAGCAGTAACACACAAACAAAAGCCTTAATGAACCCTCCTCCTCAAGAAAATTCCATTAATTTTGAACTTGGCCTGAATTCCACACTTGTTCAGTTATGGCACCAGGTCCTCTCCCATAGGTTTCTTTGTGAGGAGTTAAAAACTTCAGTATCTATTACCTAGTTACTTTTAGTTTGGCTTTGGGCAAATCCCTTCCTCGTCTGGGTACAAGTGCCAGTGGCAGATGAATTAAGTTCAAGGTTGTTTCAAGTATTATATTCTCAAGTATTCCAAGTATTATATTTAGGTGAAGGCAAGCGAAAGAAGGAAAAACAGTGGTGGTTGTGGTGGGGTCTTGAGGGGGGAAGAGGGAATTCAATGAGCTGGATTTAAGGCCGGGATTGAATTGGGAAACCCTGAGCTGGAAATAGCATTCTTCAAGTCCCCTGCACAAGTAGCACTGGCTTGAAAAAGCAAAGGAAAGAAAGAAAAAGGAAAGAGCCTAAGCCCTAGATAGGAGGGAGAGCTCCTCTAAGAAAGCAAAGGAAAGAAAGAAAAAGGAAAGAGCCTAAGCCGTAGATAGGAGGGAGAGCTCCTCTAAGAAAGCAAATTACTATGAAATATTAATTTAATGAATAAAACAGAGGGTCCTTGATTAGGAAGTGACCGCTGATATGTGTGTATGTGTGTGTGTTGGAAAACGACTGATTTAAAATATATATATTTATAATATAAAATATGATATATAATATGAAATATAAATACATATATATTTTATATATATATATATTTTTTTTTAAATCAGTCTAGGAGCTGACAATGGAAGTGGCCGAAATACAGCTCTTCCCAATCGGAATGAAAATGGGATTCTGCAAAGGACATTGCAGCCGCAGGTGCATTTTGTTGGACCAGTTTACCGGCCCATGCTCAAATAATGGGCGATTTCACACAGAACTTTGGGCTTCTCGTTAAAATCTAAAGTTGTGGGGACAGAGCCATATACAGCAAGTGGAGTGCTTGTCTTGCAATGCAGCCGACCAGAGTTCAATCCTACCCCCTTGGTTTCCTGAGCCCCCAGGCATAATTCCCGAGTGCCAAGCCTGGAGCATCCCCCGAACACTGCCGGGCGTGGTTCCCAAACGAAAAAGAAAAAGAAAAAGATCATAAAAATCTACAAAGCTGTTGCTTGTTGAGCGGTCGTTCCTGACTGCGGAGAAATCAGTAGTCCTCGCCCTACCCGGCTCAGCCCCTTTGGCGTCTCGGGAGAGCCACCCGGACCCCCGGCCAGCCCGCCTCGGGCACCCCGAGCCGTCCTCGGAACCTAGTGGGTCCTGCCAAGGTCTTTCTGTCCCTGCGTCGTCCCCCAGGAAAAGCAGCTTGCGCCCGGTCTGTGCGCTCGGCCCGAGTCCCCCTCGGCCGCTGGGCGGTGGGCCAGGAGTGCGTGTCCAGGTTCCCGGGGCACCGGCACGCCCGCGGCGCCGCCCGGAGTCCGGAGGGCCGAGGGGCCACTTCAGGGGACCCGGGCTCGGTCCGGGAGGTCCGGGGCGCCACTCTCCCCCGAGGCTCGCGCCCTGCCCGCCCTGGCGCCGCGGGATCCCCGCCGCTGTCTCGGGAGGCTGGAGCCCCCCGCCCGGAGCAGTGGGCGCGTGGGCGGCGCTCGGGGCCTCGGACCGCCCGCCCCGCGCCCGCCGCCCGCCGCGCAGCCCGCGCGCCCCGCCGGAGCCGCCGCCCGCCGCTCCTCCGCGGCCTCGGGGAGGGACCCCTGCGCCCGGCGCGTCGGGTCGGCCGACTCCTGCAGACGCGGTGAGTGCCGTCGCCCCTCTCGTCCTCCCCGCGGGGCCGCTAGCGGGGCCGGGAAGGGCCGGGCGGGACAGGTGCTCCTCCGGCCCGTCTCCGGCTCAGGCCGTGCCGGGCGGAGACAGCGGGCGGCGCTGCCACCTCCTCGGCCGGCGGGCCCCGCTGCCAGGCGGGACCGACGCGCACTCCCCGCGTTCGGCGCTCCCCGTCGCGCACCACAGGCTGGGAGACCCGCACGGTCCCCCCTCGCAGGTCCGGGAAGGACTTCGGTGGAAGCGCCGTCGCGGGGGGCATCCTAGTCGAGGGCGTTTCTGCGGGAGGCTCTTTCCGACCCGGGAGAGGGAGGCGAATGGGGCCTGGGAGTGAACAGGCAAGTATTTTTAAACTTCGTTTTCAGTGCGGCAGACCGCCGAGTCTAAGAAGACACAAATGAGATGCCGGAGAGATAGCACGGAGGTGGGCGTTTGCCTTGCATGCAGAAGGACGGCGGTTCGAACCCCGGCACCCCAGATGTTTCTTGAGCCTAGAGCCAGGAGGAGTAGCCCCTGAGCGCTGAAGGAATGGAGTCATTCATTAATTGCAAGTGCTGTAAAAGTGCTTTTGCTTCATGTTTTATCCATCCCATAGTTTTCAATATTTCTCCGTCGAAGTTCTGTTTCCAAAGCAAGCGATACATTAGATGGGAGTTTCCTGTAGCACTGGAACCCAAACTCTTCTCTGAACACTTGCACTCCAGTTCCTGTGTTCTTTTGAGAAAAGGAGACCTAAGCCTCTTCTCCTAGGCAGTGGTCGGCAACCTTTTTTTTCCAACCGAGCCAAATCTCGCCAAAACCACGATTGAAATTTATTTTGAGAGCCACACGGGGCATGCACCGAAAGAGGCTAGGAGCAGAGTCCTGATTCCTGGGGCGGCCCCCGGGCACACAGAAGAACAGCATTAAAAAGGGTAAAGAGCCGCATGTGGCTCGCAAGCCGCAGGTTGCCAACTACTGCCCTAGGGAGACTTAAATGCTGTTGATAGACCCAGAACAAACGTCAACGAAGAATTGTAGAAAGGTCTCAATTGAGTAGTCTGACCATTGCCTCTAATAAGGCAGAACCTGAAAACTTCCTGGATCTCTTATAAAAATGTGGTTTTTGCCTTAAATTTCAACTTCTTACTGTTTTGGGGAGTTGGGGATCCTACTATTTAGCACATCAGCTGAATTCCTAGCTGTGTTTAGGACTGATCCCTGGCAGGTCTTGGGTGAACATGTGATGGAGGAATTCGAACCCAGGTTGGGCACAAACAAGGCAAACGCTTTCATTCTGTTTTCTATCTCTCTAGCCCGTCATCGTCATCTTCTGTTTTCTCTACTGAAGAGTTTCATTTCCCAGTTGGTGGCAATAACCTTTGGGAATGGAGCTTACTTAACTTGCAAGAGGTCAGGAAGGCTCTGGGTCTTGAGAACTAAGTAATGTAGCTCTTCTGGGCTCTGTCAGCAGAATTAACAATATGTGTCTCCTTGTCTTGTACCAGAATTTAGAAGAATGGCTTTTTTTTTTTCCTTTGAGGATAATATTTGCCATTGGCTTGTGGTAGATGGCTTCAACTACATTGAGAAAGGTTCCTTCCATTCCCATCTTGCTGAGAGTTTTGATCAAGAATGGATGTTGGACCTTATCAAATGCTTTCTCTGCGTCTATTGATATGATCATCTGATTTTTATTTTTCTTGTTGTTGATGTTGTGTATGATGTTGATAGATTTACGGATGTTAAACCATCATTCCTGGGATGAAACCTACTTGGTCGTAGTGTATGATCTTCTTGATGATGCATTGGATCCTATTTGCCAGGTTTTTCTTAAAGATTTTGCATCAGCATTCATCAGGGATATTGGTCTGTAATTTTTTTTTTTGGCAGCATCTCTGTCTGGTTTTGGTATCAAGGTGATGTTGGCTTCATAAGAGCTGTTTGGGAGTGTTCCCAATTTTTTTCAATTTTATGAAAGAGCTTGGCTAGGATTGGTAGTAGCTCCTTTTGTAAGATTTGAAAAAATTCATTAGGAAATCCATCTGGGCCTGAGCTTTTCTTTTTGGGCAGATGTTTGATTACAGTTTCAATTTCCTCAGTAGTGATGGGGGTGTTTAGATATGCTACATCCTCCTTACTTAAATGTGGAAGGTTATAAGTGTCCAAGAATTTTTCCATTTCTTCTAGGTTCTCATGTTTAATAGCATAAAGTTTCTCAAAATAGTCTCTGATTACCCTTTGGATCTCTGCAATATCTGTCGTGATCTCCCCCTTTTCATTTCTAATATGGGTTATCAGGTTTCTCTCTCTCTCTTTCTTTGTGAGTTTTGCCAATGGTCTATCAATCTTGTTTATTTTTTTAAGGAACTCTCACCACTCCTCTTCAACATAGTACTGGAAGTTCTTGCTATAGCTATCAGGCAAGAAAAAGATTTCAAGGGAATCCAGATAGGAAAGGAAGGAGTCAAGCTCTCACTGTTTGCAGACGACATGATACTCTACTTAGAAAACCCTAAAGACTCTACCAAAAAGCTCTAGAAACAATACATTTATATAGCGAGGTGGCAGACTACAAAATCAACCTACAGAAATCAATGGCCTTTTTATACACCAATAATGATAGGGAAGAGATGGAAGTCAGGGAGGCAATCCCATTCATAATAGTGCCACACAAACTCAAATATCTTGGAGTCAACTTGACCAAAGATGTGAAGGACCTATACAAAGAAAACTATAAAGCCCTGCTCCAAGAAATAAGAGAGGACACACGGAAATGGAAACACATACCCTGCTCATGGATTGGCAGGATTAACATCATTAAAATGGCAATACTCCCCAAAGCATTATACAGATTTAATGCGATCCCCTTAAAAATGCCCATGACATTCTTCAAAGAAATGGATCATACATGTATGAAGTTCATCTGGAACTATAAACACCCTCGAATAGCTAAAGCACTTCTAGGGAAAAGGAAAATGGGAGGCATTACTTTCCCCAACTTTAAACTGTACTACAAAGCAATAGTTATCAAAACAGCATGGTATGGGAATAAAGACAGACCCTCAGATCAGTGGAATAGGCTTGAGTTCTCAGACATTGTCCCCCAGACATACAATTACCTAATTTTTGACAAAGGAGCAAAAAATCCTAAGTGGAGCAGGGAAAATCTCTTCAACAAGTGGTGCTGGCAGAACTGGTTAGCGACTTGCAAAAAAGCGAACATAGACCCCCCAGTTAACATCATGTACGAAGGTAAAATCCAAATGGATTAAAGACCTTGATATCAGACCTGATACCATAAGGTATATAGAACAACACATTGGTAAAACACTCCATGACATTGAGACTAAAGGCATCTTCAAGGAGGAAACTGCACTTTCCAAACAAGTGAAAGCAGAGATCAACAGATGGGAATACATTAAGCTGAGAAGCTTCTGCACCTCAAAAGAAATAGTGCCCAGGATACAAGAGTCACCCACCAAGTGGGAGAAACTATTCACCCAACACCCTTCAGATAAGGGGCTAATATCCAAAATATACAGGGCACTGACAAAACTTTACAAGAAAAAAAACATCTAATCCCATCAAAAAATGGGGAGAAGAAATGAACAGACGCTTTGATAAAAAAGAAATACAAATGGCCAAAAGGCACATGAAAAAATGCTCCTTGTCACTAATCATCAGGGATATGCAAATCAAAACAACGATGAGATACTACCTCACACCACAGAGATTGGCGCACTTCACAAAGAATGAGAGCAATCAGTGCTGGCGGGGATGTGGAGAGAAAGGAACTCTTATCCACTGCTGGTGGGAATGCCATCTACTCCAACCTTTATGGAAAGTGATATGGAGATTCCTCCAAAAACTGGAAATTGAGCTCCCATTCGACCCAGCTATTCCATTCCTAGGGATATACCATAGGAACACAACCATACAAACAAAAACCCCTTCCTCACACCTATATTTATTGCAGCACTATTCACAATAGCCAGGCTCTGGAAACAACCAAGATGCCCTTCAACAGTTGAATGGCTAAAGAAACTGTGGTACATATACACAATGGAATATTATGCAGCCATCAGGAGAGATGAAGTCATGAAATTTTCCTATACATGGATGTACCTGGAATCTATCATGCTGAGTGAAATAACTCAGAGGGAGAGAGAGATGCAGAATAGTCTCACTCATCTATGGGTTTTTAGAAAAATAAAAGTCATTTTTGTAACAATCCTCAGAGACAATGAGAGGAGGTTTGAAACACCAGCTCACTTCATGAAGCTCACCACAAAAAGTGGTGAGTGCAGCTATAGAAATAACTACACAGAGAACTACCATAATCATGTGAATGAATGAGGGACTGGAAAGCCTGTCTGGAGTATAGGTGGGGGTGGGGTGGGATGGAGGGACATTGGGACATTGGTGGTGGGAATATTGCATTGGTGAAGGGGGTGTTCTTTACATGACTGAAACCTAATCACAATCATTTATGTAATCAAGATGTTTAAATAAAGAAAAAAGGGGAAAATGTGATAAAAAAATATGTGTCTACATTTTCTTGTTTCAAAATAAGGGTGATTTCTTTCAGGATATGATCTTCATTTTTTGCTTATTTTCATAGAGAATAACGAGAAAGCCAATTGTAAAGGGAATGGTCTGTATGACATGCAGGAAGAAAAAAATGTACCCAATAGCTCCACACACATTGTTGGGGGTTACTAGTCTGAAAATTTTCTTCTGTACAAAATCAGGGCTTTGGAGAACAAAGATGTCTTCGGGTCGGATGAAACTGTCTGACAAACTGTGATAATATTCCTTCCCCTGTCTTTTTCTTTCTGAATTAACAACTTGCAAGGTCAGTGTTTGGCACATATTATGATCCATGAAAACAAAGGGCTACTTGAAAAATGTTTAAATGTCTGGGGCATGAAAAAAAAATCTAAGAATGACAAGATTGGGAGGGGGGGATGGAGAGATAGCATACAGGTAAGGCGTTTGCCTTTAATGAAGAAGGTCATTGGTTCGAATCCTGGCATCCCATATGGTCCCCCAAGCCTGCCAGGAGCGATTTCTGAGCGTGGAGCCTGGAGAAACCCCTGAGCGCTGCCAGGTTTGCCCCCCCCCCCAAAAAAAGAAGAAAGAATGATAAGATTGTGGCATTGTGTGAAAACAAACAAATCAAAATAAAAACCAATATACAATCAAAATAAAAACCAATATAGCCCCCCTTCTGTAGTGTTAACATTTGTAATTTTACTATAGCAGGTAAGGAACTTGCCTTGTACATTACGGACCCTGCTTCAATCCCCAGTATCCAATATGGTCCTCCGAGCACTACCTGGAGTGATTCCTGAGTACAGAGCCAGGAGTAACCACTGAGCATCAGCAGATGTTGTTCATCCCCCCCCAAAAAAAAAACAAATCAGAATTTTTCTAGTCAGTGTTCTTTTTGGCATCATCTAATGTCACCTGAGGTTCATCCAATTCATGGTTCTTTTATTTGAGACTACATGCAGTTCTTTTGCCCTTATTTAGCCACTACTTCTATGAAACACTAAGGCAGCCCACTTCTCTCCTTTTGTAAGAACTAAAAACTCTTTGTTTTCTTAGCTAGAAAAGACTACTGAATCCTTGCTGTCTTCTGGATCTTGTTAACCTCCCTCAATTGCCTCCTCCAGCCACCTGTTGCCACCTGCTCTTCTCCCATACCACTTAATTGGTTGCTTCCTAATTGCTGACTATTCTTCTCTAAAGCCATAAGGCCCTTTGCCAACAGTTGGCTTTCAGTAGGAAAAGTAGCATTTCATTAATGTGCCTGCCTTCCAAATAAAAGCTTTACTTACATTTTTCTAATGGGAAAATGCGCCTTTCCTCCTGACTTGCTTTGGAGCTTCTGAAATTCATTTTCAATAACTCATCCTTAGTTCAGTTTACCTTAGGACACTTGATCAAATCTGCTTTTTATCAGTAATTCCAATAGAAAACAATAAACAGGCGTGATGATAAGGAAATGCAGCACTATTAAAAGCAGTCATAACTGACATGATAGATTTTTAACTTATTTTGAATCACTGTGAAATAGAGCTACAAAGTTGTTCATGACTGAATTTCAGTTATACAATGTCCTGCACTCATCCCTTTACCTGTGCACATTTCCTGCCAGCAATATCTGACACTTATTCTTTGCTTCCTATGTGTTCAGGATATTGGGCTAGTGGCCTTTCTAAGACATAGATGTAGGGGCCGCCAGAAGTGTTGTGGGGCAGGACCACTACTGGGGGTGTGTGCCCTAGTAGTGGTTGGCCTGATCTGACAGCTAGATGCTCAACCTTTAGGTCCTGGGAGTCCACTGAGGCCATGTCTGGTGGTGCTGGGAAGGTGGTAGCATGAGTATTGGGCTCAGAGTCAGGGCTTTGCATGTATAATTTTGTTTTCTACCACTTGAACCACTTCCTCAGTTCAGGAAAATAACTTTCTAATTATAAAACAGAAAAGTTGCTGAACACACACCAAAAAGTTTTAAATTAACATATTCTCTCAATAATATAGTCAACAAAATATTTTTATTCTATAGTTAAAACATTACTAAACTCATTTAAAGGTAGTTTTATATTCTAAAAAGATTTTAAAACTTTTCTTCCTTTTAATTATTTGTTTGATTTACAGTCATACCTGGCAGTCCAGAGAGCTTACTTTTGTCTTAGTACTGGGGGTGGAGATGGGTCACTCCTGGTGATCATACTTGGGTCTTCGCAACAACAGTTTGAACTCCTGTAATTTGAATCAACTCCCCAGTCCTGCCTATCTTTCTCCTTCGGAACAAGTCCAGTTGACTGACTAATGAGAACTACTACCAGTACGTTCTCCCAGATGCATAGTGTTGTATTCTTAAATAATACTTTTCAGGCAAGAAATTCAACTGTAGTGTTTCAGTTTATTTAATAATTTATACTACTATGTAAATAGTTTGACCACAGTCTATATACTCCTGGGAACTGAAGTACTCCATTTTCTAAGAATATCATTTCTTTTTCTTCCCTAGATATTTAGCTAAGGTTTTGGAACCTTTTTTTAAAAACAATTTTTTGAGAAGATGAGTGTTTCTGCCAGGATAATGTAACTGGAAGGTCCAGGTCTATGCAGATTCAACCATGGGAGCCAACACTTCAAGCAAACCTCCAGTGTTTGACGAAAATGCAGATGGTAAGAAATGTGTACAAAATATAGAATTTTGAAAATGTCAAAAAGGTCTCTTTGTTGCACACGTGAATTGTAATGTAAGATCTTTCCTTAGCAGATAGAATGGCAAGGCAAAGTCCAGTGACCTAGCCTAATAAATGGTGTTGTCTCTCTTGAGCCATAGCTGCTGGTGCAACTGCTACCTTACCACTTTACCAGCCCCTTTGCCCAAAGCGAGCTGCACTCAGCACCTGGTGGATAAAAGATCTGGAGCACAAGGATGTTTGTTTTCTGTGCTGTTCCCTTGACAGTTGAAGCTACCTTAATTGCTTATTGTTATAAAAAATATCTTATGATAGCAAGTTGCATGTGGGTATAATGGCTACTTGGGTTTTCAAAGTCAAGTGGTTCGAGTCGGAAACTTGCGTTCCCACTGTTGGACATCCAGGTCTCAGACCCATACAATCAGGGCATTAGCCTCAGTCTTATGAGAGAAAAGGCATACTTGCAAGACCAGCCAAAGAGAAGTCAAGGAATGGATGGTTCTGACCTCCTGTCCTCTCCTAGGATAGGGTAAGTGTCTTCTCTGTCACTTTCTATCTTCTTGAATAGGTACAGCCTAGTCTCTGCAGAGACAAATTTTTCGTAGGTTGTTTGGAGGGAACAGAAAATTTATACTCAGCTAATTGGTTGTCCAGGCTTCCTAGCCAGAGTCTTCATAGTCATTTCCAGGGAGTTCTATTAATCGGAAGAACAAGAAACTGAAATTCAGGGACCTAAGCTAGGCCTACTACCTGATCCTAGAAGTTCAGTTTGTTTACTCTTTGTCTTCAATGTAATCATCCATAAAGAGAGGGGCAACTGTATAAAAATGTAAATTTGAGTTTTGAAATAAATTGGAAAAAATACTGACTAGAAAAAAAAGATGGACATGATTTTCTGAAGTAAATTCTGGAGGACTGTCCAGGTGATATGTGAGTGGCTTCAGATTAGAGCTCTCCTAGAAGCTGCATCCCTTCCCTTGGTTCTGCTCATCTGGAAGGCCCTTTTGGAAGTGCAGATCTGGGGAAGGGGAGGTTGTGCCCAGTCCTGTTCAGCGTTGACCCAGCTCCAGCTTTTCAATTTCAGACACTCGGAGGGATAGATACAAGAGAGACTAGGAAACTGAGTTCTCTCCGTGACCACAAACCTTCTAACTATGATGAATTTTGGATTGTAATTAAGGGCAGAAGAAACTATTGTATGTGATGGGAAACCTGCTACAATCATACTTTTGAAATCCTTGGGAAGCTTTCTTGCATAATTGCTTACCTATTGATTTGCTTGTTTGCTTATTTACTTATTTAACTTTTTATGTGCTAGGGATTAAATATCTGTAAGGCATTTTGCTCCTTTAACCCTACCCCAAAACTACATCCCTGCCTTCTGGATGGACCCCTGATAAATAAAATATTTGACTAATCAGGATGCATGTTTCCTTATTATTTGCTATTAATTTAGAGGTACAGTTGTAAACATTAATATTAATATTGCATAAAATTTCTAAATTGTCTAGTTAGAAGATAGTCTTAGGGAAGCTTTTTTCCTGAAATTTTTTTACTTTTGCTTAGGGGCCTCAATTGACAATGCTGAAGGCTCTTGTCTCCATGCTCAGGGATCACTCCTGCTAGGGCTTGTGATTACATGCAGTGCTGGGGTTGAACACAGGTCAGCCAAGAGGAAAGTAAGCACCTTACCTGCTGTGCTAGCTTTCTAGTCCTGCATTACTTTATCAAGTGTTAATAACAAGGATCACAGGTTGGAAATAATATCTGATATTTCTATTTCTAAAATGAGAAGTGTATGCTGATATTTGTTTCATTTCTAGTTCATTATAGGTATGATTTTTTTGGTATTAGAATAGCATTATAATGAGAAAACGCAGAAACAACTATTGTTGTCCCATTCTTTGGTCCCATTTACACCTTTGTTGATTGAGTATCCGCAAAGAGCTCCCAGAATGAGAAATTTATTCCCATCCTCTTGTCCCCTTTTGAGGGGAGATCTTGGTAATATTTATCTGCGCAAATAATCCACACAGCCAGGAGGGTTAAGTGTTAAAAGGTTGGGAGAAGAGAGTCCTTTGTCAGCCACCTGCTAGCTCCAAAACACCCATTGAGCCAGCCAGCCAACTCTGTCAAAAGACCCCGAAAAACCTCGCTCCCAAACTATTTATTTGGCTCTCAACAGCGCCCCCACCTGGAAGGTCAAGGTGGGACAACAGGCAAAGAATAATCTTATGGAAATATTTTCATATACAACAACTATGTTCTCCTTAATTCAACCATTTGTTCTTCATGCAGTTATCTCCCTCCCAAAACACACACACAGAGAGAGAGAAAAGAGAGAGAGAAAGAGAGAGAGTGAGAGTGAGAGAGTGAGAGTGTGTGTGTGTGTGTGTGAGAGAGAGAGAGAGAGAGAGAGAGAGAGAGAGAGAGAGAGAGAGAGAGAGAGAGAGAGAGAGAGAGAGAGAGAGAGAGAGAGAGAGAGAAAATTGTGACAAAAGGGAAATTAAGTGCCACTTTACAAATACCTTCAGGCAAATATAGAAAAACTAGCTTGCAGTAAAGTCAACCTTGGAGACCTTGCAGGTCTTTCTTAACATCCCATAGATTGCCACATTTTTGTTGTTCAGCTCCTCAGCCCAATGAGATGAGAAGCATCCAGAGCGAAAGAGTGGATCATAACAGTTGATGAGGTACTTGTGCAAGTCAGTGCTCTGCTCCCATCTGTATCCACTCAGTTGGAAGGCAGCAGTAAAGAGAAGGGCAAATCCCCACTCTGAGCCTTTCACTCTGCTAGCCATGAAGAATAGAGTAGAAATTAAGATAGTGCCTATCTTCTCCCTGTAAGCTCCTGTTCTAATGGTAAAAGACAAGTAAACACATAAACCAAATAATTTTAAATAGTGCTAATGTCTCACCAAGGGAAAGACTTTAAGAAATCTTAAAGAATGGGACAGAATGATAATGAAGACCATTTAGATAAGGTGTGGTCAGGGCTGACCTTTCTGAACAGAGGACATTTGAGCTGAGCCTGAAAGATGAAAGGCATCATGAAATGACATGAGAAGGAAAGTTCAAGCACAGATAAATGTCACACCAGGGTTAAAATAATGATAAAATTGGGAATAAGTGGCTGCCTTTATCATAATACTCTAACGAGTACTCTTTTTTTATCTTTTTTTTATAATATAATTTTTATTTTGATCATAGTGGCTTACATATTGTTGACAATAATATTTTAGGTACATATTTACATAAAATCAGGGGGGATTCCCATCACCAAATTGTCCTCCCTACCCGTCCGTTTTTGTCTTCCCTCCCATTTCTTCTTCCCTCACCCCCAGGGCGGCTAGAATATGTGGTCCCCTCTGTATCTAACCTACTACTTAGTAGTCTTGCACCTGTTTGGTCTTGAGGCCTCCCTTATTTCCCCCTCTAACTGGAGGCAAGACTAGCTATTTCAAGTTACGTGGTTTTGCTTGAAAAAGAGAAAAGTAATAAATTGGGGTAAGAGCTTAATACTCTGAAAATGGGCGGAATCCTTCTAGTGGCTCTCATCATCGATTTGGGAGGTGAAGGAGAAAGAGAAGGTGAAACACTCCACCAGTAAGTACCAAAAGAAGTGTCAAATATCCAGTGAGGACTCCAGCTATATCGATAAGCACCACAAAAAACAAACAAAAAACAAAACAAAACAAAAACCAACAAAAACAAGCACACAAACAAAAAAACACGCCATGGTCTTGAAATAAGAAACATGGCATAGCACATAACGAAAGAAAAGAGAGGAAGAGAAAAAATAAGTATAACTGGGGACAACAATTTCAATAATCACACCCAAAGAGAGAAATCGACCAAAATAGATAGGTAAATAAAAAATAATAATAATAAGTGAAGGTAAAAAATATATACATAAAGAAAAAATAACCAAGGTTTTGTGCTTTTGTATTTTTGTTTTTTCCCTCCTGCCCTGGCACAGTAAACATTGGGGTCATTCGAAAAGGAATTCACTTGGCCTAAGAAATATGGGGTTTCTCCGTCCTTGGAGTATACTGTCATGGGATCAACTCTAGACTTTGCTCAGGATCATTTACTCTCCCGGTGGCGTTTTTGTGGTGTTTGGTAGACTTCTGCTCTGTCCAGGGTGATACAATCAGAGCTCTGTGTTTAGAGGTCTCAGTATCTGCACAGATCCTGAGATGGGATTTATGATGAAGTCAGTCTTTGTGATTCTAGCGGTTCTGTTACCTCAGTGTCATTTTAATCCATCTTCTGTGGTTGGTGATCTTGGTCTTTGCACTGAGCCTAGGATGGCACCTAGGTTAGCGTCTTTCTTTGTGCTTCCAGAAGCCCCATTCCGTTACAATTGTCTCTGCAGGACCTTTGGGACTGGGGATCATGCTTATTGTGCAGGTCATAGTTCAAACCCTAAACTAGGACTTTTTATTGGTCCCAAGATGTGTACAGTCTGGTCGTGGTTCTATCAGTCAGTCATCTGTAAATCGCGATCCTGGCTTTTGGACCTACCAAAGGGTGCCAAGTCTTCTGGTTTTGTCCTGTCGTTAGCTGGTAAGGTAGGCTAATCTGCTCTAAGGTCAAGTTGTTCACATTTTCCTCGTTGTCAGGATTTCATGTTAGAGCTGGCCCTTGTTGTTGACTCCGCAGTATTAAGGCTGTCCCGGATGGGATTTGTTTCCTGCAGCTGTTGTGAAGAGCTGTGCCATTTCTATGTCTGGGATCCAGGGTTCAAGGCTGGATGAATGGTATCTAATCACCTGAGGTCTAAGTTGATTCCACATGACATATTTTCCAGGTAGGAGATATCCCTATATTATTAACAACTGTGAGTTCCTATCTCTACTAGATAAGAGCTCTTTTATATATGTAAGATTTCCCCTTTATTTAGTGTGCCTTTGCAGGGAGAAATGGTGCTATATTATATTGTCGGTGTATTTGGGGGTGGACAGAGGGGATAACAGAAACAGGTCACATACCCAAAAACGATAAAAAATTAAAAAAAAATGAAATAAAATAAAATAAAATAAAATAAAATAAATAAAAAAGAAAGGGAATAAAAATGTATATGCTCACAAATGTATATGTAGGACAGGCATTTGAAAAAATAAATTAAAAAAATAAAGAAAGAAAAGAAAAAGAAATAAAATGAGTTAGCGAAGCTTTTAAAGGACCAAAGTGGTGCAAAAAACTACCTTACATTTGGGGGAAAGCTGGTAAAGATGTGGTGTATTACAGGTCTTATGCCTATGTTGGAAGTACAGTTTTTCCCATTGCCTTTTGGGTTTTTCTTGTGGTGTGTGGGTTCCCAGGCATCTTTCTATCACACCCCCTGGCCTTCTTCAGTTTGGTAAAAATTTGTGGTAGGGAGGTCTTGGAAGAGTTCTTGTATTGGGGATACTTTTGGACCTAGGCCCGGTTTCAAGTAACAGTCCACGTTAGGGGGAGTTGGTAGGGAGAGCCATGCAGCATGAGTCCGCAGGGGAGTTGGCTGTCTTTTCTCGCAGGAGACTAGGTGTGGGTTTGACTGGGTGTCCCCTCGCCTGGGTGCTGGGTACTGGTTCATTGGGTAGGAGGTCGATCTTGATGCCTAATAGATTAAGGACTGAGGGTGAAGAGTTTTAATATGGTGGGAGATCTGGATGGGATTGAGGGGTGAAGGGATAGTTGGATTTCCGGAGGGGAGAAAGGGGAAGGTATATGAGAGGGGTATGAAGGGAGAGAAAAGAAAAAATACCTTAGAAAGAAAGGGAGAAGAGAAAGGGAAAAAAATTAAAGAGAAGAATAGAAAAGAGAAAAATGAAGAAAAAAAGAAAAAAAAAGAAGTAGTGAGAAGAGAGGAGAGAATAGCAAGGGAATGCTGGTTTGGTTGATTGTGTTCCATGAATAGAGTCTGTAGTTTAAGTCTGTACGTCGCAGTTACTGCTTCGGTGGTTTGACTGGTCACGTGCTTCAATTCCTAAAAGAAGGTATAACCTAGAGATAAAGTGTATGTTAAAGATTTTTCTCGTGGCCATCTCGTAGTGCAAGCAAGGTATGGTATCTCGTGTAGTATCCCGAGTTGCCATCTTAGTTTGTCCGCCCTTTGTATCCAAGGGCGCCTGTGGACAGAAAAGCTGAGAGGTTATTTAAAATATAGTAAGATAAAGGCATTAAAACATAGTGTTATGGTATGTTTCCATTGCAGTCAGTGATTTCCTGTGGTGCTCTATACTTGTGTTCCTGTATACGATCTCTAAGGGATTATTGTGGGCCTTTGTTGTAGAAGTCTGATTACATACCTGTTTTCTCTATGCTGCTGTCTCTGTTGTTGCTGTTTTCTTTGTGGTATACTGTGTAGTCAAGAGTTTTTCATGTATTTTGGACACTGCTCCCAAGTATATATTGACTATTACAGTGCTCGGAGTTTCTACCCTGTTAAACCCTGTTATTTGATTGTTAGGTATTAGTTGTGTATAAAATATATGTTCTAGGTGCTTCAGAATAGTGCTACCATTCTGTTTTTATCTTTTGTCTTCTGACTTACTTCGTTTAACATAACATGATCTAGGTCCATCCACGTTGCTGCAAAGTCTGTGATTGTATCATTTCTGACTGCCATGTAATATTCCATTGTGTATATGTACCACATCTTAATGACGAGTACTCTTTTTTACCACAGAGTTGACACAAAATATTTTTTTAAGAAAGGGAACTGTGATCACTATGTGAAGTTTTATCTTAAAATTGTGCTACTACTATGTAAAATAAGGCAGTAGTGATGGTTATGTGAAGAAATAATCATAGGTTTGTATTTTATTGGAAGAGACCATATTTAATTACAAGATTAGCTTATTTATTTACTATAAGGATCATTAATTTTGTGGAAAGGAATATATGGCATTCTGGGGGATTTTCTTTTGCCAATTAAATACATTTTATAGAGTTCATTTGTTTTGATCGCTGTGACTCTAACCAAGGAAACAACAACAAAAAGCACAGTCTAATCAAAGAGCATTAATGCTTATGTCACTTTTTTGAGTCCCACATTTTTATATAATCAAATGAGTCAGAATCAAGGGCATCTAAAGAACCAATTTAATGATTTTAAATATAGTATTGGAAAAAGAATATTAAGTTATTTAGGAATGTTTGATATTTCTTTCAAAATGTTTCCAAAGTACAGATTTCAGAAGAAAAAAATTCAAACCTGCTTTTCCCAAAAAGTATTATAAGATTACTTTCTTGAAATTTATTTTCAGTTACTTTATAGATAATTAAAGACTAAGATAAAGAGTTTTTGGATGTCCCTTACTAGAATTCACCTGACATTTTATGTTCTTCTGAATCATTTTATTAAGTAAGATGTTCTTCAGTGACAAAGTATAATATTTATAGTCTTGTTAAACACATTTATTTGGTTGTTAAGTTACCTTCTACAAAGTAGATATAAAATTTTTTCTTTAGTTTTTATTGTGTAATGTAGGTAACATGTTTACAATAAGATTATGGTCTAATGTAGAATACTTCAAATCACCCACACCAAAATGCACAATACCTTCCACCAGTATCTTCCTGTTACTTTTGGTCAACCTCTTTATTCCCTTCCCACTCTCTTTAAAAAAAAAAAAAAAAAATATATATATATATATATATATATATATATATATGTGTGTGTGTGTGTGTGTGTGTGTGTGTGTGTGTGTGTTAGGCCCGGAGAGATAGCACAGCGGTGTTTGCCTTGCAAGCAGCTGATCCAGGACCTAAGGTGGTTGGTTCGAATCCCGGTGTCCCATATGGTCCCCTGTGCCTGCCAGGAGCTATTTCTGAGCAGACAGCCAGGAGTAACACCTGAGCACTGCCGGGTATGGCCCAAAAACCAAATATATATATATATATATATATATATATTAAATTAAATGTTTTATATTGTGACTTTGGGGACCATACTTAGCCATACCCGGAAGTGCTGAGGGCTTACTCCTGGCTTTGCTCTCAGGAATCACACCTGGCAGGCTCAGAAGACCATATTGGACTTTGGGGATCTAACCTGGTTGGCATGTGAAACACCCTACTCTCTAGTGCTATGGCTACAATATAAAATATAAAACGCCTTTTATATTTTAGTTTATACTTGAGTGCTAATACTTTTTTGTTGTTGTTGACTATGCATCTTATATACCATCTTAACAATCTTTAGGTAACTTATTGTGAAGTAACCATTAGCATAGTTTGTTTTCAGTTCCTTTTTATCTTCCCAAACTAAAACTCTGTTCTATTAGATGATTGCCCCCCATTTCCTTCTCTCAGCACCCCAACCCTTAACAACTACATTCAACTTTTATCTCTTTGGACTTGGCTCTTCCAGGTGTCTGTTGCCCTTTAGTGTTTAGCTTGTTTCATTTAGCTTGTTTTTAAGGCTTATGGATATAATAAACATATGAGTAGTTCAATTTCCTTTTAAGATAGAGAAAGACTCCATTATATCTATATAGCACATATTTTTATTCTTTCTCATCAATAGATATTTTGATTTTGCTTTTAATATTTTGAATAATGCTGCTGTAAACATGAGTATACAAATCTCTGTTCAAGTTCTTTTTTTAATATTTATACATATTTTGGCAAGTCCTTTTATGCCTATAGTTACATAGCATATGTTCTGAATGAAATATTAATTTCCTCTAAGAAAGTACCACAGAAATTTTCCTCTAGCTCTGCTTGGTGTTTAGCTATGAGAGATTGTCTAGCAGAAGAACTGCCAGCAAGATGGTTGAGGACAATTAGTTATACACAGATCCAAATCTCATTGAGGCAAAAAAAAAAAACTAGTCTTCTGTGTGTTTGGATGATAAAAATCAAAGGGGATATAGCTTGACCCACCAACATCAAATATCAATTAAGCTAATTATAAGATATTCTAAAGGAACTAGATATACTATATAAAATGTATTCAAAGTTAAATAACTGCTAGTGAATGAATTTGAGGAAAATGTCCTTTTATTTTGCATGTTATTAGACTTTTATTGAACCTTTGTTACTTCATATGTAAACATAGTTAATAATTTAACCTGTTTTGGGGCCGGAGCAGTGGTGCTAAGCAGTAAGGTGTCTGCCTTGTGAGTGCTAGCCTAGGACAGACTGTGGTTTGATCCCCCGGTGTCCCATATGGCCCCCTAAGCCAGGAGTGATTTCTAAGCACATAGTCAGGAGTAACCCCTGAGCTTTACCGGGTGTGGCCAAAACTCAAAAGAAAAATAATAATATTTGACCTGTTTAAGTGAGTCATTGTAAATATTAAAGAAACTAATGCAGCCAGGACACTTAGTTTATGTAAAAGAACGTCCAATTAGTGATAGTCATTGCATTATTTACTGGCATCTGAGTTTTTTTAAATGAACTATTGAAGAATTTCAACATATGGAAGAGGCAAACTTTGTAGATGCTATAAACATAATTTATTAACAATTATTTCAATTGAACTCGATCTACAGAGTGGTATATTTTATAAATTCTGTGAAATTTTATAAAGAACGCTCTAATGAAACCCACTTAATAACTGCACAAATGCTGGAGACCAGCCTCACAATGAACAAATCTGAAAGTAAACAAGACAGACATAATGAAGAAAAGCGTGTGGTCAGGGGATTCACAGCCTTGTACACTTAAGCCCTGATTTTCTTTCAGATTTACTGTCTTAAACTAACAATAATAAGAGGAGAAAGGCCTAAGAGTAATAAATATTTGTCTATCTCTGTTAATATAATCATGCTAGACTTTTATGTATCAAAGGAGAGATGAGCAGGTGGTGCAGACGTCTCTGAAGTGTATGTCTCAAAGGAATCTCTGAGAGAAATAGCTGATATCTGAGTGGTTCTGGGACATTCACCAAGAGTGGTGCAAGTGGTGCTTCAGGAAGTAAAGATCTCATAAGCCACCTATCCAGCCCCACTCTTCAGTCTATTTAACTTATCTTTTCTGTTGGTTTGCTTGGTTTTTTGGGGGTCACACCCGGTGGCGCTCAGGGGTTACTCTGTCTCTGTGCTCAAAAATCACTCCTGGTAGACTAGGAGGACCACATCACGTGAGATACTGGAATTCATAAGGGGTCCGTCCTGTGCTATACCGCTGTGCTATAGCTCTGCCCCCTATTTAGCTAATCTTTTTAAATAAAAGTATCTACCTCATAAATGTATATATACCCAACATGTAAACTTTTAATCTAGTTCAATTTTTTAAAAAATATTTTTCTTTTCTTCTCTTTTTCTCATGTTTCTAACTTTTTAATTTAAACAACATGGTTTCAAGGTTGCTCATATACAATTTTCACAAATAAAGTTGGACATGATTGAGTTACAGCTATACAATATACAACAACCTTAACCAGTGCACATTTCCACCCCCAGTTACCCTAGTTTCCCTCACACTCTCCCTGATGCTCTCTTCCCTTTGTTTTGAGATGTAGCAAGGATTCAAATAGAAGGCAGTTAGGAAAATACATGATATGACTTTGATCCTTTAGAATCTATTTTTCTTATCTACACATTTTGTTTTTTGGCTGAGGGCCTAAACATATTTTTATTGAAACCATTATGCATTACATGTCCTTCATAGTTGGATTTCAGGCACATAATGACAATAAATTAGGGTCATTCCCACCACCAGTGTTGACCTCCCTTCATCAAATTTCTCAGCATGCATTCTATACCTCTACCATTAGCCCCCTGGTCTGCCAGTGCAACAGGCCCTTTAAGTGTAGATTATAATACTTTGGATTTCTTGATTCTATTATTGTTTACTTTGACTTGGGTATTTAGTTCTGTCCCCCCTTTTTTTTTTAGCTCCACCAATGCACCTGAGACCATCTGGTCACTGACCCCCATCCTATTTTTCTATTCTTCTTAAATTTGTAGAAAAATACAGAAATATGAGGTAAAACAAAACAATCCATGTCCCAAGGTACTATCAGAAAGGTGCCCCTATTGAAAAGATACAAATTAAGGAAAAGAAAAGTGGGGTGGCAGTTGTGATTTGTTTTTGTTTGTTTGTTTTTGCATAGGTGCAACTAACGGGGAAATTAGGAGATACCCTTGGCCTACATAAAAACAGGGTTTCTTTACCCATGAAACATCCTGTCATAAGACCAACTATAGTTTCCAGGCATAGTAATAGTCCAATCCTAAGGTCTTTCTTCATGGTCCCAGGAAAAGTTCTCCTTAATTGTGGTTGTCACAGTCAAGATCTTGGTGTTTCCACAGATCCTAGGTAGAAGCCAGGGTGTCACAGAGAATTTTCTGATTTTATCATTGAGTAGCGAGGCAGGGAAACCTGCCCTGAAAGCAAGTTGTTGCTGTTTCTTAGTCATTAGGGTGTCATATGAGCCCACCCTGGGGCAAGTTGGTGCCAAGGCGGCATTAGGGCTTCCCAGGTTGAAGTTTGATTCCTGGTACTGGTACAGAAAACCAAGCCTGTTCCAAAGATGCATTCCAAGGTTCGAGGCTGGATGGTTGATGTTTGATCAACTAAGGTCTAAGTCGAGTCACTGTGATAAGTAAGGTAAAAGGTGCCCTTGTACTATAAAACTTATGAGTTTCTAGTCCTATTAATAAGAACTTTCTATATGTAAGATTTTCCCATTTTAATGTGCCTATGCAAAAAGGAACATTGTCACATTATACTACTGGTGCATATAGGGGGTAAAAATAAAAAGCTCAGCAATCACTATAACCTGGTTCTAAACCTGAACTCAGATTCCAGGAGAAACTTACCTACTAGAATTTCCTACTAAGCAGATCCAAAAACAGATGAAGAAAGCTACCTTTACATAGGAAATACACACTAAGACTTATAATTAATGAAATACATCTAAAAATATACAAAGTACCTAGTTCAGGTTGTTTCATAAATCCATAGGGCAACTATTTTTATTTAAAGCAACATCATGAGGGGCCAGAGAGATAGTACAGTGGTAGGACATTTGTCTTGCATGCAGCCAATTCAAGTGGGATAGTGGTTCGAATCCTGGCATTCCATATGGTCCCCCACCTCACCCACTATGCCTGCCAGGGGCAATTTCTGAGTGCAGAGCCAGGAGTAACCTGTGAGCACTGCCGGGTATAACCCAAAAACCAAAATAAATAAAGGCAACATCAAGAGCATATTGGAAAATCAATAACCTTAATTTTTCTGATATAACCCCAAAGCTACTTAACAGGTATTCTAATAACTGTTCCCAACCTCAACAGCCATATGATCCTCTGAGAAATAATTAAATAACTATACTTTAATGTGATCTTTCCTATCAGTACAGTCTTTTATTTTTCTTTTAATTCAGGCTGTTTTATTACTAAATGTATAATAATCATTGAAGGTTTGTGACTGAATTAGTAAAGAAAAATTTTAACAGCATGAGAAAATGAACAGTCCAGGGTTTGCAGTTCTCTAGAAAAGTGTCTTAAAATCAATATTGGTAGAAAGTGTTTCTAGAATATGTAAGGGATGTAAAAGTTGTAATTCTAGGTTCTTTAACCAAGACAGCACTGTTTTCTAGAGCATTATAGCAAAGAAAGTTGGCTTTGGGTTAAAAAAAACTGCTACCATCAATGCTCTGAGTTATTTTTCAGACTTGCTGAAAACTAAATGTTCTACTTTCATTTGGCAAGACTTTTGTCCTAGGATCTGTGACCCTTTCCAGTTTTCCTGCACCTTCTTCTGTGTCAGAGGTAATGGGAATTGAAAAATTGGTCCAAAGAAAGAAATTGGCTATGGATTCACAAACAAAAGAAATGGGAGTCTACAAACTGATTCCGGCAAAAGGACTTGGATAATTGCCTTTCTTATTTTAATGTCTGCTCATTGCAATTGGAGAGGAGTGCATTTCAGACTTTCCCTCTCAACCTTAAGTGAAATGAAATTTGCTAATTGGCTTTCCGATAGCTGGAAAATAACAGAAAAATAATCTGTGAATTTGCTTTTTTTAAATAAAGTCATTTTGAAAGTTTTAGCAGTTAGTGAAGACATTTGTCACAAATTGTCTTAGATCCAACATTTTGTATCAGTAAATACTTGACTTGTGAGGACTTTATTATCACATTCCAGTATATTGGAAGAATCAAGGAAAAATAAACCAGATAGCCTAGAAAACAGATCTTAGACCGAACTAGTGCTTGCCATTTTTAAGTTCTCTGAGTAAGTAGTTACAAATATATGTTTACTTCAACAAACTGATAAATGCCTTTGAGGACTCATGATCCCATTAGAATATTAATGTCTGACCATCCCATATATTGAAATCTTACTATTCTATCACATTTCAAATTTATTTCACAATGAAACATTTTCTCCATCTTATTTTATTATTTTTAATTAAATTTCTTTATTTTAGACATCATGGTTTACAGAGTTGCTCATAATAGTTATTTCTGGAAATCAATATTCCAACCTAATCCTAGCACCAGTGTAACATTCCTGTCCACCCCTGGCACCAGTTTTCCAACCTCCCCAAAGCCTTCCCTTTTGCAGTTATGAATAATATACCTTATATTTATTGGTACAACTAAATGGTAATAGAATTATTATACTTAGGGGCCGGAGCAGTGGCGCTAAGTGGCAAGGCATTTGTATTGCCGGCGCTAGCCTAGGATGGACTGAGGTTCGATGCCCGAGCGTCGCATATGGTCCCCCAAGCCAGGAGCAATTTCTGAGCGCATAGCCAGGAGTAACCCCTGAGCATCACCAGGTGTGGCCCAAAAACAAAATAAATAAATACGTAAAATAAAATAAAATTTAAAAGAAAATTTGTGAAAATTGTCATATCTCACAATGGAGTTATTATGTCATTGTCTGAAGGTTTACAAGGTTTGCTAGTTGAGAATTCTGTTGTTGATGCTGTTTGTTGAGTTTCTGTAGCTTCTATGATAATTTAAATCTAATTTGATGCATTTCTACTAAGAATCTAGCATTAAAATTATGAGGGTGTCATGTAGTTTAGGAATTTAAAGATCCGTAAATTTGGGCTGATGAGCTCATGTGGCAACAGCAGTGCTTCATGGCATGGTTGTGGGACTTCTTGAAGTATAGAGGTGTGGGGTGGGTGGCGGTGAGGGGGCTGCTGACCCTTCTGAGATTATAGAGGAGTGGACCTCATTCCCATTTTAATAGTGGTAATCAGAACATGTGAAATCCATTTCTTCTGTAGTTTCTTACAAATACCTCAAGTAGAATAAATCAAGTTTACTGAAACTTACGTGCATAACATAGGTGTTCTTTTAAATTCTGGGACATTGTATAGTTCTAATCCAAGTATGAGCTGGATTTGGAAATTTAAAAAAACTAAATACAGGGGTAGGTGTTAACTCAAGTGGTAGAACCAGATGCAAGGCTCTGAGTTCTATCCCCAATGCGGAATACTTGTTTTATTTATTTATTTATTATTTTATTTTATTTTGGGCCACATAGGGCAGTTCTCAGGGGATGCTACTGGCTCTGCAATCAGAAATTGCTCACGGCAGGCTCAGGAGACCATAAGGGATGCTGGGTATTAAACTAGGGTCTGTCCTGGCTCAGCCATACGCTAGGCAAATGCCCTACCACTGTGCTATCGCTCTGCTCTCCCCATGCAGAATATTTCTTTCCCATCCTACCAGCATCACTGGACCTGGGTATCACTAGGATTGACCCATATAAAAACAAAATAAATAAATAAATAAATGAAGCAATTATTCCAAAGAATTAGACTTGGAAATAGGTTATGATGGAGTATTTATTGATTAATAATCTATGTCTTTTACAAAGCTATGTATTGTCTTTATTTTCAATGAACTCAGAAGTCAAGATCTTCAGAAGACCTAGTTCTTCTGTATAACATTGTCTGGCCAGTTCCGAACAGAGTTAGCCATGGATTTGCTACTTCAATTTCTATTAATTATGCTGGATTTCAACTGTGCATTGCTGTGTGATCATTTATGAAATTTTATTTGGAAACACATAAAAAGTAGCAACAATAAAATAATTTTGATAATGTAGTATACTGAGCACAACTTACTTAGCTGAAAGGACAGAAAAATTTATGGTTATAGATTTGGAATTCAATAGACTCGCTCAAGCTTCATTTTCCCTCCCAAACAATTTTTCCTTTCTTGAGGTGTAATTCAAGTAAAATAAATAATATTAGCTTTATCTTACACTTGAGTAACCTGTATATTTTGTTGTTTCTGAGAATGATTTAAAGCAGAGGATGGCATACTTTTTCAGATGGGCTGCTAAATATTTTATGTCTTTCAGTTCTTCTGGATCCCTGAACCTAATTCCAATTGTCTGGTGTTCTTCCATATAATCAAACAAGTCTCCAGACACTCATTGGGTGTCCTACAATTCAATTAAATTCTGAAACTTTACTGAGAGATAGCACCAGTTCCCAGACTGGCCCTCCCTGCTGATCCCAGTCAAAACGAATCCAGATGATCCCTTGTGGTTTGAGTAAAAAATCAGAGACTCTCAACTCTTCTAATTAGCTGGCTGGTGTAACTCACACAACTCTGAGGACATTTTACTTACTAAAACAACTAGAACACCAGATTATTATAAGTTTCCTTGCTCATTCTACAGGTGCTCTTCTCTACAAATCCCCATGTGTTCATCAACCCAGAAGTTCTCCAAATCCATTCTTCCTGGTGATATTTGTACCGGGTATTCTTTCTCCATTCTTTCTGATGATATTTGTAGAATCTGCATTATATTCATTTGATTAATTAAATCACTGATGATGTCATTAAATCTCCAGATTCTCTCCTCTCCCTAAGGATGTGGAGTGTGTGTGTGTGTGTGTATGTGTGTGTGTATGTGTGTGCTGATACATACTGCAAGTTTTGTTATATTGAGCTCAAATTCTTGTCTTCAAGTAGTCTAAATTGGGAGCAGGAGACAAAGCCTAATAGCTGAATTCAGAAGAGATTTTATTTAAAGGATAGAGAGAGGGAAGAAGGAAAAGGCAGAAAGGGCCCCATGTTATAGGAGGGAGAGACCTCCCAAGCAGGATTCTGAAGAAAGATGGGCAACTTCTTCTCATTTTATATCTTTTTAACTAGAGGGATGGGTGAGCACTTTTCATTAAGTTTTAAGCAAGAAGGGTGGTAATGATAGAAAGTAGTATGCTGATATGATTATCTTTTCATTCCTTTTGACATTTCATTTTACATACTGGTGGAATCCTGCACTGTTTTATTACTCCCACTCCTTTTAACTCTCATCACACAGTTGTCTTCACAATTGGCTTTTGTACATCAATGAGGTGACCTTGAGAATAGCTCCAGTTCCTTAGGCACTTTCCAAGGTCATGTCATTAACATAGTGAAAGATATTTGATTAGTCCGCACTCAAGAATTGCAAAAGTATGAAATCATAGGAGCCAGAACCCTGGATAAAGACCACATACATTGGAGAAGTGTATGTATGGCCATCTGATATAAACATTACATATATTACAAATCAAAACATCATGAATATTCATGCTTCATGCAATGATTTAATTCTGTCAAAAAATAAAAATAGATCTAGTTAATGAGAAAATGAATGCAAGTGGCTCTGAACCTTTAACTATTAATTTGATCTAAAAATGGAGTTTTGCAACATTCATTATAAAAAATATTCTTTTTGTCTCAAGCATTTAGAAATAATAAAAGTTGGAGCAAGAGAGAGACCTCAACAAACTAAAAACACATACCTTGCATACAGGAGTCTGGCTTGATCCTCAGAACCAAAAGCAATGGCAGGAGTGACCCCCCCCAACAAAACCAAACAAATATGAGAGTCATTCTCAGTTCACAAGCCATATAAAAATAGTTGGTTGGTTGGATTAAGTCTGTGATCCATTTTGTAATAAGCCTTGCTCTATAGCATCCTAAGACATTTATTAATAAGTGCAGAGTTTCTCTGCTATCCATTTGTAGCTTTAAGTCATAAACTGAGACTAAGCAAGGAGGTCCTAAATATTTTCTGTTAGATGCTAAATACATCAATTCCTTACTGACCCTCTTTTGTTGGCTGTGTGTGCCAGTGAATGTACTTGCACCAGCAACCTAGGACTTTGGAGGATGCTAGTTTTGTAATATATATTACTTGATAGTTATGCATCTGGGTTTAATTAAGTAGTTTCTAACCTACAACTAATTTGTAATACCACAAGGTAGAAATTATTTGTGACTAGGAGCCTTTATTCAGCTGACTGGCTTTAAAAGCTGGGTATATTGAACTCCCCCCCCCCCCCATCCTGCCCTAGTGTTCTACTTTGGAATGTTTTCTAAAGAAATAGCCAGTGTATTTTTGACTTCTGAACAGATTCATGAATTGGGGGCCAGGCAGCAGGAAAAGAAGCTGTTGGTGCCCATTGTTTGCTGTTGGCACCAGTTATGGGTGTCTGTAAATCCCAGACGCCCTGGGGCACTGGGTTTCATAAAAGGGAAGTGCTGACTATTCAAACAGATGCCATCAATTGGCCTTGGAGACTGCTTTCTGGAAAAGTTTCAAGTATATTCTTAAAGCACCTTCCAAACTCCCCATGAATTAGTGGCACCATTTGATGGCAACCATTTAGGATGATAAAGGACCGGTGAACCAGCTGAGTCCATTTTTATCGGTGGGCAAGTGAATATCCTTTAGAACGACCTTCAACCTTAACTAGTACAGTGTTGTCACAGTGTTACAAGTTTTATTTAAGTGATCCCCAGACACTCTCAGGGGAAATGTGATGTTTTTCTTTGAGGGTCAAAGAGAAACATGAGGTCAAAGTCATAGTCATTTCATAAAGTTAAGACTATTAAAATAAACTTTTTAAAAATAATTTTTATTGTGACCAAAGTGAATTACAATTCTTTCACAGTAATATTTTAGGTACATAGTGACATTGAATCAGGGGCATTCCCATCACCAGTGCTGTCCTCCCTCCACCTCTGTTCCCAGAATGCATCCCTTATCCCCCCCTGGGCTGCTAGTATAAGTGGTCCCCGCTATGTCTAGCTTGTTGTAGATTGGGTATCAATTCTGTTGTCCTTGACTTTGGGATTTGGTGTTTCAGTTTGATCATTTTTTAAATTTCTACTCAATGTTCCTACGACACTTTGGTCTTGATACCATCCATTTTATTTTTCCCCTCAATTTATGAGGCAGAACAAGATGATTCAAGTTATGGGGTTCTGTTTGAAGGGGGGAAAAAGCAAAAAACAAACAAACAAAAAACCGGGAGGAGTCTATCTAGAGGTTATAAATATCACTTTAAGAGAAGAAAGGGAGGCCCAGAGAGATAGCTCAGTGGCGTTTGCCTTGCAAGCAGCCGATCCAGGATCAAAGGTGGTTGGTTTGAATCCCGGTGTCCCATATGGTCCCCCGTGCCTGCCAGGAGCTATTTCTGAGCAGACAGCCAGGAGTAACCCCTGAGCACCGCCGGGTGTGACCCTAAAACCACCCCCCCCCAAGAAAAAGGGAAGAAAGGGAAAAAGGAAGAAAAACACAACAAAGAGACAAAAATACAAAACAAACATAAAAAAATCTACAATAAAAAATTTTAAACAAAAATAAAACTGAAAAGCACCACAGAATATAAACAACAACCAAACAATAACCACAAACCCAAGATAAAAAGGAAAATATTGTGCTACTTCTTTTTTCTTTTCTTTTTTTAAATAGCCACAGTAAATATTGGGGAGATTAGAAATGGAATTCCCTTTGCCTAAGAGATACAGGGTTTCTCCTTCCTTGAAGCATACAGACATGGGAATAACTATTGGCTACATACATGCTCTTTTAATCCCCTAGATCTTTTTATGGTGCCATAAAAATTTTCAGTCAGTTGTGTATAATAAATTCAGGCTTCTGTAACTAGAGATCTTGCCATTTACATCGGCAATAGGATGAAGCCTAGGATAGAGTCTTTTTTTAATTAATATTTTTTTATTTAAATACCTTGGTTACCAACATGATTGTGGTTGGGTTTCAGTCATAAAAGATGACACCCCCCATCACCAGTGTATCATTTCCATCACCAATGTCCCAAATATCCCTCCTCCCCTCCCTGCCCCCACTTGTACTCTAGACAGGCTTTCTATTTCCCTCATATATTCTCATTTTAGAATAGTTCTCAATGTAGTTATTTCTCTAACTAAACTCATCACTCTTTGTGGTGAGGTCCTTGATGTGGGCTGTAACATCCAGCCCTCCTCTCTTTTTGTCTCTGAAAATTGTTGAGAAATGTCTTTCAGTTTTCTTAAAATCCATAGATGAGTGAGACCATTCTCTGTCTTTCTCTCTCTCTCTCTGACTTATTTCACTTAGCATGATAGATTCCATGTACACCCATGTATAGGAAAATTTCATGACTTCATCTCTCCTGACAGCTGCATAATATTCCATTGTGTATATGTTCCACAGTTTCTTTAGCCATTCATCTGTTGAATGGCATCTTGGTTGTTTCCAGAGTCTTGCTATGGTAAATAGTGCTGCAATAAATGTAGGTGTAAGAAAGGGATTTTGTATTATATTTTTGTGTTCCTAGGGTATATTCCTAGGAGTGGTATAGCTGGATAGTATGGGAGCTCGATTTCCAGTTTTTGGAGGAATCTTCGTATTGCTCTCCAGAAAGGTTGAACTAGATGACATTCTCACCAGCAGTGGATAAGAGTTCCTTTCTCACCGCATCCCTGCCAACACTGCTTGTTCTTATTCTTTTTGATGTGTGCCAATCTCTGTGGTGTGAGGGGGTACCTCATAGTTGTTTTGATTTGCATCTCCCTGATGATTAGTGATGTGGAGCATTTTTTTATGTGTCTTTTGGCCATTTGTATTTCTTCTTTATCAAAGTGTCTGTTCATTTCTTCTCCCCATTTTTTGATGGGATTAGATTTTATTTTTCTTGTAGAGTTCTGTCAGTGCCCTGTATATTTTGGATATTAGCTCCTTATCTGATGGGTATTGGGTGAATAGTTTCTCCCACATGGTGGGTGGCTCTTGTATCCTGGGCACTATTTCCTTTGAGGTGCAGAAGCTTCTCAGTTTAATATAGTCCCATCTGTTAATCTCTACTTTCACTGGCTTGGAGAGTGCAGTTTCCTCCTTGAAGATGCCTTTAGTCTCAATGTCATGGAGTGTTTTACCTACATGTTGTTCTATATACCTTATGGTTTCAGGTCTGATATCAAGGTCTTGGATCCATTTGGATTTTACCTTCATACATGATGTTAGCTGGGGTCTAAGTTCGCTTTTTTGAAAGTGGCTAGGCAGTTGTGCCAACACCACTTGTTGAAGAGGCTTTCTTTGCTGCATTTAGGACTTCTTGCTCCTTTATCAAAGATTAGATGATTGTATGTCTGGGGAACATTCTCTGAGTACTCAAGTCTATACCACTGATCTGAGGGTCTGTCTTTATTCCAATACCATGCTGTTTTGATAACTATTGCTTTGTACTACAGTTTAAAGTTGGAGAAAGTGATGCCTCCCATATTCTTTTCCCCAATAATTGCTTTGGCTATTCGTGGGTGTTTATTGTTCCAAATGAATTTCAAAAGTGCCCGATCCATGGGGCCGGCGAGGTGGCGCTAGAGGTAAGGTGTCTGCCTTGCAAGCGCTAGCCAAGGAAGGACCGCAGTTCGATCCCCCAGTGTCCCGTATGGTTCCCCCCAAGCCAGGGGCAGTTTCTGAGCACTTAGCAAGGAGTAACCCCTGAGCATCAAAAGGGTGTGGCCCAGAAAACCAAAAAAAAAAAAAAACCAAAAAGTGCCCGATCCACTTTTTTGAAGAATGTCATGGGTATCTTTAGGGGGATCACATTAAATCTGTACAATGCTTTGGGGAGTATTGCCATTTTAATAATGTTAATCCTACCAATCCATGAGCAGGGTATGTGTTTCCATTTCCACGTGTCCTCTCTTATTTCTTGGAGCAGAGTTATATAGGTTTTTTTTTTATAGGTCCTTCACATCTTTAGTCAAGTTGAGTCCAACATATTTAAGTTTGTGTGGCACTAATGTGAATGGGATTGTTTCCTTAATGTCCATTTCTTCCCTATTATTGGTGTATAGAAAGGTCAATGATTTTTGTGTGTTAATTTCATAGCCTGCCACCTTGCTTTATGAGTTTATTGTTTTTAGAAGCTTTTTGGTAGGTTTTTTCTTTTTGGTAGGGTTTTCTACGTAGAGTATCATGTCATTTGCAAACAGTGAGAGCTTGACTTCTTCCTTTCCTATCTGGATTCCCTTGATGTTTTTTTCTTGCCTGATCAATATAGCAAGTACTTCAGTGCTATGTTGAATAGGAGTGGTGAGTGAGGACAGCCTTGCCTTGTGCCAGAATTAAGAGGGAAGGCTTTTTCAGAGCCCTGTGGTCAACGAAGGTAGCCTGCAAAATTTCTAACCTGTTGATATTATGGAGGTATGCTTTATGGGCCAGCATGTAGTCTATCCTGGAGAATGTCCCATGTACATTGGAGAAAAATGTGTATACAGGTTTCTGGAGGTGGAGTGTCCTATATATATCTACTAGGCCTCTTTCTTCCATTTCTCTTCTCAGGTCTAGTATATTCTTGTTGGGTTTCAGTCTGGTTGACCTATCAAGTGTTGACAAAGCCGTGTTGAGGTCCCCCACAATTATTATGTTGTTGTTGATTTTATTTTTCAGATTTGTCAACAATTGTATTAAATATTTTGTTGGCACCTCAGTCGGTGCATATATATTTTAGGAGAGTGATTTCTTCCTGCTGTACATATCCCTTGATTAATACAAAATGTCCATCTTTGTCCCTTACAACTTTCCTGAGTATAAACTTTGCATCATCTGATATTAGTAAGGCCATTCCAGCTTTTTTAAGGTAAAAAAAGACTCTATCTTAAAAAAACTGGAGTGGCCAAAAAAAGATAGAATCTTTCTTTACCATTCTTGTAGAAGTTTTGTTTCATCACTGTTGTTTTAATCAGTCTTCTATAATTGGTGGTCTTGGTTTTTGCACTGATCCTAGGATGAAGCTTAGGTTAGAGTTTTTCATTATGTTTCCAGAAGATCTGCTCAGTTGCAGTTTTCTCAATCAAAAATCTGGAATTAGAGATCTTGGTTGTTGTAGAGATTGTAGGCCAAAGCCTAGAGTAGGGTCTTTCTTATGGTCCCAGGATAAGTTCTGCCCAGTCATAGTTGTCACAGTCAGTCTTCTTTAGTTAATTATCTTGGTTTTTGCACAGATCAAAGGATGACATGTCTTGTGATTTCATCTTACCAGTAGGTGATGAGATAAGAAAACCTGCTCTTCGATCAAGTTGTTGCTATTTCCTCATTGTCAGGATGCCATATCAAAATTGGTGTCAGACAATATTAAGAATGTCTCAGAGGAAGTTTGATTCTGGAGCTGCTGTGGAGAACTCTGTTGATTCTATGTCTGAGATCTAGGGTTCAGGATTGGACGGTCGAATCACATGGAGTCTAAGTTGGGCCCATATGACATACACTTTTAAAAAGTAAAAAAAGTTTTATTAGGGAAATTTGGAGAGAGAAAAAGTACAGTGTTATTAAAGCACAAGTTATTTATACAATGTCCAACACTAATCCTACCACTTTCCTCCACAAGTTCCTTCCTACCCCACAGCCTATCTTGGAAGGCAAATTTAAAACTTTGTTTTTATAATTTGTACATCATTTTTACATTTATTGGCTCTCTGGTTTAAGATATTTTGATAACCAATCCCCAATGCCACCTACATGCCCAGGGTCACTGATCTCTGCCCCCTGTTTTTTTTTTTTTTTTTTAGTTCCATGTTCTTATTTCCCTCCTTAATTTTTTTCCTTCCTTGTCTTGTTGCATCTCTGCTTTGGTACATTCCATTCCATTATCCTGTTATTCTATATAGACAGATAAATGAAATCATCCTTTATTTGACTTCTTTAAATGTGATATCATCCAATTCCATTCCAATTGCTGAAAATTGCATGACTTTTTCTTCTGTACAGACACATAATTTCATATGCCACACCTTCATTATCCACTCACCTATTATTGGGCATAACATGTTGATTCCATATCGAAACTCTTTTTGGGTGACATACCCAGACTTGTTTAGGGTTTATTCCTAGCTCTTCACACAGAATCACTCTTGATACTTATGAATGCTATGGTGCTAGGAATTGAATCCTGGTTGACACATGCAAGGCAAGAGCACTACCACTATATTTCATCCCCAGCCACTATTTTACTAAGTTTTTAAATGAATTTACTAAGTGTTTCAATGTGCGTTCTGAATGAAAGTTTGCATCTTGGAGGTAGATATAAATGGGATCATATAGTTCCTGTAATCTTACTTTTTGGAAAAATCTCCATATTGTTTCCCATAGAGGTTAAAACAGTGTTCTAACCAGCTCTGAGAGTTCCTTTTACACCATGTCCTGGAAAACCAGAGTTCCCATTTTATTTTTTAAATGTGACATTTTCACTGATGTGAGATGATATCTTGTTATTGTCTTGATTTGATTATCTGAAATATAGTTAGTCATTTTTTTAGTTTATTTGAAAAGTTTTTTCTTTAAACATCTTGATTACATATATGATTGTGATTAGGTGTCAGTCATGTAAAGAACACCCCCTTCACCAGTTCAACATTCCCACCACCAATGTCCCAAATCTCCCTTCATTCTCCCCCCCCCCCCCATACTCAAGACAGGCTTTCCAGTTCCCTCATTCATTCATATGATTATGGTAGTTCTCTGTGTAGTTATTTCTATAACTGCACTCACCACTCTTTGTGGTGAGCTTCATGGAGTGAGCTGGAAGTTTCAGCCCTCCTCTCATTGTCTCTGAGGATTGTTGCAAAGATGACTTTTATTTTTCTTAAAACCCATAGATGAGTGAGACTATTCTGCATCTCTCTCTTTTCCTATGACTTATTTCACTCAGCATAATAGACTCTATGTGCATCCATGTATAGGAAAATTTCATGATTTCATCTCTCCTGACGGCTGCATAATATTCCATTGTGTATATGTACCATGGTTTCTTTAGCCATTGGTCTGTTGAAGGACATCTTGGTTGTTTCCAGAGCCTGGCTATTGTGAATAGTGCTGCATTAAATATAGGTGTGAGGAAGGGGTTTCTGTATTGTGTTCTTGTGTTCTTAGGATATATCCCTAGGAGTAAAATAGCTGGGTTGAATGGGAGCACAATTTCCAGATTTTGGAGGAATCTCCATATTGCTTTCCGTAGAGGTTGGAATAGATGACATTCCCACCAGCAGTGGATAAGAGTTCCACATCCCTGCAAGCACTGATTGTTCTCATTCTTTGTGATGTATGCCAATCTCTGTGGTGTGAGATGGTATCTCATCCTTGTTTTGATTTGCATCTCCCTGATGATTAGTGATGAGGAGCATTTTTTCATGTGCCTTTTGACCATTAGTATTTCTTTTTCAAAGTGTCTATTTATTTCTTCTCCCCATATTTTGATGGGATTAGATGTTTTTTTCTTGTAAAGTTCTGTCAGTGCCCTGCATATTTTGGATATTACCCCTTATCTGATGGGTGTTGGGTGAATAGTTTCTCCCACACGGTGGGTGGCTCTTGTACCTGGGCACTATTTCTTTTGAGGTGCAGAAGCTTCTTAGATTAATGTATTCCCATCTGTTGATCTCTGCTTCCACTTGTTTGGAGAATGCAGTTTCCTCCTTGAAGATGCCTTTAGTCTCAATGTCATGCAGTGTTTTACCTACGTGTTGTTCTATATACCTTATGGTATCAGGTCTGATATCAAGGTCTTTAATCCATTTGGATTTTACCTTCGTACACGATGTTAACTGGGGGTCTATGTTCACTTTTTTGCATGTGACTAACCAGTTCTGCCAGCACCACTTGTTGAAGAGGTTTTCCCTGCTCCACTTAGGATTTTTTGCTCCCTTGTCAAAAATTAGGTGATTGTATGTCTGGGGAACATTGTCTGAGAACTCAAGCCTATTCCACTGATCTGAAAGTCTGTCTTTATTCCAATACCATGCTGTTTTGATAACTATTGCTTTGTAATACAGCTTAAAGTTGGGGAAAGTAATGCCTCCCATTTTCCTTTTCCCTAGAGTGCTTTAGGGTGTTTATTGTTCCAGATAAATTTCATACGTGTTTGATCCACTTCTTTGATGAATGTCTTGTGTATTTTTAAGGGGATCGCATTAAATCTGTATAATGCTTTGGGGAGTATTACCATTTTAATGATGTTAATTCTGCCAATCCATGAGCAGGGTATATGTTTCCATTTCCGTGTGTCTTATTTCTTGGAGCAGGGCTTTTTAGTTTCCTTTGTATAGGTCCTTCACATCTTTGGTCAAGTTGACTTCAAGGTATTTGAGTTTGTGTGGCTCTAATGTGAATGGGATTGCCTTCTTGATGTCCATCTCTTCCTATCATTATTGGTATATAAAAAGGCCATTGATTTCTGTTTGTTGATTTTGTAGCCTGCAACCTTGCTATATGAATCTATCATTATTGGTGTATAAAAAGGCCATTGATTTCTGTGTGTTGATTTTGTAGCCTGCAACCTTGCTATATGAATCAATTTTTCTAGAAGCTTTTTGGTAGTGTCTTTAGGGTTTTCTAAGTAGAGTATCATGTTATCTGCAAACAATGAGAGCTTGACTTCTTCCTTTCCTATCTGGATTCCCTTGATATCTTTTTCTTGTCTGATCGCTATAGCAAGAACTTCTAGTACTATGTTGAAGAGGAGTGGTGAGAGTGGACAGCCTTGTCTTGTACCAGAATTTAGAGGAAAGGCTTTCAGTTTTTCTCCATTGAGGATAATATTTGCCATTGGCTTGTGGTAGATGGCTTCAACTAGATTGAGAAAGGTTCCATTCATTCCCATCTTGCTGAGAGTTTTGATCAAGAATGGGTTTTGGATCTTATTAAATGCTTTCTCTGCATCTATTGAAATAATCATGTGATATTTATTTTTCTTGTTTTGATGTTGTGTATGATGTTGATAGATTTATGGATATTAGACCATCCTTGCATTTCTGGGATGAAACCTACTTGGTCATAGTGTATGGTCTTCTTGATGATGCATTGGATCCTATTTGCCAGGATTTTGTTGAAGATCTTTGCATCAGCATTCATCAGGGATATTGGTCTGTAATTTTCTTTTTTGGCAGCATCTTTGTCTGGTTTTGGTTTCAAGGTGATGTTGGCTTCATAAAAGCTGTTTGGGAGTGTTCCTGTTTTTTCAATTTCATGGAAGAGCCTGGCTAGGATTGGTAGTAGCTCCTCTAGAAAGATTTGAAAGAATTCATTAGGAAATCTATCTGTGCCTGGGCATTTCTTTTTGGGCAGATGTTTGATTACAGTTTCAATTTCCTCAGTAGTGATGTGGGTGTTTAGATATGCTACATCCTCCTTACTTAAATGTGGAAGGTTATAAGTGTCCAATAATTTTTCCATTTCTTCTAGGTTCTCATGATTAGTAGCATAAAGTTTCTCAAAGTAGTCTCTGATTACCCTTTGGATCTCTGCAATATCTGTCGTGATCTCCCCTTTTAATTTCTAGTACGGGTAATCAGGTTTCTCTCTCTCTCTTTCTTTGTGAGTTTTGCCAATGGTCTATCAATCCTGTTTATTTTGTCAAAGAACCAACTTCTGCTTTTGTTGATCTTTTGGATTGTTTTTTGGTTTTCCACTTTATTGATTTCTGTTTTCAGCTTTGTTATTTCCTTCTGTCTCCCTATTTTTGGTTCCTTTTGTTGGTCATTTTCTAATTTTATGAGCTGCGTCATTAAGTTATTCAGGTATGCCCCTTCTTCCTTCCTGATGTGTGCTTGTAAAGCATAAATTTTCCTCTTAGGACTGCTTTTGCTGTGTCCTATAGATTCTGGCAATTTGTGTTTTCATTGTCATTTTTTCCAGGAAAGTTTTTATTTCCTCTTTGAAGTCATCTCGGACCCACCATAGCTATAAAGTCAGCAGCCATACAATAACCACGGTCCTGAAATAAAAACAAAACAAAGCCCCCCCGAAAATTGATTTGTGACTTTTATAATAAAAAGTTTAAAATAAAAGCTAATCAAAATTATATATATACATACATACATACACTTTTAGCAGGTTTTTCTTTCTTTTGTTGTGTTTATTTAATTGATTTTATTATATTGGTTTTGGTTCACACCTGGCAGTGCTGAGAGCTCACTCTAGGCTCTGACCTCAGAAATCACTCCTGGTTGGGCTGGGGACCATATAGGATACCAGAATTGATCCAATGTCAGTTGCATTCAGGCTAAGCAACCTTGTTTTATTGTTCCAGACTATCATCTAGTGCTTTTAATATAAAAACCATGTTTCTCTTATTTTAAGCTAATCTTTATTTTGAACAAGAATATGAAGCTCAGTAATAATGTCAGGTAACTTTCTTCTGATAGATGGATTTTACAATTTTCCATAAATTGCCAAACACTACTGATTAGATTATGTTAGTGAGACAGTGAATTGTCCTCAAACAGTTTATTTTTTATCAGTAATTAGCTACATCCTTAGCCTACAGGTATTCAATGAACATTTGTTTCATTGGTATTAAATCTACAGCTTCTGTATACATTTTTCTTATGAATTTATTGTTTATTTATTTTGATATTGGGGCCACTTGGATGGTGCTAAGAGGATGTTCTGGATCAATACCCAGAGGTCACCCTTGGTTGTGCATGGTGTCTGAGGTGGTAGGGGTGGAGAGTAGAGACCATGTGATGCTGGAAACTGAATCTCAGCCTCCTGCATGCAAAACGTTTACTCTAGTATTTTGAGCTATCTCTCCAGCCTGGATAAGTAATTTTAGTTTTTTTCTCAACGCAAATGAAAATGATTTTAAAGGAAGTGAATAGTTCGTATAACTCCTTCCATCAGAATGGAGTACTATATTGATTCATCTTGCTAATGGGAAAAGGTAAGATCCATCTACTAGAATAACAACATGTCTAACTAGAATTTCATATTATTCTGTCTTCCTCCTTTTTCTACCTTTCTTGACCAGTTATGCAATACTCATTATTTAAAATGACCAAATCTGTTGCTATAGGGAAATGTTTACTTTTTCTGTTCAGAGATGATACAGCGCTGACAAAGCAAATGACTTATTATTCTCTCATGGATTGTTCTTCTGTTTCTGAAATTTGGAGAGTGGGGAGAGTTCATCCAACTTGGATAGTTAGAAGTTGTGAAATTCATAGAGTAATCGTAGTTCAATACGTCTGAACTAAGAACTGAGTAATGCTATAATCTTTAAGATATTATTCAATTTTTTTAGAGTATCTAAAATTATAGTATCGGAGTAACATTCCTGGCTATGCCTGGCTATGAATAAAAAACCTTTGTTAATAACTTTTTAGTGGGACATATCTCAGAAGCACCAATTATAAATGATGATATACTAGGAAATAAACATGAATGAACATATATTTATATGTTGTGGTGAGGCTCCTTGACTCACTTGTGGGGTATAATAAAAACAATGGGTATATGGCAATCATACTCAGAGACCATAGAGATGAGGATCTGGAGAACCAGTGCACGGCATGAAGCTTGCCACAAGAGTGATGCGTGCAGGTAGGGACAGTGGTAGTTGAAGTGATCTCTCTAGACAAGAAGTGGGAGCTGAAAGGGGATAAAATAATACACATAGAACTTCTTAATTAACAATAGTGCAAACCACAGTATCAAAAATGGAAAAAGAGATAAAGGGAGGAAGAGAGAAGTAAAATAACTGGCCCAGGGGTAGACGGGGTAGAGTGGATAAGAGGGAAACTAGGGACATTGGTGGTGGGGAATGTGCACTGTACTGCAAACCGTTTCTAAAGGGGAAAAAAAGGAAGGGAGAGAAGAGATAGAGAAAAGAAAAATGTATGTTCTAGAGAGAGGGCATTGGGGAGGGTGAAAGGGAAACTGGGAACTTTGGTGGTGGGAAATGTGCATTGGTGATTGTTCTACATTGTATGACTAACTCAATCATCAACAACTTTATATGTGGAAAAAACCAACAACTGTATAATGAACAACCTTGTAACCATAGTGTTTAAATAGAAAATAAAATAATATATATTTATGATTTGATGATCAAAATTACACATATTCTCTAAAATTTCAATTATACTTGTAATTTAAATTGCTTTTTCTCCCACTTCACAAATCTTTATTATATACCTGTGTGGTTCTAAGATAAATATAATGCTATCTTCATGGTGGTTATAATCTTGACACTGTTTTTGCTGCGTGAAGTCCAACATCATATTGTCTAATGTTTTGGTAAGAAAAAGTGGTCTCCTGGATGGATATCAGGATGAGTCATCTATTAACAATAATAAAAGCAGCATTATTAATACTCCTTTTTTTTAGTTTTGATGCCCTCCCAAAAGTACCTTTGATATGGCTTATTCTATAGAGTAATCATCATAAGCTTGGAAGGGATACTGTGTATGATTAAGATTTTACAGAGTCAAAAGAGACTTCCCTTAACACTGAGAAGACTTAACAACCACAACGACCTACTTACAGGACAGGGCTCCCTGCATTGCCCTTTGATTGTGAGGTGAAACGAGAGGACGCTCCACATCCTGACTTCAATGTAGGATATGCAGATTCCAGGATCTTTAATACAGAAACATGATACCAACAACAGAGACTGTGTGAAAAACAAAAGTGTGTTGGCACTACAGACAATGTCTTGGATTGGATGATCTAGCTTGCCTGGAGCTTAGAGAGTTGGTCTTGTGCCAGGAAACTTCAGGTGTCAGGTCTCTTTGTATTTCAGCCAAGGTTATTCCTTTCCATGTCCCTCATATTTTGATGGGCCTATGCAAACAACAATTGCCACTCTAACACCATTTTTACTGTGCTCCTTTGACTCTAATCCTTAAAAAGAACCCACTTAAAATTTGAGGTTAACTTAAGCTAATATGCATGTATATGGAAATGTAAAAAAATACTATGCCTGTAATGTTTAAGGAGTTATGTAAATTTTATGGCTTTAGATTGCCTGGTATGCTGTTAAGAAATATTATAATATGTTACAATCTGGGGACCTGAGGGACAAAGTAATTGTACATGGATTCTGTCTTATTTATCTTACTGTTCTTTGGTTCTTTGGCTGAAATTTCAAAGTTAAGATATCAGCAAGGGGACTTCTGAGAATTATGTTATGGGTGATTATCCTTCCACTGTATCTTTACCTTGTCCTCTTTCTTTGCATCCTTGTTCTCATAATTAAAAATAAAAAAATTAGACCTCGATATCAGACCCCAAACCATAAGATATATAAAACAACACATAGGCAAAACTCTCCAGGACATTGAGACTACAGGCATCTTCAAGGAGGAAACTGCACTCTCCAAGCAAGTGAAAGCAGAGATTAACAGATAGGAATATATTAAGCTGAGAAGCTTCTGCACCTCAAAGGAAATAATGCCCAGGATACAAGAGCCACCCACTGAGTGGGAGAAACTATTCACCCAATACCCATCAGATAAGGGGCTAATCTCTAAAATATACAAGGCACTGACAGAAATTTACAAGAAAAAAACATCTAATCCCATCAAAAAATGGGGAGAAGAAATGAACAGACACTTTGACAAAGAAGAAATACAAATGGCCAAAAGACACATGAAGAAATGCTCCACATCACTAATCATCAGGGAGATGCAAATCAAAACAACAATGAGATACCACCTCACACCCCAGAGAATGGCACACAACACAAAGAATGAGAATAAACAGTGTTGGCGGGGATGTGGAGAGAAAGGAACTCTTATCCACTGCTGGTGGGAATGCCGTCTAGTTCAACCTTTATCGAAAGCGATATGGAGATTCCTCCCAAAACTGGAAATCGAGCTCCCATACGATCCAGCTATACCACTCCTAGGAATATACCCTAAGAACACAAAAATACAATACAAAAATCCCTTCCTTATACCTATATTCATTGCAGCACTATTTACCATAGCAAGACTCTGGAAACAACCAAGATGCCCTTCAACAGACGAATGGCTAAAGAAACTGTGGTACATATACACAATGGAATATTATGCAGCTGTCAGGAGAGATGAAGTCATGAAATTTTCCTATACATGGATGTACACAGAATCTATTATGCTGAGTGAAATAAGTCAGAGAGAGAGAGAAAAACGCAGAATGGTCTCATTCATCTATGCGTTTTAAGAAAAATGAAAGACATTCTTGCAATAATAAATTTCAGACACAAAAGAGAAAAGAGCTGGAAGTTCCAGCTCACCTCAGGAAGCTCACCACAAAGAGTGATGAGTTTAGTTTGAGAAATAACTACATTTTGAACTGTCCTAATATTGAGAATGTATGAGGGAAATGCAGAGCCTGTTTAGAGTACAGGCAGGGGTCGGGTGGGGAGGAGGGAGATTTGGGACATGGGTGATGGGAATGTTGCACTGGTGATGGGTGGTGTTCCTTTTATGACTGAAACCCAAACACAATCATGTATGTAATCAAGGTGTTTAAATAAAAAAAAATTAAAAAAAAAAGTTCTAAAAAGGAACTCTCATCAAAAGGTAGAGTGGAGGAGTAATAGTCTTTTTCATTAATTTTATGCTATTTCTTTTTTTTTGTTTGTTTGTTTGTTTGTTTTGGGGTCACACCCGGTGGTGCTCAGGGGTTACTCCTGGCTGTCTGCTCAGAAATAGCTCCTGGCAGGCACCATATGGGACACCGGGATTCAAACCAACCACCTTTGGTCCTGGATAGGCTGCTTGCAAGGCAAACGCCGCTGTGCTATCTCTCTGGGCCCATTTTATGCTATTTCTTACTTTTTTCTTGCCCCTATCTAATTGTGTATTATTTTATTCTTATTTTTATAGCTTTTCTAATGAATCTATGAAGATCAATGGTTTTAGTGTTTTTATTATTTTCTAATATACTTATTAGGGATATATAAATTTTCCTTTAAGAATGCTTTTTCTGTATCCACCGAATTTTTATGTGCTCTATTTTAATTACAACTTCCTTTAAATTAAAAAATACCTCTGATGAAAAAAAAAAGATTTTACAGAGGAAAAAATTGAAACTCAGAAGTTAAATTATTTCTTTAATACCCCAACTATTAAATGATTCAGCCAAATCCCAAACTCACAATTTCATGCTATCAGCCTATATTATTTGACATAGTCTCTGGGCTTCATTTATAGTACTAAAGTCACAGATCTTGGAGCCATTAAAAGCCATTAAACATTACTATCATAGACTCTACTAGCTTTGGGACAGACTCTATAAATTGCTAGCAGAATAGCAAAAGTGTTTCTATTTCATGGTGTTTTAGTGAGGATTAAATAAAATAATATACATCTAGTGTCTGGATAATGTCTATGCATATTTGCACTTAATGAAAATAAAGGTGTATTAGTAGAAACCTCATCATTAAAGTGTTTCATACATATGGGGCCAGGGTAAATGAGAGTTTCAGGACCTATGGTTTATTCAGCACTTATATATGGGGAGTCTCTTCACTTCACTCCAGGGTCTGTATCATAGTAAGCACATCCTCCCTTCTTTGGTGCCTGTTGAACTTCTACAAGTTCTTCAATTGCTATCTCTCATGGAAGCTCTTTTTATCTTTTGTAGTTGGAATATAATTTATTCACCTTAAGAATCTGGTGTTTTTACTATATATCTATCAGATGTAATTCCAAAATATCTGCATCCCCCCAGGGAACTGCATATAGTAGACTCCCCCCTCCCCGGGTCTATCTCCATAGAGTCAGATAGGGCTCTGAACTTCCCACATTAAAAACAGAATTATTTTGTGTGAATTTTGACGGTGAGATACAATTAGAAATTATTGTAGATCAGGAAATTTGTAAATCTTACTTTATGATTTCATTAAAACTTCAAGTGACTTCTTTTTTTAATATATATTTTAT